>NW_024429204.1:4147500-4802500 GCF_017639785.1 Mesocricetus auratus
CTCACCCGCCCACCCTGCTCTACCACATCCGGGGAAGCAGAGTCCTGGGGCACTCTCACAGAAAGTCACTCCAGCCTGGGACTCTGCTCTGTCTTTATCAATCAATCAATCAATCAATCAATCAATCAATCAATCAATAATAATAATAATAATGTCAGCCTCCAGGTGTGAAGCCAGGGGGACCCTGAAATGCCACCTGAGTGGAGAAGCTAAGTCCCTTTTGTCTCAAGTACCAGGAAAGGGAGAGCTCACAACTTATCACTACAGGCGTGCAAAATAAAAGTCAGCTGGGGGGGGTGGCTACGCCTCTGTCGAGAAACGCCGGGCGTGCGTCCCTGTGCGAAACTCAACACGGAGCTACGGTGGGAGGGGGGCGTCTCACTCCTTTCCGGAATGGCTTAGGCCGTTGACCCCCCAAAAAAGTGGGGCGCTGGAAACGACGCGGCAACATCCGAAATTCCTACCTACTGCACAGGCTTTCTGTTTGTTTGTTTTTTTTTTGTTTTGTTTTTGTTTTTCGAGACAGGGTTTCTCTGTGGCTTTGGAGGCTGTCCTGGAACTCGTTCTGTAGACCAGGCTGGTCTCGAACTCACAGAGATCCGCCTGCCTCTGCCTCCCGAGGGTTTATTGCGCTCTCCCTGCGGGCGCGGAAGCAGAGCGGGCGGGAGACGTAAAGACTTAATTCCAGGTTTACTGAGCCCCTCCGGGTGAGGGGAGCCGCAGCCGTCAGCCTGAGCAGCACCAGCGGCGGCGGCTCCCAGCCTGGCGCGTCTCCCTCGGGAGGCCGTCCCCGCCCGCGCGCCCGCCCGCCCCACACAGCTCTTTAACCCGGGTGCCCGGCGCCTGCCTCCTGGGTGGATCCCTCGTCAGCGTTTCACACCGGGGGAGCCTGGGGGCAGGGGCTGGGAGCCTGGGGGCGCCGGGGCCTCAGTCACCCGAGGGGCGTCCCGGGCCAGCGCCGAGGGGAGAGGGCACGGCTTGCAGCCGCCTCCTCAGCCTCCTCCAGCCTGCAGCGCGTGCGCTCCCTCCCGGCCTGCACCGGGCTTCTGACGGGAAAAGCTACGGCACAGCGGCAGCCCGGGGACTGGCAGGCTGCTGCGGGCGAGCGGGCGGGCGGGCGAGCGGGCGGGCGAGCGGGCGAGCGTGCCCCTGAGGTGGAGGATGAAGCGACTACGACGTTTACCTCATCCTCCTCCGGCCCGGCCGCTTCCGGCCTTTCCGGGTCGCCCATCGCGCAGACTCTCGCCAGAGCTCCCGGAGCCGAGGGGCTGAGCGCTGCGAGCCAGTGGCGAGCACGGCCTGACTGACTGACCCAGGCTGGCAGCTCGTCCGCACTGCGCGACCTCCCTCCAGCCGCGGCCGCCCGGCGTCGCGGGAGCCCTGAGGGCGCTGCCGGCGGAGGCTCCGCCCAGGCTCGCTTCTCCCTCAGAGAGGGAAAGAGGGGGGAGAGGGAGAGAGAGCCGCCCCCCCCAGCCGGCCCCGCCCCGCAGAGAGACCCGCCCCCGTCAGATGGCCCCGCCCCGCAGAGAAGGATCCGCCCCTCAGCCGGCCCCGCCCCGCGCCTCAGAGAGAGATCTGCCCACTTCATCCGGCCCCGCCCCTCACATCAGAGAGAGACCCGCCCCCTAAACCCGCCCCGCCCTGCAGACAGAGACCCGCCCCCTCAGCCGGCCCCGCCCCGCCCCCTCAGATGGCCCCGCCCCGCAGACAGAGACCCGCCCCCTCAGCCGGCCCCGCCCCGCAGGGAGACCCGCCCCCTCGGCCGGCCCCGCCCCGCAGAGAGACCCGCCCCTCAGCCGGCCCCGCCCCGCAGGGAGACCCGCCCCCTCAGCCGGCCCCGCCCCGCAGAGGCCCGCCCCCCAGCCCTCCGGCTTCTCTCGGCTGAGCGGCGGGGAGGGGAGGGGCCGCTCTGCCCCGGGAAAGGCCGGGGGGCGCGGCGCGTGCTGCTGGGCGCCCGCGACCCCATCCCGGCACCGCGGGGCCGCGAACCCACCCAGCGTGGACTGCGGAGTGAGAGCCGCCTCGCACGAAACCGAACCGCGGAAAGCACGGACGCCCTGCTTCTTTTTCTTTTTCTTTTTCCGGTAGATTCCGGAAGGCGGCTCGCCCACCGAAACCAGGTGGTGCTCTGGGCTCTTGAGCCCACCCCGGAGCGGGGCTGCGTACCCTTCGCCGGCCGTAGGGCCGCCGTGAGCGAGCGCTGACGAGAACCGTGCGTCCCGTGCGTGCGTGGAGACACCGGGCAGCGCCCCCTGGCGCCCGCAGTCGAGTGGTGCTGCTGGGCTCGGACCCTCTGCAGAGCAGCCAACCACCAAACGGGGTGTCTGTGTCGGAGGTGGTGTGGGGGGCTCCGTGCGAGGTCCCAGCACGAGCCGACCGCGGACCCCGGACTCAGCCCCTGCAGGCGGCCTGCGCAGTGGTCAGAATCACTCCCTTGCTGGCCGCAGGGACAGTTTAGTTTTCTAGTGCTGGGGCTTCCTCTCCCGCCCTCATCTTGAGCCCTCAGCCCATGGAGATAAAGAGGCCCAACGTGACTTTCCTTGGAGTGGTGGCAGACACCCATGTGGTAAATAAACACAGATTGCAGAGACGATAAACACCAGCCCAAGCTCACACACACACACACACACACACACACACACACACACACACACACACGAAACACGAGGACGTTGACCCTGGAACCACTGGTAGCAGAGATTCCGGTCCCCTCATTTGACAGCTGTGTGCATGTGCTTATGCGTGAGTACCGGTTAATTCACTATACAGACGAAGTCCAGGACGGTGTTCACTTAGGAGGCTGACACACAAAGATCAGAAGCTCAAGGCCAGCCTGAGATACATAATGAGACCGTGTCTCTAAAAACAGTATTTGGGGAAGGAGAAAATGAAATAATAGATTGCAGTGGAACCAAATTGCAGGGTTTTTTTTTTTTTAATTGAAAATGAAACATAGTTCTGGACAAGTAAGAGGTCCCTATCCACTTAGGAACACATCACTTTTATCCTCAGCGGGCATTTCCAGGGCTGTGTTGTTTCATTGGTTGGCTACCTATTAATCCAGTAGGCGTCACTGGCAAAACACGTAATTCACACAATACTTTCATACAAAACATATAAACATGTAATACTTTTCACTCCTTGACTAGGTGGTGCATGCCTCTTAAATTGCATCATGGAACTGCCCAAACATTTTTTAGATGAGTATGAAAATTCCTGATTCCTTTATTACACTCTTCCAAAATATTTGCACATGGAAGTCTCTTTACTAGCTACTTCACAGATGTGGCCCCACGTGACTCTGACCCTTGATTCCCCAGGCTTTCCCTCTGAAAGCCAGACAGGATGACAAGATGCCTTCACTACCCCATGACTCAGCTCTGCACAATCCACATGATGAAGACAATGCAAACATCTACCACCAGTTCAAATAGCCAGCCGGTGCCTTCTAAACACAGAAAAGAGAATCTGGGGACAGAAATTCAACACGGGAAAAGAAAGTCCCCCGTAAACAATTCCCTGGGTGGCCCTGGGGGTCAAGTCTTGAGGCTATATTCTCAATCAAAATAAAAATCTTGTTTTGAAAGTCCTGGAAGTGTTTGGGGTTTAACAAGCCATGTCCACTATGCAGAAAGACCCCCGATGGAGAGGGCTGCACATTCCGAGGTGTACAGGCTGGAGGCTTGTGAAATTGACTGTGTGGGATCATGAAAACTCAATACGAGGCCATGGGAATGACAGGAAGAACGGGTTAATACATGTTCCCAGGGCTGGGAAGATAAGAACACCAGCTGCTCTCTTCTGGGTTCAATTCCCGGCTCCCACATGGCAGCTAACAACTTTCTGTGACTCTGGTTCCAAGGGACTCAACACCGTCTTCCGGGCTCCATGGACACTGCATACATGCGGTGTGTAGCAGTACAGACACACATGCAGGCAAAACTCCCATAAGCATAGAGTAAGACTGAGTAAATCTCATTTCTTCATCAGCCAGAAGCGGTGGAAGGCCCTCAGTAAGCAGTATAGGATGACTACAAGTCAGCAATGCCTTTTAGGCAGAAAAGTTCAGTCCTAAGCGTGGATCTCGTTATATTCGCTGTTGTAGCTCTGACAATCTCAAAGGCATAGCGAACAGAGCATTTGCATCAAGTGAATCAGCAGCCCGTCTGTCTGCTTCTCAGTAACTGTGTGAAGGGCACTTTACCACAGACATCCCAGGCACTGGCACATCCAGGAAAAACACAGAACAAAGGGTACCTACGGTCCTAAGTTAAAACTGGTTGTTGCAGTTCATCAATTTAAAAAGGCTCCGCAGGTGAAGGAGCCTCGAATGCAACGCTGGTGTCCTGAGTTACATCCCAGGAACCCACCTAAAGGCGGGAGAACCAACTCCACAAAGGTGTCCTCAAACCTCCACACCTGTGGAGTGTGGTTACAGAACAAGGTTTCACGTATGTACTTACGAACTACAAGCATGTATGTGATTACACTCATCACCACCTTCTTTCAGAGTGCATAGAATGTTTTCGTGAAATAGTTATGCTGAAGCTAATGCTAACCGGCTCGGAATCTAAAGATGGAAGCATGTCAAACACATTAATGCTCAAGTATTTTACACCAGCTTGGCTTTACAAAATGTTTCTACATTAAACAGCTCATGCTGGATTTCTGAATGTTCATTACCTTCCCCTTTCTAAGTTTTGCTACTTCTAGAAATCTAGTGCTCAAACTCCAAGCCTGTGCTTTTATTTTTCACTTGTTTAGTGCCTATATCCTCATTTGTTACCCCAATCCACTTGTTGATAGTTGAGGGTTATGTTTTGCTATGGGCAGAATTTTCCCAATGAACTAAGGCACAATGTGTTTATTCCCTGAGCGCACTGAATGAATGTGTTAGTGGCGATAATCACATAAGCCTTCTGTTTCTGTAGGCGATGAGCTGACTCCATGAGACAGATGAAAACCCTTTATGTGTGTTGCTGGCTACCTAGGAGCAGAGGCACTTGTGTATAAAGATCCTGCAGGCTAATGTGTGTTACATAAAGTTCACCTAATCATTACTGTGCCATAAGCTTGCCACAGTTTATTTAACTTTGTCAAGTTTCAGAAACAAGTAACCTATTGTATATAACATTGTTGACTTTAGGGCATCCCACATCTTTAAAGTTCTAGAGACCGCTAGGGAAAATAACTGAAGGATAAGTCTGTTGTTAAATCTTTAGCTTTTGCAAAGTAGCATAGTAAGAACATCCAGATGGCCACACGGTTGAAGGCGCCAGGCTGAACATAACAACGCAGCTAGAACCTTTCTGGTACATTTCACTATTCTGTAACTCAGTTGCATGATTGTACTTGCCACAGAATACTACTGCAGTCCAATGTTAGTACCGGTGATATAACTTAACAATTCATTACTCAGTAGCTGGATAATCTTCATTAAATCATGAGACATAGAAAGTAATGAAGAGAAAGTTAATGTAATCAGCAATCTATGTGTCTGAATTGAAGACACATTGTAAATGCATGTGAGGTAACTGAATGCTATTTAAAGTTTTATCTGTATGTTCACACCCATTTCAACCACTAACTACCCAGGCAGTCCATTAAAGGCATATTCATCCAGCCCTGATCAAATGTGAGCCAGGATTGATCAACTGTTGTGCTTTTCACAGACTTCAAGTAGTAAAGACTTGGCTTTAAGAAAACTTGATAGTAGATTTTAACCCATGAGAGAAATGGAATGCCCTCTGGATCGAGTTTTAAATTCACCCAGATGCTGCTCTCTTATGAATGAAGATTGCTGGCTTCCATCATGTAACGTATCAGAAAAGTGACCAAGAGTCAGACAGTGCCCAGGTACCCGCACTGACAAGCCACAGGTGAGTCTCTCCATATAAAAACACGAGAATTATTTCAGCTCAAGCTTTACCCTTGCAGTTGTCATTAAGTACATCGAAACAACCCTATCTTATCTTTATAGCGGGAGCCTTTTCTGGGAACATAAATGTAGTAAAAAGTAATTTCTTTTGAAAACCCTCTCAAGCCCAGCCCAGTAGCCACGACAGAGCCATCTTGATAGTCATACTTCAGGGAAACCGAGAAGCAGCAGAGCTTCAAAGCCAGTAAAGTTCATTCTTGGTCTCCTGATATGTCTCCGGTTGTTTCACTGAATCGCTAAACAAGACCAAAAGAGAACCTTATTTTATATGACTTTATTTTACATTTAGAACCATTTTATGCGTTACTTAAAAAACAAAACCAAAAAACCTCACTCTGCTTTTACTGTTACTAAAAGCATTTTAACCAAAATCTTGATTTAGGAAGACATTTCGCATTATTTTAAATAACGCATTAGTTTAAGTATCTTCATTCTTTCAGTAACTAGTAAAAATAAATTTACAATTAGGATTTCACGTGTCCTAGTCTAATTTGTTAATTTGATCAAGCCTGTCATGTGCACACAGGGCTTATGTTGATGTTTTGTTCCTTTGAAACACACTGATGCTTGTTAGCTCTTAATTCAGAATAATATTTAAACATAAAAACCAATGTTTCATTTTGGTTAACTTACATCTAAAACAACACAGTGTTGTATACATCTTAAGTAACATAGTGACCTTCACTGTATTCAGTTTAAAATATTTTAGTGCTAACAGAATTGTGAATGCCATGTGGTTCAGTCTTTAAAGGAAATTATAAAAGTACAGTCCCTTTAAACATGGCAACTATCCAAGGCTAGAAGTCCTAAACAGGAATTGAAAAGACAGGGACCTTCTGTTCCTTGATATCCCACTGAATAAAACTGCTAAGTCCATGAAATGTAAGGGTAATAGACCACAGTCATATAAGGACGGGAGGGAGGGAGGGAGGGAGGGAGGGAAGAACCTGTCATTTAGTTTTCAGGTAGTTAACTCAAACTTTCTGTGCCATTTAATGGTCACACATCACTTCTATTTGTAAAAAGAAACGGCCTGGCTGGGTGCCATTCGGGGTTCTCTGCTAACTGTAAAATGTGGACTAGTTTTTTAAACTTTCTTATAGTCCATATGTATATATAAACTTAAAAAAAATATATGAATAGAACCATGTCAGTGCATTGTCCCTAGCTTTAAAAAATGTTCAACTATATAAATAAAAACTGTTTCTTCATATTACTTGACATTTCTTCTGTAATTTATTTAAAAAAGTAAAATATAACAAGATACTTAAGGCTAGATACAAAAGTAGTTAAGCTGTTCACGGAACATTTAAAATTCCCCCAAATGTATTTTCAGTAATCATGATCCTATGAAACATTTTACAGTTATCAGAAAGTGCCCAGCTGAGTATACATGACTGAATTCCCTTAGCACAAATGCCTGTTAGGACGCACAGGCAGAAGCCTGTCTGACTGCATTGAGACCGGGGGACAAAGGAAAGGTGAGTGTGCATTGTGCACTGGCCTCCTCATCTCAACAGAAAAAGTGCCCTCTCCCAACTAACGAGTCACATGCGGAATATCAGTGGTGTCATCTAATACCCTGGAGCGCAGTGCAGCTGAAGTAACCGCAATAAAAGTCATTTTTATAGGTAAAAGTGATTTTGTCTCTAAAATTCGAATGCTAAGAACTTTTTACAAGTTCCATATACATAATACACAATTACAGCCAACCACAAATTAAACACCATAAAAAAGTTAAAATGAAACACAGAACATACTTAATTTTTTATTTTGAAATCCCCTATTCCCTCTATACAAGAACCTTTGCTGAAACACTTTCCACAAAGGCAGCAGTGAATTTTCAGAACATTTTACATTTTTTCCCCTCAGCAAAAAAGATAAATCACAGTGTAAATTATGTTGTTCTGCTGTCATCTTTGGCTGGGGTTAGACCTAGAAGCTGGCGACTAGCGGACCATCATAGACAAAAGATGCCAGTGCTCCTCAGGCCTTTAAGCTACACACTCAGCAAGGAATGTTTGCATTTAATCTCTTTAAGGTACCACCAGGGGATGTGACAGCATTAACTTCCATAAACTTTTATAGACAAATGGGAAAAAAATCTACAAAATTAGCTAGTAATATTACACAGCAATACACACTTTTTATACTCTACACAAAACCAAAATTCTTGGTCTTAATGGCGAGTAGTAATTTTTGTTTGAGAATCTGTTTAGAGGAATAGAGAGGGACATAAAGTCGAGAAATACAAGTATTTGCAGTAGGAAGATGTTGGTCGTCTGGTGGTCGTATTGTGATTGAGGGCATAGGCTGAAAACCTTCTTCACTGGCTGGCAGCGATGGGCTTGATGTCCAAAAATAAACCTAAGTAAGAACACATAATTACAACTCTGGCTTTTATAGGCTAATAGTTAACCTTCATTCTGGCAATATAAACCCAACTTGATGCTTAAAACCTAGTTTAAAAATAAAGCCTTATAAACAGAACTGCCCAAATATGAGCTGACTAAAAAACAACAGACATGCTAAGGTGGATTTTTTACTTTGGCGCGCGGGGTGGGGGTTGGGGGAGCTTCAGCATAAATTACTACAGACAACTGCGATGCTGAAAGCACAAGAAATAGTCTTTCCTAGAGAAAGCACACTAGCTGGTTATCCTGAAAACATCTATCTGCATAACCCTACAGCCTGAGCAGGTTTTACTCACGCACTTAGGAACATGAACCAATGCACGCGTGCGCACACACACACACACATGCACGCACGCACGCACGCAGTGCACATGAACTTGAAACGAGCAAGCAGGGGGGTACACATGGGAGTTTTGAGGGAGGGAAGGAGGAAACAATGTAGTTTAATCTCAAAAAATAAAATAAAACGCCCCTTAGTTTTACAATTCTTTTCTTATACTAAACTGCATCAGAAAGGGTTCAGGACACAGGTGTTACACTGTAGCTTTCAAGTCTCTTCCAGTGGCCTCTGAGGCCCTCACTACAGCTAACATCTCTATCTCTTCTTGGGAAAACATTTCTAAAGAAAAGAACTAAGAGTCCCACAGACTGTCCAACCACATTTTATCTACTAGCAAATAATGCAACGTTATCAATGCTGATATCTACAGTACATCAAAATCCACAATAGTCGTCTCGAACTCCAGTACCAATTTGTTTTGTACAACAGGGAAAACAATGCGCAGTGTCAACTGTTACTCTACTTCTGTTAGTAAATATACCAAAGAAATTCTTCTGTGCAGAAGTGTTTATTTTTATGGATATAAAACACTCTGCGATGATCATTTTCTGTGACAGAATTTAATTTGTGGCATTTACTTTGCACAACTAAGTACTGAAGCAAGCCAATCTGACTTTCCAGAGTAGCTCAGAAACTTAATTGTGGTTATTTCCTAAAACATAATTGTATAAGAAACTCATCTCAACACAAATCCACTCCCAAGTACCAGAGCAAAACTGGTCCCACCGTCTCTTTAACAGTAAGAAAAGGCTTCATGTAAGAAATCTCTTCAAGAATGAATAAGCTGGGGTGGGAGAGGTGGCTCAGAGGATAACAGGACTGGATGCTGTTCCCAAAGACTGGATTCATTCATTCATTCATTCATTCATTCATTCATTCATTCATGATTTATTTATTATGTATACAGTGTTCTGTCTGCATGTAACCCTGCAGGCCAGAAGAAGGCACCAGATCTCACTACAGATGGTTGTGAGCCACCATGTGGTTGCTGGGAATTGAACTCAGGACCTCTAGAAGACCAGCCAGTGATCTTAACCACTGAGCCTTCTCTCCAGCCTGAAAGAATGGATTTAATTCCCAGTACCCACACAATGACACAAAATAATCTGACGCTCTCTTGTGTCCTTAGAAGACACTACATGCACATGGACACATATGCAGGTAAAATACCCGTATACATCAAAAAGAAATAAAAAAAAACCAAAGAAGATAGTCAAGAGAAATAGTGACAAGAGCTTTTATCAGTAAACTATGTTCTTCAAGAGGGAAATCCACCCCCCACCTCCTAAAACACCAGAGCAGAACAAAACCCTTGCATTCCATTCCCACAACCTTGTGAAACGTTTCACTTACCAGGTCTTGTCGCTCTGCCATACTCATTTTCTCTACTATTGACCAGAACCAGCGCTTGAACTGCAGGAGTTTCTCAGCATTCTCTCCTGGAATAGAGAGTCAGAACGTACAGTAGACGCTGTTTCTTTAGCACTGTAAACTTCTTACATAAATAAAGACAAACTGTAAAATTTAAGACACCTAACTCCTAATAGGAAATTGCACATCTCAAAACCTTCATAATTAATTATGTAATCCTGACTTGAAATGAGTAGAGGAAAACTGTCATCACCCAAAGCAATAACCCACAACATGAAATGCACCAGTAAACCTGAGTCTCCTTGTGTAATGACTGAGTTTCTAAGCCACACAAGATCTTAAAAGGCAAACTTAGATTCATTCACTGAGTCCACAAGGAGAGGGAGAGGACACCTCAGACACCTTTCTAAAAGGTTTCATGACGCAGGTGCTGCTGACCAGACATCTTTATATATGTTGTCTGTTTCCCCTTCTACAGTTTTGGTTGTCAAAGGAATCAAGTTCTTCTAAGTACCAACATTAAAATGTGTCACAAAACCCACTACGTAGCTACCTATAAATTACCAAGCACAAAGGGGATAAAGAGGGGGAAAAATATTTTAAAATTTCCTGCAATTTGGACTGGCACACACCTTTAATACCAGCACTAGGAGGCAGAGGCAAGTGGGATCTCTGTGAGTTCAAAACTAGCCTGGTCTACAAAGTGAGCTGTAGGACAGCCAGTGCTATATAGACCCTGTTTCAAAAAAATCGAAAAATAAAAATAAAATCCATAATTTGGTGGAGGCCACTATAGAAAACAAAAGGGAAAAAAACTACCATTCACATATGTAGTAATTATAGTACAGCTACGACCTTCTCAACCAACTTCAAAAGCTTAAATAAAACAACTTCAGGGCAAGTTAAACATTGAGATAAAGCTTATTTGCAAAAGATTATCATCACTTTTTTCCCTTCTAGATTCATCGTGTGACGTGTGTCTTTACAAAAAAGCGACCCTGTTATAAATGTACAAAGCAAACATGAGAACACTTATTGTTACTTTAGTACGTAAAAGTCATGTATCTTATACCACAAACAATTTACTGTGTTCTAAATTATACCCATCTTTTTGTTTGGGGGTGTGTGTGTACATGCATGCACACATTTTGTTTTTTTTTTTTAGGCAGGTTCTCATTATGTATCTGAGGCTGGCCTAAACTTTGATTCTCCTGCGTAGGCCTCCCATAATACAAAAGAATAATCTAACTCTAAGCTATCAAAATGTTAAATTTCATCTAATCATACCTTTAAGGCAATTAAAAAAAAAACCCCACCCCGACTCTCATCTGCAGGGCTCGGGGACAGCCTGGGGTCTGAGAGGGCCCCGCTTCACCTGCCGCCCGCACGCACGCACGCACGCACGCACGCACGCACGCACGCACGCACGCACGCGCAGTCCTACCTGACTCGTCATTGAAAGAGGTAAAGCTGATCAACATCTGCACATTGACTTCGCCACAGCCGTTCACCAAGAGCCGGAAGTCCTCCGCTGTTAGGTCTTCTAACGAGTTTTTGGGAAGTACATCTAGTAGACCCTTCCTCATTGCCTAGAGAATTTGAAATGTTTTCTTTTATTGCAAGCAGTATTTTATTTTCCATGGCATCGGTTTCTACAGTTCAGAAGTCACCTAGTGGCTTTATGTGCAGTAGAGAGCTGACATTGTTACACTATATAAATAACTTCAGTCTGGCAAAAGCACACCTTAGAGAAAGCACAGTAACAACATACCCCCAGACTCAAATCCAAAACCTACAGTCCAGAACGACCCTGCGTGCGAATAAATAGTGTACCCAGAGCTGTCCCAGGTGCCTCCCCTTCATCAACTGTTCATCGTGCTCGTGTTGTAGAGAATGAAGCCAGTGCACTGAAGCACTGAGTAACCCGCTAATGAGCAGTAGAACATGGTAGAGTATTAACTTGAACTTAGCACCATTCCTACAAGAATCACCACCAGTCTTCAATTTGCTTTTTTTTTCATTTTTTATGTATTTATATGTATACAGTGTTCTGCCTGCATGTATGACTGCAGGCCAGAAGAGGGCGCCAGAGCTCACTGCAAATGGCTGTGAGCCACCATGTGGTTGCTAGGAATTGAACTCAGGACCTCTGAGCCACCATCTTTTGAATTTACAGAAGCTTTATCCTGGCAAGGGAAAGCTTTAATATTACAGGTCCAGTGTGTTGCTTCTAGAAAAGCACTGACTGCAGAGCTGGCTGTTGTCCTGAGAACTTCATTGTTTGGAATGCCCTCTCCACTGCTGTTAGCGCTGTTAGCCACGCAGTGAGCTATTGTGACGACATGTGTTCCTCTAAAATGCCAGCAATCACGTCTGGGTGTGCAGCCAACACTTCAGGTCCAGCCACCAATAAACACCTGGGCTGGGACAACTTGGACTCCCCTAAACAGATGTTGGTGATGCTTGTACTTGCAACCCTTCAGGTTCCTCTGCTTGTGTAGCTAGGGTGTCTTTGCGTTTAGTAAGGATGACTGAGTCCAGCGAATCCTAGGTTAGGTTAGGAGACACAGGCGGTGATGGGACGCTTAAAGAACTACACTCAGTCCTGCAAGCTCCCTCCAACTTTCGCTCACCAGAACGATTTTCTGATCTTTACACAGCTGCCAACAGTTACATCCAAAAGAAAATGAGTACTTAGTCTCGCCTCTCAACTTCAGTTGTAGGTTCACTTTACATGTGAAGATTTGGGCCTTTTGTAGACAGATTACTGGGCTAATTTACCACAACGCCAAAACAGCTTCATCACACGACACAATACTTTTCTAGAGAATACTTACATGCAATGGCTGTTCTGCAACAACCAACATTCTGTGTTCTGCATACTTCCTCACATACTCATACACATTCTGAGGAGTGACCGGGATATTTACACCGTTTGGAATGAGTTCAACCTATGAAAAAAATCAGAAGTGACATGTAAAAGCAATTCTGAGAAACAATAACAGCCCATGAGAATTTCATTTCCTAAAATTGTAGAATTTAAAATTCTGACAATATCTGAGTGGTGCAAACTCTGTGGTATACATACGTACAAAAATCCTGCCTCAAGTCTGTCTTGCCAATTCCTGCCTCCCCTCTGTGTTCACCTGCAGCGCTCACTCTTATGTGTGCATGCTCTCCCCACAAATAACCCAGTGAACTCTCTTGCAACACCAGCGAGCAGGGATCTGCTTTACCTGTCCTCCGCCCTCTTCTTTACACAGGTCAATCGCAAACGCCAAATCCATGGCTGAGAAAACAGCCTCAGCATCTGAACTCTGAGACGCCAGGATCAGTTGTCGCAAACTCTCATACATCACAGGGTCAAAAAAAGCAAAGTCGTGCCAGTTGACCTAAGGAACAACCACACAAGACAATCTGAAAGCAGCCTCCTTTCTCAAGCCAGCGGTCAATTACAATGTGTGATAGCCTGTACCTTTGGGGCAGGGGAGCGACAGGGATTGAACCCAGAGCCGTGTGCACACTAAGTAAGCGCTCCACCACTGAGCTATATCCCAGCCCGAATTGTATTTAACTTGATAGAGAACTTCCCACAAAACACACAAAACTTCTCTAAAGAGAGAGAGGGAAAAAAGTAAATCTTTGGCTTTGATAATTCATTTAATTTTTCATAACAGGAATTTCTAAATTTAACTACCATGAGGTGGAGCCAACAGCACGCTTTAAAACTAAGTATCAAAACTAATTTGGAAAGCCAGTGTTATTTACTGAGCACGCTGAGGTGAATAAGCTGGCTCCTGACTGTCTCACGTGCTCTTGACGGCCACCGTACACGGCAGGAGGACTTACTAAACTGCTCTCAGAGATGCGTCACTTACTAAGGTCACGTCACTGAGTTAAGCTGACGTACACCGGGTCTCATGAGTTAACATCCCAACACCTTTATTTCTAAGAGCTTTGATATTCACTCGTTTTATGCACAAGAGTGTTTTATCCTGACATGTTAACGGTTAAATTGTGGTCCTAACTAAAAAGGAAAATATATACCTCTCATTACAATAGGCTCATTTAGAGAGAAAGCAGTATCCAGTGATTTAGCTAATTTGATACTAAAATGTGACCAAACACCCATGTGAGGTCATAGGCCCTAATGGAAGAGAGGCCTCTGTAGTTATTTTGTTGAATGGACTCGTCATACCTATCAAATCGTCTTCTCAATAATTTTTTATGACACACATTTAGCACTACTGTCAGCCTCTGTTAGAGAAATTTCTTTCTGCAGTGGTCAGTTTGACTGCAGAATCACCTAGTCAAAGCACTAAGAACGAGTGCTAACTGTCCAGTCATAAATGGGACATCTGTATACTACCCAAGGCTCAGAATCTATTGTGTAAGAAGTAGGCTGGGGCGTGTCTGTGTGTGTGTGTGTGTGTGTGTGTGTGTGTGTGTGTGTCCGTCTGTCTGTCTAAGCCAGAGAAAGGAGCAGTACAGAGACTGATGAGCGTAGCGCGCTCTTCAGCTATCATTTAGGACAGCTGGGATTGCCTGCTTAGACTGGTCAGGGACCTGAGGGGATCACAGTGACCACCCACACCTCCCTAGCAATTTATACAATTACTGGCCGATGGTGGAGGACAGGCCAGTTTCTTCAGTGATTTATCCACTGGCCAAGTGCCACGCTCCTGTCAACAACCTTAACGACACCCACGGTTCTAGTCAGACATGAAAGCAGAAGAAGGGGCAAAACAACACAAGCAGAATGGGGACACGACCAAAATAACTTTGTGGACATAGGTGGAAATGCCCTATTATTATTTTGCATAATTAACATGCTAATAAAAACCACTTAGTATGGTACAGCCACCTCTGAAAGACTCTGCTGTCTTTACAACACTTTAGACATTGTTGTGATACAGCCGAGGAATTAGCAGCACATGCTAATCTTGCCAGGCTATCAGATCGCCAACACATGGAGAAAATAATGCCATTTTATAAGCCAGAGGAATACTAAGCATGTCTGCTTCATTTATTTACTCTCTTTGGCCCCTCTGCGGCACTTCTATGTACTTTTCAAGTTGGAATGTTGTTCAAAACTATACTCTACCACCACCCACTTGTGACCAATTGCAGTGCCAAGCCTAGTATTTTTATAAAGTTGTCAGGGGGGGTTGCTCCTCAGTAGGATCCAGGTCTGTCAGGAACCAACCATAACCGTTACCAACTCTTACGTGCCATCTTCCCACATTCAAAGACTTCAACAATGTCATTAAATACTCGGCAATTATGATTAGAATGCTTTAACACAAACTGAGAAATACTGTATAGGGTACCATCATTACTTTGCAAAAGAAATGTTTACAATTGCAAAAGCAGTTATAGGCATCAAACTTACTTTTCTACCAAGCAACACTTTAATTACATGCCTATTCAATGTGATAGGACATAGTTCATTTTGCAACAGACAAAGTCCAAGAATCCTAAAAATAAGAACAGAAATATAATTTAAATTCAAAACTAATTGTAGAGTTAGCACCACAATACATATATATATATATATAAAATATTGAGAACTTCTCGAAGCCTCATTTCTGACATAAAATAGAGCGCACATCCAATTTTAAAGCTAATATATATAATATTGAGAACCTCTCGAAGCCTCATTTCTGGCATAAAATAGAGCGCATATCCAATTTTAAAGCTAATATATATAATATTGAGAACCTCTCGAAGCCTCATTTCTGGCATAAAATAGAGCGCATATCCAATGTAAAGCTGACAGGCTTTTAGCCAGGGTATGTGGTGACGCACCTCTACCTCCCCAGCCCTGGGAGCCCAGCCCGGGCTACACAGAACACTTGGGGCTAGAGGAGCAGCTCAGTGGTAGAGAGCATGCTTAGGATACGACAAGGCCCTGGGTCCGATCACCACATTCAAATATTAAAGACAGTTAGGTAGTTTACCTGCCGATGTTCCTGAAGCAATTCAACCTTGCTTCTGTGTTTCTGCCAGGTCTCGGAGTATAAAACCCTCTCTTTCCAGGTTGGTAAAACAGGGGCGCGTTGTCATCTCCGTCATCTGTGTCGTCTAAATCCATGTCCACTACACTTCGACTGGAGCCGTGACGCTTGCGGTTTTCCTGATAACAAAGTCATGAGAGGTGAGGCTCCTGAGCGCATCTAAAAAATGAAATCTAAGAAATGGTTCTCTGAAATCCTTCAGAATAAAAGCAACCAGAAGAGCATTCATATCTACATGTGAATCACAATATTAACATTAAACTCCGAGCTACACTGCACAAACCTTAAGTATGCTAAACCTTAATTTCTGTTATTAAAACAAAACAGTTGGGACTGGAACCTCGGGTGACCGGGGGGTGGGGGGTGGGCGTGCCTGGGAAGCACAAAGCCCACGTTCATCTCTACTGCACAAACCAGGCAGAAAGCAAAGGCCTGTGATGCCAGCACTGGCTAGAGGAAAGCCCTAACCTTCAACACAAACCGCGCCCTCTTCACCTTACTGCCTAGCAGGTGTTTTCAGCAGCTATACAGCTCTGCACTGACACTTCTTTCAGCATTTCAATGATGGCCTCTGTTGTTTTCTCTATTATTTCATTGGGTCTGGACAGTTTTAGTGCAGTCTGCCTGAAGTCTGTATCTTAGAAAAGTCATTTCTCCACCACTATTTCAGCCAGGGCTCTTCCTACTGTCTTCCAAAGGCATCAATGTCATCGCTCTTTTACTACTGCCACAGACCCTGAGACAATACCTGAGATCTGTTTTCTACCTGCCATATTCATTTTGTTATTGGCTTTTTTCCTTTGGGGGATTGTACTTGTACTCCAAAAACTTTTTTAAACTTTGTTTTCCTACTGAGAACTTCATCACCATCTCAGACAAACTCTCTTCTGAGAAGAACTGGTCAGTCCTGTCTGGTTCTTGGTTGAGTTTTTTTTTTTTTTTGGTTTTTCGAGACAGGGTTTCTCTGTGGCTTTGCAGGCTGTCCTGGAACTCACTTGGTAGTCCAGCCTGGCCTCGAAGTTTGTCAAGTTGCTACTATTTATTTGTTCAGAATTCAGTTTTGCATTTACACTGATTTTTCTCTATTGTGACCAATGAAAGAGGTTACAGTGAATATTCTCTTGGCTAGCATTAGAAGATTAACTGTGAAATATAAGAAATAAACTAACCACGCCCACAAAGTGCTGTACTGTTTTATTTGCATCTTTGGCACCAGCAGCCTCTTGGAGGAGTGGCTCCTAATATTCTACACTGGATCTCCAAACTTAAGATTAATTCAACCAAGTGGCTGGTGTTATGTTAATATATAACTCAACTTTTTATTTTGACTCTGTAGTAATATACAGTTGTAATAAACTACATAGTTGTCTTTCTATACTGCAAATCATAAATTTTATTTACAAAGACATCATCCTAAATCCTGTTTCCTTCCCCTATATCTCCCTTTTTGATTGTTTTAACTGCTCATTAACACATGTACTGAAAATCCCTTACCTGTACCTTTTCTGAGGAGTCTAATAACCCAAGGTCCAAGATGCTATCAGCTCCATTTTCCCTGAAAATAAAGGAAACCTTTTTACATTCCAAAATATCCATTCATATTTATTACACATTTTAAAAACCAATTTAGCTCAAAACCATGGAATACACTTATAATCCTAGTACCTGGGAGCATGCACTACATAACAAACTTGAGGTCAGTACTTACGGTATACTGCTAAGACATGTTTCAAAAACAAAACCCAAAAAACCCTACTAATGGTCACACATACAATTTAAGAGATGGCTAAGACAGCATATAAGTGTTTATTAGGATGTTAAAACTTTAGTACAAAGTGAGCAATGCAGAAATTGCAGGGAAATGCTTAGAACACAATTATACCAGCAATCAAATCTCTAGCATAAGTCTTACACACAATTACTATTCACTCCATAAAACCAGACCTCAGTTTTGCTCAATAGAAAGTACTATATTAGCAATGCTTACTTACTTTTACAAAATCTTATTTAAAAAAATGCAACTTTCAATTTTCTATACAATAGACTAAGCTATTATCAGTCTGCTCACAGTTCCAGAGACAAGGCAAAGAATAAAGAAACAATAATTAAAAGTCCAGAGAAAGAGCTGGAGAGATGACTCAGAGGTTCTGAGTTCAATTCCCAGCACCCACATGGTGGCTCATAACCATCTGTAATGAGATCTGGCGCCCTCTTTTGGCCTGCAGGCAGAACACCCTACACATAACAAATAAATAAATCCAGAGGAAAACAGTGGCCAAAGAAATTATCAGTAGATGCACAGCTTTTGGCTTGGGCCACTCGAAGGCCTTGAGAAGTGGTTGCTGAGCGCTGATGCTCAGCCTAGCTGCCTACACTACTTCTATAACTGTAGCTAACACAGCTCAAGTCTGGACGGCAGCAGCAGTGGTCCTAGTGCGATGATCTGAGCAGGAGTGGCCTGCACCTACAGCCTCAGATATTTGAGTGCTTAGTCGGGAGTGGGGGTGAGGGGCGGGGAGCACACTATCGGAGAAGTATTAGGAGGTGTGGCCTTGTTGGATGAAGTGTGTCATTGGGGTTTCAAAGCCCAAGCCAAGTCCAGTGCCGCCTCCCCATCCTGCTGCCTGTGGATCAGGACATAGGACTCAGTGCCTCGCCTACCTGCCTGCTCCCTGCCAGACTGATAATGGACTAAACCTCTGAAACTGTAAGCAAACCCCAATTGTGTTTTCCTTTGTAAAAGCTGCCATGGGCATGGTGTCTCTTCACAGCAACAGAACAGACTAATATACCTATCATGTGTGAGGTTCACACAGCACCACATAAATTTTCATTTAAAACAATCCATGCTACAAACTGGATGCAGGAACAAGCCCATCTAAGTGTGGCTTATCTTCCTAACATTTGTCACAGTGAATACAGGGACTATTTGGTATTTTTAGATTTCATATTCAAGTTAAAGAAACAACTTGCACAAAATTTTAAGGTGAATCTGAAGCGCTAGAAGAAATATCTGTAACACAGGAATTTAGGAGATTTAGCACAGATTCTTTGAGCATAATGTGGTCTTTTGCCTGCGGTGCTCCCAATGGGGGACGTGAGCTGTGCTTCAGGTAGATATCAGATATGCTTCTTCTAAACAAAACAGTTTCTAAGCCAGACATGGTAGCTGTAAAACCCGGCATTCACATGTCTGAGGCAGGAAGTTAGGGTTCAAGGCTAGCTTACAATTCTACATGTCAGATCCTTTTTATAACCCAAGAAAGCACGAAAACTTAAGATACTGCATTTAGGAATTATGAGATACTACTTTTTAAAAAACTGAAAAGGTAGTCTACTTCGCTGAGATTTTATTTCATTTTACACGTATGAGTGTTGTTCTGTGCACTAAGCACAGAAGGCATGAAGCCCTCTGGAAGTGGGGTGGCAGTCATGGGTCCCCTGGAAGATCAGCAGGTGCTCCTAAGCACGCTGCAGTCTTGTGAGATGTGTGTGAAGAGCGCACCGTCTGGAGATGAAGGAAGCAGCCGACCGATGTGTGACAGAGACCGGTGTGTGACAGAGACCGTGTGTGACAGAGACCGGTGTGTGACAGAGACCGGTGTGTGACAGAGACCAGTGTGTGACAGAGCGCTGCTCCTCCAGCTGTGCGTGCTACTCACCTTCCATGTGTGATGATGAGCTCCATGGCCTCATCCACCCTTGCCCTCAGGGAGTCTTCACTGGCTAAGAGGAGCAGCAGCTGAGCAGGGGACAACTCCAGCAGCATGCCAGTGATCTTACTCGCAAATGCCTATGCAAGACGGACAAAGCTACTTCATCAACTCTGCTTTCCAAGGCTTCAGTCAAGAGAAGCTAAGAAATAAGCTCAATACAAATTTGAGAGCTAATAAAGCTTTTTATGAAACTGCAAGCTAATCAGACAACTCAGACAAGGAATGCATTTGTTTTGTTGTGGTTAGAATGACAGTCTATCTCTATTTGAATTCTAGGTAAATATACATGCAATTTCTATCATTTTTGTCTTCTTCAGAGAGCCAAAAACACTTTCGTTGAAAAAGTGGGGGAAAAGGAAGGGAGAAAGGTGTCTTTTATTTAAGGCTGACTTACGGCAAGAGACAGAATTGAGTTTCTGTTTCATTAGTCTTTCGGCTATAATGTCGTACATAATACATAAAGACCAAAACAAAAAAACCCACAACTAGTTTACAGGTTTCACACTGAGAGAAATTTAGTAAAATATTCAAATTGAAACCTTGAGCTATTTTATCATCATTAAAGAACTGCCATTTGTTTTAGCTACAGCTTGCTAACAGATTGTATCTATTTCAAAAAGTAACGATAATTTGTGTAGGTAAAAATATAAATAAATATAAATCATAGCTAATTCTCTAACACAAAAGGAAAAGAAACTCAAATCGGGCAGAACTAAATTGTCTCAAACTAAGTTTTATGGGGGGGAAAGATTCAAATTGTACAGTTACTTCCAAGCAACACTTTCATTTCTTCTAAGTAGCTTTTAGTGACTAACTTTAGCTCAAAGCGCCCGCATCCGGTTAATGGTACGGCAGTGCCCAGGACTCACAGGTTGCATGGCTTGGACTCGGGGATAAAGCCTCTCTCCAAGCGCCTGCCGATGAGCTGGGAGGGGATCAGGGTCGTCACTGGGGTTCCCCTCAGAAGCAGGTCTGAAAGGCCTGGTGTCGATGGAAAGCTGTCTCCTGAAGTCTCTGTGAAAAGAAGATTAGACTCTCAAGAGACTGCCCATAGTGCCCAGAAATTTTAAACAAAAGTAAATGCAGCTAATGCATTTCAACAAGAAAATTAAAAGTAAATCCCCAGGTTAAATCAGACCCATTCATTAGTCTGACTACTGTTGCCATGCATCTGCCAATTCCAAATCTCACATTGATTTACAAGTCTTTATCCACCGAGTCTAAAATGTCGGGACTGAGTAAATAGTAAAATCCATCATACCTATCCCGGTCTCTCCGAGAGCCTGCTCGCAAACCACTACTCCTCCTCATCTCCCTTTCTCTTTCTCTTTCCCGATCTCTCTCTCCTCGGTTCCTCAGTCTTTGCATTAAACCTGGAAGATGAGGTGAAAGTCAGCCCACTGAAATAAGCACAATGATTATGTTCCATCAATGCTGAAGGACAGAGCACAGGTGTGGCTGCTGGAGACCACCCACACTGCCAGTGCATCCTCCTGTCTGTCATTGTACCTCTATCCATCATCCACCCACCCACCCACCCACCCACCCACCCATCTATCTATCTATCCATCTATCCATCTATTTATCCACCATCCACCCACCTACCCACCCACCCATCTATCTATCCATCTACCCATCTATCCATCTATTTATCCATCATCCACCCACCCACCCATCCACTCATCTATCCATCCATCTATCTACCCATCTATCTATCTATCTATCCATCCATTCCCATCTATCTATCATCCATCCATTCCCATCTATCATCCATCTATCTATCTATCTATCCATCTACCCATCTATCCATCTATTTATCCATCATCCACCCACCCACCCACTCATCTATCCATGTATCCATCCATCTATCTACCCATCTATGTATCTATCTATCTATCTATCCATCCATTCCCATCTATCTATCATCCATCTATCCATCTATCCATCCATCCATCTATCTATCTATCCATCTATCCATCTATCTATCCATCTATCTACCCATCTATCTATCTATCTATCCATCCATCCACCCACCCACCCACCCACCCACCCGCTCCCCCTCTGGTGCACGTGCACTGTCTGTATGTACACCCATGTGCCTACGCTCATGCATCAGACATCTACCACTGGACACTTTAGATACACTCTCTCACTTGAAACTTGCCATCCCATAACAGGGTTATAAGCCCATACAAGTCATGCCCCGCTTTTAATGTGCTGGGGATGTGAACTCAGGTTCTCCTGTTGTCACAGCAAGACAATTACTAGACCACTTCGCCGTCTCCTTGCTTTTTAAGGGTTACTGGTAATTGTACAGAATAGAATGAATGTACACGGCACATCATACAAGCTCACTTTAATATTTATGAACTACTTTTCCTGGTCATGTCAAAACTACGAGATAATATGTAACAACTACTACTGGATTGATTTCATTATAGACAGTGCTAAAATTTCTTACACAGTCAAAGTCACTGGATACCTTTTCTGTTCTTAGTTTTGGCTTTGAGCACTGTAGACCACCAGAACATTAGCTACTATGAAATTCCAATACTCAATCTGACTGCAGTATTTTTGTCACTCTTTTTAAAAATTACATCTGTGTATTTGCTGTACCCAACAGACAGCATACACATGCCACAACACGTGTGGAGGTCAGAGGACAACTCACAAGACTGGGTCCTCTCTTTCCACCACAGGGGCCCCGGGGATCAAACTCAGGGAATCAGGCTTGGCAACAAGCCCCTTTTACTAATATCTCACCCGTCCTTGAGTATGGATGGCTTAATGATGTCTGATAAAGATATTTCTAAAACGTTAGGATTGTCCAGGCCTCCTCATGCAAATCTGTTAATGTGCTTTCATCGTTTTAAATGGTTAAAGTGATGGCCGAGGCTGGTGAGCTCTCCATCTGATCAGCCAGCCCCTCACACCGTCTATCTCCCAGTCATCTCCGTGGGGGTAGAGTACACATGGCCAGTGAGGTACGGATGGAGCCCAAGTAATTTCTATGAACTTCCTCTGACCAATTACTCCATCCACCCACTGACAAGACTGGAGACCTTCTGACTATACTCGGCACACATTACTGATTACTAGACCTTTGTCATTGTCATAAAGCTCTACATTTTAGAACTGAAAACTAGGTAAGAGTTCTAGCCCCCAAAAGTTGGCTTCATAACTAGGTTGCAAAGTTCCAAGATGGTAAAAAATAAAGCCCTACTTTTAAAGAGGGAAAAAATCCTACTGAAATGAAAGTAATACGCATAGCGACAGTTGGTTTACCCGTGGCCTCAAACTCTTTACTTCGTGGGACTGGAGCATGTTTTTGAGTCAACCTTAAAACAGCCTACCCAAGAGAATTCTGTTTTCTCTTCAATAGCTGGCAACTCCTACAAGGCTGACAGAACACTCCCTCTCTGAGTTTGTATAGTGCCACTGAGGAGCTCACAACTTGTCACCTTAACACCTAACAACAAGGACAGGAGCTGGCGTGACCGCAAACATCCAAGAGCATGTTGCAGTAAAAAGCAGACTGTCAATCCAAGTAGTTTTGTCAAGACTAAATCATACTCTAGAATAAAACTAGCTAAAATATAAATGTATACACATATAGTCATGATTACCACTTATTATGACAAACAAGAGTAATCATTAGGACGCTTGAAATCTAGAGTACTTACTTGTGTGGGTGCCTTTGTTGGCATTCTGGATACAATCTAGATTTGGCAATTTTTCATTTGATAAAAATGCTTGGGCGATGGCTGTATAGAAACTCCGTGCCACCCCACTGCCCTCCCCTGGTTCATCCTTAAAGGTGACTTTAACTCTGTGGACAGCCATTGGTGTGGTAGCACATCTGCGGCCAAAATGATTGTTGAGCTGCCTCATGGTCTGCTGAATGAGAAGATCCCGGTCCCGATCGACCTATTATAATACACCAAACAGTAAATCCATGCTAGAAACCACGGGGTTGGTTTTCCACCTAAAAGTAGAATCTCACCTTTGTCTGGATAGTTTAAATACCACAAAGAAATCTGAGCTCTCAGAAGCTTTTACACTCTAAATACACCACTTCTCAAAGTAAAGACTGTCCTGCACATTAATTAAATAGGGCTAATGGAATTTCACTCAATTAAATCCATTCTTTCACAGAGCAGGCCATGGTGGCGCACGCCTTTAATCCCAGCAATTGGGAGGCAGGGCAGGTGGATCTCTTGAGTTCGAGGCCAGCCTGGTCTACAGAGTGAGCTCGAGGACAGCCAAAGATACACAGAAAAACCCTGCCTAAGGAAAACAAAATGAATGAAAAAAATGAAGATTCACCAGAGAGCAGGAATTTATCCTGTAGCCCAGGAGGGCCTCAAACTACTGATGCGGAAACACATTCAGCTCCCTCGGGGACAGAAAATCTAAGTGTGAAAATGACATGCTGGAGATTCCAGCACACGCAGCCATTCGGTATTGAGGACTGATAAACAACTTCAACAATTTGAGGATTGGCCACAGGCACAAACTTGACAAGCTAAGCTCAACCCCTGAACTGACGTGACAGGAGGGTACAGTCACACCTCCAGGCTGTCTTCCCACACCGCACATGCTCTGACCTGTCCCACACACAGATAAATGGGCCGTTAAAAGGTGCACATTTTTATTATTTATTTATTTATTCATTCATTTATTTAAAGGGAAGGCTTCACTGTCTGGCCCTGGCTGTCCTGGAACTCACTATGTAGACCAGGCTGGCCTCGAACTCACAGAGATCTGCCTGCCTCTACCTCGTGAGTGCTGGTCCCTATCTCAAACCAACAAAAAGAAAACATTTTATTGGTGGTAGTAGTGATATTGTAATTATAAGACTGTTGTAAAATGTGGGATAAAGACAAATTATCCACCAATAATATTCAGTCTAGAAGAAAGGATATCTTCAATTCAAATTCTCACTATGAATTTCACAATAATTTCTTAAAGCTCTAGAAATAACAACCAACCTAGTAGAATGTGTAACCTCAAACTTGAGCCACTTTTAACCTTGTGATTTCTTAAAGAATGGCCGCTGTCAGGCCTGTGGCAGGAAATGCACATGGCACACACGGAAAGTAACAAGGAAGGCAATTACAGACAATATTAAAGGGACCGGGCACTAAAAAGGACACAGCACTAGCCAGCAAACAAGCAAATTATGCACCAATAAGAATAGTCTGGTACTGACTTGTGAAGCAACCTTGTTTCTTATCTAAATTTAAAATGGAAAATAAAAAAAATATTAATATAAAAAAAAAAAAAAAAAAGAATAGTCTGAATGGAATTCAATACCACAGAAGTTTTTAAGTTCATGTTCATGTGTCTGTACATACATGTGCACAGGTATGCTTCACATGTGTGAAGGCCAGAGGTTAGCACTGGGGTTTATTCCTTTATCATTTTCTGCCCTATTTTTTTTTTTTGAGATGAGGTTCTCATTGATTTCAGCAAGATTGGCTGACCAAGGAGTACCAAGAATCCTGTCTCTGCCTCCCCAGTGGAAAGATCAAAGGTACGAAACACACCATCCTGACTGAGCATGGAGATCTGAACTCAGGTCCTCATGCTCGTGTGACAAACATCTTACCAGTCCAAAAGTACCTTTAAAAAAAAAAAAGAGCCTTCTATAAAAGATGCTGGGAGACATCTATTTAATATCTCCATGTTGTGAAGTGCATACTATAGATTAGAAAGGATAAATACCTTTACCTCTAGTGATAAGTCTCTTGATTGCTGGTTTCTCAGTTTCTCCATTTCTCTACGGAACTTTGATTCTTTTACCTCAAAACCACCCAGTTCAGTTAAGATCTTAAAATGAAAAACATAACAGTTAGTCACTGAAACATGTTCTTATCGTGCAGAAGAGAATCCAAGAGCATAAAGTACACACCGATCCAGGCTCTGCTCCCACATCTTCCATGAAAACTCTGCCAAACAGTTCTAAAGACAGGCGCCAGCGTCCCAGCAGCATGTCGTGAGAGATGACCATCCCCATGAAGCTGCACTGTGGCCTGCAGACGTCAAACAGGGGAGGAAGGAATTAGCCAATTCCCCAAATTCAGGCTTCTGGTCAATAGCAGTACCTTTCTTGGGCTTTTAATATTCTGATACCTTAATTATTTCAAGCCATATCCTACTTCATGAAAGACCCTTCCCATGGTGTGTGCGTGTGTGCGTGCGTGTGCACGCGCGCGCGCGTGTGTGTCTGTGTGTGTGTTGACTAGTATCACATCACTATGGCATCTTCTATCTTCAGAGTCAAATGTCCATCTCCACTTCCACAACCTCCAGAACTTTCATTTATTACCTATACAAATGATGCTTAATTAGAGCCCAACACGGGCATGATGTACTGTGGCCTCCTGGCAACAATGCCCATCAGCGCCATCTCCTCCCCGCCGCAGACATCCCGCCACCCGCCTTCGACGTGCCTTTCTTCCCACCCCTTAAGCTAGGTGCCAACCTAACACCCTCGTCCTCACCAGCTGGAACCACTACTAACTGGTCTTCAGACCTCAATTCTTTTCTCCAACCTGGCCTAACCACTCAAAGTCTAGGCTACTAAGATAGAAATTATCCCGTACTCCTTATAGTTGGCGGACAGTGTCCATACATAGCACCCTGTTCATTAGCTAACTTAGCTCATTAACCTAAGCAAAAAAAACTAAGGCATAAACAAGAGCCAGCAAATCACTTAGTGATCATGAACACTGAGCAACAATATATGCTATTAACTTACTTAGTAAACAAAAACCTATCTGCCAGACACACATCTGTGAACCCAATTAAACATGAGATCCCGAAAACTCTACTCTTTCTAGTATTTGCATGTCCCCCTTATCTCAACTGCTGATAAAATGTGTTAAATCAGCATTAAACAGTAAGAAAAATAGATAGCATCTTGGAAATTCAATCCATGAAAAGGAAGACCATCTATGCTAAAGTCCAGAAAGCTCACCAATATTTAACTCTCCGCTAGTAAACTAGGAAACCACAGGAGTGGCAGTAACTAGAATCTGACACACGCACAGAGGCTCACCTGAACGATGTAAGGGGAGGCCCTTCACTCTCGGTGAGTCCGATCTCTGCGAGCAAAGTGCTCTTCAACTGGGCGGCAACATCGTGAGCAGACGGCCCTGGTTTTGAACTCTCGGCTTCCTCAGCCAGCACACTCTGCTCTTCCCCTTCCTTCTTTTGCCGGTTTTGCATGTTCATCACGTTTTTTAGATTGGCAGCATAAGACATTTTAGTTGGGAGCACCTAGGCAATTTGAGGATTAGAAGTTACACATTAGGGGGAAAAGACGTTTTCAATTTAAACAGAGCCCCACAGAAACCCTACGAGAGTTAAGTCATGACAGCCCTCCCTTTCACAGTCTCTACCACCAAATGCAGTCTGCTCCTGTCAACCCGTCCTCGGATGGCCACAAAATCCAACGCACTCAACAGAGCAGCCTAGAGCATTTTCAAAGTACCAAGTCTCCTACATTCTCCTTTACCGCTTAATTGTAAAAATCTATTCAACTATCTTCTCTCATGCTGCCTTTAAACATGATACTATTTTTTCCTACAAAAACAGGATAAATTTTTACCTCTAAAATCAGCCATATATACCTGAAAACTTTAGCTGTGTGATAACTGACATTCCCACTTGAAATTTATAATCTCTTCAAGCCTTACTTCTTACCTAAATCTTTCCTGGGTTAAAGAGAATGAGACAGTACAGGAGAGACAGAATTACTGAGGTGTCATTACTAACTTATCTTTATCATTACTTATTTATCTTTATTTTTGATTCAAGTAGCTCAGCACATCAAGGGAAATCTGAAGACAAAATTACAGGTGCTCGTATATAGCGAGTGATCTTATCTGGAGACCTAAGCTTTCAGCAGCATACATCAACAACACGCTGCAGCACTAAGTACACAAGGAGACATGTGATGTGTGAAAAGAGCAGACAGAGTCAATCAAAGGAACAGCTCTATTATAGAAGGGCCTTGTGGCAATTCTACTATAGAGAGACATAAAATATTCTCAACTAATGCATCTCTTCAAATCTGGATGCTGGGAAAAGAGCTAACTAACAAATACAGCGTAAACTTTTACTATCTTACCTCGAGGCAATTTCTGTCCGTCGTAACTTCCACTAAGCATTTCCCACTACTGGAAGATGAGGAATAAAGACCCTGACTTGGACGGCCAAATAGATCTTCCTTTCTAGCATTTGGCTGGAATTTAACAAGACATATTACAGTTAGACTGAACACTTCAAAACCAGCTGTAAAAGAGCATCGGGCCTGTTTAGTTCACCTGCAACAAATGTGGCTGATCGGCCAAGGGGATGGCTTCAGCCAAAGGCACTTCAAATGGGTTTGGGGGTATACATCCAAGGAACGTCATAGAGTCTGAACGTCGGAAAAAAGGGTGGTTTTGGCCAGTTTCTGCAGGGAGAGATTCATCATCCTTATCATTCAAAGTAGCACCTAAACATTAAAAATTAAAAAAAAAAAAAGTAAGTACAAAGGGTAACAGAAAATCAATCTGTTCAGTCCAAAATGCTTGGCAGCTCTTAGAAAATGTTTATCTACTAGAAAGCAAGTTAAAGGCTGGATTGGAAACAGTCTCATTGTGTGGCAGCCTTGGCTGGCCGGGCTGACCTGCCCCTACTTACCTCAGTATTGACATTAAAGGTCTGTGTGATAGCACAGCTAGCATTTGATGTGCTTTGTAAGTGACATCCAAAAGAACTGAGTGCATTATAATCACACAGCAATAGAAATCTAAGGATGAAAGCGGAATGAACACTGCTCCACTCTGTGTTGGACAGGGGTCTTCTACCCACCCTCTTTTTAGATCCACAGAACAGGCTGACATGCAGCTAGGCTCCTGAGCATGTGCAGGGCTCAGCCTGGTGACACAAAAGGAGACCAAAGAATCCACAACCTCACCGTCTGCGTCCACCCTGAAATCAACAAGGAGCTGCTGTCGAGCAGCTTTGTGCCGGGCATGCCAGCAGCCGCTCTCTTAACGGAACAAAGTCTTGGCGGTGTCTACTAAGGCTGCGGAAATGGTGGACTACGACTGGACTTTCAAAAGGAGAAAGAAAAAGGCCAAACCCACCACAACAAGCAACAACCAAAAACCAAACCCAGAGTGGTTGTCTTTCCCTAAGCTAACCAAAGTATTAGCTGGGAATAATAAACAGGAAAGTGGACTACTGGTTTTCAATCTTTAACTCCCAACTAAGATAATAGAAAACAACAAGTTGGCTCTGCAACAGTTGGTTCCTATCCTTCCTAATGCTGTAACCCTTTAATACAATTCCTCACCTCCAACCATTAAATTATTTTCACTGCTACTTCATAACTGTGATTTTGCTACTATTATGAGTCATAAAGTAAACATGTGTTTTCCGACGGTCTTAGGCAACCTCTGTGAAAAGATCATTCTCTCTCCAAGAGGTCATGACCCCCAGGTAGGTTGAAAACCACTGGTCTACAAGATCCTCCAATTCTGTGGTCTTAAAACTTACTTCTCTCAGTTTCTATAACTAAATCTTCATCAGTATTAATAATTAACATTTCCTATGATTTGAAGTAATGGTGAATTAGAATGGGAAATTCTAAAAGAAAAAGAGACTATTGATATTAATTGAGTCTTAATTATGAAATATATAACAGGAGGATGTGTAAGGAAAATGAGGGAAGGGGAGGGGAGGGAAGGAAAGGGAAGGGAGGGGAAGGAAGGGGAGGGAGGGGAAGGGAGGGAGGGGAGGGGAGGGAGGGGAGGGGAGGGGAGGGGAGGGAAGGGAAGGGAAGGGAAGGGAAGGGAAGGGAAGGGAAGGGAAGGGAAGGGAAGGGAAGGGAAGGGAAGGGAGGAAGTCAGCTCCCCACACGGACAGAACGGTGCAGTTAGAGGCCTGGAGGGAACCCTCTGAGGCAGAAGCCATCCCCTGCCCCTGCACTAACTTTGACTCGTGTCCTCATCGTTCTCGTGCTCAGAGTCTTCATTGTCGATGCCCAGCTCTAAGAGCTCCCGTGTCCTAGGAGAGAGCAGAGTCCATCGTTCAGGAAGAGCAGAGGGGAGGGAATGCAAGAAAAGAACACGAGAAATGCCACCCTCTCGTGTCTAACCCATGTGCTAGTTTGGGTGAGTGTGTCACAGCATGCGCACGCCAGTCAGAAGACAATCTGCAGGAGGTGGTTCTCAAACCACCACGTGAGACCCAAGGCTTGAACTCAGGTGGTTAGGCAAACACCTTTACTGTCTGACACCTCACCCTCAACACTACTCTATATGGTTTCAGATAATGGGAAGTAGTAAAATGATCTGCCAAATTCCCTATAATAACAAAATAGGTCCAACAGAAGCCAAAATAAATAAATATCACTGAAGAAATATTGAGTGTCTACATCAACTTCAGCACAAATATCTCACCAATTAAGTTTAACTGGATTCCAGGTTTTCATTTTAAATGAGAAATCATGACAGAGCAGTTGGGTAGAGGTTGAGCCCAGTTTCCTACATGAAATACCTTTCTTAGCTTCTGCAATGCGTTTAGAGACAACACCAGGCAAGCAGTTCTCAAACAACGCTCCAGGAAAGCATGGATATACCTTTTGCGCTCCAGCTGAGGGGTGTCCAGTGTTGTCTGCTGATTCATTGCTTTAATCCAATATATCAGGGCTTGGAAAACATAAGCCACGTGTTTCAGGGAGCACACGTCCAACACCGGAAGGACATCAGAATGCTCGTCATTATGAGACCGCATTAAAGAAAGGGCGTAATTGAGAAAATCCCCTCGAGCAGACATCATTCCCTGCCGGGCACTAAGCAGCGTGGCACGCCTACAGGAACACCAACAAAAAAAGATGTGTATAAGCTCACACGTATGAAGTCTGTTATATGACAGACTAAGAAGTGAACACCACGGGTTGAAACGATGCCTCATTAGTTAAAAGCACGTGCCACTCTTGCAGAGGACCTGGGTTCAGATCCCAGCACACACATGGTGACCCACAACCACCCATGACTCCATTTCCAGGATCTGACATCCTCTAATTACTTCCTCGGGTACTTCACATGTGCAAAGCATTCATAAACCTAAAATTAAATAAACCATAAGAGAAAGCAGAGCATTCAAATGCTCTTTAGATGTGTCTGAATTTGCATTTCTAACGAGTTGTCCAGCATCATTGGCAAGTCAACACCATGATGAACTCAGATGTGTAATTTGAGTTGTCCCCACCCTTCAGGCAGGAGGACTGCAAGTTCCGTTTACATCACACTCACTAGAGTGGCATGGGCGGGCTATCTATGTCTATAACCCTAGCACATTTGAGGTAGATGCAAGAGGATTAGACGTTCAAGGCCATCCTCTATTGCAAAGTTACTTTTAGGTCAGAAAAGGGGGGTGAGGATGGGGGAGGGATATAGAGAAACTAAAGCTCTCTCAAATACCGCTTTTAGGAAAACGGTCTGGCAGTGTCTCAAAATGTTAAGCATGCACCATTATCACATGACCTAGCAATTCCACAACTAGATAAAACCAAAACTGAATGTCCACACAAAACCTTTAAGAGATGTGTAACATCATGCACAAGACCGGAAAGGTAGAAATGTTCCAACCAAACACCATTGTGCTAAATGACAGAAGCCAGTCCAAAAAGACCACAGATTGTATGGTTCTTTTCTTTCTTTTTTTGGGGGTGGGGGTTGGGGGGGTGTTTGAGACAGGATTTCTCTGTGTAGCTTTGGAGCCTGTACTGGGACTTGCTCTGTAGACCAGGCTGGACTCACAGAGATCCGCCTGTCTCTGCCTCCCAAGTGCTAGGATTAATTAAAGGCGTGCGCCACCAACGCCCATTCGTATTGTTTGACTCTATTTACATAATATGTTCAGAATCTATAGATAGAAAACAGGGTAGGAATGACCATTAAGAAGTGTAAGGCCGGGCGGTGGTGGCGCACGCCTTTAATCCCAGCACTCGGGAGGCAGAGGCAGGCGGATCTCTGTGAGTTCGAGGCCAGGCTGGACCGACAGCCTCCAAAACAATACAGAGAAACCCTGTCTCGTAAAACAAAACAAAACAAAACAAAAAAAAAAAAAAAGAAGTGCAAGATTTCCTAAAGAGATGATGAAATGTTCCAAATGTGTAGTGAGTCAATGAATCACACACTTAAAAGAGAGTAAGTTACACACACTAAGTGATTATAATGTAACGATGACTGGGCGGGGTAGGGGCATACGATGCTGACCCCAATCAAGATCCTATGTGAGAGCCCTGTGTTGTTTCTAAGAGGATTCTATGCAGATGCCTGGTCAGACAGGACTGTGAACCATGTGGGTGGGTACACCGCCCCAGGAGCCCAGAGAAGGGTGCCCTGCCCATCTCAACAACTGTATCTCAATGTTTTCCTTCCGTCTCTTCCTCCCTTGCTGTCCCCAGACCCTGCCTGCAGCTCACCGTTATACTGCATAACTGAACACGAGGTGCACAGTAAACATAAATATATTTTATGATCTAACAGGATAAGAGAGGGGGAGGAGCGCTCTCTCTCTCTCTCTCTCTCTCTCTCACACACACATCTCTCTCTCTCTCTCTCTCTCTCACACACACACACACACACACACACACACACACACACACACACACACACACACATCCTAAAGTACAAACTGCATTTATGATCAGTCCTAGTCAGAAACAAGTCTTTCCAGAAATAGATGCCTAAAAAAGGAGGCAGAGAGAATTAAGACATTTGGAAACAAGGACAGAGGCTAACAATAGTTTTTAGGAATACATTCCTAGGATGACACGAATGGATTAAAAAAAAAAAACTTTGCTAACTAAATTATTTTGCTTAAACTGCCTATCAAAAACAAGTAATATGAGGTAGTTCTCCTTTACCAAAAGATGAGGTTAAATGTTAAGAGCAATTAAAATTTTCTAACCTAGGATTTTAGGGGCTCTGACTCAACACACAGATGCATATGGAGAATTTCATACCGTCTGCCTTCCAGAGTCCTTAAACTGGCCTCCTCTCGCGCAGTCATCCTCTCTCTGCGAGCTGAGTTCTGAGAGGCATGAAGGGGGTGGTTTGGATGTCCTGGGTCGCCAGCAGATGCTAATGCAGAACCATAACGTAATTGAGCTTCAGTAGAATCCATAATACTGACCATCCAGTTCCACGTGGGAATAAGCTTTTCTTCTACATAGTTCTATGAAGATCAAACTAAAATAGTCAACACTGTCCACACAAAGCTGAATTTGATACAGTAACAGTATGTCAACACTTAAGTATTTGTAATATTCCCATTATATTGAAATTCTCCTTAAGTGATGGGAAGACACTTAGGCTAAGAAGCAACTGTGCAATGGTCTCATACCTGTAAGTTGACTGCATCTTGGTAAGTCAGCTTCACAGCTGCTGGAATCTGAGAGTACACTAGGTGATTATACTTAGGGATAAGGCCCATCAAGTCCGAGATTTGTCGGATGACAATGCTGTAAGCCCTGGCTAAACTGCTGGCAGATGTTAAGTAGCTGCTGGCATTGCTAGCCTCCAAAGCAGCGGCTGCGGCTGCAGCACTTGTACTGATGGTGCCGCTCCGGCGTAAATTTGAAGGATCAATATAAATCAAACCCGCAGAACTCGCTATAAGGAAAAAGGACAATTATCGTTAGCTAACATGCTGCTAACTGCTACTGCCATCCACTGTCCATGCTCACACAAATCTAAATGATCAATCAATATGCACATGAGCTATACAATGAGGAAGTGCTGCGGTGGACAAGAAGTAATTATACATTATTAACCAGGAGTAATTCTGTACTTCACAACCAGCACCAAAGAAAGCATTTGGCAAATATGTTGTTACAACTGGAGGCGTGGAGACCAAAGTCGGGTTTGGGGACACTAGTGACATCTACCAGGTAAAGGCTGTGGGTATAATTTAATATCCTACAATGTCCACAATTTAATATTATTTAATATCCACAGAAGAGCTCAACAACGAAGAATCATCCATCCCAAGCAGACAGTGAAGCAAAAGTGAAGAGCCCCAGTGCGAGCGTGTCTGTGTGCTTGGGTGGACTTGCCTGCGGGCGTAGATGTACTAGAAGGGGCTGTGCTGGCCGCTCGCTGGTGCTGCGTGTTACGGACAGCCCACTGCATGGAACGCGGAGCCTGGGCTGCGCCGCTCGCATGGGAGCTATTGGTGGTTCTTTCCAGCGGCTCGTCCAGCATGAAGGTCTCCTGCTCCAGGTCGTCACTCTGACTGCTGCTGCTGTCAGAGTCACTCGAGTCGTTTGACTGAGAATCGTCTTCAGAAAAAAAGGCAGGAACACTGCTCGCTCCTAAAGTTTTAAAGTGTAAAACAAAAACACGCTGCAGTCCACTGATAATTAACTTTACATGAACCACCTCACTCAAGAAAATATATTGAACAGTGCCAGATGATTTGTAATACTGAGAAACCACCATAAAGTTTAATTAGAATAGAACCCTTTTAAATAAACTTTAATATTAATCCATTACTGAAAAAACAAAAGAAACCAAAAGCCGACAGGACAGCCACAGGAAAGAGGTTCAAGTACAGGAAGGCTCTAGCTGACCACACATGTATCATACAGGCTTTGCACATGCCAGCCGCGGCTTCTGCGACGAGGCCACATACCTGCTTCTGAGCCAGCAGTCGCTGCGGTGACAACACTTCTGCGTCCACTAGCATTATCTTGGTTACTATGGTTACTTTCACTGTCACTCTCTGTCTCAGCAGCTGCTAACAAATCTAGCTCCATGTCACTTCCTAGAAAAGTATTAAAAATTCACCAAACAATCAAAACAGGTCTAGGCACACGTCAGTACTATGCAGAGAGACTATGGACTGTTTTCCTTTCTCTCCACTGCAAATTTCTTTGTTAAATTGGGATTAATTTATATCAGAGGTGAGGGGAATCAGACAGGATCTTCCTAAGTAGCCAAGGCTGGCCTTAAATTCAAAATCCAGCCTCAGCTTACAGAGGGTTGATCATTTCATGGTTTAAGGGCCAGTGAGATGGCTCAGAGGGCACAGGCACTAGTGCAGAGTCTGAAACATAGGCACTAGTGCAGAGTCTGAAATCTGAGCGCGGTCAGCAGGCCTCACTCACAAGGTGGCTAGAGAGCAGAGTTGCCGCTGACCTCTCACTCAGCCGTGGCACACACACGCTTGCACTCAGACTGTACACACGCTAAACAAACGGTGTGAGTAGGGCTCGTGAGACACGGTTTCTCTGTGCAGCTCTGGCTGTCCAAGAACTCACAGAGATCCGCCTGCCTCTGCCTCCCGTGTGCTGGGATTAAAGGCGTGTGCCGCCACACCTGGCTAACTGAATGAATTTTTCAAATTACATGTATTTATTGAGTAAAGCAATAAAAAGGGCCTGTGTGTAGAGCCAGAGGACAGCTAGTGGGATGTGCTGTCTCCTTTCAGCATGAGGGTCCCCAGGCCTGAGTCAGTCCCCGCAGTGGGCGGAGCTTGCTTGGCCCCCACCGCAGTCATGCACATCTGTAAGCCCAGCGCTTGGCAAGCGGAGGCGGACGATGGCAAGTTCAAGGCCGTCTACGCGGTGAGCCTGCGGTCGGCCTGGTATACATGAGTCCCTGGCTGAATTGAACAACGAGGTGGGGTGGGAGCAGCTATTCTCTGCAAGGGAATATCACTTGCTAAAACCTGCAACCACACTGCAGAGTGCTGGCATACCGTCCTCATCATGCTCGTCGTGGTGGCCCTCAGCCTCCGCATTCTCCTCCCCGTGCTCCTCCTGTTCGTCGTGATGGTCCTCCTCTCCAGCCACGCCTTCCACCACCTCAACCTAAACCCACAAGCTGAGTTGTAGACAATTACAGCACGCAGCAGACCTCTGTCGCTATCAGTTTCATCGACAGAATAGTGAAATAAAATACAAAGCACTCTAAAATAAGAAACTCTAGATTTATAACATGCAGTTTTAAAAATCATTTGCTAATGCAATTTTCAAATTCTATCAAAATTTATCAAAATTCTATTGACATCTCCCACAGTTTGTAATTTCCGTCCATAAACAGAACCTTAAAAGTGTAAGCAGGAAGCTGTTCTAAGGGGTGGTGGAGGGGTTGGATTTTCTATGTCCTTCAACCATTATAAAACTCCAATCCCGGCTTTCACATATTAAGCTATTAAAAAATAATTTGAGACTATCTTTACCCATAATATTTGAGTTAAAAAAACAAGTTGTGTCCAGGTTCCTGGTACTCAACAAAGGAACGGTTGCTGACATCACTGTAATGCTAACACATCCAGACACAGAAAACAGACGTCCACGGGTTGGACGGGACTCAGTGACCGCTGCTCCGGTGAACACTGATAGTGACCGCTGCTCCCTCCCATCAGTGAGTCACCTGCACGTAAACAGCTGACCCACCTCCTCCACATCTGCTGACACAATATCGTCCTGCTCTTCATCTCGGCCTCTCACAGGCTGGGACTGGCTGACGCGCCTCTGCTGTGGGTTCCGGATGATGTACGATGACGGCGACTGGCTGGAGCTGCAAGCAGGTCAGGCGGTGAGAACACAGGCGTCACAGTGTGCAGGTCACCACACGCTTCTCACCGGAACCCATGCTTTAGCTCATTCCTTACATCCTTCCTGTCCTCCAGCATCCTCAGATGCAAGACACAGGTGTCAACATCCATCCATGCATCAGCAGAAACCTGCTCTGCACCAGCCTGTACTCACTGACTCGTGTGTTTGTGTGTGTAAATCGTTAATAAATCCTATCCTAAAAGCAGTAACAACCAATCATAGAGTGCCCAAAGTTGCACCTCTTCTAAAACTTGACTTAGAAATAACAAAGGCAGGTGCTTCCATGTAAAATAAAGATGAAATTAAGTTTTAAACATACCAGAAACTGGAGATGTGATATTAAACAGTCTGTGGTAATTTCATTTAGAGATTCAGGAATGGGCTCAAATAAATAAAATTGAGCAATGTTAAGACGGAAAACTCATATCTGAGAGCCACTAAGCCAACAGCGCCTCGACAGCAGTCGGTACTCTCCAGCCAGGAAGCTCAGTGCCTGGTAAAACAGACGCCTGACTGCGGAAACAGAGGAACTGCAGGAAACCTTCACAGGTGAAAAGATCCGCCTGTGATCTCTGAGTTCGAGACCAGCCTAGTCTACAAGAGTTAGTTCCAGGACAGTCTCCAAAGCCACAGAGAAGCCCTGTCTCAACAACGCCCCCCACCCCCCAAAAAAAAAAACCTCTACCGGGCATGGTGGCTCATGTATGTCATCCCAACAGTTGGGAAGCTCAGGCAAAAGAACTGCCTTGAGTTTGAGGCCAGCCCAGGTTACAAAACCAGGTCTTGAGGTGTTGTAGGTTTTAGAAGCACTACAAATAAAAGTCAATATATGTAATTACTATTTTTTTTTTTTGGAAAAACAGCACAAAGTAATTAAGAAACTGGCTCTTCTCAGGGTACTGGGATCAGTATCCCATGAAATCCAGCAGACTTGGCTAACAAAACCATTAGACAATCAACTACACCTGAGAAGTTGTACAACTTAATTTACAAAGCTTTCAGAAATCAAAAGTTTCTCGATGGTAGGACCATGGCTGAAGAGCTTTGTCAGATAAAGTGGAATTCACTGAATAACAGGTGGTTTCCAGAAACGACAGAGGAAAACCCCAGCACTAAAGAGTCTTTTTCTTTCTTCTGTTTTAAAATTTGGTCTGGTTTTTTGTTTTTGTTTGAGACAGGGTTTCTCTGTGTAGCCCTGGTTGTCCCTGAACTAACTCTGTAGATCAGGCTGACCTAGAGAGATCCACCTGCCTGTGTCCTGAGTTAAAGGCACGTGCCACCACCGCCCAGCTATTTTTTTTTCCTTAATTTCTGTCTTGGTCCAATTTCCACTTTAGCAGTGAGTTGTTTTCAAGACTTTGTAAGCTTTCGGTTGCTGATACTCTGTTTTAATCCATGGTGGTCAGATATGTACCAAAACATCATCAGACTTGCATTCAGGTAACAAAATTAAACCTGAGGAAACCTGTTTGACGGACAAACACACCATTTGCCCACGGAGAACTAACGTACCTGCTTGACTGATCCGACGATGGCCGTGGTGGTAACGGTTCGACTGAAAACAGCTCTTCACTGCCTTGCATGGCGTCTATGCTAGTGCTGGCCAGGGTGAACGGTGCGGTGGGGCGGGCAATCCCCATCCTGACAGGAACAATCAGAGACTCTGCCACATTGCACAACTCTTCTACAGCATAAGGAAGCAGTGCTTGGAACACACGTTTGCATTTTCCAATTGGCTGAGGGATGAAATTGCTACAGCCGAAAGGAAAACAGAATCTCTGTGAGTCCTCTCAGACACATATTGACACCACCACACTAAAACTGTGTGTGAAAAAAATTTTAAGTGCCTTACTTTTTCTTTTTGGATGAAGCCATTTCCACGCTAAGAATGACAAACACTCTTGCCACCGACCGTAGAAACCTCATTGTCACTGCGACTGCTTCTTCTCGGCGTCCAGGCGTATATTTGTTTTGAAGTTCTTTTACTAATGTGCCCAGTAGAGTATCCAAAAGCTTTAAAAGTAATCATTTTATTAATGCTGAGATTATTTCAAAGGTGTCAAATATGAAGTATGAGGCTCTGGTACTTTGTAAATGGTAATCGTTCCCAACAAAGTATTAGAAATGATTACTGTGTGTGTGTGTGTGTGTGTGTGTGTGTGGAGCTGAGAGAAACTTGTAGGAACTGGTCTTCTCCTTGGACTGAACTCAGGGTGTGTGCCAAGTACTTTTCTGTATCTGCCTAACCACCTGGCCAGCTTCATAACAAAATCTTGGAACAAACTGAGCCAAACCATTTACAGAGTCACTGTGTGTCTGATGGATAGTGGGTCCCAAATGTATAGCACCTTGGCTTTTGTCTGAACTACATATACCCATCACAATTGTGTAGAAAAGAATTTCAAATATGTCAATCAGCACACTGTGTACTCTCTACAGTACACCTCAAGTACAAAGTAGATCCAAATATTTGCAATTTCATAGCTACTAAACTATTAAATACCATCTTATGCATAGTTTGTGAAACAGATATCAACTACAAATACCCCATTTTGTGTTTTTTTTTCTTTTTATAATGTTTCTTATAACAACTTTTACATCAAGACATGTTGCATTTCATTTCAGGAAATGGCTAGGCTATGGTGTAAAAATTTCCTATGGATATATTCACAAAACATTTTTGCTTTCTTAATTTTGCATTATTTTGTCCTAATTCTATGCTGCTATTTTCAATTATTTAGTGTAGGTTTGTAGGGAACAGGGCTGAATGGTTGTAATCAGAGGTTACTAGCATCACGACTGACTTAGACTCATGGGGTGGTAAGAATCAATGAACTCACCAAAATGTCCGCCGTACACTTGACGATAAGGCAATGGGTGAAACAGTCCAGCCGTATTGTACCACTCTGCTGGTTGAGGTAGACTTGCTCTTCCGGCAAGAGGTGGCCTACCCTACTGCTGGCACTCAGACTGGAAAAAGGAAAGACAGACACGCTGCAGAAAGCAACACTAACTCAGGATGCAGAGACAGCTTCAAATGTCCTAACAGATACATACGGGTCCTTATTCTCCTGTGATCCAAACATGATCATAGATCTTAAGGCATTCCAGTCCTGCAGGACTCGCTCTAGTGCGAGCTGGGCAAACCTTGGAGGCTCTAAGTCGTGATCAGGCATATCTGAATCTGAAAAGGAGGAAGGGGTGGGTCAGACAAATAAAGCTCACTGCTTTGCACACAGTCACAACTGTTCGGAGCACTCACCTTCAGGACTGGCTGTTTTCCGGTTGCGATCCTCCCTGATTCGTGGTGGCCTGTACTGACAATGTTCCACTGTCTGCCTGGCCACAGTCTGTACTAGGAACAGCAACAGGTGCTCTCCCCTGGAAAACAGAGCATGTTGTGAGCGAGAGAGGTACCAACACCTGCTGAGCGCTCTAATCTAAGAATTCTACTTGCCTACTGTTTGGCAGGGTGACCAGATTTGTAGCAGTGAGCAGGCGATAAAGGAGATCAAGACGAGCTGATTTCTGTCCAGCAATCAGAGTTTTACACTTACATTTCTCCCAACAATCACAATAGGCTGTTGGTGAAGTCCGCTTCAGTCTATAAGGAATTCACAGCAAAGTTCATATTTGGAAAAACTTTCAAACAGAGATCTACACTAAACCAGAGATGTGTGGTTTGGTGAAAATGCAAAGTGTAACCATATACCAAAAAAAAGAAAAAGAAAAAAAGAAAAAAATATTTCATGGTGTGAAATCCAGAAAGGAACACTGAGATTCCTATAAAAACAAGCAGCACCCTGGAATGCTCTCAGACAGTCACTTCCTTTGTCTTTCCCCAACCAACCCTAGGGGGCCCCATTGGCATCTAACTCTCTAGCCATTATCAGCAGCCTTTTCTTGCATCTGTCTTTACAGACAGGACTGCAAATGCTGTCAGAACATGACCTGCCTGGTTCATCCTGCCTGCCCTGGAGGTCAGGCAGGGCAGTGAGCACAGTGTATAAATGCAAATGCACTTAGCATCAAAGCAGAAATGGAAAGGATCTCTATGCTTGCCTGTCTATGGGGCAGGGTGAGTGAAGGGTGGAGGCACTACAGTGTGCCACAGGGCATGTTTAGAAGTCAGAGGGCCGTTTGCAGGAGTCTAGTCTCTGTGTCTGTGTCTGTCTGTCTGTCTGTCTCTCTCTCGTTATGTGAACCAGGGGTCAAACTCAGGGTCATCAGGCTTTGTAGCAAGTGCCTTCACTAGCTCTACACTTGTTACTTATATCAGGGTTCCTGTTGGTAGCCCTGAGACACCGCAAACATTAGGTGTTGCATAGTTTTCCTTCAGGTCTGTGAAAACTAATAAAACCAGCTAGGAGGACCCCATTTTGGAATAAAAGATTAAAGGCATTTAAAAATACAACAAGGTATAGACCAATTACTCATCATGACATTGAATGATGGGGGTGGGAACAGTTAAGACTGCAGAGTGCAGAGGAAAAAAACTACTCTGTGCACACTTAGAAGCATTAATCTGATTGATAGTAAACAGAGTCTAATCACATGTTAATCTGCTTAGTTGGTAAGAAACGGATTCTAATCACACATTCCTTAGCCTATTGTCCTGCTTTTAGTTAGGAGGACTACACATAACAGAAAACAAGTACTTGACAATACACAAAATCAAAAGCCACATTTCTGTATATATGAACTGAAATGCAAGGAAACCTCAGACTCTAAACTATGGCAACAATTGAAGCATAATGGAAGTACTTTGTACTGCAATACACACCTCAATACCTTGTAAGACGTTTAAAATACAACTGGACTTACTTGCAATCGTGCCCTTTATGACAGACCCTTGCGCATTCTGTACAACAACAAAGTGACTCCAGTAAACCACAAGTTCGACATTCAAAAATGTCCTGAAATTAAAATGGATCACTTTTTTAAAAGGAGTAATCACATGCATATCATTGTAACTTAGTCACAGGTCATAAGGGCAGGGTAACGGGAACAAGGAGGGCGTGATGAATGTGTAACTGACAAGGTAAAAGGATGAAAACCAATACTACTAGGACATTAAATAATTCACCAAATAGACAGGAACTGTAAAATCTGTATCAAGAGTGTGGATCAGACTCTGCTGCCTGTGAAGACCTAATTCTCATAATCTACCCCATCTAATGGAGTACTGAATGACCCTTTTTGCCATATTTACATAGGAATCAAATAAAAATCAATTCTTTGGATAATTTCTAAAGTAGAAGACAAGAGCAGACATATTCACACACTGTTGGGGTCACTTGCCTGGTTGATGTGCTCTGCTCCAGTCCACGTAAAACTGCAGGTGTCATTGCAGCACAAGACATATAAAGGGGAGTCGTCAGGGTTAGTACCTGACGGGCAAACCATTCCCATAAACACATCTTCCTCTCTTTCGCTTGAGGACACTTCAGCTGAAATATCAGGACACAGAAATTCACCTATCAACAAAGAACTGAATCACACCACAACCTAGGAGCCCTAATACACTTTCAGCATAAATTAGAAACCACTTCCTGTCTAGTTGCAGAGAGCACAGGATGTTCTCAGGGCACCCAGCCCCTACGTGACAGCTCAAAATGTTTTTAACTGCAGTCTCCACTTCCGGGTTATCAGGCACACACATGTGGCACAGACACACATGAACACAAAATACTCATGCAAGTTGCTTTTTTATGAGAAGTTAGAAATGTATTTGAAAAAAGTATTAACAAAACTTTATACACACAAAATTATCGTGGCAGTTTCAATTCTATCACTTATATACACGAGTATGGTTTGAATAATTGCAATAGTAGACATGAAGAGAATCAACTCAAATTAAAAATGAACAACTCATCTAGGCCTTGACTATAGTAATTACCTTTTGCAATTTTCTGGGCTGTTTCTAAGATGGTAATTGCAGCAGGATAAGCTCGGCCACTTACAGCTGACATAAAGGGGGTCATCCCTCTTGCATCCCTAAAATGAGAAAAATTATACAGACATGATGGCTCATATCTTTAAACCTAACGCTAAGGAGGCAGAGGTAGGCAGATCTCTATGAGAAGCCAGGCAGGGCTACACAATGAGCCACTGTCTTAAAAACACAAACAGAAAAGAAAGGGAGTTTTTATTATAAACACACACTGAACTTTGGTCTCAAGTCACAGAAAGATTACTCTGTGCCGCTGTTAGAGACATCATCTTCCCACCGTGTCTACGATGGCCCTGACCACTCTCCTGCCTCAGCTATATAAGTGCTGGAACCTTGCATTACCCATGGCAACTTCATTCTGCACTCTGACCCGACTAACATAAAAGTTGTTTCTATTCATGCAAGGTATATGCTCTGATGCTTAGAAGGCCTCTTCACTAAAGGAAATGTAAGTCCACATCAACTATGACAGCAGCATGAGTAACACTCTAACGATGGATCTGAACAGTCAGTCGCTGAGCTGCTTACTTGGCGGAAAGGAGCTCCCGTAGGTACGGCTGCAACACTGCACTATCACACAACAATTTTAATATAAAATGCGCATTTGCCTTTCGATCCTTGGACTCCACTACAGCAGGTTCTGTGGAAGGACCTGTAATTAAGCAGAGCCATTCAGTACCAAGAAAAGGTGAGAAAGACAGAGCTCTAGAAAACCTCAAGTTCATAGAGTACGCCACCACAGCAAATTATCGTGATACAAAGAATTTAAGCATATAACACCTTTTATAAATTTCAATTGATTTCTCAATGTGTGTGTGCAAACACTACACTGTATTATATATATAGAAGAATTATATATATAAGAATATTATATATATAGAAGATTAAGTAGAGTGCAATACTTTCTAAACAAAGAAAAAGAGAACCTCTGAGACAGAACTATGAACGTTATTCAGATCCCTGTATCCACTGAGTCAGCCCAAGCAGACAGCAGTCTGGTCTTACCTGGGATGGTGGAGGTGCTTGGTCCTTGACCACTGCCAGTCGCTGCTGTGGTAAGAGATCCCACAGCGGGGGCCAGGATAAAATCAATGTCACCATCTTTCAGTAAACAGAACAGCAGGATGCACATCATTATGAGCAACATGCCCTAACCTCTCTCCTAACAGGCCTGAAAGCTTTGCTCCACAAACCAAGGGTCAAATCAAACAAAAGGTTAAGTGGAAAGTTCTTTTCCAGACTATGGAAGGAATCCACTGGGCAAATCATACATTTATACTGATGTATTACCAATCAAGGTACCATCAAGCCTTTACCAGCATAGAAATAAATTATGCCAGAGAATATTCTAAAAATAAATAAATAAGCAAAAAACAACAAACAAACAAAAAACCAAACCCCTTAGATAAATTTTTCCACTAATCAAGTTGTAGTGTTTACATTCTACCATCAAAATGTTAAGTATTTCACTAAAATGTCATTTCTTCTTTCACAACCTTGCCTTTTTATTAAGCACTAAAGAAAACAAGAGCTCTTACCAGGATCCATTGAAGGAGGGTCAGGAACCCAACTAGGGGGGGCTATGGGGGGTGAGACTGGGTCCTGGTGGTCACTGGATGAAGCTCCAGCCTCATGTCTACCCAGACCAGCTGCTCTGAGTGACCGTCTCATCATTTCCCGCAATCTCAGACTAGAAGGACAAAATCACAACTCATTACCACGTCTAAGCTGGCAGCAGGTGTACAGAGGCCCATCTGAGAGCCGCTACACTGTTGCATAAGCAAGTACTCCAGGCAAGGGAAGTGCAGTACAAAGACCAGCTCTGTAATCACAGACGAGTCAGTGCAGGACAGAGGTGAAGCTAGGGGCGGAGCTTAGTACCCAATGCAGCCCTGAGAGCAGCAGTGCCCTAGCGCACTTGAGCAAGGTACGATGAGTATGATCTTTCACACACTTAGACAGTACAACAGTTTCTCAGACAGAGTTCCCAAAAATTAAGTTCAATAACAAATACTAATAAAACTACTGATTAGTACAAAATGAGTATCATTAGCCTACTAAATCCCTTTTCTGTGAACTCAAAAGCAATTAAACTAATATCCACATGAATTAGATTTTTAATATCAAAAGATGTCCCCCCATCCAACAAAAAAGCCTTCATAAACAGTACAGCTCACACATTCAAGAAATGAGTAAAACTAAAAACATTACTGACCAAGTGTGATTTGTTCCCTCCTGCTATGAGAGAGAGAGAGAGGGGGGGGGTGCATAGGTGCCCTACGTCACGAAGGCCTCATGTGGGGACTGGTGCCTTCCTACAAAGCCTGTGCTGTACAAGAATAAAGAAAAGCTTCCGCTAGCCACACACTCATGCCTAGGATAATAGCGATCAAGAGAGCACAAATCCCTCTACTGAGCCAGTGCTTACAGCTTCTAAATAAAAAGTAAAGACTCAATTGTAAGGGCAAGATAGCAGATGGGAACTTCACTTTCCATGCAGCCAGACTCTCAAAGACATGACTTCCCATGGGAGAGACTAATACTGTATGAGAGGCATACTCTAACAATCTGAAGGGCTCTGTTAGTGGTTGCGGTCTCCAGCTGTAATCACTAGTTAATCAGAGCAAATGTCATTCTATATCAACATACTTTGCTTTTATAAGAAAAGGATGAAGGGCCTGAGTTTAAGAGGTTGTTTCCAGGAGGCATTTTTAGAAACTTATTTGTGGTGTGCTTTTTGGAACAAATGCTGGAAGACCCCACAAAGTTAAATTGTAATGTCTCAAATACTGGATTACCTATTAAAACATTAACTACTACAAATACCTATTGAACAGTCTTCCCCACCTCCCCAATTTAAAATTTTAAGATTAAGCAATTAAGATTAAACGTTTTTAGCAGCGTGACTATTTCAGTCAAAGGCACTCAAGGGCAGCTTTCTCCCCAGTTCAGGCCCAGCAGTCTGTGCACTGTGAAGACAGACGCTCCAGGTGAGCCCGAGGAAGGCAGAAGGTAGTGAACGGGAAACACTGGGATAACCTGAAAACGGATGTGTCTGGGGCTCATTAAGGAAAGTGCCAGGGTCACAGCAAAATGCCTACTAGGTGAGAAACATGACATACTGACTGCAAAGGGAAGCCAGGCAAAAGAAACAAATAGTGGCAAACTAGAGGTATACATATTCACCTAAAGGCATTCGGATGTTTAAAAAATTAACACTGCATAGGCCAAAGGAAACACATGTGGGGTGCTCTCCAACTTCTAGCTGAGAGCACATTAGAATAAATGAAGGTAAACGGAGACCATAGTCTCATCTTGAACGTGCAAGCTCCCAACTTTGCTGTTGTCATGTAGTCAATTCAATATTAAATAAGGGGTTCACTCCTTGTCATTTTTAAATTGTCCTTAACCTTTTTCTTCATTAGCTCATACAGATTCTTAAAAAATAAAAACAAAAACAAAAAGAAAATCATTCTTCAAGATGCTGTACACAATTCATGGAGATTCACCTGGATCCTCAGTGCTGAGGACAATACTGAGGAGGGGCCACCTTGGCTGCTAAGATTCAGAGTTTTGACAGTTCTTCACATAGGCTTGCCTGGAGTCATCGTGTTTTCTGACAATATGGAAGAATTCAAGGATGGTGTAATTTCCTCTTTGTGAGCACGTTATATCCATGCTATAGAAGCCTTAGAATCCAGTCATGTTCAAACATAACACTGTGACAGAAAAGTGAAGGTCATGCGTCTTCCCGTTAACAACGCTAGAGCACACACACCTGCAATCAGATGTACCAGTCAAGCTTTGCACTAACTGCCCTTGTACTCAGGACTACGCGTCATAGCATCATCTGAAGGCATTACAGCATTCCATTCAATGAGACTGCATCAGTCCTGAGCTTACGGCTCAGGATGCCCAGCCTGTATACTCATCAAGGGGCATCGCCTACAAAGTCCACTGTAGGCTAGAGGAGGATCTCACTTCAGTGAAGCAGTCTGTGGACTTCCTACTGCCCGGCGTGGATAATAAGCCTCCTTCCTGTGCTGTCATCTGGTCAGCCGGCAGCCCTGAGTTTGCACTGGTTAAGAGCACTGCAGTGGAATCTTCGGCAAATTCCTCAAAGGAGCTTACTCTGCAAATTTATTTCTGTGAGCGATTCATCGCCCACTCTTGAAGCTCCTTTTAGTCTTTGCCTTCAAATAATCCTTATATGAAAAGATGGCAGTATTGGCATTGGACCAACCATATCAGAGTCCAAAGTGACTGGCACCTGTAATTTCCCTGAGGAAATGAGATACCTGAAATAATTCAGAGACTAATATCTTCGTGAAGAATTTAAGTTGCTTTCCATTTTAGAGTCAACACTTTGCTTAATGTAGTTCTAGATAAATAAGTTGGTAATAATTTCCATTCTGTACAGCATACATAATGTTTCTGTACTATTTAAAACTATAATTTGGTCACCCACAGAGTCTTTTGTTAAGTCTCATTCACTTTTGGACCTTTTTGAGCTCAGGAAAACCATCAACTTGGTAGCTTTCCTAATGCCAAATTAAGAAAAAACAACATCTGGGAGGGAAAGAGGAGTGTGCAGCAGAAAACAGGCCAGTGGAGTCTTCGCTTGAGTGGGTGTCTCCACCTATCACGTGACTGCCCGCGAACAGTGCTTTCTCTCGAATGCCACGTGTCAGTCACAACACCCTGACCCTCACAGCCAGAAGAAATTTGTCTTTTTTCCTACCGAAAACCACTGGATTCTTTATTGTCTAGCCAAAGGCCTAGCAAGTTTAAGAGGTTATAAAGGATTGTCCATCCAACAACTCAGAAAACCTGAAAATTAAAACCAAACATTCAAAACAGACACCAGCCTTTTATTTCTTCCCAGATCATTAAGGTATCTGAGGAATGGACCTAAATAAGCAATATGAAAATTAAAAGATTGAGGGTTGGTTTTTGTTTGGGGTTTTTTGGGGGGGAATCAAAGACTATAAGGTGTTCCTGGGGGGGGGGGGGAATCAATGACTATAAGGTGTTCCTTGTTCTCCATCTAAAGAAAACAGCCACCTCAGAAGAAAGGGGAGTTTACATGAAGCTGAGCTGTGTTTAGAATCATCCCATTCATCAGGTGTCAGAGCTCCTAGTGTTCAAAGCTGAACTCTAATTAGTAATCAGACCTTTTCCCACAGTGCCATTGGAAGAAGCCAAAAAGCAAAGCAGGCCCCACCAATTCATGCACACGGACAGTTAGAGATACACACTGCTCTCTGTACTTGGGACTGTTTGCCTCCAATTAAACTTTCCGTGTAAAAATCATATTACCTTCGACTACTTGATGACGCAGCCCGGTTACCTGGGCCATTACTTGAAACGACTGAGATTGCGTTTGCGATGGCCTCCACAGCAGAGAGCCTCTCTGCAAACGTGTTTCTTTCTGAACGCTCTGCTTCTGAAACACAAGAGGAAATCAGGGTTTAACCCTGAAAACAACTGATAGTGTGGACTGATCAGTAAACACTAACTCACTCAGGCAGTACTTGAATTAACATAGCACACAACTGTTCTCCATGACAAAGCTTCAACTATGACCTCTGTTTCTTTATTCTGCCTCATTTCAGGAGCATAAAAACTTAAGTAGACTTGAATTTGCCTTTTACTGCTGAGTTAAAAAAAAAAGACTCACTTATTAGTATGTCAGCCTTAGTTTATATGCTATTTATAAACAAGCCCTAGGGATTCTGGTGGAATAAAAATGAAACTTGCATACCACAACTCCATATGCACTTACCGCAGAAGCATCAGCAGAGTTCAGAGCACTTACAAAGCAGCTCTTAGGTTCCTCCTTGAGTCAACTTAAAACTCCAGGGCTCAACCTGGCTTTGGTGGCCACACTTTAATCCCAGCACTCAGAGGCAGAGGCAGGAGGATCTCTGCGAGTTTGAAGCCAGCCTGGTCTACAGAGCGAGTTCCAGGACAGGTTCCACATCTACAGAGAAATCCTATCTCGAAACAATCCCCCCAACCAAAACAACAACAAAAAAAGTCCTCCAAGGCCAAAACAAACAAACAAAAAAAAAACCACCTTATTGACTTTTCAAAAACATGTAACAACCTAGCAACTTATTTTTTCCCTTCTACATTCCAAACAAGACACTTCAGGGGTGGGGGACTGGGGGCTGGAGAGACAGCCAGCTCAGCAGTAGGAGCACCCAAGTTCCCAGGGACTCCTACTGAGCTCACATTCACCCTAACTCCGCCTCCAGGAGAACCAACACCTCTAGCCTCCCCAGCACTGGCCCAAAAGTCCACAGACAGACACAGAGATGAAAACTTTTAGGGAGTGGAGACATGCCCAGTAATTAAAACACTTCCTGTTCCTCCAGAGGACCAGAAATCAGTTCCCAGCAAGTGACTCACAGCTGCTTGTAAGTGCAGCTCAGGCAATCTGATAGCTCTGCTCTACTCAGACACCTGCAGCCCCGTGTGCACACCCACAGACCTAACATGTACACAGCCGCGTGTGCACACCCACAGGCCTAACATGTACACACACCCACAGACCTAACATGTACACAGCCCCGTGTGCACACCCACAGGCCTAACATGTACACAGCCCCGTGTGCACACCCACAGACCTAACATGTACACAGCCCCGTGTGCACACCCACAGGCCTAACATGTACACAGCTGCCGTGTGCACACACCCACAGACCTAACATGTACACAGCCGCATGTGCACACCCACAGGCCTAACATGTGCACACACCCACAGACCTAACATGTACACAGCCCCGTGTGCACACCCACAGGCCTAACATGTACACAGCCCCGTGTGCACACCCACAGGCCTAACATGTACACAGCCGCCGTGTGCACACACCCACAGACCTAACATGTACACAGCCGCGTGTGCACACCCACAGGCCTAACATGTACACAGCCGCCGTGTGCACACACCCACAGACCTAACATGTACACAGCCCCGTGTGCACACCCACAGGCCTAACATGTACACAGCCGCCGTGTGCACACACCCACAGGCCTAACATGTACACAGCCGCCGTGTGCACACACCCACAGACCTAACATGTACACAGCCGCGTGTGCACACCCACAGGCCTAACATGTGCACACACCCACAGGCCTAACATGTACACAGCCGCGTGTGCACACCCACAGGCCTAACATGTACACACACCCACAGACCTAACATGTGCACACACCCACAGGCCTAACATGTACACAGCCACGTGTGTACACCCACAGGCCTAACATGTACACAGCCGCCATGTGCACACACCCACAGGCCTAACATGTACACAGCCGCCGTGTGCACACCCACAGGCCTAACATGTACACACACCCACAGACCTAACATGTACACACACCCACAGGCCTAACATGTACACAGCCGCCATGTGCACACACCCACAGGCCTAACATGTACACAGCCACCGTGTGCACACACCCACAGGCCTAACATGTACACAGCCGCCGTGTGCACACACCCACAGGCCTAACATGTACACAGCCGCCATGTGCACACACCCACAGACCTAACATGTACACATCATTGAAAATAGGCTTTTTAAAGTCATTAAGTTCATTTAGTATCAACATACTCAGCTTATATGTTATTCCAAACACAGATCAAACCTACTGCTGGCTTCCGTATCTAACCCTCAGAAATATTTTTACTGCCCTACAAAGTCAGCCCTTCCAAGACTATACAAAATAAGAAGAGTGCAAGTGCATGTTCTGTACGGGGAGTGGGGGTGGGACTGGGGGAGGGGGGTGGAGGGTGTCAGCTTCTCTTCCCAAGCCCTTCCAAGGCCTGGTTTTGGATCTGAGTCTTACCCTCTTCTTCCTTAGTTTCCTTGTTGCTAGTTGGAAAGCAAACAGATACGCAAGCATGCAGAATGTTCCGGTTCCCATCACATCTGTGGCTGATGAACGTCTGCAGCATCTGTAGGTTTTGCTCTAAAACAACTGCTTGCTCAAGATTCACAAGATACTGCCGGCAGGCCTCATAGTCACAGCGGAGAATATGCTGCATTAAGGTCTGCTTCTGTAAGCGGGCAGGAGAGAGAGGGCAGAAAGACTTCAGTGAAACCGAGCAGCAAACATGTTCAAAATGGCCGCTCTAATGCAATCAGATTTTCAAGTAACCTGGTAAGAGCGGCTGGATTCATCTGTACTCTGTAAGAATAGTGTATCGGTGAGAACAGAAACGAACAGAAACGTTCTCTAACTTTGCAGCTAACGGAAAGCAATCATACGGTGAGTAACTAACTGAATGAGAACGCCTGGGGCATGACAAACTGACCGCGTTTGGTGACGCCCTGGTATTTACTAAGCTACTGTCAGAGCCCACTAAGCGAAAGGATGTACATTTTATTCAGGCTTACCCGCCGGCACCTCACTGTACGAAAGGTGCGCTTCAGTGATAAGAAGCACTCGCCTGACCACCTAAGGTCAATCTGCATGGCCCACATGGTGAAAAGAAGCGAACCCCACAAGTTGCCCTCTGCCCCCACAGGTGCCTCCCACCACACCACCCAGTCATGTGCATACACAGTAATAAAGTGTGTAAAGAGTTACGCTGTGGTACGTGGAATTATGATAGGTGTGATTTCCAAAGTCAAAAGCAGACCTAACTCTCCAAGGCCTGACAGTGCAGTAGGTGTGCAGAGAAAACATCCTTAGTCATCCCACAGCACAAACACGTAGTTCAGGGGCTGGAGATGCCTGGGCAGTTAAAAGCATATGATGCTCTCGCAGAGGACCCAGATTCTGTTCCCAGAACCCACAGCCCTGTCATTCTAGTTCTAGGGGATCTGGCATTTTGCTCTGGCCCCTGTGGGCGCCAGGAATGCACACACTGCACAAACATGCTTGCAAACTTTCATATACATATAAAAACACACACAGAAGTAGTACCAAAGGGAACACTTAATAGAACATAAAACACTTGCTTCATTTTCAAAAGCAAACTCATTCATTATATGTAGCTTTTACTAGAACAAACAGGTATGCAGGGGAATACAGACGGACAAAGAGAAGGGCACTAAACAACTTCTTAGAAAATTGCCTTCAATAATGCTTCCCTCCCCGGGAAGAAAGTGCAATAGAGAGGTCATTGTCCACATGAGAAAATAGGTCTTAAGGTACTTGGCATGTGTGGCAAAAGCTGCTTTCGCTGTGGAACTGACTTCCACTCTGGGTACCACAGACGGAAATCTCCTGTCTTGGCCCTCGGCACAGACACCACTTCCTCAAAAGCTTGCTATACAGTCGGTCTGACTTCTATCTGTGACCACTATGCTGTCCCAACAGTATATACGCCTTTATTTAAAAAAAAAATGATGCCATAACTGATGATTTTTCTTATCTCTGTTGTATTAAAAAACTATTGGCTCTTATAGGGAAGGAAGGAACGAGATTTTTCAAGAATTTTCTCAAGATTTCAGTATTTCTTTTGAATTAAAATGTTAAGCGATTTCAAAAGGTAATTTACCTCTACAGCCATGATGATAACAGCGGCTTTCTTTTTGATTGTTGAGTTAGCAGGAAGATTTATTAAAGAATGCACACCCATCCCAAGACTACTAATTGGTGGGAGATCAAGCCAGTCAGGGTCCCGAATTCCTCCCATGCAGTCTTTGGCCATGGGGTAGATAGTACCATTTCCATCTCGGAGAATAATAGGAGATTCCTGTAATGGATGAAAAATAATAATGCTCGATCCCAATCAAAAATAATCATACAACCCTACTGTGACCATGCATGCCCAAATTGTAAGTACTTAGGAGGATAAAATATAACAGGGAGAGCAAGAATTCAAGTTCAGCCTAATCTGAGACTCTTATCAAAGAAAGGAAGGAAGGAAAGGAGGGAGGGAGGGAGGGAGGGGAGGGGAGGGGAGGGGAGGGGGATGGAGGGGAAGGGTGAGGGTAACCAAAGATTGACTTTACACTAAGTGTGTCTACTTTAAAATAAAGGTTAGCAATATCAAATCAAATCTAAAACTCTCAAACAGAATGTGCTGAACATCCTGAATTTTTCTTCAATTTCTAGTAGGCAAACGGTAAGTAACACAAAAATGCCAGCTTTGTATCTGTTCTTAAGAAGCAAAATTGAGCCTCTTACCTGCCCAGCAGTGAAAATAGCTACATTCCTCTCATTCTGACCAAGAAAAGCAATGCTGCTTGTTGGGAAATTATTTTCTTGTTCAGCTTTTCCCGTAGCAAGATCAAAGATACAGTACCGCACCCAGCTCCCCGTCTTCAGAACGGCATGCACACCTTTCAAAGGCACGGAACGGAAAGTAGAGAATCTTAGCATTACTCAATCTTAGCAGTTACTAAATTTTAACCTCTCCAACAACACTTAGGAATAAAGTCAGCCACATTTCACTCTATTATGCGACATGCCGGGGGCAAAGACTGTCAAGTCAGCACTCCCGTATGTGGCAGCTGTAACCAGGAAAGCTAGGAACACTCACCTTTGGAGTCCACATTCACTGCTAGTATTTCAGTCTTCTCTGGTATACAAAGCTTTTTAGGAGTCCTCTGGAAACAGTCGGGAACTTTCGGTGTACCTCCGGTTTTGACAACCTGCCACCAACATAGGGAGTTTTGCTCTCACTGTAACAAAGCCACTGCATCCATCCCAGAATACACTGAGAACCCGATACGATACCTGCAGCTCGTCAATTCTGAGCAGCCTGCAGTCCTGCAGGAGTGAAGAAGGGTCAGCATCCGGGCCAGAGCTGCTCGGACAGTTCGTGCTACTGGATGTTCCCGGAAACTTCACAGCAACATAGGCACCGTCCACCTTCAGCACCTGAAAATAAGAGGCAAATACAAACATTAACAGTAAAAACAGTTCATGTGAAATTAGCATGCAAATTTCACCTGCCAAGCTGATTTAATGCTAAAGTCACCTGAATCCCTATAAATATGTGACCTCAGTGAGCACAACATTGTTGCATTAACCTGAAAAAAACAATTAAATCTCTGCTGTCACATCCACATTCAAGACTAAAAGAACCAACTCATGGAGCCAACGATCTCAAGGCATGTTAACTACTTACTGACCAAACCTCTCAGCTTCCTTCTTTATTGCTGTCACCTGACAGAAAATGCTTTCTATCATTTGTAATGTAACCTAGGCTGCTCTTCACGGTGCAACTCAGTGGGAACCTTGAATAAATTGTGATCCTTCTACCTCTACCTCCCAAGTGATGAGATTACAAATAAACGACACCCTGCCCAGTCTGCCACTTTCTTCAGCATGTAGGCCAGTAGCCTAGAAAGCTACAAACCTAGATCTTCAAATGGAATTAGCATGACTGAGTAAGTTCAAATTACCAGATGCATAGCGTGTGGCAACACTGCCATCTTGGTTTTTCATCTCCTTCCTTTGCGTACAAATGAAAAACCATATTTTCAAAGGTCATCATATTTAGAAAATAAAAATAATTAAAAAGAAGTCACCGGTATTCTCTACCTGTAGGGATATTCAGAATACGTACAAAAGGGTCAATTAATTAACAGCATTGAAGCTGATGGCTTCTCTTTACTTCAGGAGGAAATGAGGAGAAAGCAGAGAGCAGATCGTAGAGAACAGTGCTTAATGCTACGATCAGTCCCCTGCGGTTTCAGAGTTCCAGTCAGACTGCATCAAAGGAACGCAGATGGCTCAGCAGCACACGCTGTGCAGTTGTGAGGACCAGTGCAGCTCAGTAAGTGTCCTGCAAGAAGGGCCTGGACTCTGGCTGCAAGGGACTCAGCACACAGACACACACTCACGTGAGCATGCATGCACACCTCACACACACATAGATAGTAATCTGCTCTCTTCAACTCCACATGTGAAATTACCCCAAATAACTTATAAACAAAACAGCACTCCAATGCCCAAGGCACACATGTGATAGCAATTCTTGGTTGCCAAAACTTAACTATCTGAAATTAACTAAAACTCCAGGCGCAGGGTACTCCTGTAAGGGATTTTTTTTCTTTCTTAATCTGGATCTTTGGAGTGGGAAACTACACCTTTAATCCACCTAAATTTAATCTGACCACACCCCCTGCTGGCAGCCCACAGAGGATACAGAGCAACCCCCTTCACTCTGCCCGCTTGCTCTCACTCGCTAGCTGGTCATTCCTTCCCTGCCCTGGAGCAGACTTTTCCAGGATCCCAGTGTACAATGAATACCAGCCCAGACATCGAGCCTCATGGACTGACCAACTACTGGGTCCTTGGACCTTCCTGTGCAGTAGAGAGCCACTGTTGGACTAGTTGGATCACAGCCTCTAAGTCATTCTAATAAATGCTGCGTGCGTGCGAGAGTATATACCCATTTCATCAGCTCTGCTCCCCAGACGGCCCTGACTAAGGCCGCCCAGCATCGTCTCTTCACCTTCAGCATCAGACACAGAACTGACACTAAGGAACCACGGAGGGAGACAATATGAGGAAAGGCATCCATGAGAAAGGGGTCTCAGACACTAACCACGGAAATCCTCAAATGAAGTAGTCAGTAACCAATTCTCATGTGTAGAGAACAAACCTTGCCGACAGGAACATTCTTGACGTCCTCAACAAAAACAACTTCCCGGAGAGACCACTGCTCTTCGTTCACCTTCTCCTCTTCTTTTGGGGCAGGAGTTGATCGACGCCGTTCTTAGACAACAACAGAATGGTAAGTACCAAAGGAAAACATAAAACATCTTTACAGAGTCCATCTAAGCACACCAGCAGTGCAGAATCCTTAAGACCCCCCTCCTTTCTGAAAACTAAAGCTCTCATCTCAGTAAACTCAGCAATTAAAGAAGGGCTATACCTGGTTACTGCCAAACTACTAACACGACTACACACTAAAATGAGTTATGCCAACATTTAAAAAGGAGTATCTGCTATGTTCTTCTTAAAACCATCATAGAACTCCAAAGTGCAACTTTCAAGAAACTTGAAACCCAAGACATGGTTCTAATCTTAGCTTTATAAATTACATAAATCCTAAGCAACAGTTGAAATCCTGTCAAAGTATATACAAAATAGTTAAGTCTCAAAAAGAACTGGAACATACCCTGGACAGTGGGGGAGGGACAATTTCCTTTGATGATTACAAAGAACTTTATTTTTAAACTATGTTTCAAAAACAACTGAAACAATTAACACTATACATAAGTAGTCTCTTTCTGCTTGAAGTTGTACAACAACAGAAAATAGCAAAAGCACAGGCAATACCTAGGAAAAGCCTGTTTAAATGCCACTGAGTTAACAAGTGAGACAAACAGCCCTCTGTCTACCTGGGTCTACACAGCGCACAGGAAACCTACTGTAGGGCATTGACGCGCTGCTGGCTATGGAGGAGGCGTCGCTGCAGGTGGAGGCGGGGGATGGCGGGGGACCCATCTCTGTCTTCACAGGTTCCTGCTTACTCTCAGGCCTAAGTGACAGAGCATTGTCTTTAGAACTAGGAGTAAACAGAAACTTTCAAACAAATTATCAAAACAAGTTTAGAGTGGGGGGAAGTCTTATTAAATGGATAAGAGTTTTACACATAAAACTACAGTTTCATGCAATAAAAAATATAGAGGACACACATCAGAAAGATAACAGTGCAAAAAGCAAAACAAAAACAGCCAGGCATTGGTGGGAAACATGCCATTAATCCCAGCACGGGGGAGGCAGAAGAAGAGGAAGAAGAAGGAAGAAAGGAGGAGGAGGGAGGGAGAGGAGGGAGGAGGGAGGGAGAGGAAAGAGGAGGGAGGGGGAGAGAGAAGGAGAAGGAGAAGCAGTCACACTCTGAACAAAGCCCCCAGGCCTTCTCTAGGAAAAAGCCAAAGCATCCTAACTGTGACAACTCTATGTTCTACAGGTGATAAAGCATACATTTATATACAGTAAAATCATTTTTAGTCACAGCCCCTTAGTTTCTCACAAACCTTCTAAAAGTTTTTAATATATCACATACAGAAATAATTTGGGTCTTCATCTTAACCCTCTTGCTTCCTAATGCTCTTACTGGGAATTCTACCTGAATGTATTTAAGAGGAGAAAAAAAAAAAAAAAAAAAGACAGAGTCTCACCATGTAACCCTGGCTACCTGGAATTCATCATGCAGACCACACTGGTCTCTGCTTTCCATGTTGGGATTAATTAAAGGCATGAGCCAAATGTTGAAATTATTCTGAAAGTAGCCACGTTGTTTTCACCGTTGTCTTAAGCAACAGAGCTAAGCCCAGCAACCCTGCTGCTCCGTCCCGGGAGAAGGTGGAGCAGACCAATATTGACTGATGGCCAGCATTCCTCCCGCGAAGGTGCTTTGCTTAAGCTCTATTTAAACAGAAATGGCTGTGTTCTCAATATAGAGCTTTGTTGATAGAAACTGATAAATCCAAAGAAGACTGTGAAAATCTCTAAGTTATACAGTCTGAGTATCATATTCTGTTCATCTTGTTTACAGGTTATGCCTGGTTGTTTGTTGTTTTGGTTTGAGACAGGGGGTCTCTCTATGTAGCACTGACTAGGCTGAACTCCCTATGTAGACCAGGCCAGCTGTGAACGTGAGGTTGTGTTCCTGCCTCTACTTCATGTGCCAGGACTACAGGCGTGCACCTAGACCTCCATGCCCAGGTTGACTGACACCTGTGCACCCAGACCATCACACCCAGAAAATTGATATTTGTACATAAAAGCTGACCCAACACCTAGCACTATAAATTTCAATTTTTTATAGAGTTCAAAAATATGAAAGTCTGATCTATTTTTATTTTTAGGGCCACTTTTAAAAAAAACCTAAATTATCAAATTTAACTATTAGTGTCATGGATTTGATTACTTTTTTTTAACTTTTTATTTATGTATGTATCACTGCTCTGCATGCATGTATGCCTGCAGACCAGAAGAGGGCACCAGACCTTATTATAGATGGTTGTGAGCCACCATGTGGCCGCTGGGAATTGAACTCGGGACCACTGGATGAGCCAGTGCTCTTAAACGTCTGAGCCATCTCTCCAATCTGGGTTTGATTTCTTAAGACTATATTTTTAGCTTACTAACAAACCCTGTGCTTCTGAGTTTCAGCGTGCACTTGTATGTAACATCAGAAAAAATGTCAGAGGTTATATTGATGAATTTATAAAATTTATAATCATATGAACACCTGTATATGTAGTGTAAGCACATCATTTTCCAATGTACCAAAATTTAGCGAAAAAGAAAACACTCTTCCATGTAATAATAGTAACATGTTTTTATCAGACTAAAGGCTCTAGGTAGAACATGTTAGAGCTATGTGACACCTGCAAAGAACACGAGCTAATGACAAAAAGGAGGAAGGGAAACAAAGACCACACAAAGAGAAGGCTCCATGTCAAGTGTGTGCCTTACTGAGAGCTGGAGAGCCGGCTCAGCCATGAACTAAAGCACCTGCTGCCTTTCTCCCCCAGCTCCACACACACACACACACAAGCAAAGCTCGGCAGCTCCCCATTTCCTGATGCAAACTCTTGATGGCCACGTTCACACACACAGCAGGGCCGCGGTACTCACTTTGTCTCGATGGTTTTGCTGGCTTTTTCCATGCTCTTCAGGCTCTCTGGAGACCGCAGCTGAAATCTACAGCTGTCATTCATATTCCAAACTGACTCCATTAAGACACCAACTTTAGGAATCCCAGCACTGATTGAAAACGCAACTGCTCCAGCATGATAAAGAGGATTATTTCTTAAGCACACCTAGCAAACAAAAGAAAATCACAGCCAAGGTGACACAGCAAACAATGACAAACAGTTCAAACGTCTGCAACAGTGGGCTTCCTATGTTTTCCAACACAAGCCTCCACTCAACAAGGGCTCACTGAACCTCATCCAATCATCAGACCCTACTTCTAATCAACAGAGATTCCGTGTCTGCTAGACACACATCCTTAAGACTCACGCGGTCAGGGTCAGCTGTTCCACTGAGGGACAAGTCAGCAGAAACAACAGGAAAAACTGGAAATGGCACAACACTTCAACTAAAATGTGAAGGGACTACTACTACGTTCTTCTCTACTCCAGGCCACTGTGCGCTATCTCTTCCTAACTCTGATGCTCCTCAGGAGCTAGCTGATACCTGTCTCTATCAGAAAGCGTCTCTATGGATGCTTTCCTGAGAAGGACTAGCTGATACCTGTCTCTATCAGAAAGCGTCTCTATGGATGCTTTCCTCAGACGCTTCATTCAGTGTGCACTGTAATCTTTCAACTTAAAGGAAGCAGGTGTGACAGCTTAGGCCTAGAAATGCCTCAGCAAAGTCAGATTCCTAAATAAGCAAATAAATAAATATAGGCCGTGACATCAGGGGCTTAAACAAGTTTCAAGTGTCAATAACCTGTACATTTCTCACTTGCTAGCTTAAGGATAATGAACATTAAAGGACCTTGTACAATAAGGTTACACACCAAAGCTCTAAAAGCCAGGTTTGTGGCACTTACCCACGCTGAAAGAAAGCTGCACACTGTCGGGCATAGCATAATAGTGACTTAGTTCTCCCCAAGACAATTACATACCATCAACTATAGGTCTCAAAGGCAAACTTGGAAAAAGGCTTTAGCCAGACTTTCAGGAAAAACAGTCCAGTCTGCCGCCTTCCACCACAGCCAAAACAGCCACTACGGGGCATGCTCCTACCTTCTCTTACATGTCTCTCTACCCAACACTCAGTAACTGTACCTACTTAAAGTCATATGAAAATCAGCGTCAGGCATAATGGTGCCTCCTTTTAACCCCAGAACTCAGGAGGCAAAGAGAGGAGCATCTACCTCTGTGAGTTTAAGCCCAGCCCAATTTTTATAAAGCAAGTTGCAAGCCAACTTTCAAGGCAGTCCCACAAACCTTCCTCAATAAACTACATTTCTGCTTCACTTGAAAAAGTAAAATTTTGCCAGGCAGTGATGGCACACGCCTTTAGTCCCAGTACTAGAGAGGCAAAGGCAGGTGACTCTCTGTGAGCGAGTTCCGGGACAGCCAAGGTGGTCACACAGAGAAACCCTGTCTCAAAAAATAAAATAAAATCTAGTGAAAAGAGAGCAAAAAATATTCAAAAAAATTTACTGGAGATTCAAACTTGCATTAGCATTAACTGAAATTACTTATTAGCCCTTATCACAATAAATGCACTTGCAGACAAGGAATAAATCCTAGTCTGGGTCAGCAGATCACTCAATTCATACAAGATGAATACAGACGGACTATTAGGATCTATGGGTGCAGATGGAGCTAACCAACTATTCTTTCTGACAGCAAACCATGCTTTTCTTTTCTGTGACTCCATAAACCTCCAGTTTCAAAACAAAAACTTAATTGCACCTCGAGGCACTCTGATATGGTCTATCCTTCAGCAATGTTACCAGTCTATGGTGTTTAAAACTTATCCTTTTGGTTGGAGAGAAGGCTCTCAACAATTAACACACACTGCTCCGAGAGAGGACTTGGGTTTGGCTTCCGATGCCCACATGACCACTCACAACCAACTGTAACTCCAGCCCCTACCCTGGCCTCCTCCAGCACCAGGCAGGCACACATGCCATGTAATGTGCACGCACAGGCGAAAGTAGTGAAACCCATAAAATAAAAGCTCTTAAGCTAAAACCAAGTCATAGAACCTTCCTTCTCACCTCCCCTGCTCACAGTATGTCCATATAGTGCACTGAAGCTGGGGTCAAGCATGACTAGGAGGGACAAGGACGACTGAGCTGGGAGCGCTGCGGGGCCAGCCAGCACACCACACTGTAAGGGCCGCGTTTGTCCTAAGTCCTAGGGCCTGAAGCTCTCAGAGCCTGCTCTCATTCCAACACTTATAAGGAATGAATTTATCACAGCAGATAAATCTCCATCAGGTCCTTCTGATCCCAGGTCATCCCATTTTAATAACCTTAATAACCAGTAAGTATATACCTAACTCATATGACAGTAACAAAACCTGAACTGAAAAATAGTCAAAATATCAGTGCAATCGTCTGTGAGAGTGCACGTGCGTGCGTGCGTGCGTGCCCACGAGTGCAGGTACCTGCAGGACCCAGAGGACTGCGACCAATCACCTGGAGATGGAGTTACAGGCAGGCAGCTGTGAACGGCCCAACAAGAATGCTCAAAACTGAACACAGATTCTCTGCAATAGTGCACTCTTAACCACTCATCTCTCGCACCAGCCCTCTCAGAATCATTTTACAGGTGTTTGTGCACACACTTGTGTGTACACATGTGCCCTGGTGTTGAGGGTGTAAGTTAGGGACAACTCAGCCACGCTATTTCACTCCTCCCGTTCTGTAGGTCTCAAGATTCAAGATCAGGCCATCAGATTAGCAGAAAGCTGAGACACCTCCATAGCTCAATTTGACTAAACTCTTAGTATCTTCTCCTTCACTCAACTTGCTATCCTCTGGCTGAGGCATTCAGAGATAATCCACTGCACAGAGATAAACGGCTGAAGAATGAAAGGGACATAGGTCCTGCAGGAGCCTCAGCACTTGGAAAAGCACTAGAGCATTAGAAAATCATTTTCTAGCATACCATCTCAGAGCGTCTTACTGACAATACCCCACAGAGCAGTTTTCAGCCTGGGCTGACAATCAACCACAGCCTTACCCCGCCCTGTCACTAGGACAACCTGAGCTAACATTCCTGAAAGGGTCACTCCAGGTTCTCTCTACTGGAAAAGTACTAACGAGTTCCTAAAGCCAGGTCGATGAAGGAAAAGCACACACAAACACAAGACTAGAATCTACAGTTATCTGAGTGCAGAAAGGAGAGTAACGTGGCTCCTAGAAACGGATACATACAAGAACACAGGCATTTGAGTTACTCTTGACGAACTGGAAAATGCCTGTCCACAGGGACTGCTCATCAGGAAAGGAAGGGAGGCCATTTAGACAGACAGGCCTCACTCCGACCACTCACCTGAGTCCCAACCGTGATATTTGGCATGGAGGAAAGGCCAGCACTAGATTTGGGCTTTTTATTTTTTGCTCTAGCTTTCTCTAACATTTTCTTCCTTTGACTAAAAGGGACAACACCCCTGAAAAGAAAACCACAGACTGGTCAAGAAGACAGCAAAAAAAAATCATTAAGTAAGTCTGAAATTATAGTCACTTAGCATTGCAGGTACATTGCTTCTCCAATTGTTTTATTTCAGAGCAGTATTAATCTGCAATTACAGCTTCACTTCATGTTGTTCGTAACCTTATTAACAAATAACTGGAACCAGCTTCATTAAATCTTTAAGACTAAACTCTACGGAAAGTAACTTTTTCTTACAAATAATTACTTTTGATGATACAAATTTACTGGTAACCCCTGAAAATACAACAAAGAGTAAATGTTGAGCCTTATTAACATATGAATATAAAGAAAAAACTTCATGCAATGAAATTTTAAAATAAAATGTCCCAAAATTTGCAATTCGTGTAAAATTGAAGTATGTGTATGTGTTCAGAAGGAAGGATTAAAACCACCTGCAAATACTAGCTGTAATCACCTATGCAATGTGGGAGTCGGTACAATTTATTCCACTTTGTACTTTCATGAAATGTGATAACATGTTTGCTAAGTATACTGTTTGCATAAATTTATTCTTACTATTTAAATGCAACTGCTCCAAAGGGAAATTCATGTCTCTACAAAGCACTACCTTTTCAATGACCTCGAGGCGGTACTCTTCTCTTCCAAACTGCTTTCTTTCTATGTGACAAGAATACTCTGTGGAAGACACTCACCACCAATATAAGTTATTCTCCAGCTGGGCGCAGGTATAAAGAGCACAACAATGTAAAGAAACGATCCGCTCTCCCTGAAGTTCAGAGTACGTCTGTGCCGTGTGCTCTAACTTAGAAGCCACAGAACTCAAAGTTTCGTCCACCCATGTAGCAACCTAAGGAAAACAACAGTAGAGGTTTAAGGAAAAGAGGCAAGACACAGTACATTCTATCAGCTCCCAGTCTGAAGCGTTTGTTGGAGTTCAGCACTACAAAAGCAGAGGGTGCAGAAAAGGTTCCTGGGGCTGGAGACAGCTCAGTGATTAAGAGCACTTGCTGCTCTTGCAGACACCCAGGCTCAGCCGCCACCACCCACACGGAGGGTCACATGGAGGGCCACCACACACATGGCCTCAGGCACATGCACAGGGTACATCAACACATGTGCAAGTCAGCAAAACACTCATCACACACGTGAAAAACACTCCAACACTTTCTTCAAGAGTAACTCAAATCCCAACCATTTCTAAGACACTAGCCAAGACTACGTGTGCTCCTCTCTGGGGACAGGGAGAAGGAGACAAGTTCTACTGCAATCCAGCCTGACCTCAAACTCGTGACCTCCCTGCTTCAGCACCCCAAATGACACAAGTACAGGCACGGGGCCACCAAGAATTTGTAATACAGTTCAGTAGCTTTAAAGCCATGGCCGTCTCCAGCCACAGCACCCCGACATGCCCGGCCTCTTGCGCCCTTTCCCCTGCCTGCCTCTCAGCAACTCCCCTTCTGGCTTCCCTGGGGTGCTTCTTCTTCCTTAGCAGTAGAAAGCCACTGTAAACACATATGCCAACCAGCAGGATGGGCTAAAAGTTCACCCACCGGACCCTCACACAGTGAGGAGAGAACGGATTCTCCAATGTGAGCCATGCGCCCACATGAGCTATACTAAGCAACTGTAAACAGCTTCAAAGTTAAACAACACTATAAAGCAGCTAACAAAAATGGAATTATTGTAAATGTTAATGAAGACGAAAAAGGTCAGAGAAAGCACGCCACAACTTTAATCATTAAATAAATGGTCGTCAATGCAGATTGGTTCCTACCTTGTTGTTTTCAGTAGCTACAGTTGCTCTTATGCTATTTGCAGACAGGAGGACTATCTTTTCATTGGTCAGCCCCAAAAATGCTGCTCGTGGATGGTGTAATGAAGGATTCTTTGAAAGCAGAAGAAAAATGTATTACCATTTCTTATGTTGCTATGTAGAGTCACTAACTCCAGGTTAGATATAACAAGTACCTGGGCACTTCTATAAGGCTCGGACTCACTCCATCTCCACTGATAAAGCTCTCCTTTACTGCTGACAGCGAGAAGCTCAGAATACAGAGCCCCAATGCAGGTAAATTTTGTTCCATCCTATAAAGTAAAAATAAAACAAAACCATGAATACAAAAATTGCCACATCCCTCGGTTTAGAGGCCACTTTCGATCCCTACAAATCTCGAATGCTCTCATAAGCAAATAAAGCACAGTCTCAAGACCGATAAGCCCACGGCTCCCTTCCCAGTGCCAAGTGGACACGATATGTCTTCAGCTTCCTGTTTGCAGAAGCACATCCACAGGATGTCGCACGACTATCCTTGCTGCCGTCTCTGCGTCCACTTCAGATAATCCATGCGTGCCCTCTCCTCAATCTATGCTAGGACACTCTCGCCAACTCTCAAGTTCAGCTCTCAGCCCAGAACACAGCCCAGAACACTCACCACCCCATCTGAGACAAATGTAAGGTCTTCTCTGCTACTGTAACCTCGAACAGTCCACAGGGTTAGGGTTAGGAAGTGTGCTGAATAAGGGGGAGGGGAGTGTGAGACCCTTCCAAACTGCTGAACCCAATGGCCTATCTATCAGCTTTTTAAGGTGAAGCTTCATTAACTTTTAAGGGGAAAGACACGTAACCATGTAACAGACTAGACACAAAACAGGCAATGACTGTAAGAAGCATAAACTTGCACTTACGGAATCTTCCTTGGTCAGCTCAGCTACAGTGCTGGCTTAGCTAACTGGGGTATCTGTCAGGGCTCTCAGCACAGGTCACTAGTCAGAATATATAAGACACACCCCGACTTCAATCTGACTGCATCTGCACCAGCTGCTTCAAGTCACCTTACAGATGGCATCAGTGACACCATCAGAAATTCTCATTCTTTAGTCACCAAATCCTCACTCCGTAAGGCACGGGCACCACAAGACCACCGCCCTTTCCTTGCAGGAGCTGGGCCACATCTTACCTTCTCTATCTCTTCCTCTCCTCTCAACCCTTTAGCTAAACTGTAATACAATGGCCGGGCAGTGCTGACACACATCTTTAATTCCAGCACTTAGGAGGCAAAGGCAGGCAGATCACAAGTCACAAGACAACCAAGGGTACAAAGAGAGACCCTTTCTCAAAAAAAAAAAAAAAAGAAGAAGAAAAAACAGTAACAACAAATTTAAATATAATGGAATGACATTGTCTAAAATCTAAGTCCGCCTCCTAAAGCAGCTTGATGTTGCTATTTCTCTAAACACACTTTTCACATCACAAAGGAACATATTTTATCAAGTATCTGGGAGGGGTGTGAACCTATCTGCAACATGCCCAGCACAGGACCTACTGTAAAACAGGTGCTTAGTCAGATTCAGCCATGACAACGCGGCTCCCCACTTCACCTTCTATGCACCCAAGTGATGACAGCTCCCAGAGGCTGGCTCCCTGCACAGCTCCACCTCTGTGTCACATAACCAAAGCCCCTTTCTAATCTCTTACCACCTCCAGCTCCAGAGAGACCTCCTACCTCCTTTGAAGGCCACACAGACACACACACTGAACACAGCCCCTCCTGTACCCCTTTCCCACAACAACCCTTCAAACTAGGCTGTCCTTAGTGCGCCTCGTGGTTAGCCTCTCACTTAGGCTGTTTCACCGTACCAGTTTACTGAAGCGAATACATGGTAATCCCAGTGCCAAGTGGACACTCTATGTTTATCCATCTGCTTGCCACAAACACTACATGCCAGCCGTGTATGCCAGTACACACCTCTAAGTGCTCATGCTGAGGTAGGAGGATTGAGAGCTCGGGGATAGCCTGGGCTACACAGCTACCCTGTGCCCTGCCATGCTCCTTTATTTTCAATTCACTAACCACTTATTCCACCCCCTTATCACACCATGTGCCCTCCAGACTGTGTCACTGTCCCCTTATATACCTCCACCTCCAGCCCCCGTGACTACACTAAGGAGCACTACACTTTGAAATCCAGTGTCCAGGTATACCTGCAGGACTCTGGAAAGATCCAGAGCTGGCATAGAATAAACATATTTCAGTATCAGTTAAAGCATAAGGAGAGGAATGCGGGGGGGGGGGGGGGCACGACCCAGAAAAAGCATGAGTATGGGCTTCTCAGAGAGTCATGGATACTGAGACACCCCAAGTCTGTGGGTATCCAAGTATCTCTCCTACAAGGCCCACCCTCATCTGTGGTTCTCACAGGCCTCCACTAGTGAGGCCCGTCACCCACCACTTATCAGAGGAACCTGGCAGCCCTCTCCACTCAGCAATCTGGCAGCCAGGGGAGAGTAACTTGCTAAGGTCTTCTCATTCTGCTCAACAATCCTACAACATGCTCACAGCTAACTAGATGCTCTCTTCCTTTTCCTGTATGTATCGAGAGCAACCCCATCCCAACAATTGTCGACCCTGAGGACCCTGGGTCACTGGGCAGCTGACTTCAGACATGGACGATGTCTCCAGCCTCGCACTTCTCCCTCAAAGGCAGCAGCGATCTGTAGTCACTGTTCTGCAAACAGACCGTGAGCTCTCACCACTCAGTCTAAGCGTGACTGCGCTCAATGCCCACTTTACATCACAAACTTAGAGGTCAGATCCTCCGTGAAGCCCTTCTCCAACCTCTCATGTGGGATCAGTCGCCCCCACTCGATCCGCACTGATGCTGAGGCCAGCACATCACACTGCTGCGCCTGCTCCTCAATGAGCTCCTTGGAGCTGGGTCACTGCGGGCCAGCATGACACACGGCATGGAGCGAAGGCACACCAACCAACTGCACAGTGAACACATAAACCTGAACCCCAACATCTTCCATAAATGCTGTCAAAGTCAGCCCAGCCTAACTATAAAAACACAATGACAAGACTCCCTGGAGCTGATTTATTCATTTAAAAAAACCAATAAACGTGACATCCATCCATGACAGCCCACTGTTCTTTCACCAGGACATGTCCTAGGTGAGCCACCTGGGCTGATCAGAACCTGAAAATCTGCTATGGACGATCACCAGCCCAGGGAAGGAACAGAAATGTCACTGAGCGCTAAATACGCCATATCGCCATGACCGAAGGAGCAGCAGTGCCGTTTGGCCGGCGGGGCTCCTGCACCTCATCTCTTCTCTCCTAACGGTGTCCTTTCTGGTGCTCCCGGTGTGCGGTCCTCACACACATTCTTACACACTTTGTAAACTTTGTTTCTGTCTTGTTTGCCTGGTACTCACTTTGAAACACAAGTTGTCCTTGAACACATGCAATTCTCCTGAGTACTGGGATCACAGGCATGCCTGAATAGAGTAAACTTCTATGGACATTTTTTAGAAATTCCCAATATCAATAAACAAGTTTCCACTTCCCATACTGAAAGCCATGGTAAAGATGAAGCAACACGGCTAGTAAGGGCGCTGCCATAGCACATAAGGCTGATACCAAATGCAGAGCCAGGGGTCACAGGTCAGCCCCTCACCGCCACTCAGAGAGACAGATACAGCACACACGGTCCTGCAGGTATACCTGGACACTGGATTTCAAAGTGTAGTGCTCCTTAGTGAAGTCACGGGAGCTGGAGGTGGAGGTATATAAGGGGACAGTGACACAGTCTGGAGGGCACATGGTGTGATAAGGGGGTTGGAATAAGTGGTTAGTGAATTGAAAATAAAGGAGCATGGCAGGCCACGGGGTTAGGGCTAGGGCTAGGGCTAGGGTTAGGTAGGGGTACACGTACTCACTTCCTCTTAAACTATCTGAAAACATCCAGGCTGGTAAGGGACACACTGCTAATACGTGCTGCCCTGCCAATCCCTTCTGTATCCACAGACAGACAGACAGACAGACAGACAGACAGAAGCCACCACAATGCCCTCCTGGGAGCTCAAGCTTTCAATTTCAAAGTGTGTGCTACCAGAGCCAAGGCAAAGCTGCCGGGCGTGGCGAGCTCACTCGTGGACATGTGGGAGTCACTGCACCTCTGAGCTCACTCGTGGTCATGTGGGAGTCACTGCACCTCTGAGCTCACTCGTGGACATGTGGGAGTCACTGCACCTCTGAGCTCACTCGTGGACATGTGGGAGTCACTGCACCTCTGAGCTCACTCGTGGACATGTGGGAGTCACTGCACCTCTGAGGTTCCAACTGGACATTCCAGCACATCCCAGGAAAGCCACACTCCTCTCAGACAACTGTAACTGAGGCAGCAGACATCTACTGATTGACCGACTGCTCCAGGGGAAGTGCGTTTCTAGACTTTTACGCCACGCATGCGCAGCTGCCAGCTGCTTTACACCGTTCACCTCATGGTTCCACGCCGTCTGGATACCTGACTGTACTCTGGCTTTTCCTTTCTGAAGACTCCACATTTACATGAAATCACACAGCCTATGTTTGGAACTGATTCCCGTAGCGTGACTTCCTCTAAGCTATCCCTTTTGTGACAAACAGATTTTGCTTGTGTGTGTGTGTGTGTGTGTGTGTGTGTGTGTGTGTGTGTGTGTGTCTGTGTGTGTGTGTCTGTGTGTGTGTGTGTGTGTGTGTCTGAGGGTGTGGGTGTGTGTGGGTGTGGGTGTGGGGGTAGGGGGGGTGGGGGTGTGGGTGTGTGTGTGTGGATGTGTGCAGTGCACACCCTTTATAAGGTGGCTTCATCCCCTTTGCACACATATTCCTCAGTGTTAAGTCCACTGACCTCTATGTACAGTGCACGCCACAGCACCCACCTACCCACAGAAATAAACACAATAAATAAGTAAATAGATGAGTATAAAAAATTACAGAATGTGAGTTAGGTAATTCCCTGAAATTAAAATGAGCTATATTAATTTTTTGCCTCGAGGACTGTTTCCTGCTTAGGAAGCCTACCAGGCTCTGGCTTCACTGCTGACTATTCCACTAACAAGCTACATGCATGTCAGAGACAGGAAGTCTTCTGTCAACGTGAGGTGCTAAGTCTGTTGCAAATAACAGGACAGAGCTGAAGAGATGGCTCGGGAGCTGAGAGCTCTGTCTACTCCTAAGAGCACCCAGGTTCAAGGACAGCATCGTCCAACGCTCCAGCGCGTCTTCCGATGCCCAGAGAAACCAAGCAGAAAGCACACAGACATGCATGCAGGCGAATACCTGACATACACAAGCTATAAAAACTCCAATAACTGTAACATACAAAAGTAAGACTACCTTGTCATACACCGATAAACTAAGAATATAAAAACACACTATCCTATCAACATAATGTACCAGGTAGTGGTGGCCACACACCTTTAATTCCAACACTCGGGAGGCAGAGGCAGGCGGATCTCTGTGAGTTTGAGGCCAGCCTGGTCTACAGAGTGAGTTTCAGGACAGCCTCCAAAACAATACAGAGAAACCCTGTCTCAAAAAACCAAAAAAGAAAAAGCCTAAGTGATCAATACAGTCCCACTATCTAGCAAAGCAAAGGCCTCTCTCTAGCAGCGATCAGAACACAATGGTGGAGCCAAGCTCCCATGTGCCCTGGTTCTCAAGGGTCAGCTTACACACAACACGCCCAACTGTCCTGAGCTGGGACTCCCAGATCCTCGTTACAGCCCAGTTCTCAGCAGATGGCAGTGTGGCAGCCACCAAGTGCATCCCAATCCTATTGCCTATGTAGCACGCTGACTTCCTTCAACCCTTCCAAGCCTTCCTTCCCCTCCCTCAGGACTCACAATCGGGTGGAAACAACCCAGGCAAGAGACGTGACAGCTACTGAACAATGGTGTCAACCCCGTGGTTTCATGGAGAGAGGAAAGAGAAGGCGCGGGAGGAAGGGGAGAGAGAGATGGGGAGAACGAGGAGAAGAGAAAGGGAAGAAAAGGAAGGAGAGAAGAGGGAGGAGGGAGGAGGGAGGAGGGAGAAGTACTGCATGGTTTGAACACTACCACAAAGACAAGGAACCGGGCATGTTTCCACCATTGATAACTAAAAGAACACAATTAAGGAAAAGTATGTCAACTTCCAATAAAAAACAATCCAAAGACAGGCCCCTCCTGCATTCAAGTTTCCCACATGAGCTAAGTAGCAAAAAATATACTAACTGCATTAAGATTGATAATAACTACGGAAAACATAAATCTGGGAGGTTTAATATTCCCCCAAATTTGAGTTCAAACAAATTAAGAGTAAACTGAGGTCAGTTCTCTTCATCTGCTGGTGGTTAACCTCTAAGTTGACCCACACACACCCTTTTCCCCTGCTCAAGACTGGGTCTCATGTGGCCCAGTCTAGTCTGGAGTTCGATTCTCCTGTCTCACCTTCCCAAACAATAGCATAAGAGGTGTGTACCAAAAGATCAGTTTATTTATCCTTAATTAATTAATTAGTCCCTTTAATTCAAGCACTTGGGAGGCAAAGGCAGGCAGATCTCTGTTTTAGGCCGGCCCGGTCTACAGAGAGTCCCAGAACTACACAGAGAAACCCGGTCTCGAAAAACAAACCAACCACCCAGCCAATCAACCAAAGAACCAAAAACAATTAGTCCCACTCAACTATCTGCAGAATTAGGGGAGAAAAGAGGGTATAGTTTCTTAATGAGTGAAGGCCACAGACTTCTAAAGAAGCCTTTGAAAATAAATTAACCACTTAAGACAGTGCGACACAGGCCATGAACACACGCCATAGACAGAATTAAGCTGTGGTAGAGATGGATTTGTTCACCAAGTGAACAAACAAGCCCTAGGTGCATCAGACTCACTTCCTGTCCTTATGTGGCCTGCTCGGTCCACTACTGTCGCAGCCGTCAAAGGGTCTGTCACAACGTACTGTCAGACAACAGCAGTTATCTAACTCCACAAACACAGAGCCTTCATCTTGTTCTGACATGCATGTTGCATCAACAACCAGAGCTTGGCATGCAGGAACTAGGGTCCAACTGGCATTTCAAATTTAGCAAAGTAAATCTCTACCAAAGATTATAACAATTTTTGTTTTGTTTTGTTTTTGTTGTTGTTTGAGACAGCGTTTCTCTGTGCAGCTTTGTAGACCAGGCTGGTCTCGAACTCACAGATATCCGCCTGCCTCTGGCTCCCGAGTGCTGGAATTAAAGGCGTGCGCCACCACCTCCCGGCTATTAAAACAATTATTAAAATAATTATCACCAGGAAAAATGTCCTGGAGGACACGTGCTCAGGGGTTACTGAGACCATCACCCCAGTTTCTCTGGTGTCTTGGAGGACACGTGCTCAGGGGTTACTGAGACCATCACCCCAGTTTCTCTGGTGTCTTGGAGGACACGTGCTCAGGGGTTACTGAGATCATCACCCCAGTTTCTCTGGTGTCCTGGAGGACACGTGCTCAGGGGTTACTGAGACCATCACCCCAGTTTCTCTGGTATCCTGGAGGACACGTGCTCAGGGGTTACTGAGACCATCACCCCAGTTTCTCTGACTCACTCCACCAGCAGCAACACCACTGCACACGTGGTGCACGCACGGCCGGGGCAATGCTCTAGCAGACAAGCACTCTCAAGAGTCCCAAACAATGACAATAACCACACAGAGACCCTTCAGTGGAGGGGAGGGTGTTAGCAATCTACTCAAAAGTGTAACCCTTCTCCAAATACCTTCTCAGGCCACCACTGCAAATCTTCCCCCAGGGACACAGGACTTTGGACAGGCGTGCTCTTCTTATCCGGGTTTGGCTCTCCTTCTTTGCTGGAAGAGCCCCTCTCGTTATCAAATGAGGCTCCATCGAGCCACCTCCGTTCCCGCAAACGTAGGACAGATTCCCGCTCCCGCAAAAGCTCCGAGTCTCTCTCTAAGGGAAGAAGGAGAACTGGTATGCAATGGGGTCACACCAGTGGGATAAAAGTAAGCCACTCTCTAGTACACACCCTGCAGGACGCAGCTAACAGCACTTCAGATACTCAAAACGTACACAAGCAACGGCTAATCAGGCTGACACGAAGCTTCAGGCAGTAACCCTTCAAGTGACTGGGGACAACTATAAACTAGTATATTGTGAGGCATCCTGGTGCTTCCAGAGCAGATTGTAGACTAAAATAATTTCATTTCGTATTTGTGTTTTTGGATTTAAATAGTCTGGAATTATTACTTCATCCATATTATTATTATTCATATGAAACTCATATTGTATCATTAGAAATACTTAGTATAAGAGTCATTGATTTATAAACTAGAATTCATATATAAATACATGTAAGCTAGTTTTTACGTCAACTTGACAGTCATCTAGGAAAAAACCACACTGACTGGGAAAGCGACCCTACCAGACTAGCCCATGCTATTTTCCTGAAGAGTGGTTGGTGTGGAGGGGCCCAGCCCATGGTGGCGCTGTAAGCAGACAGGTGTGGCTGAGCCAGCCCTGTGAAGCAAGCCAGTCAGCAGCTTCCTTCCCTCCGGGGTGCACTGGCTCCTCCTCCTCCTGGCTTCCCTCAGACTGTGCCATGGAAGTGTACACTGAAATAAACCTCTTCCTCCTCCTTCCTAAACCACTTTTGGTCACGGTGTTTTATCTCGGCACAAACCAAGAGTATTTTTTACAAATCTTCAAGGTTTGTTGTTTTCAATGAAGAAACAAAACAAAAACAAAAAACACACACACCAACGCTAATAGGCTGAACTGTAAATACATCAGGATAAAGTAAAAACTCAAGTCCTTGTGAAAGGTAAATTTACAGCATGGACTTTATAGGTGAGTCATTTAAAATGTCTTGAGAAGATGACAGTGTGGGGGCGGGGCTTTCTAGAGAGTCTTTCTGTACTGTCCTTCAAACTGGCCTCAAATTATCTAAAGCCACACAGTCACACCTCAGGTGTGACAGTCAAAAGAGCCAGGTGTGGAGCCCTCGGAGAGGCCGGGGAAAGTGACTCTCTGACTTCAGTGACAGTCAGAGCTTTACAAAGAAACCGTGTCCTGGAAAAGTAAGTAACGCAGTAAAAACTACCCTTTTCAGGACTTTAATAGCTGAGCCACAGGAAACTGCTGCATCTGAGGCTGCGCATACAGCTCTAGGTAACCACTTGCCCAGCACGTGACAAGCTTTGGTTTCAATTCCCCAACACCACTAAAACAAAAACTACCACAGTGCCCAAGTCAAAAGTGGTTGAGTACCAGCTATTTCACACAATTCAGACTAAAAGTATCTACACAGAATGAACTGAAGAAACTCAGGAGTTACTAATGTCAAAACATTAAGTGTTTGAAAATTCCACACTTGCTCTTTTGAAAGCAACGCAGTTGCAGCTGCTACCCGTGTCCGTGTGAACCGGTCACCCACAAAGGTGGGAGATTTATAAAGACTCAACTTCTGCAGCAAGGTCATCCTTAACAGAACTCGGCATCTTTCCTAGTTTCCTGACTATTGCTAATTACAGCTTTTTCTCTATTATTTAAATCAAGCAGTTTTTAACTCTGGAAAGCAAAAAAAAATTTTTTTAGTTGCAGAGTATAAGTTTTACATGTGCCTACTAGAGGTTGGCTTAAGTGGGTCAAAATCTGCACTATATGCCTTGTAAAGATTTTAAACTTGAGCCGGGCGTTGGTGGCGCATGCCTTTAATCCCAGCACTAGGGAGGCAGAGGCAGGTGGATCTCTGTGAGTTCGAGGCCAGCCTGGTCTACAAAGTGAGTTCCAGGACAGCCTCCAAAGCTACAGAGAAACCCTGTCTCGAAAAACCAAAAAAAAAAAAAAAAAACAAAAAGATTTTAAGCTTGTATAAACAGATATCTGCGCATTTAATACTGGTCAGTCCTGCCTGCTAAGTGTTTCATATTTCACTTTTACATCTACTCGGCATTTAAAATGAACATGACTATTTTTTTTTCAAACAAGTTAAGATTTTTTTCCCTGAATGATGATGGATGCTACTGTGAACTAGAAATCTGCTTTTAGTTAGATGGAAATCTATCTTACTAGGTAAAAATAGACTTCGGCATGTGCTATACAATATAAGGCCCTCTCTGAAATATTTTTGTGCTTTGAAGCCAAGGATCCCTAGTCCACTGACATGTAATGACTTCACCCGACTGCAATACTCTGAGCTCAGACAGATGCCTTTACCACTATCTTTCCACATAACAAGCCCACAAACAAGAAGAAATAAATGCAAAATTACCTCGAGATGAGCCTAGCCTAGAAAGTGATGAGCGACGAAAAGAAGGGTAACCAAAATAGCTAATGTCCTCAGAAAACATGGCGTCAGCATCGATAATGACACTTGGGTGGGCAGAGTGAATGTCAGCATCAAGAAGAGACATAAGATCCTCTACAAATAAACACAAACAGACATAAATGAAGCAGCTACAGACAATGTATCTGTAGACCACTAAAAGATCATTAAGAATTAAAATATATTAAAATCAGGGACTATTTTCAACAGAGTACAAAAAAAATCTCAAGATCTAGGAAATAATGTTAACATTATAAACATAAATCTTAAGGACCATAACATGCATAATTGCTACAGGCTCTGTTCACTAAATTACAGACTACTTTAAGATACTTAACAACATTACAGAAACAAAATACAAACTATAAATGCAGTTCAGAAAGTACCAATGTTCAGTAATGACATCATCAAACAACATCCCACATGTCGGCTAGGGATGAATCCATTAATACAATCACGTCTTAATTAGGATCAAGCCCAAATCCACTGAACAAAAACACTTTCCCTTAAAAGGCACTTTATAATCAACTGTATGGCAAGAAATATCCACCACTTTCCAAAACCCAGACATAACCACCAGGTATACTTTTAAAGGCCCAGTCCTCAGCCAGAGGAGCAGCGGGCAGGAGAGGAGTGTAAGCTCAAGGTACCAACCTCCAGGCAGGTAAGATTCACTGGCCGTGTCATCCCCATCATCTCCGTCTTCATCATCTCGGCTGAGTAAATTATTTACAGCAAGGTTTACATCAAGGTTTGTCCGCTGAAGTTCTCGAATAATAACACTTCTGGATTTGCCTTGTAAAACAACCTGAGCCTAAAATAAACAAAGGATAGTGCTATGCTGATTTCAAAGCCACATTTTTCAACTCTTCACAGACATGACTACGGGGATGCGTCCCACCATCCTCAACCTCCCCCTCCTGCCTTTGCAGCAAAGGTTCTGAAAGAGCCCACCTGTGAAATCAGCTCCTCAGGGATGACGGAGGCTGGGATAACCGGCTGGGGCTGACTGCCCAGAAGTCCAGACCCCCGATCCCGCCCTGTGCGAATGACTCGAGTCTGTCGCCGGGAATCCCGAGCTCCAGCAGATGATCTCCCAGAGGAGCCTCCTCCACTTCCCCCAACGCCAGAACTCCAGCGGCTCCTAGATATTGGGCAGTTTGTAAAGTCTTTAAACAATTCACTCCAAGAAGTCATGTTGAGTCTCACTCTTGTATTACCTAGTTAGAATTCTGGAACAAGCTTTGTCTAAACTTATAATATGCAAATATAAATTTAGTTTTAAACAATAAATACAACAACCTTTCCATCTTTGTTGAAGACCTGCATACAGAGGTGGGTATCATAGTATCTCCCTATAATCCCAACACTCAGGAGACAGAAGTCCAGCCTGGGCCACATCCTGAGACCCTACCCAAAATCTGCCTGAGGAGATAGTTAAGTTCCTAAGTAGGAGGACCCCAGACTTTCTTGGCAGCCAGCCCAACTAAGTAGGCGACACCCAGTTCAGTGCCCTGCTGCAGGACTACAGAGGGAGTGACTGGGGAAGAGGCGTGGCATGTACCATTAGGATCCACACACAGGAGTGCTCGCACACCCACACCTACAAACGCACGCTCGCGCACGCACGCACGCGCGCACACACACACACACACACACACACACCGAGACACATGTGTGAAAAGTGGAAGAACTACACCAATCAGTCTAAAACAATGTAGCAAGCAGAGTGATTTTATGTCCCAGTCAGCTGTGAAAGAGGCACTTGAAGCTTACTGTGTGAATCTAATCACTAATTTCATCTAAAAATGCCCCAGTCTGGCTAATAATCCATGTGGCCAATGAATGAACACAAAAGAAATGAATTGCTATTTCTACCAAGTAGTGCATACCATTTCCCCCTAAGCAAGGAATGCTAAAAATCTGATGGGATGATATTATCTAAGCTCGCACATATGTCCATCTTAACAAGCATCACAAACTAAATGTCAAGAGGTATATAAACAGGCGTCATGAAAAAAAAAAGGAGTATCTATCTGCCTACCAAAAGAGGTCATCCATCAGTTTAAATTTAGTAGCATAGTTTCAATTCAGTGTCACAGTACCAGCTGGCAGCTGACTAGCTCTGTTTTGGGAACCCTGCATTCAGTTTAGTTGCCCATTACTGTAACCATTGCTACAGCAGATCTTGGGGTTCCCCACTCTGTTTAACCTGTCAGAATTCAAACACACCCTAAACATTCTTCTAACCAACGTGGGCTTTAGACAGATGAATATGCTACGCTAAGCACATAGTGCTGGTTTTAGTTTTACAAGATGGTACTGAATGTGCAATTCCTTTTATCCATAATTAAGGCAGAGACAAGAGGCAGGCATATTGCTCTGAGTTCGAGGCTAGCCTAGTCTACAGAAGTAGTTCCAGGATAGCCAGGGTGGGAATGGCATGCTCACACACCAATCAAACCCCGGGCCCCCCCCCACACACACACACACAAAGTATAGCTGGGTGTGGTTCTCTGTAGATTCAAGGCCAACCTGGTCCACAGAGTGAGTTCTAGGACAGCTATAACTATGTAGATACACTGTCCCAAATTCCAAAAAAGAACCAAAGCATAAAATGAATAAAAACACATGCTTAGAATTTACAAATAGCTTCTTTAATCTGACAGTATATAAACTTCACAAAAAAATGGTATGAGCTTAAATTTTTTTTTAAAAAGCACTACCATATTTGGATACCAAAAAGAAATGTTAGATTTTTTCCCCCAGAAAAATAATTCACAATAGATTGCCGTTGAATACAAAACCTTTTTAAATTTTCAAATGATACAACCCCATTAAGTGACACTTTAGACGTCTCGCATGTCTACTGGTCAGCAATCTAGATTCTGCAATTAGTTTGTGTGGGGTAGACAATACTGCCATGATCGTCACAGCACAAGGCGCTCACAGGCATTGGCAGAGAAGAGATGCCTGCAACTGGACACCACTTACCCCAGAGTGTTGCCTGCCAGCCTGCCCAGAGTCTCAGAACCAGAGAGAAACCACGGGGAGTCACTTGTCCTTCCAGGCCTGGAAGTCCTTCCTGCCCCTGAGCTGCTGTTCAGCTTTGACCTAGGAGAGTCAAGAGATAAACGGGTCATCCAACAGCGCAGGCTGCTGGGGGAGGCGAGGCCAAGGCTAGAACCTCCCCTGTAGAATGACGACCTGCTCCACAGTCGGGCTACTCCTACTAAAACATGCAGCTGACACTAGCAGAAACTGCTCTCAATTTCAAATAGAAATGAATGGTAAATAGCAATTTTCTTTACGGTTTACAATTGATCATGTTTTTCTAAGAAACAATCAAGTAGAAGTTGTATCTTATGAAGCATCCTTTAATACACTATAATTTTTAAAGACCAAAATTTGAAGAGGAAAAAAAACTTGACTGCTTTCAGACTGAGTTGACATGACCTGCATGGTCATTTCAGTGAACACACCAGCACACCTTCAAGACCAGCCTTGAAACCTCCCACCCCAGCAAGTCATTTCCCTCTCATGCCTTTTTTATCATGAGGATAACCAAGATCAAAACATTGCTTTTCTGAAATACCTCCTAAGGGTTAAATGTGTACTGCATTAAATACAAAATCCAAGATAAGGATGTAGCTCTGTGGTAAAGCACTGTCTACTATATACTATGCTTCAGATTTGACTCCCAAAACACCATGCATGCGCGCTCTCTCTCTCTCTCTCTCTCTCTCTCTCTCTCTCTCTCTCTCTCTCTCTCTCTCTCTCTCTCTCTCTCACACACACACACACACACACACACACACACACACACACACACACACACACACACACACACACACGGGGAAAAAAAGACATCTTACCCATCGTTATTATCAGGTTTACCCAATTCCAGTCTGTCTGGTTGTACTGAAAAACCAATTCTACAAATTCTGCCATCCTAAAAGCAAAGAAAACATGTAAAATTCTGAAAAGACACTAGTTTCAATTTATTCCGTAATCAGATTCTGCCTATCACTGTCAACTCAGAAGACAAGGGCACCCGAGAGGAAGCACAGGCCTGGGCTGAGGAACATGACCGAGTACCGCAGGCTCAGGAAAGCCTCGGAACAGGACAGGGCTATTCAGGGTGAGCGCTCTGTGCACAGTGACTGCGCAGCAGTTCTTCTGAACTCGCTTCCAGGCTCACTAAATCATTTCCGCCCCAGTCTCTGGGCCAGTGAGTTTACGCGGAAAGAGACTGGGCATCAGGAAACCCCTCCACGCACCCCGTTTCCCTTGACTATAGGGAAGCGCTGACGCAGGTGGGCATGACTTCCATTTCTCGGTTGTCTACCTCATGGGGAAGACTTTACCTCCAGGAGAAAGGCAGCGTGATTCGGTCCTACAACGCACTGTTTTATAGCAGCCTGCTCCAGGACATTCAAAGGCGGGTGGCTAGGGAAAAGAAAAAGCATTGAAAATAAAGTGAACTGACTCCTGAACTGAACTGCAAAGCAGTAAATACAGTGTAATGCCTACCATATCAGTGCAGCTGCATGGCACGCCAAACTGTCTAAAATACAGCATTATGGAAACCATAACTTAAACCATCCCAACTTTGATGGTAAGAGTAAAAGATGTGGCGGCGACATATAGCTTTCTTTAATCCTGCAATCTCTGTGCTGGGAGTTAGAGGCTAGCCTGACCCACGTATTCAAAGACAGCCAGGGCCACACCGCAGAAGAGGATTCTTAAACTAATCTAATCACATAAAAATGAATCCTTTGGGGCTGAAGACAGAGCCCAGCAGTTAAAACACACTGACTGCTCTTCCAGAGGATCCAGGTTCAATTCCCAGCAAGCACCCACATGGGAACTCACCCCCTTACACAGGCAAAACACCAATTAATGTTTTTAAAAATGAACCCTGCAGCTCCATGCTAGGGCAGATGCTTACCACATTCACCCATGTGCTTAAAGTCTTACCTGTTCAAATTGTGCTTGTTCAGCTTCTCTGAAACTTCCCGTAACCTTAAAACACAAAAGCCAAGTGTTAATAACCCTGGAACTGGCCCTGCATAAGCAAGATGGCTCTGGCAGACACGCACAAGTCCTGGGCTGATCCCCACAGTAACACACAGAGCAATCACAAGAGACACTGTTAGTTCTAGCCAGAGCAATAAGACAACAAAAGGAGATCAAGGGGATACAAATTGGAAAGGAAGAAGTCAAACTTTCACTATTTGCAGATGATATGATACTTTACATAAGTGACCTGAAAAACTCTACCAGGGGACTCCTACAACTGATAAATACCTTCAGCAAAGTGGCAGGATACAAGATCAACTCAAGAAAATCAGTAGCCCTACTATATACAGATAATAAAAGGGTTAAGCAAGAAATCAGAGAAACATCACCCTTTACACAAATACCTTGGGGTAATGCTAACCAAACAAGTGAAAAGACCTGTATAGTGAGAACTTTGAGTCTTTAAAGAAAGAAATTAAAGAAGATACCAGAAAATGGAGAGATCTCCCATGCTCTTGGATAGGTAAGATCAACATAGTAAAAATGGCAATCTCACCTAAAGCAATCTACAGATTCAATGCTATCCCCACTGAAATCCCAGCACAGTTCTTCACAGACCTTGAAAGAACAATTCTCAACTTTATATGGAAAAACAAAAGACACAGAATAGCCAAAACCACCCTGTCCAACAAGGCAACGTCTAGAGGCATCACCACCCCTGACTTCAAGCTCTATTATAAAGCTATAGTCCTGAAAACATCTTGGTACTGGCACAAAAATAGACAGGTAGACCAATAGAATCAAATAGAAAACCCAGATATTAACCCACACACACATCAACACTTGGTTTTTGACAAAGAAGCTAATATTATACAATGGAAAAAAGAAAGCATCTTCAACAAATGGTGCTGGCATAACTGGTTGCCAGCATGTAGAAGACTGCAGATAGACCCCACGTCTATCGCCTTGCACAAAACTTAAGTCCAAATGGATTAAAGAACTCCTCCCCCTTTCTAACCCATCAGCAACTCCAGGATTAACCACATTCTAGTTTGTGTAACAAACACCAGCAGCAAAACTGCTTCCTGAGCAAATGCCAAACGGAAAACTCATTTTGAAAAACTGCAGTTTAGCCAGCTGGTAGTGGTGCACGGCACTAATCCCAACACTGAGGAGGCAGAGGCAGGCAGATCTCTGCGAGTTCAAGGCCAGCCTGGTCTACAGAGGGAGTTCCAGGACAGCCAGGAGGACGGTTACACAGAGAAACTCTGTCTCAAACAAAAACCTGCAGTTTAACCCAGGTGTAACGGAGGCAGGCAGAGCTCTGTGACTTTAGGCCAGCCCGGTCTACACAATGAGTTTGAGGACAGCCAGAACTACACAGTGAAACCTTATTGGGGTTTTGAAAGTACATGGATATTAGGAAATGAAAGTAACTGGGAAGCATGATGTGAAAATTTACCTCAATGGAGTTTTGCCCAAGCCTAGGGACCACCTGAAGGGACAGCCTGGGTCCTACTAGGGGACATGAGCTGAATGGAACCTCGTGTCTGCAAGGACACCGCCTGTGTCCACAGGAAGCTCTGCACATGCTTAGAGAAAGAGCTCTGGACTAAGCAGGGGGCTCAGGGGGAAGTGCCTGCCCCACAAGCATCAGGGCCTCAGTCTGGACCCCCACTCCACATAAAAGCCAGGCTTGGCAGCACACCCCATTACTCCCAGTGCTGGGGTGGGGGTTGCAGAGACACACGACACCCAAATAGAGAAGAAACCAGGAGCCACGTTCAATAGAGACCAAGTCTCAAAAATATGGAGTGCCTCACTCCTTTAATCCCAGAGCTTGGGAGGCAGAAGCAGAGGCAGGAGGATCTGTGAATGTGAGGCCTGACTGGTCTACATAGTGAGCTCCAGGACAGCCTTGACTACATAGAGACTGTATACACACACACACACACACACACACGCGCGCGCGCGCGGTAGATGAAGGCAGCCAATGCCAACCTTTGGTATACACATGGGTACACAATCCCAAAAGAACTCTCCCGGAACCACATAAGAGAGATAATAACTTATGCTGTCCATCATAATTTTTCTGTTTCCCTCAAAGACACTGTCCGGAATTAATACAAAATGTGATCAGCCTAAAGAAGTAATTTTATCATATACAATATACCCAGAGATGCTCAAGAATTCTTTTCTTCAAGTTACCTAAACAACTGTCTAATCTTTAAAAAAAAAATTGGAAAGAATTTTTATACAAATAAGCTGAGAGGGACTGGAGAGGTGGTCCAGAAGTTAAGAGCAGTTGGCTGCTCTTCCAGGGGACCCGGCTTCAATTCCCAGCCCCCTCATGGTGGCTCCCAACTGTCTGTAACTCCAGTTCCAGGGGCTCTGACGCCTAGAGAGCTTACAGAGTCATTGCACCCATGGGTAAATGCTCTATTACTGCAGTGAGTGCCTGAGAACCAGTAGTCTTGACTTTGTCGAGTGGCGCACTACTAGGGCACACACAATGACAAGCCTGTGCAATAACTGACCCCAACCAAAGCAAAAAGTCGTGCAATCTCCACCGCCACCACCAGAAAAACTAATCTCATTTTACTAGCCTGGTGGTGTGTTTGCTTTCATTAACAGGTTGCCTTGGTTCTGGGGGGAATCAAGTTTTTCCCCTAAATTCCAGTTTGCTCTATTATAGGAGACATTTCTGTTTCAAAACAAGGTTAAATACAAGAGTAATGTACAATGGAATTCAAAAGCTAACTAGGAAATGAAGACAAAATAGACTGGGACTGCACACCAGAGCGACAGCAGCCTTCAGTCCACAGAGTGACAGCAGCCTTCAGTCCATCCACAGAGTGACAGCAGCCTTCAGTCCATCCACAGAGTGAAAGCAGCCTTCAGTCCATCCACAGAGTGACAGCAGCTTCAGTCCACAGAGTGACAGCAGCCTTCAGTCCAGAGTGAAAGCAGCCTTCAGTCCATCCACAGAGTGACATCAGCCTTCAGTCCATCCACAGAGTGACAGCAGCCTTCAGTCCACAGAGTGACAGCAGCCTTCAGTAGGCCTGCAGCCGAGGCCGAACTCTGGCTGTGCATATTCACTAAGAACACACAAAACTCCCCCAGACTAGAGTCAAAGTGTGGCAAAGGGCTAAGGCTTAATTTCCCCCTCACCACAGCAGTGACACACAAAAGACACATTTGTTCACTGGCATACAAAACTCTTTTCTCATTACCACGTCTTTTCTATTAGCTCAAAAATAGACAAATTAGGGGAGATGGTCAAAACTTCCTTCAAAATTGGAAAAGTAAACGCCCCAGTGGCTTCCCCAGGGTTTCAGGTAGATGCTTATGGAACTAAACTAAGCTTTGGGGATGCTAAGGAGCTAGAAAACAATTAACTACTCAACCTCAAGAGCAGAGAAAACAGGTCCTGCATCAGTCAGTTAAATCCTTTCATCTGAAACTCACAGTTCAAGAGAGCCAGTGAAGCTGGGCCTGGTGGTGCACACCTTTACCCCAAACTCTCTTTGTAAATTCACTGGACTACAATACAGTGAGTTCTGGACCCCCAGAGACTCTGAGGCCTTATCTCAAAACACAAAGATGGTCAGTGAGACAGCTGAGAGGGTAAAGTCACTCACTACAAAAGCCTGATGCCATGAGTTTAATCCCTGGAACCCACATTTCAAAAGCAACAACAAAACTGAAGAATACCAACTCCAAAGTTGTCCCGACTTTCACATCTGTGCTGTCAAGTTTTATCCACGCAGGTAACCTGTACAAAAAAGGACACTCTCCACAGTCCAGCATGGTTGCACCATGCTGGCAATCCCAGCACCGGGAGGCAGGAGCAGGAGGGCCAAAACCCGTTTGAGACTAGCCAGGTGCAAAAGCAAGATTGTTTCACAGCAAATGAAACAGTTAATGTTTCTTTAACCCATAGTTAAAACTGGGTGAGGCATGGCTATGATCTAAACACTCAGGGAAGCCAGTCCCAGCTACAGATTGAGTTCTAGGACAGCTGGGTATATAACAAGACCCTGACTAAAAGAAAATAATAAAAGGGGGGGCATAATTAATTAACGTCCTAGGCTCACAGAGATCCGCCTGCCTCTGCCTCCTGAGTGCTGGGGTTAGAGCCGTGCACCACCTTCAGGCTTCCATATCTGAACTGTGCATTCAGATACTCTGCTCGTGTTAACTGGGGTAGGAGGGGGTGTTACTGTTGTCTGAACAGACTCTCATGGATCCCAGGCTGGGGACCCACCTGCACCCACCTTCTGTTTTGAGTGGTGGGATTACAGATGTGCGCCACCACATGTGATTCATATGGTGCCGGGAAATGAATCAACCAGCCGAGCTCCATCCCCAGCCTCCATGTCATTTTTATAGGCAAATCAGTCGACACAGAGGCAAATACTTCCCACTTCACCTCTTAATGAGCACTGTAGCCAAGAGGCTTTCAAGTGGCCCTACCCTAGCTCTGGCTAGCCATTCACTGTGGAATAAGTACTCACGCACCACTGAAGGTCACCTGAGCCCGCAGACCTGAACCACGACTCTCACAGAGAGCACCTTAAACTCCTGTCTGCATTCACACCACAGGAGGCATGTGCTGCCAAGACACACACAGACACGCTAAAATGTGCAAGAAGGAAGGGCGGTGGTGGCGCACGCCTTTAATCCCAGCACTAGGGAAGCAGAGGCAGGCAGATCTCTGTGAGTTCGAGGCCAGCCTGTTCCAGGACAGTCTGGACAGTTACAGAAAAACCCTGTCTCTAAATAAAAAATAAATAAATAAATAAATAAATAGTAATAATAATAAATAAAATCTCATTTTTTGTTGTTGTTGCTTTCAGAGACGAGGGCTCTCTCTCTATGTAGTCCTGGCTGTCTTGGACCTTGCTCTATAGACCAGGCATTATATGTCAGGCATTGTAGCTCTGGAGCTGTGGACAGCAAAGAAAAGCCCGGAAGGGTTATGCCCAGGGTGGAGAGGGAGGCTGTTGTACATCTCCAGTCTTCTTCCCTGCCCTGTAACGTACCTTCCTGACTCTCAAATTTGATCAAGATCACATTAGAGTCCTCAAAGTAATTTAATGAGGACTCCAAAGGATTTGCTGATGGTAACCTCACCTCCATCATGATAAAATTAAAACCCTGATAACACTTACTACAGACTGACAACAATTTCATTCCTAACAAAAACATTTGGTTGGGGGATGTTTCTGCCTTGTTAGTGGGCTCTCAGATGGCCTTTTACGGTGCAGCAAGTTGGAGAGTGACTCAGTATGGGACGGGTATGGCTGGGAGGGAAGAGCTTCATTACTGAGGGTGACAACACTAAGAACGGTCGGTCTTTAAGGAGGCCGTCCTACAGAGACGGCATAGAAAGGAAGTGTGTGGTTGTGAGTGAAGCTTCCAGCTGACTTGAACTCCAAGCGTGGTCTCCTCAGCAGCTAACTAGAACTGGATGTGTGCAACCTAAGTCCATCTACTCAGTTACTTTCCAAAGGCTCCTGGTGTCCCATCTTAATATCCTTTTCAGGTAACTAAGTGATGGTTTCTAAACAGCTCAGGGTGGCAGCGACCCGAATCCACGCCTGACTCATCTATAGCGCCATGTGCTATTCACATGGGAAATACTTGCCAAGACTTCGTCAGCTACCACTGCTCTTGTCCCTACAATGTCAAACTCCAAGAGTTTTTGAGAAAACTCAGTACTAGAAACAAACACCATAGTTGTTTTTTCAAGACAGGGCTTCTCTCTGTAGCTTTGGAGACTGTCCTGGAACTCGCTCTGTAGACCAGGCTGGCCTTGAACTCACAGAGATCCGTCTGCGTCTGCCTCTGCCTCCCGAGTGCTGGGGTTAAAGGTGTGCACCACCAACGCCTGGCAATAGTTGTTTTTCTTAAAACAACAGTTATTTCATTGGAGGAGGAGGAAGAGGAGGAGGAGGAGGAGGAAGAGTAGGAAGGAAGCTTCTATGAAGTCACTGGTACAAAATACAACTGCAGTCACAAAAGACTTCCCCTCCACACAACTGTTAAGGTGCTCTTACACTGAGACATGAGAGGCAACAGGTAATTAATTGCTGCTGCCTTATCAATGCTTGCCCCCTCCAAATGCAAGAGTGAATGAACCCTGACACACCTTGGGCTATGCCTTGACTTTTCACTAAGAATGGCTATTTGACCCACAACTGCTTCTGAATTATGCCTCAAATGTGAGGACGATTAAAAGACAAGTCTCAGCATTCTAGTGAAATCTTCAGGCTCTACAGACCACACTGCTGCAGCTCTAGATAACACACACGGTTAGAGTGTGTTCAAGGGTGTCAGAACAAAGTTCTTGTCCCAGGAACATGAAGAACTGCTTCAGACCTCCAGCACCCGCATCAAAGCAGAATGGAGGCAGGAGGCTGACCTCTACTCTCCATACAGTCAGTCACCACACATGAGCAAACATACTCATACACCACACACACACACACACACACACACACACACACACACACACACACACACACTCTGCATGTACACTTTATTAAATCAATCAAATAAAATAATGGAAATTAAATAATAAACACAAATGCAAATAACTGCCCATCCTTCTCATGAAATCAATCAAAGCTTCCTGGCTACGCCAGGCATGGGGACACACCCTTAAGCGCAGCAGCAGGGAACACAGGGCAGGCAGATCTTAAGAGTTGAGGCCAGCTATCTGTATGACCCAAGTTGCAAGCCAGTCCAGTAACAGAAAGATAAGGTGAGTTCACACGCACAGCAGTGAGCAGAGACACCTGCCCTGCGGTGCTTCCGGTTTGGAGACAGCGGACACAGAAGGCCCACCCTGCCTCTGGAAAAGGCCATTTCCTCAGAGATGAGTAAAATGATCTAATCCCTCTTTGCTCAGCCACAGGCCTGTCCACATTGTCTCTCTCTAAATTTGGCTTGGCATCCCTCTAAGCCTCCTACCTCCTTGCCTATCCACAGAGAAGCAAACACCTGGCGTCACTCTGCAATGACCCAAGTGGCACAGATGATGGCTTACAGAGAGACTTCCAGTCCACCTTCTCAGTCAGTCACAAGCAGGACTTACACTTGCTCTAGCACTTATGAGGATGGCGGATGCCGGCCTATCAAAGACTTTCACTGTATAGACCAAAGACACGAGACACGAGACAAACGGAAGAGTCTACGTAAATGCCGTAAATATACTACATGATGCATGTTTTCTTAAATGTCCATCTTGGTAATCTACGTCCTCTAAAACAGTTTCTAATTGAGACTTCAAAGATCCCTACAAAATCAAAATGACAAAATTTAGGTTATAAAAAGCTCCAATAGAGAAATAATTTCTCCCCAGAGTCTGATTTCTGTGGTTAGAAATCCCCATTTAATGTTTCAGGTAACGTAAGACAAGGAGACACAAGTCCCAAATGACTGAGCATGTGAAAGACGGATACCCAGGGAGAGTGCACTCCAAACACAAAAATGAGTCACTTTCCCTTAAACCAAAACCAGCCTGGCTATTTTCAGCTCTGCTCAAAACAGGAAAAGGGAAAGAGGGCCATGCCAGGCGGACGGACAAGAGGGGATTTGGTAGGAAAGGCCAAAGATACGGCCTTTTTACAGTCTTTTCTGATAGCTGTAAGTCCTGGCTCATCTCACTTCTTTATTTTCCCTTCCCTGACAGGATCAGGTCTCTCTGTGGCTCTGACTGTCCTACTCTGCAGGCCAGACTGGTCAAATCTGCTAAGACCCATGTGTCTCTGCCTCTGGAGTGCTGACGTGACATGTGTGCCACTACCCTCAACTTGGCTTCACTACAAACAAACAGTAAACCGTACCTACACGGGAGCCAGGGCATGTCAACAGGACAAGGCAGCTTCACAGCTCCGGCCAGCGTGCAGACCACACAGGCCCCACCTGGTTCCAATACCTACACCTCATTCACAGGAAACCCCTGCCAACAGCACATCCCGTACTCAGATCCTCGCAGCTCCAGTTTTAACCTGACTACTTCCCAACATAGAAAAGCACTTTGACCTCTGGCATAAGGTATGAACAGAAATGAAGACCGGTAATGAAATCCAACTGTTGAGTAGCATGGGAGACTGCACGCCTGACCACTGTCAGAGCTGAAGAGCTGAGTAAGAACTACAGGCTGGTTTCCTGCTGCCCCTGGTCCACAGCACGCGCGCGCACACACACACCCATTTATTTGGCTTGCTTTAACCCCACACATCTTTAAGACAGATTCTCATCTGATAAGTGGAAATGTAACCATCTGTCTAGAAGAGGAGCTTACAGAGGGATTAGAGGTTATTTTGTTGCAAATCTTGGTGAGAGCCAATCACCTAAATGGTCAATAAATAGTAGTTATCAATAGTGGAAACTTACTTTTCACTCTTGCACTGTGTGCTATATTGCAACTTGGCACCTTGCACGCTCTAGCTTGAACGAGTTGTCTGCTAGGAATCTGAGGCTCGCAGCTGATTGAGAGTGGGGCTTCCTTCTCGCCCTGGCATATGCTCTAACCATGTCTCAACTCCACTGTTCAAGTCTGATGCACCCACTGCCCGTCTCCTCCACAGCACTCAGGCTGTCGCCCTTCTTTGGAAACATTATTAACTTCTAAACCCTCAACAGCACACACTGACATGCTTACTAGCTACAATCTGACCGGATCTTAGTTCTAAGCCCTACACTATTTCAAAATAGTGGAGTCCTAGTTTTGTTCATGTTTTTAAGAGTTCATTAGTTTTATCTTTGTGTGAGTGTTTTAAGTGTGTGTAAGAACACCACATGCATGCCTGGTGCCTGAGGAGGGAAGCTAACGAGGGCGTGTGATACCACAGAAGTAGAGCCACCGAAGGTCGTGAGCCATCCTGAAGACGCTGAGAATCAAACCAAGGTCCTGCAGAACAGCACATGCCCGGAGCCCCTGGACTCTCTCCAGCCAGGCAATGCATGCCTAAGGCAGAGCTCGGTGAATTTGAGAACAGCCTGGGCTACATAGAGAAACCACGACTAAAAAAAAAAGGCTAGTCAAGAAAGCTCATACGCAAACCACCAGGAACCCTGTTTATTACTGAAAGATTTATAAGTTCACTCAGAATGGGTCTGGAACTTGTACTAAATAATCTTTGAAATCTCTACCTACTGTGGTTCTGAACAATGAGGCCCTAATGCAGAAAGCCTTCCTTTAGTATAATTCTGGTACACAGAGCACATAAAGAAAATAATTGTTTCTTAACCAAACCAAAGACAGTTAAGATACCTGAAAACACTTTAGGACGCATGGAAGGGAGAATTCTAAGATTTGATATTTATGGTATCATCTAAACAGTGCCAGGGTAGGAGACTATAGCTTCAAGAATAAACATTAGAGGCTAAGCAAGTCTGAGAACAAAATACAGGCAGCTGACTGACAAAAGCGATAAAGAGAAATAATGTATTTCATAAACACCAATCTCATTAAGGGGGACAGAGGACAGAGACACAGGGCCAGTGCAGCCTCAAGTGGATGTGAGTCACAAAACCAAGACCACACTAGGAAGTTGAGCACTCAGCAGGGGGACACCACGGCGGTACTTGCCGGGGCTGACACACAAGGAACTGAGGTAGTCAGTAAGGGTAGAGTACACTAAGCCTTGACTGCAATTCTTTTCAGCTGGAAGACTGGGGCTCCCAAACTCATCTTGAGTACAGAGGGTGCATTTTGAAGGCCACTACGCTTGCACATAAGGAGATGTTCGTTCCAGAAGGACAATATGGCATTACTGGGCAGCCAAGGTTCAAGAGGCTCCAAACCTTATTTGATGCAACACGCATGTATGAACTGACATTACCAGCAGTAACAATGACAAATAAAAAAGAAAAAAAAGGAAATCACACTAGGTATGTGGAGTGGGTGTGTTTTGGGGGAAAATAAATTCTATCTTCAAGACTATGCTAGTTTTTATGTGTCTATCCCTATTACTTCCAAAAATGCACTAAAATAACAAGTGAGTTATAAAGTTATAAGAGAAATCAAGAGTTAGAAAATTCAAGATGTTTGAAAACAGCTAAGAAGGTGCTAACCCTCTTGCCTTTGAACAAAAATAACCATTCAGACCCCCAGGTCCGGAACAGTGGCCAGGGCCTTACCTACAGAAGCAGCAGACGATAAAGACAATGTTTGTGTAAAGCGTACACATTGCTGCCAGACACACTGGGAAGGGGGAGAACCATCAGGTTCAGGCCAGCCTGAGCTACAGAGGTCTATCTCGAAACTCATACAACTTTAAAGCCCTTGAACTAGTTTAAATGTTACTGAACTGGGCACATGGCTCAGTGGTTAAAACCCTTGATGACCCAAGCTCAGTTCCCAGCAGCTACTTTGGCTGGCTTGAGATCCCTTCAGCTCTGGGAGATCAACACCCTCTTCTGGCTCCCCAGGCACCCCCACACGGCTTACATTCAGACACACACATAAACAGACTAAAATAATAACAATAAGCAAACCCTTTTCTTAAAAGATTACTAAACACTAACAGGAATCCTCACAGGATTGTCTTATCACAGAATAGGGTTTTTTCATGTAAACTGCCTTGGGTTAATTAAAGAGGCCCCCCCCAAAAAAATCTGAATTGGAGCTGCAGAGTAGAGATGCTCTTCCAGGACCAGGGTTCAATTCCCAGCACCCACACATGTGTAACTCCAGTTCCAGGGGTCCCAGCCCACTTCTGAACTCCATGGGGACCAGGCACACAACGGTGCACAGATACATACAGGTAAAACATCCATGTGTAAAATAAAAAGTTCTAAATCTAGGTACAGAAAGCCCACAATTCCAGGAGCAGTGGGTCAGAGAAGGGGGGAGGGGCTTCCAGGAACACACCACCCAGGATGGGAAGCAGCTTATGGCTGTAGACCAGAGGCAGTTAGGGAGAGGACAGGGAGAAAGGCAGCTCAACACGCAGCATGCGCTCACATCCACAGAGGAAGACCAACCCCATCAGCCTGCCCGAGACCTGTCTACAAAGGAGACAAACAAACCAGACTAGCTCACCACAGCACCCAGAGCTTGCTGAACAACAGTTTGAACACTCGCCCTCAGAAGTGGCCTAGTCCTTCTCACCTGCGCGTGTCCACATGAATACACTTTCTTCTCAGATTATTATTTCATGCCTGTGTCAGTACTATTTGTGACAGCTGGCTGTGAGCTACCGTGTGGGTGCTGGGAATTTCACTGAGGTCCTCTGGGAGAGCCATCTGTCCAGCCCCAGTGAGTTTCTGTATCTTCTCTCCTTCCTCAGGTTATATGCTGGGTGATCTAGTATGGTGACAGCTCTCATTTTCAGATGATCAGAGCAGGACCATTGTTCACTTCTGAGGCCAGTGTGCTCTTAGCTGTGAAGCTTTCTCTATCCTAAAACGCTAGGGTATGAGGGTGTGGACTGCTCAGAAACTACAAACACAGTTAATCTATGGACTTGCGCTACCTCCAGTAGTTTCAAATGTCTTAAAGTACCTTTTCTTGAGACAATGTCTCATTTTGTTGTGGATTACACAGAAACTGCGGCTGTGTAGACAAGACACTGACACACAATTCAGATTCCCAGCACTAGGATTAAAGGTGTGAACCAGGCCCCTCTCAGAGCTCACTTTTTAATGGAACACAATGGCTAAGTGTTTGGGTTCGTCTTAGCTCTCTGCAGCCAACGGACTGCCCATAAACCACTGTGTGCAGCACCGGCCCCTGTAGCCAGGTCCTAGTTAGCGTTTCCTTTTCCCTCGCCAGCAGTGGTGAAATTAAGTAGAAATAACAAGAGCAGCTCGTCCATCCCAAGTCTCCACTGGTTCAAATGTCTACGGAAACTGCCATGACGAGTCATCGACATTCCCCTGTAATCCCAGCCCTCAGGAAGCAGAGGCAGGAGGACTACAAGTTCAAGGCCAGCCTGGACTAAACAGCAAGACTCTGAGGGGTGGGGGTGTTATCATCCTGAAAGGACTGCCCTAAAACAAGACTTCCCAACTTCAGGAGTTGCCGGCGTGCGGTGGTCACATAAGAAAGAGGAATCGCTGTAGACTATGAATCCACACATAATACTTACTGTGTTTCTCAGCCATGGGTTATTCCTTTGGACACTTCCTATCACTGCCCACTAAGAACTCAGGCAGGCCTGAGAGCCTGCACCTGCGCCTTACAGCGCCAACAACAAGGCTTGGTCAAAGGCAGAGCTTCAAACAGACGAACACAAACAAGCAAAGGGTGTTGTGTGCACGATGGCCTCACAACACTTACAGGTTCACTTCTGTTCTACTCAATTCAAAACTCCAGTATGACTTTAAAACTGACTACAACTAACATCAGAAGAACCCTTTAGGCAAGGCCACGTGTAATGTCCATTTCCAGGAAACTCTCATCTCTGTAGAGATGGTGATGGGCCACAGAACCTCACACATGACGGGCAAGTACTCTAACCACTGAGCTTTCCCCGGACTTCTTCCTTCCCATACGGGAAAGCTACGTTATTGCAAAGTAATAGTCTACCATGCTGGACAGTTCTGTCTACTTGACACAAGGTAGAGTCATCAGACAGGAGGGAGTCTCAACTGAGAAAATGGCTCCCTCGAATGAGGCACGGTCCACTCCCTGAGCTGACCATCCTGTGTGGTGATACATTGTTTGATTTATTAAAGCCATACTAGGTAGCCACAGAAGCCAGGCAGCGGTGGCACAGAGGCATCGGATCTCTCCGAGTTCAAGGCCACCCAGGGCAACAGACTGAATCAGTCTAAAAGAGAAATAGTTCTCATGCCTTTGGCCCCAGGACTCATGAGAGGTATTTAAGACAGGAGCAGGGTCTCAGAGCTGGCATTCATTCTCCAGCCACGCTGAGGAGAGGCAGGAGTCTGAGGCTTGGTGAGAGCCATGGAGACAGGATCAGCCCTTTCAGCCTGAGATAGAGATAGCGGTAAGAGCCAGTGGCTGGCTGCTTTGCTCTTCTGGTCTTGCTGGAACTCAGTATCTGTCTCCTGGCTTTTTATTTGTCACGTTACAAGGCCATCACAGTGAGGCCATCATCTCAGACCAGGTGTCTCTGAACAGAAAAGCACCCAGTCCTAAAGCTGAACGATCATCTAAAAGAAAATACTGTTTTCACAGGAATCACACAGACCAAATACTAACCGCTCGCCCACATTCCTCTAAATCAGGGAGAAGAGCAGTGGTCCACACTTCCTCCATTAGACATGTGAACAATGCTTTTGGAGGCCTCTATGATGGCCCACTGTCAAGTTCATACTTGTGTCTCAAATGCTCACTGTAAATGACACTTTCACAAGGTGTGCTATGTACAATGCAGTAAGTGTCAAACACACGAGTACCAACCTTTTCATGGTATCCAAATCTCCTTCTGGATGATTAACTTTACTAGTATCAGTTATCATCTTTCTTAATGGTGACTTGAAAAGCAATAAATTCTTCCCCGCACTCGGGAGCAGAGGCAGGTAGATCTCTGTGAGTTCAAGGACAGCCTGGCCCACAGAGGGAGTTCCAGGACAGCCAGGACTATACAGCGAAACCATGTCTCAAAAAACAACAGTAATAATAATGATAATATTAATAAATTCTTAGATACAGTTGCCACCCAGAGTTTAATTACTCTCCCCTGGAATGTGTGCTAGACTCAAGACACAACTCTCAAAGAGAATGAGGCATAAATGAGGTCACACAGCCCTAAGGGTAAGTCAGACATAAGAAGTTGCCCCAGCCTGGTTGAGTCTGCCAAACCCTGAGCTGCCACATAACAAGTCTAGCTTCCTTAAAGCCTCCACGCTGGAGACACGCCTATGGAGTCACCAATGAAGTCTTCGGGAAACTTCCATTATGCCAGTGTTCAAGTACAAACGCAAAAGGTAGAACAGGAACCAAGCAGCTGAGCTCTGTAAAACCAGGACAGACAGATGAAAGCGTTAAGTTTGGGGTGACTGATGATCACCCAGTCCAGTCCATAAGAACTCAGTATGATGATCAAAGAGGAACTGGGCATTTCCTCTGGCCTTCTCTCCTCTGCCTATGAGTAAAGCTTCAGCTATGCCTTGGACATCTTCCTGTAACTGAACCACATGAAAACAAAACCAGGGACTGAGAGGGTGGGGCTCAGGGTCCACAGGGCAGCGCTGGCCAAGGGCGCAGGAGACCCTCGGCACCATCCCTGCACTGCCAAAACAAACCAAAAGTAACCCTTACATTAACCTACACTTGTGAACTTCCTTACACATCTCCTCAAAAATAAACTCTTCAAATTCATTCAACCAGAAACTGAAGAATAAATCCCTGTTCAAAAGAAAAGCATCAACAGCAACAAAAAAGCCTCCTCAGCAAGCCCTGGTACCCAACACAGCACTGACAAGTAAGCTCCTCAGACTCCTGCTTCCTCACCCTAATGAGATGCTGCAAGAGACATCAGGATGGCAAGACCACACCCTTGGCCACTGAGCACCTCTAAGAAATCCATCTCTACACACCTCCCAGCCCTGAGCACCAGCTGGACTCAAGAGTCGCGAGCACAGGACGCTATCTCACTGTAACACAGCCCGATGCAAGCATCTACAGAGCAAAGCTGCAACTCACACGAGGTTCGTATTCACCAGGTCTAGGAAAATATCAGGACTACATTCAAACACACACCATGGAAACTGAGATTATTACACTATACGGCTCAGTTCAAAGTTAATGAGGCCAGTGCACTGACACCCTGTAACCCAGCACTGGAAAGCCTGGAGCAGGATGGTTATATGAGGCCCAGACTTAAGATGGGCGAGCATGAAGCCTGACTAGTCTTTGTCACTTTAAAGCAGAGAAGTTTCTAGACCATGTGTGCTGTGTGCGGGGTGTTTTCCATGTGAGAAACTCCCTACCTGCATGCATGTGGGTTTGGAGACCAGGACAACCTCGGGTGTCATTTCTCATCTCTCCCTGGGCCCTTGGCCTCACTGAGTAAGCAAGACAGCTGGCCCAGGGACCAGCCTGTGCCCGCCTCTGGGGTCCTGGGATTTACAACCATATGTCCCCATTGTTTTGGTTTTGGTTTTTTAAGACATACTCAGCTTTATACTCGGGTGCCAAGGACAGAACTTAGCTCTGAGAGCTGGACTTTAAAACAAAAGTTTAAGTTAATGAAAACTGAAAATGTGGTGCTTTGAGAATCAAGAGACAGACCTTTAATCCCAGCAAGGGGTAGGAGGTGCCAGTGAATCTGAGTTTGAAGCCACTCGGAGCTACAAAGTGAAACCCTGTCTTAAAAGAATACACAGGTAAATCGCCTGAATACAGGATGAGTGTATGTGATCCTAAAGAGAAAAACACAAATACTTTTGTAAAAATGTCTCCATGAGGCCAGCAGTGGTGGCGCAAGCCTTTAATTCCAGGACTAGGGAGGCAGAGGCAGGCGGATCTCTGTGAGTTCGAGACCAGCCTGGTTTCCAGGACAGCCTCCAAACCACAGAGAAACCCTATTATCAAAAAAACAAAAAAACCAAAAAGTCTCCATGATAAGCATTTAAATGAAAAAATTGTTTTGAAAGCTATTTTATATCGACATTATAAGGCAAGCAGAGAAATGTAAATACAGTTTCCTCGGTGACTATCATTTTGTAATTCTAAGGTATAAAAATGGCGGAATGGTTATCGAGAAAAAGACCCACATATGGGAGATAAGGTAACTCTCAAACAAGTCAGTAAAGTGAAATAATAAACATATGTACACTTGAAAGCATGGCAGACATCTAACTCAGTCTACAAGAGGAGTACCAGAAAACCTACTGGTCAGTTTACAATTGTTCTGCATGTTTGGAAATGCTCATAGTTGAGAGCTGGGAAAATTTATTTATTTTTAAAAGAGAAGCTCTGACCCCAGCCTCAACTGGCACTGAACTTGTACCAAAGTCTGGGCCTCTTTAGGGCCGGGTTTAGGAACTACAGTTGTGCTACTACACCTGGTGGAAGACTTCAGAACAGAAATCACTATCACCAAAGCGACAGACTCAAGAAGGATCACGGGTTAGAAATGCCTTGTTCACTTCATACAAAGGAGGATACAAGTTGTTCTTTTTTTAAGAGGAGGAAGAGGAAGATGACAATTGAGATGGCTCAGCAGGTTAAAAAAGAAAAAACATAACACTTGCTGAATTAGCTGCAGAGTTCAAAGAACCCAAACCCATGTCAAAGTAGAGCTGACTTCTAATCACCACATTCATTGTGTGACACACATGTGCACACACCCTCCACCACACACACACACAATAAACTTTTTAATCTAAAGACTAAATTCAACATTCCTTCTAAAACTCAGAACATAGCTTTGGTCTCGGGCTCAATGGTACACAGCTTGCCTAACATGCAGGAGGTTCCATCCTCAGGGCCACATAAACCAGACATAATGGTGCTCTCTGGGAAACATCGGCAGTAGTATCAGGAATTCTGCTATTACACACACACATACCCGCACGCATGCACGCACACAACAAATAAGCAAGCAGGCAGGTCATGTGTGATGGTGTATGCGGTTACTGGAGCATTCGAGTGGATGGATGTCTGTGAGCTTAAAGCCAGCCTGGACTACAGAGTGAGTCCCAAGAAAGCCAGAGCTATATGATAAAGAGACTGCCATATAAAATAAACAAGCAAATAAAATAGTTGTAAGGAGCTCATGCCCACCTTTCCAGCACTCAGGAGGGTGAGTCATAGTGAGTCTGATGCCAGCCTGGGCTACACAGTTAATGCCAAGCCAATATGGCTGTGGGATTTCATGAAGACACTGTGCTCACTTTTTAGACTTTTAAAGACTACTGTTGTATTTGTGCTGCCTGAGTGCCACAGCAGCAGGTGCAGGGTGCCTTCAGAGCGATGCCTGTCTGTCTACCGTGGGTCCCGAGGAGTGACTGCAGGTGTCAAGCTTTCACAGTAAACAGCCTTCATCGGCTTGTTTGGTTTTTTTGTTTGTTTAAGACACGGTCTCTCTACATAGTCCTGGAACTTCTTGTGTAGACCAGGCTGGCCTCGAACTCACAGAGATCCGCCTGCCTCTGCCTCGAGTGCTGGGATCAAAGGCATGCGCCACCACCGCCCGGCTGATTCTCCCACTTTGGAGCCTTCCCAGGTGCCTAGAAAGCCCGTGGGTTCTTTTCACGGCCCTGCCCTGCCCTGCAGCCCAAGCTCCTCCATCAACCCCTTAGCTACCCGGCACTTACCCACGGCCCCACCCTCACCCTCAAGAATTCCTCAGGCAACCTTCCCACCTCCCAACACCATCCTCAGCAGACTTCACCACAGTTAGGGCTGCCACTCCCATGAACCATCAGAACCAGAGCTCACACAGCAGAGCCCCTAACCCTGCTGGCGTAAACGACAAGCCCGTATTTAAACACAGGGACTCGCATCCACTATACAATACCCCTGCAGCTAGCTATTGCTGTACACACAGGCGAGACAAAGCTGTACAGCAGCTAACCAGGCCCGACCTCCGCGCCTGACGTAAACACTCCAGCACTCCAGGCTAGGGTAGGAGGCCCTTCTCTTTTCTTTAACAGTTTTCTTTTTTCCAAGACAAGGTTTCTCTGTGTAGCCCAGGCTGACCTGTAACTACTTCTGTAGACCAGGCTGGGCTGGCCTTGAACTCAGAGATTCACCTGCCTCTGCCTCCCAGGGCCTCACTGAGGTAGGAAAATCTCAAATTTGAGGTTATATGGTGAAGATGCCATCTTAAAAAAAAAAAAAAAAGAAAGAAATCAAGCCAGACGTGGTGAAACACATCTTTCACCTTTGGTGGAGGCAGGCAGATCTGTGTGAGACTGAGACCAGCCTGGTATACACAGTGAGTTTGAGGGTAGCCAGAGCTACATAGTGAGACTCTTTCTCAAAGGGGAAAAAAAAAAACGTAGAAATCGGGAGATGTATTTCTGACTATTTATTTCACCTCTCCTTGGAGCCTTCGGCACAAAGCATAATAGGCAATTCTACAGCCCTTAAAAGATACCGCATGAGGCCTTTAATCCCAGCACATCAGAGGCACAGGCAGGTGGATCTCTGTGAGTTCGACACCAAGCCTGGTCTACACAAGAAGTTCCAGGACTATGTAGAGAGACAGGCTCCAAAACAATACAGAGAAACCCTGTCTCAAAACAAAACAAAACAAAACAAAAAAGATACCACATGAAGCCGGGTGTTGGTGGCGCACACCTTTAATCCCAGCTCTCGGGAGGCAGAGGATCTCTGAGTTCGAGGCCAGCCTGGTCTACAGAGCAAGTTCCAGGACAGGTTCCAAAAACAATACAGAGAAGCCCTGTCTCAAAAAAACCAAAAAAAAAAAAAAAAAAAAAAAAAAAAAGATACCCCATGGATGTCCGTAACGCTGATGTACCGCTCACAACATACTAATTGAAACTGAGTCGGATAACCCTGGTCTCATTTACATATCTCTGGAGCCAGTGCCTACAGGAGCAAGAGAGCAGAGGAAAGGCAGACACACAGCACACGCTCGAGCACCCACTCCCCTTGCCAGGTCCAGCACCGGGTCAAAGTACTAGGAAACCATCCTCAAATGCAGAGAGCATCCTCACACAGGAAGTTCTGAACTATAATTAAAATTCTGATGATCAGGCCAGCACAGGCACACCTCTGAGTTCTAAGCTAGTCTAGTTTATCATACAGCAAGGCCCCATCTCAGTTCAACAATAATAAACAGCAAACACAAGATTTCCTGCTAAACCATCTTGCCAGTTCAAGAAAATGTATGTTCTATCGCTAGTACCTGAACAAAATGCAAAATACACAGTATTATTACATGGACACTTCTACCTCTCCTGCAACTTTAAAGAAAGAAAAATGACCCCCAGCTCAGCCCCGAAGCTGCACCAAGCTTGAACCATCTAGTCTAGGCCCTTACTCTTCTCAGAAAAGCTCCAAACACTTCTCAACCCAAAGAGCAAGACCTCGCTGGTCCACAGCGTTCCTGGAGGAACATGCTTGCTTGTGAGGCAAAAGGAAAGGTCCCCTACACTGTTCTAACTCCACCACCGTCGACAGGCTCCACGACTCTACCAGTCCAGTTTGCCTACACACACCAGCTGGAACCTACTGGTGCTGGCGTGGCTGTTAGGTTTCCCTCTGAGTGCCCTTCACTTCTGGGAGGCTGTATCTACGCAACTGTTCATTTCTATAGTTAAAGACAAAGTAAACGAAGTACTGACTCCTTGCATCCTATTTACCCAATGAGTGTGTGTGTGTAGACAGACAGACAGACACACACACACACACACACACACACACACACACACACACACCACATTAAAATATTCTCCTTTTGAAACCTCAGTGGAGGTGCACACCTTTAATCCCAGCACTCAGAAGGCAGAGGCAGGCGGATCTGAGTTAAAGGCCAGCCAGGGCTACAGAGAGACCAAGTGTGCCTGTGGGGGAGGGGATAATGACACAGGACAATGAGACAGCTAAGAACTCAAGCTCCGGGGGAAGGAAAGCCAGGGGCAGTGAAGATCCGGCAGCTTCACTGCTCCTGCTGGCTGTCCCCAGCTAATCGTGTTTCCAGGGCTAAGCAGGGGCAGGAGCTCTACCATGAAACTACACCCCTCTCCCACAGCAAGTTAGAAATGGGTGGTCTTGGCGCTTTGGTGTTCCTAGTGATGCTGGTCGCCAGGTACTGAGAGAAAACGGTACCTAAAAAAGGCAGAGGAAATGACTTACTACAATTGACCAGAATACGCTACTTACAGAGTATCCTTGGTGGAGGAGGGGTCTTCCCGTGTCAAAACTAACAGGCTTTGGGGACACAGCATACATAGACAAGACCCTCAGTGAGCCCATGTTCCCTCAGGACTGTCAGACAGAGTTGGGCATAGTGATCACATAGCAACAGAGAGGCTGAGCTAAGAGGAGGCGGGTTCAAGGCCAGCCTGGACCACTGAAGCTTCCTGGCAACTGAAAGGTCACAGAGACATCTCCATCTCAGCCCCCAAAAGACAACACCCTGTCACGCAGAGCTTTGCCAAACCACAACTACTGTGGAAATGGCAGCTAACCAGCTACTGCCTGCCATCTGTGAACACAAATGCTGGCTCTCAGAAGTCACAGGAAGGTGAGCGGCTGCCAAGATTGTCAACACGGATCACCTCTGACCTGGTCTGCATTCCCTTGGCAGTGACTGAATCCTAACAGGGGATTTGAAGAGCCTGGTCCAGCAATCTGAGTCCATCCCATGCTGCTGAACATAGAAGACAAAGTGCTCCTATACTTCTCCAAAGAAAGACAACAAAAAGTCACCCTGTCCACAGCACCAAAGCACTCCCTTCTCCCTCTCCCTCAACAGAACCCTGGTACAAAAATACAATCATTTCACTGGGGGGGGGGGGCTGTCAACAAGTTCCTTAAAAATTAAAAATTTAACCACCACTAGAAATACAAGCATATTAAGAAAAAGCATGGTGAGAAGGTGGTGGCACACGCCTTTAATCTCAGCATGCGGGAGGCAGACGCAGGCGGATCTCTTGAGTTCAAAGCCAGCCTGGTCTACACAGCAAGTTCCAGGGCAGCCAGGACTACACAGAGAAACCCTGTCTCAAAAACACCAAAATAATTAATCAGTTAGTCGGCAAGCTGGTTAAGGGGGGGAAAGAAAGCATACAGTGAAGTGTGCCTTGTTTGTGCAAAACCCCAGACTCCAAAGGAGAGACACTTCAGCCAGACGTGTTCACAATGAAGACGGCACTCAGTGTTTCTTAAAGACTTCTAGCCACAGATGACACAGCAATAACTAGACAAGCCTAAATGACTTCTGCTTGGGGGAGGGGCAGACAGACCAGGATGTCACCAAATAGATCTGATCCTCTCCAGCCGGACTACCACAGCCAACACAAATTACTCTGGCCAAAAAAACAACGCCAACAATGTAGGAAACTAATCAGCTACAACCTGACACTCCTTCCCTCAAAGCTGCTCATACAAACCCTGTCTTCATCACTTAAGACACAAAAACACTCTACCAAAGTGTCTCCTTTCTTAACTCTCTATCAAAAGAACTTCCTAATCTCAAATTTAACTTTTCCCTTAAGACTTAACAAATCACAGCAAGCAGGCTATCACGAACTGGGAAGGCAGTCTCAACTTTAGGCTAGGCTGTGTTCGAAACCCCAAACGTGCACATGAAACAGAAGAGTTACTCTGTATGCAAAATGAACTCCAAAAGATGAAGTGGGAGGGCTTTAACCCAGCACTCAGGACACGGGCAGGAAGACAGAGCTCTATAAACTTGAGGCCAGCCTGATCTACAGAGTACCAGGCCAGCTACACAGCGAGACTGTCTCAAAATAAAAATAAAGAACAGTAATAACAGATACTTTATTTCATGAACTACACACACCTGAGACTGAATATGGTATTTCTGCTAAGTAATAAATCACACTTGTAAGACAGCATTAGATGCCACTGCTTTATTATCATAGCAAGAATGCAAACTCTACAAAAGCAGTTATCTGAGAATTTACCAGAACTGGAATTGTATTACTACCACACAGGCAAGAATAAAACATGAAATGCCTTATTAAAGAATAATTTCTAAGAACTTATGTAACCCTCTAAATACTAACTCAGAAAGAGGCCATCCGATTTTCACATCTCACTCCCTGGTGTGTGTGCTGCCATAGGAAATCCTGTCCCTCCAAAGGTTATCCCATCACGGTGACAACCCACCAGCGGGTGACGTGCCCGGGAACAAGCCGCAGTGCTGGGGCGGGTGGAGCTCAGTGGTAGTTCAGCACTCAAACAGACAAATGGCAACACAGCTGTCAGGAACATGCAGGCTTCCAGTGTGGAAGTGTGTGGTGGCTCATACCTCAATCCTAGTGCTTAGAGGCTGGGAGGGCTATAGGTTAAGGGTAAATTCCAGGCTGGTCTGGAATAGTCCAGTGAGATTGAGTCAAAAAAAAAAAAAAAAAACACAAACACCATTGTGTCCCACACCCCTCTTAAAGGTCACAGTTCAAAGGTGTTTTCTCCTGAGGTCAGGTTAAAAGCACTTTAATCCTAGCTCTCGGGTGGCTGAGGCAGGTGGAGCTCCGCATTTAAGATCAGCCTGATCTACATTTTTTTTCTTTGAGACGGCAGTTCTCTGTGTAGCCTGGTTGTCCTGGAACTCTGTAGACCAGGCTGGCCTCAAACTCCTGAGTGCTGGGATTAAAGGCATGAGCCAACATCACCTAGCTTTTTTCCTGATTTATTTTATTTTATGTGCATTGGTGTTTTGCTGTGTTTGTGAGAAGGTGTCAGAAGCCCTGGAACTGGAGTGACAACAGATGGGTTGTGAGTCGCCATGTGGGTGCTGGAAATCAAACCCAAGTCCTGTGGAAGAGCAGCCAGAGAACTCTTGTTGCTCTTAGGAGGTTTCAGTCCCCAGCACCCATAGGGTCCCTAACAACTGGTTGTAGCTCCAACTGCGGGGAATCCCATGCCCTCTCTTCCATGTGGTGCACAGACATACAAGCAGGCAAAGCCTACATAAAATAAAATGCTCCATTTAACAAGAGAGAATGTCTAGCATATCAGGACCCAACAAACTGTATTAAACACAACCAGCGAAGTTATCAATCATAAAGACAACAGAGAATCTGGACAGATTTTGGCACCAGTGTATTTTAGGTGTTTAAAGGTTCAGTGTTGAGAAATACAATGAGAATGTATCACTTAAACTATCTGGTGGAGGGAGGCCTGTTAAGACACGACACACCTCAGTTGGTTGATAAGGTGCTCACTGCCAAATCCCTGACAGCCTGAAGATGCTGTGAAGGAGGCCACATGGGGAAGGACAGAGCCCAGCCCACTTCTGTCTGCCACGTGTGTCTGCGGCGCATCCGTTCCAGTGTGCACACACGTGCGCACACAGTGTAGAATGCAAAACTAGACCCCTTTATGGTTCAGCAGATTCTCTCTCTCCTCTCTCTCTCTCTCTCTCTCTCTCTCTCTCTCTCTCTCTCTCTCTCTCTCTCTCACACACACACACACAGGAGCTCCGGCACATCCAAATAATTTTTTTGAGAGAGGGGGATGGGCCCAGTGAGGCTAGGATTGCCATGAGTTGGCGCCAAGAAGATGAATACAGAGTGGTCAGTTTATTATTTTCTGTACTTCTGCAGATGTTTAAATCTTTCAAAAGGTTTTTAAATATTAATATTCGGGAGAATTTTTTAAAACAAGCTGGCAACCAAAAAAAAATCAACAATTCATAATCAGAGCAAGCCAAAAGAAAATTTATTTCCATATGATCAGAATGGCAAGCCATCAAGTCAAAATAAAAACAAAAAACCCACAAGTAGTAACAGCAATTTTTTTCTCAAGACAAGGAAAAGGATACCAACCTGTTGCAACCTAAAATTGATCCTTCATAGCTGGGCAGTGGTAGCGCACGCCTTTAATCCCAGCACTCGGGAGGCAGAGGCAGGCGGATCTCTGTGAGTTCGGTACCAGCCTGGTCTACAGAGCGAGTTCCAGGACAGCCTCCAAAGCCACAGAGAAACCCTGTCTCAAAAAACCAACCAACCAACCACACATTTATATATGTACACGCACATTTATATATGTATGTGTGTGTGTGTGTATGCCCTGTGGTTGTAGGCCCCACTGGCTAAGGCTAGCTATGAATGATGTCCAACACAAAATTACAAACCTAACTTTTAAAAATATAGACTGTTTAAAGATTTCTTATTTTTGCTGTAACTAGGTATGCCTGTGTGACTGTGGGGTTGTGAGCACTTGAGTGTGGTGGCCTCAGAGGCCAGGACTGGGTGCATCCCTATGAAGCTGGAGCAAGAGCTGAGGACTCGGGTCCTCTGTCTGCAAGAGCAGCGCCTGCTCTTAGCACTGAGCCATCCGTCTCTTTGTCCTTTCCTTCTGGTGACTTGATTGCAGTTTTCAAGGGTGAACTTTGTAGATGGCTGTCACATATGTCACACTCAAGAAGGTGGGCCATGGAAGAGGGCTCAGACGGGAGATCACCTGCCTACCTGGGTTGGCACAAGGAAAATCAGGTACAGTGGCTTACACCCTTTATGCCTGTAACCTGTTGGGAGGAATCTAGAAGCAAGACGGTGGAAAGTCAAGGTCACCCTTAGTACACAGTGAGTTTGAGACTGGAAAGGAATACAAGACTGTCTCAGCAAAAAGAAGAGTCACTCGTGGGTGTACACTTGTCATCCTAGCACTCAAGAGGCGGGCCAGAGTGACAGACATACACACACAGTACTCAGGGGCTCCCCACCTGGACACACGCCTCAGAAGGCAGAGGCAGGGGGATCTCTATGAGCTGCAAGCCAGCCAAGGTTGTACAAAAAAAACAAGACAAAGTGCTTGGATGTAATGCAGCCGTCTCTACGGATGACATTTCCCTCTGGCTCTTACCTAGGTCACACAATTGTTAAGGAAAACCCTGGTGGGGCTTCCTGCCTCCACTGGCTCACCTCTGCCAGCACATTTCCTTTGCTATGAGAGCCAGGACCTGTGCCCACGTCTAGGATTCAGTAACTAACTGCTTGCTTTGCAAAACTGCGCTCCCATTTGTCTTGTCTCTCTCTCTTTTTTCTTTGTTTTTTGTTGTTTTGTTTCAGAGACAGGGTTTCTTTATGGCTCTGGAGGCCTTTCTGGAACTCGCTCTTGTAGACCAGGCTGCTCTCCAGCTCACTGAGACCCTCCTGCCTCTGTCTCCCGAGCTGGGATTAAAGGCGTGCGCCACCAACACCAGGCTCCATTTGTCTTCTCAACTTGTTGGGCTAGTCTACACGGTTTTCAATCTTTTCTTAAGCAACTGCCTTTAACCCATTTATTACACATGACTTTCCATCACAATGTTTCTAGTATCAAAATTTTTAGATGACAATCTCAACCTAACACTTGGGTGTTGTTTCTGGTGAGGTTCAGACAAGTTAGTTATTATATAAGCCTCCACACCAACACCTTTGTTCAGTTCTGGGTAATCAATCACCCTCCATACCTTTTGGTTCCAGCTCAGGGTGCAAAGACATAAAACCCAACAGAGCCTTGTCACAGTTAGCCAACCCCATCCTACCTGCACTGTCCTAAGTGGAACCAAAGAACTTGACACACCTATTTACCAAAGGACTGACTTAGACTTTAATTTTGATTAGCTTTCAATTGTGTTTTGAAACTAACCTAAGAACCTGGTTTTTTCACCTGCACTAAAGATAATCATGGCCCAGGTTAGGGCCGGTGCTTAGCAACCCTGAAGCATGGCTTCAGCACTCAAGAGTCTGCAGACACTGCCAGGTCCCCTCCCTGAACGGTAACTGCTGTGAGCTCAATGGACAAACCTGTGACTAAAGTCACTGAGTCAAGTGGCCTGGGGGTCACAGCTAGTCCACCCCAGCCTCAAACCTGCTGCAGTCAGGCCTCACTCTCCCAAGCGCTAGCTAGCATTGCTGGCAGGAGCCGCCATGCCCAGATTGGTTTTCATTTATGCTGTTTTTCAGGGCCTGGAGCTCTGTGGTATAGCACTTCCTAGGATTCTCAGGCTGCCTGGGCCAATCCCAGCACCCTGAGGAAGGAAGGGAGGAAAGCTGTGGAGGGCACTCTAGGAGGAGCATGAACACCAAGTAGCACATATGAAAACAAGTAAAAGTACCGCCTCTCCGTATTTTCCAGACTCACATTTAATACGTGTTTCTCTCATTCATTATCTCAACTGCTCCTCTCTGACCTTGAGGCCAGAACTCAGCCTACCAGTTTCAAATTCCTTTGTGTTCTATCTTGTAGCCTTCTCCCTGAGGGAGAAACTATTAGAGAAAAGCCCTAGTGATATGAGCACCACGCCTGATTACCACTGATTACACAACACATCATAATGCAGAAAGGCAACACTCACAGGAATCCCACATACAATGCAACTCATTTATATTATAACCAACCTGTACCCCAAGGAATAATCTGAGGACAACCTGTGCCATATCCAAGTCACTTCAAGGAGACTTTTCCTTATGGAGCACGAGGAAAGGGTTGAGAAAGTCAGCTCTAACAACAACAAAAACAAGTAACCTGGAGAGAGGGGCGGGGCAGAAGGTGTGCAAACTCTAGGCTGACTGAAGAGTCTTCAGTAAGTCTGTTCTTTACAACTGAAATCAGCGCACCCCAAAGAAACTACATGACGAATATTAGTATGGACTACAGAAAATCTTGGGAGGTAGGGCCTGACATGGCACAGCAAGAGCATGTTCTCACTGGGCAAGCCTGACGGAACCACAGGACACACTCCTCAAACACACAAGCTGTGGTACTGCACACCCACACACAGCTGGGTGAAGACCCTCGCTGCCAAGCCCAACCCTAACCTCCTGGGGAGGATGCGAACAACCAGAGCAAGTGTCCCTGACCTCCAAACCTCTGCTGTGCACACACGTGCCACACACAAATTTCAAAATGCTAAAAAATAAAGCCAGATAAAACGTGTTTCTTATATATTACACAAGACATGTAAGCTGAGGAACAAATGTCAAACCAGCACCTCTGGGGCAGGTGTCTGCCAAGGCTGGGAGCCACGGACAGTGGGGAAGGTCTAGATGTTACAGAATCTAAAGTCAGGGCACCACCATGCAGACTTCAACTAGGGCTCACTGTGCGCCTCTCCTGAGTCATCCCGTAAGTCTTTCACCCGTGTGAGGGGCACAACTCACTTCTCAGGGACTGGTGGCAGGGCGCTCCCAGCTCTCCCTCAGCCCTCAGGCTTCAGAACCAGTCTGGGTCTAGTTCTCCTGCTGTCTGAGACACTGGTAAACAGGAGCGAGGACAAGAAATCCCCTGGAGAGCTGGGGATACGGTTCAGGAGTCAGAACACTGCTGGCTTTGCAGTATGAGGATCCTAACTCCACCCCTAGATGAACTTAATCTAAATAAAGTGAGTCTTCTGTCACAAAGCAACTACTTCAGCACTGAGGAGGCCTTCCACAGGCCATGCACATCACAGCTAAGCAGCATGGCAGGTCTCCAGTGTCACCCGTGATGAGCAGGTTATGACTCAAAGTCACCTGTCTTTCCCTTAACACGCTCATTCCAGGGAGCTAGAAAGATGCTTAGCAGTTCATAACCCGGGCTGCTTCTGCTGAGGGTGTGGGTTCCACTTCCACCCCACCCAGCAGCTCAGTCACCCGGATCTCCTGTACCAGACACAAACGCAGGCACTCATATACACACATAAAATTAAAACAAAATTAAAAACTCATCATCCCGGGTGCTGCACACAGCTGTAATCTCAGCACCTGGAATCTCAGGCTTTGACAGGAAGATTCTGATTTCAAGACAATTTGGGCAACACAGAGACTTCATCCCAGACTGTTATCTAGACAGACAGACAGACAGACAGGAAAATGTCACAAATCTCTAAATATTCTTAATACAATGCATGAACTCTAAAAGAGTCAAAAACAAAGCTGGGCCTGGAAAATGGCAGTATTAAAAAAAACTGAATTTCTCAAACAGCTAAGTAAAAGGAACACTTTTTAAGATAAATCAAGCCGGGCGTTGGTGGCGCACGCCTTTAATCCCAGCACTCGGGAGGCAGAGGCGGGCAGATCTCTGTGAGTTCGAGGCCAGCCTAGTCTACAAGAGCTAGTTCCAGGACAGCCTCCAAAGCCATAGAGAAACCCTGTCTGAAAAAACCAAATAATAATAATAATAATTAAATCGGAATGCCCAACACACACAGGAGATGTAGCATAGTAGAGTGTCTAGAAGCATGAAGAAGCCCTGGGCTCTAGCCCTGGGAAAACGGGGTGTGGGGGGCTCAGGCCTGTAATCACAGCACTAGGGAGTCAGAGATAGGAAGGTCACCATCAGACACACCGTCAACTCCAGGACAGCCAGGATCCTGTCTAAATAAATAAATAACAAATACAAGGCTGGTAACAGCAGCACAAGGGTTTTGGAATGCACCCTCAACTGAAGCGGCTATTTAAAAGTTCTTGGTACAGAAAGTCAGTACTACCACAAGTATGCCCTCCCTCTCTGATGCAACTTACAAGTTACAAAGACAAATGACTCAAGCATGACCAACAGGCTTCTCTGAATGGCAGTAGAGCTGTCCTCACTAGTAGCCTGACTCTAAGATTAAAAAAAGACAAATCTGCCATTGAAGCAGTAAATAAACACATCCAATGAAATCAAGCCAGAATAAGGATCCTATAACAGAACGTTCAAATAGCTTAAAGGTTGTTTCCATATTTAAGGAACTATAAGACAACTCCCAGTAGTTAATCTTTTCAGAGAGCATTCTCAGTTCCACAAACATGTATTTAAACAACATGGCTAAAGATTAGACAAATCTGCATCCAGTGCCAGAAACAAGACCATCTACAGCAGCACTGTAGGCTTCTTCCTCTCTCTCTCCGGGAAGTTCATAACAAACTCATCGCTCACTTAGCAAAATTACACCTCGCTCCTGAACTTGGGAAACGAGGGCCTTCAGCACGCAGAAGACTATGGACCAGCAGGCCTGCATCCGGGGGAGGGACGCTTCCAACGCCCCCCTTCTGCCGGGTAAACACTGAGTCCATCATTAGGTCCCAGGCCCCAAGACACGCTTTGATGGAGGCCTCCCTCGACCTCCGACAATGTCTGCAAGTGTACAGGAACTTTTCCTGCTTTATCTCAGAGCATGAGGCCCAGCAACTCAGTATCCTGAGCCGGCAAGGCACAGCCACGGGGGAAGAATGCAAATCAAAACAGCCTTGCGAGGCCTTTTTTTTAATTTTTAAATCAAAATCCCTCCTCTGCCGGTAACAAACCCAACCGAGAAATCCACAGCGTGTTAAGGAAAGCGGCATTGCGAACTGCAACACCCAGACTTTTCCCCGGTGGACGCGCTATGCGCAGTTTTCAGCTGTCAAATTACAACGCGAAGAAAACGCTATCATCAGAATTAAAAAAAAAAAAAAAGGAAACAAAAAAAAAAAGGCTCTCACCGCAGGAGTTTGGCAGCACCATTTCGAGAGGAGGAGGGAGGGCAAAGGGAATCCAATCCACCCCCTCCCGGGGCAGGCAGCCTCTCCGCAGGCGCTCAATCTAATAATAATAACATCGTCGCGGCGCTCCCTCCGTCCCCTCCCACCCGCGGCGTGCCGGGAATCGCCCTCCCCGCTCGCCCTCTCCCCCCGGGGTGGGGTGGAAGCCCGGCCCCCGGGACCCGGCTCGCGGGAGCCCCGGACCCGCCGCGGCCCTGCCCTCTCTTGCCCACCTCCACCATCCCCCAGCCGCATTGTCTGCCTCTATTCAACTTTGACTAATATGGATTCCTCGGGCCTGGGCCGGGAACCCCGCCACACACACACACACACACTCAGACACACACGCGCGCGCGCACACACACACACACTCAGACACACACGCGCGCGCGCGCACACACACGCATACACTCATGCACACATGCACTCACACTCACACACGCGCGTGCACACCCGCGCTCGCACTCACGCCGGCCAGTCTCACACAGACATACGCATACACTCACACTCACACTCGCGCGTGCACACGCTCACCCACCGGTCAGGCTCACACACACAACACGCACATGACGCCGACACGCATCCGCACACTCACACTCATTCGCGCGCGCACTCACGTACACACTCACTCACGCTCGCGCGCGCGCGCGCGCACACACACCGGTCACACGCGCGCACACACACACAGACACCGGCACACATTCTCACACTCACTCGCGCACGCACGCACGCACTCACGTACACACACACACACGCACGCACGCACACACACACAGACACACACACCCCGACTTCAACGAGGCCGGCTCCTCGCGGGAGGGGGAGGGGGCCGGCTGGGCCGTCCGTCTACACCGCGGCCGCGTCCACACCGCCCTCGCCCCGGCCCCGGCCCCGGCGGGCTCCCCCTCGTTTGGCTCGCACGGGACCTACAGGGGGCGGTAGGGCCCCGGCGCGGCCGTGGGGGAGGGGAGGGAGGGGAGGGGAAGGAGGGAGGGAGGCAGAGAGGCGGCGCCCCTCCCCCGCCGCCCGTACCTGTCATTGAGCTGGTCCTCGGTGCCCGGCAGCGGGTGGACCACGAAGTGGATGGACGTCATGGCGCCGCCCGCTCGCCCCGCTCGCCCGGCTCCCGGGGGCGAGCCTGAGCCTCCTCCTCCTCCTCCGCCGCCGCCGCCCGCTCCCCCCGGGGAGCCCCTTGCCGTCCGCGGAGCCCACGGCCGCCGCCACCGCCGCCTGCTCCTCCTCCTCCTCCTCGGGGCACCCAAACGGAGGCCGGCGAGCGCGCGGGGCCCGCCGCCTCCCCGCCGAGCGTGTGTCGGCGGCCGGGCGCTGCGGCGGCGCGGCGGGCGGGAGGGCGGATCAACGCGCCGCCCGCTCGGCCGGCCACGGCGCGCACGGACGGCGGCGGCGGCTGGAGGGTCCCGCGGCGGACGCGGGGAGCGGCGGGCGAGCCGGGCGGTGGTGCTGGTGGCGCTGGTGGGGAGGTGGGGGGAGACAGCAGCCCGCGGCGCGCGTCACGGCTGACGAACCGCCGCCGCCAGCGCCGCCGCCGCCATCTTCACTTCTGCCCCAGTTTCCTCCGTCTCGCAGGCTGGGCGCCGAGCGGCGGGGGGGGGGAGGGGGGCGGGGACTGGGGGAAGGGGCGGAGCGAACGAGGGCGGGCCCGACGTGGGGGCGGGGCCCCGGCGCGAGGGGCGGGGCGGGGCTCCGGGAAACGGGCGGCCGGGCCGCGCCGATTGGACGGTCGGACGCGCGTCGCTGTAAGGCGCTCTCCTATTGGCGCGCTGGGCCGCGAGCCCGCCCCGCCCCCCCTCGTCGTGGTCGTCGTCCTCCTCCTCCTCCTCCTTCTTCACCCCCCCCACCGGGGCGGGGCCGGCGGGATCCGGGGAGCACGTGCTCGGCCAGCCGGACGGGCGGGCGGGCGGTCCGGGCACGCGCCCTCGCGAGGCTTCTGCCGGCCCCGGATCCGTCGCGGGCCGTCCGTCCCCGGATGCTCCGTCTGGGCTCCCCGTCCTGCAGGCGCGGTTATGGTTACCCGGGAGGTCACACCCCACCCCCTACCACCACCACCACCAAGGGAAGCGGAGACGCGCGGCCTCGGGCGGCGGTTACGTAAGAGCCCCATCGGAACCCCGCGGCGAGGTCGGTCCTGGGAGAGACCGGGGCTGCACCACCCCTGCCATCGGGCAGCCACACAGGAGGGGTGGACGACATTGCCGCCAGCTTCCTGTTCCTCGTGATCTCTTTCCAGGGGCCTTGAAAGATACGACAATGCACCTGTTGGAGGACGAGGTTCCTTGTGGTCTGGGGATACCGGGACTTCGGTTTCTGAAGTCTCTCCATTGCTTTTTCTATTTGCTTATTTGTTTGTTTGTTTTTTTCTCCCCTTCCCTCCATTCCCTCCCCCCTCTCCCCCCCCCCCCCCCGGGGAACCAGTGCGGATTCCCTCTTAAAGTTTGTTTTTTGTTTGTTTGTTTTTCGAGACAGGGTTTCTCTGTATTGCTTTGGAGGCTGTCCTGGAACCTGCTCTGTAGACCAGGCTGGCCTCGAACTCACAGAGATCCGCCTGCCTCTGCCTCCCGAGTGCTGGGATTAAAGGCGTGCGCCACCAACGACCGGCCGTATACAAGGTTCTTAATGGTGGCACAGCACAGCAGTTTTCTTCTCTTCATGCTTCTTAGATTAGGAAGTTTTTTTGAGCATACTGAGGAGAAGTATAAACCAAGGTTGACTGGGAACTCCTCAAGACAGAGCAGTAGCACTTTAGTCTACTTTAGTCTACACTAGATTAGACTAAAGTGGTCTAGGCTGAGCGGATGCACACCTTTTGTCCCAGGACTCACGACAGAGGCTGGCAAACCTCTTGAGTCGTAGGCCAACCCAGTCTAAGAGCTCCAGGCCAGCTAGAACTGCACAGTAAAACCCTGTCTCCATCAATCAATCAATAGTGGTTTGAAGGCCACTGAAACTGTGTAAGTGGACTATGACTAATAACCATCATGTAATTTCTACTTTTTTTTTTTTTTCTTGAGTCGATGTGATGGAAACTGCTGGTTCTAGAACCAGACAAAGCAGATTTTGGGTCCCATTTCTGCTACTTAACAGAAAGTGGCCTCGATGATTTTCCCTGTCATAGCATTTTGTTATGTCTGAATACTGTGTGTCAAACCAAAAGAAGTGTCAATCACACCGCTGTTCGTAGTACACGTAATGAAAGGTTTTAATGCATCATGTGCTCACTATTATACGCTACTTTATACCCGATGTCTCATAATACGCAAATCACATGGCAAGGTAAAGAATGCCCTTGCTGCACACGTGAGGGCTTCGGAGCCCAAACGCCTTGGCTAAGTGCTGAGGCTCCGACTAAAATCCAGCTGCTCTGATGATTTCCATCGTTCACTCTGTATCCCAGCTGCCATCTAGTAGTTAATAATTTAGAGGAACGGGGTATAGAAAACCAGAAGGATGGGCACGATCGATCCAATGAGGGTGCCATTAAAAGAGGAGATCGTTCCAGCTGGAAAGTAGTGAGCAGGGCTTTCCGTGACATTCTGAGGAAACTGGCGTGTGACTGCTTCAGATTTGCTCCTGAGCAGGGCTCAGCCTCCCTGACCTTCTGCTTTTTTTTTTTTTTTTTTTTTTTTTTTTGGTTTTTCAAGTCAGGGTTTCTCTGTGGCTTTGGAGGTTGTCCTGGAACTCACTCTGTAGACCAGGCTGGCCTCAAACTCACAGAGACCCGCCTGCCTCTGCCTCCCGAGTGCTGGGATTAAAGGCGTGCGCCACCAACGTCCGGCGCCCCTCTGCTTTCTTTGCCTTGTCTCTTTCTTCCGAACTGACGGTCCTCCACCCTCTCACGATGCTTCTAGACTGTTTTACCCACTCCTCGTTTTCTGTACCTAAGACCTGAAGTTCCCAACTAACGAAAGGAATTAAAGAAAACTAAGCAGTTGCAGGAACCATCAACGACAGAAAAGCTGATGCAGATCTAACTCAAAGGAGGGAAGAAGTCCCAGCACCATCAAGCAGCAGACCTTGGCAGCGTTGGCCACGTGGTTCTGGATTTAGAGTTGAGAATATAAGGGGTTGTGGAATCTCCTCCCTCTGTGGCTGAGGAAGGCCACTGAGGCCCGGCGCACGACTTTGGTCCCAGCACTCTCCTGGCAGAGACAGGCAGATCTCAGTAAGTTGGAGGCCAGCCTGGTCTACAAACCTACACAGAGAAACCTTGTCTTAAAAAAAAAAAAAAAGGAAGGAAGGAAATGATTGCCTTTAGTACTGTTAGCGCAGCAGTAACAGCCCAGGAAGGGAAAGCTCCTGGTCAAAAGAGTAGACTATCTGGCCTGAGTAGAGACCTTAAGGGATACTAAAGGCACAGGCTGAATAACTAGCCCTTGAATGAGCTGTGTACTTCTCTTTCCTGGAATCTCTGCCCCCTAGCACAGTCCCTATAAGCCACCATGAGGTCACCATGAGGCCTGTTGAGACCTAACTCAGAAAGGCACGACTTTTCCTTTTGCTTTTTGGCTGCTGGCTGGAACCTGTGTCTGATTCTCACTCCCTGCCTGATGTGTTTGTGTAGCAATGTGGCTGCTGCTGTACCGTGTGTCCGGTTTCCATGGCAGTAACTCAAACAGCTTGGGTCAGTTTTTTCCTTCCTCATTCTCCTCCACGCAGCTGCCAAGATTGACACGTTGCCTGTCCATCCTGGTGTTTTTATTTTATTTTATTCTCTTTTAATTCTTATTTGGTTGCTTGACACAGGGTTTCTCTGAATAATAGTACTGGATATCCTGGAACTCGGTAAACCAAGCTGACCTAAAACCCTCAGAGAGCCCCCTACCTCTGCCTCCCAAGTACTGGGATTAGAGGTGTGTACCACCATGCCTGACTTATTTTATTAGTTTTCATCAGACACAGGGTTTCTCTGTGTAAACCTGGCTGTCCTGAAACTTGCTCTGTAGACCAGGCTGGCCTCGAACTCACAGAGATCCGCCTGCTTCTGCCTCTTGAGTGCTAGGATTAAAGGTGTGTACCTCTGCTGCCTGCCTCTTGTTTTAAACTCTAATAAACTTGTTATCAAGCTTAATTGAGTCTGTTCTTTAAAATCTTGTATTAATGAGACCAAGAATCCCAAGAGGTGACCCTGATTTCCCTGGTATCAATACCATGTGGGAATGCAGAAACACATTCCAAGAGGAAGAAAGAGGTCAGCCGGTGCCTGTTTTACCATCGTGGGCAACTGGGATGCAGTCCTACTTGGAGCCCTCTGAGAAACCGTAGCACACCCCACAGTTAACCTCCAGAGAAGGGAAGAAGATGGCTTCTTAACCATCAACTCCAGGTCTCAGAGATGAGGACTGCTCAGGGAGTCTTAGTCTGCTGGCATACAGGGCCTTGCATATTCTGGGCAAATCTCACTTCTCCAGTCAAAGAACAGCCCCAAGAACTTCAAGGAGATCCAGAATTTTGAAACTTACAATGAAAAAAATCAAAAGAATGAAGACTAATAAAGGCCTTTTTGAAAGCAGACAGGCATGGTGATATGTGCCCGTAATCCCAGCACTAGGGGGATCTGAGGCAGAAAGATTGGGAGTCTCAGGCTAGCGTGACTCTATAGCAAGTCCTAGGCCAGTCTGGGCTACACAGACCCTGTCCCCCAAATTAATAATATAATAATTAAAACATGCATGGTAGCAGTACCTCTAATCTCAAAGTGGGAGGAAGAAACAGGAAGATCACTTCAAGTTTGAGGGCCTCCCAGTCTACAAGATGTTTGAAACCAGAGAAAGATTTTTAGCCACAATGCATACCAAGCAAAGAAATAGGACTGTGGAGACTGTGGAGGCGGTGCCACAGGTGAGTGTACTCACTGTTCTTCCAGAGGACCTGTGTTCGATTCCCAGCAAGTCCTTCAGGTTGCATCACAATTCCTATAACTGGAGTTCAGGGGATTTCACATTCTCCCCTGACCTCAGTGTCTGCACACATGTGGCAGGCACACACACACACACAGAGAGAAATAAATAAAAATGAATTTTTTAAATGAAGTGGTACTCATTATTCAGATAAAAGGAAAATGTTTCCCAGTGTAAGCCCAGAGAGACGCCAAGAAATCATGACTGTGTGTGGTTGCACACGACTTCAGTTCAAGGCCAGCCTGTCTTCACAGACAGTTCCAGACCAGCCAGGGTGACAGCAGAACCTTGCGTGAATAAGAGAAAGGACAGAACCCGCTGTGGTGATAGAGACACTCCAGTCCAGGAGCTCGGGGACAACCTAGAAATCCCACCTGCGGAACGAAAGAAGGCAGCGGAGGGAAGTATGCTAACCGTCTGGTTGTTGGGAAGTATGCTAACCGTCTGGTTGTTGGGAAGTATGCTAACTATGGTTGTTGGGAAGTATGCTAACCGTCTGGTTGTTGGGAAGTATGCTAACCGTCTGCTTGTTGGGAAGTATGCTAACTATGGTTGTTGGGAAGTATGCTAACCGTCTGGTTGTTGGGAAGTATGCTAACCGTCTGGTTGTTGGGAAGTATGCTAACCGTCTGGTTGTTGGGAAGTATGCTAACTATGGTTGTTGGGAAGTATGCTAACTGGTTGTTGGGAAGTATGCTAACTATGGTTGTTGGGAAGTATGCTAACTGTCTGGTTGTTGGGAAGTATGCTAACTATGGTTGTTGGGAAGTATGCTAACCGTCTGGTTGTTGGGAAGTATGCTAACCGACTGGTTGTTGGGAAGTATGCTAACCGTCTGGTTGTTGGGAAGTATGCTAACTATGGTTGTTGGGAAGTATGCTAACTGTCTGGTTGTTGGGAAGTATGCTAACTATGGTTGTTGGGAAGTATGCTATCTGTCTGCTTGTTGGGAAGTATGCTAACTATGGTTGTTGGGAAGTATGCTAACTATGGTTGTTGGGAAGTATGCTAACCGTCTGGTTGTTGGCTGCAGAAAGGAACGGGCCTCAGTGATAGCTCACCTGCCCTTTGAGTAGAAGCCCGTGCACTGGGTCCCCAACGTTAGAGGGAGACAGAGATGGAGGGTGTCGAGGCTGATGAGCTCAGACAGGAAGACAGCAAGTTCAAGGCCAATCTGGGCTGTGAAGTGAGCTCAGAGCCGTCACGGGCAGCTTAATGAGGCTCTTCCTCAAAAATCAAAAGTAAAATTCAATCCCCAGGACATGGGAAAGGACAAGACAAAACTACCCTGGTCAAAGTGACAAAGGAAGTTGAAAAGCTAAGTCTTACAATGTTTTGTTTTGTTTTTTTAAACAGGGTCTCGACTGGACAGCGGAGGTGGAAGCTTTAATCCCAGCTCTTGGGAGGCAGAGGCAGGCAGATCTCTAAGTCTGAGGACAGCCTGTGTTATGGAGTGAGTTCCAGGACAGCCAGGGCCACACAGAGAAACTATCTCTAAAACCAGGGAAGAAAAGAAGGAAATGAAGGTAAGAATGGGGGCGGGGGGAAAAGGAAAGAAAAGGAAAAAGACTGTCAATGTGAATATTACATAAATTCTTCTGCTAAGTGGGGAGAGAAGGAAAAATTAAGCACCACACAATTTCATGAGACTAGCAGTGAGTCCTTGTTATAGAACTTGTCAGTCATTAGAAGAAAAAATTTGCACAAGCATGAGTGCAAAAACTCATCAACAAATATCAGCAAAGCAAATCATCATAAGCATAGGTTGGATGACTTGAACTATGAGAACTTATTAGCCAGCATAACTTACTAAGTTCACAAAGTCAGGGAGAGAAACACCAGTGTAGCCAACTGCATGATTCTAATACCATTCATGAAAAAGATTTTAGCAAATTAGGAAGTGAAGAGGAGTTGCCTTAACCAATTGCCCATGAGTATTTATGAGAACCAAAGAAGTGCCTGTGTGTGTGTGTGTGTGTGTGTGTGTGTGTGTGTGTGTGTGTGTGTGTCAGTGTACAGAGGCCAGCTTTCTGTATCATTGCTCCAAGCAGACTCTGTCATGGGCCTAACCTCACACTGGCTAGGCTAGGCTGTCTGGTCAGTGTGCCCTCGGGAGCTGCCTGGTGTCCCTCCACCCCTTACTTGGATTACAAACGTGAGCCACCACACCCAACTTTGTAAGGTTTAGGGCTAGAACTTGGTCCTTGTGCTTTCAAGACTGCACTTTACTGACGGAAACCATCTCCTCATGACTGGAGGTGGCATCACCCACCACAGCTCTCGAAGTTGAGGATTAGACAGAGAAATTTATTTTATTTTTTATTGTATTTGATTTATTTGATTTTTGGTTTTTCGAGACAGGGTTTCTCTTTGGCTTTGGAAACTGTCCACCAACAGCCAGCTCTGAAATTTACTTTTTAAAGGGTTGTAGACAGACGTGGTGGCTCGGGCCTGTGATTCTATCACTTAGACACTTGGGAAATGGAACCAGAATTTGCCATAAATTCGAGCCCAATTTGCACTGCATAGTGAGCCCAGTATAGACCAAATGACAAAGTGAGATCTTGTCTCAGAAACTAGGAGGTAAAAAAGGCTGGGCATTGGTGGCGCAGCCTTTAATCCCAGCACCTGGGAAGCAGAGGCAGTCGGATCTCTGTGAGCTCGAGGTCAGCCAGGGCTATATAGAGAGACCCTGACTCAGAAATTAAAGAGGAGGGAAGGTAAAATAAGCCTGTAAATAAGAAAGTATAAACAAACAAACAAACAAAAACAGCTGAGCATCACAGCATGAACCTATGTATCCCAGGACAAAAGAGAGGCAGGAAAATCTCAGAGTCAGCTACTCTGGGCACAGAGCACCTTGTCTCAACAAGGAAGGAAGGGAGGGAGGGAGGGAAGGAGGGAAGGGTGGGAGGGAGGGAAGGGAGGGAAGGAGGGAAGGGTGGGAGGGAGGGAGGGAGGAAAGCCGGCCACATGCGGTAGCACGCCTATAATCCCAGCCCTAGAGGAAGGAACACTGCCAACTTGAGGTCGGTCTAGTCTACAGGACAAGTTCCAAGCTAGCAACCGACCTGCACTGTAAGACACTGCCACCCCCACCAAACAAAGGGGAATGAGAGGGTGAGCTCAGAGCCATCTGTGTAAAGGTAAGAAAACTTTTCCGTCAAGTTGGAGGCAAGAAACCTGTTCTTACCGCTCGTTTTCAACAGTGTACTAGGGACTTCTGCCAGGGTAGGAGAAGAAAAAGACTCTTAAAAGCAGGGTTAAGCCGGGCGGTGGTGGCGCACGACTTTAATCCCAGCATACCAAAGCGGAGGTAGAGGAGCAGACGATGCTGTCAGGGGCTGTCACTCCTAAGCTGCCTCCGTCCATAGCGGCCAAACAAGCTTGGCTCCAGGAGACCGTCATGCATTATAAGGACACCGTATTTCTGAGAGCTTCCATGGCATTTGGTGTGTGCCACCACTGCCCAGCTTCTATGGTTAGCTAGCGGCTAGCCCCGCCCTCTGATCGCCAGGCAAACTTTAAAAACGGGCGGACTGCCGGGCGTTGGTGGCGCACGCCTTTAATCCCAGCACTCGGGAGGCAGAGGCAGGCGGATCTCTGTGAGTTCGAGGCCAGCCTGGTCTACAAGAGCTAGTTCCGGGACAGCCTCCAAAGCCACAGAGAAACCCTGTCTCGAAAAACCAAAAAAAAAAAAAAAAAAAAAAACGGGCGGACAGACACTTCTTGAAAGGATATTTACAAATGGCCAATAAGTTCATGAAAGATTGTCAAAATTATTGATAATGAAATTAGTGCAAATTGCCTCCCCAATAAGATACTATTTTTATCTACCAGGATGACTAAAATCAAAAGGGCAGGGTACAGAGGTTGAGTCACAATGAGAGAGCAGTTGCCTAGCATGTAGGAAGCCCTGGGTTTGAGATCTCACACCAAAGAAAAGAGAAGGGGAAGCAAGAGGGGGGTGGAAGGAAAAGAAAAGGGGGAGGGGAAGGGAGAAGAAAAAGGGGGGATAAGGTGAAAGAGGAGAGAGAGAGAGAGAGAAAGAGAGAGAGAGAGAGATTGGTTTGCCAACCGAAAGTTTGGACAGCTCCTCAGAACTACAAAGGTCCAAGATCTTTTTTTTTTGGTTTTCCAAGACAGGATTGCTCTGTGGCTTTGGAGGTTGTCCTGAAGCTCACTCTGTAGACCAGGCTGGCCTCGAACTCACAGAGATCTGCCTGCCTCTGTCTCCCGAGTGCTGGCATTAAAGGCGTGCATCACCAACGCCCAGCCCCGCCCTAAGAGCTTTTGGAGTTCTACAAGCAAAAGTATTTAAACCCACAGTCACTTAGGAAACTCAAGTATATGTTCGGAACAGAGAAAAACAGGTGTAGTGGCTCGTGCCTATAGTGTCAGCCAGCGAGTTCAAGGCCAATTAGAGCGAAGTATCTCAACGAATAAATCACTAGGAAAAAAGTGGAAGAAACCCACATATCTGTCAACTTTGAACTGAATAAATAAATGTGACATACCCTCCCAATGGAATATTATTGGCCATTAAAAATTAAGCAACCAGGCATGTAAACCACAACATGAGGAAGCCTTGGAATGTAAGGGAAAGGAGCAGACCCAAAAGGCAGACTAGGGTATGATCCCATTAGTCTGCAACGTCCAGCCAAAGCAAATTCCTCACGCTAGAAAACGGATTGGTGGCTTCGCGTTGAAGAAGTCTGGTTGTTAATAAGCGCGTGGCTAGTCAAGGGAGTGACAACTGTGTTAGCCAGCTTCCTGTCACTGAAATAACCGAGGGGATAAACGTGAAAAGAGGAAAACCTTATTTAGGTCCCTGGCTTCCAGAAGTGCGGGTCCATATCTGGTATTGCGTGGACCGGTCGATCGTGCCCCGTTGCTGCAGAGAGAATGGGGTGGGGGGAGTGTGCACAGCTCATGGCGGGCGGAAGCAGAGAGAGGAACAGGAAGGGGGGTTGCCTCCAGTGACCCCACTTTCAGACGAGGGCGGGCTCGTCCAGAGTGGACTGGCCATCCTCAGGGTCTTGCCTGCAGGGGCTGCCTCCTGACCTGCCAGAGTTGAAGACCCACGTGAAGAGGAGGCTTATCCGAGCCACAGCGAAACATTCCAGAATTGGAGCAAGCTGGTGGTGCACGCCTTTAATCCCAGGACACGGAAGACAGAGGCCACCTCTGTGAGTTCGAGGCCAGACTGATCTATAGAGCAAGTTCTAGGTCAGCCAGGGCTATGTGGAGAGACTGGGATTAGATGGTGATGACAATAGAGGTTTATACTCTCAACTGAAAGTACCGAAACTCATTTAACTCTACACTTTGAGGGGCTAATTTCATGGTGTTTGAATCACAGCTCAAGGAATTTGGTTGTTTTAAAAAAGGAAAAATGGGCCAGGCGATGGTAAACACCTTTTATCCCAGCACTCGGGAGACAGAGGCAGGTGGGTGTCTGAGTTTGAGGCCAGCCTGGTCTACAGAGAAAGTTCCAGGACAGAGAAATGGTTGTTTTATTACTCTTATTCTCTGTGTAATGAGTTCATACTGGGACGAACAATTTTTGGGGGGGGGTTGTTCGAGACACGGTTTCTCTGTGGCTTTGGAGGCTGTCCTGGAACTAATTCTTATAGACCAGGCTGGTCTCAAACTCACAGAGATCTGCTTGCCTCTGCCTCCTGAGTGCTCAGATTAAAGGTGTGCACCACCATCACCGCCTGTCGAGATAAACAATTTTTTTTTTTTTGGTTTTTTGAGACAGGGTTTCTCTGTATTGTTTTGGAGGCTGTCCTGGAACTAGCTCTGTAGACCAGGCTGGCCTCAAACTCACAGAGATCCGCCTGCCTCTGCCTCCCGAGTGCTGGGATTAAAGGCGTGCGCCACCACCGCCCGGCTGAGATAAACAATTTTTAATTAACTATTTTTTTTCATTTTTCGTTTTGTTTTTCGAGACAGGGTTTCTCTGTGTAGCCCTAGCTATCCTGGAACTTGCTCTGTAGTCCAGGCTGGCCTCAAACTCAGAGATCTGTCTGTCTGTACCTCCCAAACACTGGGATTAAAGGCGTGTGCCAGTATAGCCACCATTAGTTAACTGCCTTAACTACCTTCTCATCGGGTTTTAATTTTACTTCCTTCTCTTTTATTTACCTTTTCTGTTTGTTTTGGCTTTGAGTGTTAAGTCTTCATCCAGAGTTTCTGCCCCATCCCCCATGGCCAGTACTGTGATGAGAGACAGAGGGGTGAGGTTACAGACACCCCAGCGAAACGTCTTACAAGTCAGCTGGCTAAAATCACACCGTAAGTGGCAGCCATTCAGGAAGGGTCAGGACCCATAGGACCCTGGTGGTCATTTAACCCACCCCCCCCAGTCCACAGAAGAATCTGAAACTCAGGGGTTAAGTTGCCCGGTGACACTTGTCTTCGACACGCTGCTGAGAATTCAAGGTCATGTACAATGTCTCTTGGCTCCCTCACAGGCCTTGGCAGCTGAAGGTACCCTCAAACAGAGAAACGACTTACAAGATGAGGTAGCAGCCGCTCATTGCTGTGCCACGTGCGCGACATTGCGTGGGGCCTGGAAGCCGGCAGGGAGCAGTGCACACGTTGTCCTCACCCTGTGGCTTCACGGGCCTGGAGATTCCCAAGAGCAGGCTTGGCAGCGGCCACTAACACCTTGAGATAACAGCGGGGATCCCAGGGTCCCTCCCTGTTAGGAGAGTCTGCCGGTGTGTGTGAAAGCTGTGTTTTTAACACGCACACAGCTGGTTCTGGTGAGCAGCCACGGGTGGGGCATGCAGGCCTGGGATATCCTCCCACAATACCCGTGGCTGTTTATCTCTGTATGTGTACATGTAAGTATACATGTGTATATGTGTGTTCGTGTGCATGAGTGCGTACATGTGTGGGGGCCTCCTCATTGTGCAGGCACACGTGGAATAATACATTTATAAATTGTATTTTTTAAAGACTTTTTATTTTTAGTTATGTGTGTGTCTGTGGGAACCCCGAGGTCAGAAGAGGACATCAGATCCCCAAGAGCAATACGTGCTGTTAACTTCAGAGCCATCTCCCCAAGCCCCTACATCTTACTTTCTGAGGTTGGGTCTCTCACCAAACCTGGAACTCACTGCTTCGGTTACCCTGCCTGACGAGAAAGTTCCCCGGGACCCACCCGAGTCTGAGCGCCCGATGCTGAGGTTACAAGCCTGTCCTGGGTCCTGGGGATCTGAACTCAGAACCTTACGCTTGCACAGCAAGCACCCTACCCGCAGAACTATGTTGCCGGGGCTTTGAGAGTCGAGAAAACAAGATCGGAAAGAGGCGTGAGCAGTGCCACAAACTGATGGGGTCTGTTCCCAGCCCAAGCATTTGTTAGACAGACACTGAGCTCCCGCCGTGTCCCAGGCTGTGTGGCAAAAGATGGAGGTGCAGAGAGTGACAATACTGCTCCTGCTCTCAGGGACTTGATGCGAGAAGAGGGGAGGGGGGAGAGGGAGGTAGCAGAATACAGAACATGTAACTGAACCCCTAATGTAGCCAGGGTTAGCCTGCTTTTGATAGACAGAAACAACAACTTCATGTGCCTAGGTTTTACAGGGAAGGGTCAGAGACCAAGTTCCGTCTGGGTAAAAAGGGAAGGTGGCCTCAGTTGAGAGCAGTGGTAAACTTGAGACCAGACCGGCCAAGACAGCCTAGGGGCAGGGTTTGGCTGCAGAAGTGTCCCTGAGGAGAAAGTAAAGAATGGACAGGAGAGATTGCGTCACAGACTAGTCTTCCCATCCCTCCGTCCCCCTGGTGCCCTGGAATCCAGCCTTTAGAGGGTTGCACCCCCTCAGCTCGGAGCCCTTCCCTACAGGGAGGACCAGAGCGTAAGTGACATCAAATATTAGTCTTTTCGGCCGAACAGAGAGACGCGTGTTTTCCGCAAAGGATTCTAGTCTTTCTTTATCCAGCACACCTTGTAAGCCTTCTCAGGCTCACACAAAGGCCCTGCTGCGTTCTTAGAACATAAGAGATAAATATTAGTCTTTTCGGCCGAACAGAGAGACGCGTGTTTTCCGCAAAGGATTCTAGTCTTTCTTTATCCAGCACACCTTGTAAGCCTTCTCAGGCTCACACAAAGGCCCTGCTGCGTTCTTAGAACATAAGAGATTTTAACTGACTGACCACGCCTTCATTCCGTGTCTTCCTGTGCTCAGGTCCTTTTCAAGACCCCAACCTCCGGGGGGGATTAAGATCTCTCAGGCAGCCTGAGAGGGTGGGAATCCAAGTACACATCCTGCCCCGAAGCCTGCACCTCTGCTTTTGTGAGCAGCTGGAATTGAACTCAGGACCTCTGGGAAGAACAGCCAGTGCCCTTAACCGCTGAGCCAGCTCTCCGGCCTGGGTCGGTCTCTTTCTACACACAGACTTATTTCTAACATCTACCTCTGGATTGCTCACACTGCCTCAAGTGAGTTTTTCACATGGATAATGAGCAAACCAATGATTTTCATTCCCTGATCAGGACTATGTAAGATTGTACAGTGATGAGAAGTTTGTACTGCTCGCGTGGAAGCCCTAAGAGTGCTTCGCAGCGCCCACGTTAGACAGCTCAGCAACCGTCTGTAACTCCAGCTTCAGGGGGTCTGACGCCCTCTACTGGCTTCTGATAGTACGCGCGCGCGCGCACACACACACACACACACACACACTCAATTAAAAACAAAATGTAAGCAAGTGTGCTAGGTAAGTAGGATAGGGCTTGAGATGTAGGTTAGGTTAGGTTAGGTATAGGATAAACCACCCACCAAAGTCATATGTTTGTCCTAGGATACCTTTAGCTCCATTTCACAAAAATAACGCTTTCACCATAGCCAGGGGCATGCTATGGTTGTAGGGTGCTCTGTGGCTGTGGGGAACTACGTGGGTCACTGAAGCTCTGGCCCTGGCTCTGACTGGCTCCAGAGTTCCATGGTACAGAAATCTTCCAATCTGTCAGCCTAAACAGTCCCTACTCTAGTCATCTGGGTAAGCAGTTCCCAGTCACTTGTCCAATTTCCCAAGTGTCTTGGTCAGGGGAAAATATTTAATTGTGGCTGGCTTACAGTCAGAGGGCAGTCCATCATCATCATGGGATATGATGATAACGCGTGGCATGCAGGAAGACACCACGCCGGAGAAGTAGCCGAGAGTCCTTTTTTGTAACTTACCCTGCTCATTTACCTCCTTTTCATTGTAAATCTTCATCAGAGTTAGCACTAATAACCACACGACAGAGTGGTTATTAGGCTGTTTTGTGATGTCCTCTGCCAGTGGAATTCATCCAAAATTCTTCACTTTAGCCTCAAGCAGACTCTTAGGACAAGGGCAAAAGGCAGTCACATTCTTCACCAAAGTAACAAAGAATGGTCTCTAGCCCACGTATTAGCGTCCTTTCCTCTGAAACCTCTTGAGGCAGCCCCCTCAGTTCACCCAGCCACACTCAGCACCCCCGTCTTCCATGGACCATGAAGCACCCCACTGCCTTTCTAACCCACAGTCCCAAGGTCCATATTCCTTCAGACAAAAAACGTTTTTAGGCCTGTCTCAGCAATGCCTGAGTCCCCGTTAACAACCTGTGTCTTAGTTAGGGCTTCTGTTGCTGTGAAGAGACCATGGCCATGGCAACTCTTACAAAAAACAAAACATTTCATCGGGGTGGCTTACAGTTCAGAGGTTCAGTCCATTATGTGACATAGCAGCAGGCAGACGCGGTGCTGGAGAAGGAGCTGAGAGTCCCACATCTTGCAGGCAACAGGAAGTAGACTATCTCATTGGCCATGGCTTGAGCCTACGTGAGCCCGCCTCCACAGCATCACTGTCCCTCGAACAAGGCCACACCTCCTAACAGTGCCACTCCTTTTGGGGACCATTCTCTTTCAAACTACACCACAGTGACCCTGTGAGGCCTTGGCTTCCTCTCACTGACCTTATTTTCTGAAGGGAGATAATCCCTGTGGCTTGTCTCACAGACACAGACATGGCCAAGAGGGCTGTCTGTGGGGGGCCCGGCCCAGGCACGCCTATGTGGCTTTACAAGCTGCTCATTCTAGTTCATGAATCCCCAGGTGTATGTGTGAGCGCTCTCCAGTCTCTCAGGGTGAGCTACGGTGTGGTAACATCGCCCTGGCGGCTAACACATGCATTTGTCCAGTACTTTTCTGCATGTACCACGACTTTACACAGACGAAGCTCATTTCTGCCTCCAAAGCACCCTGCTGACCATTCCTCTTTCCCAGCTAAGCGGTGATAAATGACTTGCCTGTGACCACACAGTCACAAAGCAGCATGACCATGGGACCTTCGAGCTCGCTTCCAATTCCCAGCCCGGGGTGGTCACTACAAAATCAGCTGGGGAATGCAAATCCCCCATGCTTGCTACCCACCGGGAGTCATAGGAAGAGCTGTCAGCCAGAGTGGTTTTTCCACAGATTTTTTATCCTGCCAGCCTCTGTGCCTAGAATGTTCCAGCTTGGCACTCTGTGTATGAGTTCAGAGTCTGAACAACTGTATGCCTTGGCCCAACACTGATGCCCTTTCTGAAAGGTGTAAATATTTTTAAACACGTTATCGTCACTCTTGGAATAATAGCGTGTGCCCTGTAAACAGTCTGTCCATTGATTGCTATGTGCTAATAACCCAAATAATAAAAAAGTCACGACTCCAGAGATTTCAAGCTAGGTGTGTTGGCCCGTGTCCTCAGGAGCAGGAGGAACAGGAGTGCAAGGCCACCCTCCACAGCATGGCAAGTTCAAGGTCAGGTCAGCCTGGTTTACTTGTCTCAAAAGAAGGAAGAAAGAAATCAAAACAAACAAACCAGACAAGCCAACAAACCCACAAAACATTTTGTAACATTCCCAAAGCCACACATATAAGGAAAATAACAAAATCAACATCGCTTTACAGATGATAAGAACCAGGGAATAGCCAGGCGTTGGCAGCGCATGCCTTTGATCCCAGCACTCGGGAGGCAGAGGCAGGCGGATCTCTGTGAGTTCGAGGCCAGCCTGGTCTACAGAGAGAGTTCCAGGACAGCCTCCAAAGCCACAGAGAAACCCTGTCTGGAAAAAGCAGGAAGAACTAAAGAATTGAGGAGGCAGGGGCTTCTTGGGGGCAGACGCAGAGCTTTCCAGGGTGGCCTGTGATTGGTGGGATTCTGTAACCTGATCTGCAGGGATTAGTGGAATTTCAAGCTCAGTGATTGATGGGTTTTCAAAACCAGGAGGTGAGCGCAGACTTTTTGCACTATGTCTTCCTCTGTCCTCGGGTCCTCATTCCACAAATTCAAAGCCTGTCTCTTTTCCCTGGTTGGCCACTTAGCATTCATGTGAGTCCTTACAACTAATCGCCAAGAAAGCCACACGCCCAAAGGCAACATCTGTTTGACCCTAACCAGAAAAAGCCTCAAAATATCCCCGTTGACAAACTTTTACAACATCTGTTTGACCCTAACCAGAAAAGCCTCAAAATATCCCCGTTGACAAACTTTTACAATGAATGCCCACCAAACCAGGGCAGTGAGTCTAACGGGCTTTGTATACTGGGCCCTACTACTCATTTAATCCTTCTAAAATTTTTTTTAAAAAGAGGGTTGTCTCTCCAGCACCCAGGAATCCCTAAAATCTAGTGATAGGACGGGGGGGGGGGGGGCAGGGTTCTGTGCATGTCACATATGTGAGACCTTGGGTCCAACCCCCAACACCAAAATATAATGAAATAACATATAGCTGAGATCTAGTCCCAGCAAGAGTTACCTGGATTTTGTTTGTTTGTTTGTTTGTTTGTTTTTGAGAGAGGGTTTCTCTGTGTAGCTTTGGAGCTTGTCCTGGAACTCAATCTGTAGACCAGACTAGCCTCGAACTCACAGAGATCCACCTGCCTCTGCTTCCCAAGTGCTGGGATTAAAGGCGTGTGCCACCAATGCCCGGCCTGGATTTTTTTTTTTAAATCTACATGAACCTGTAAATGTCAGAATGAGAGGAGGCTTGGGGGATCAGTAAGATACCTCAGCAGGTAAAGGTACTCCGAGCTAAACTAAGCTTGATCCTTGAAAACTACCTCTTGGAAAGAGGGAACCAACACCGTAAGTTGTCTTCCGGCTTCAGTATGTGTTCTGTGGCCCATACACCCCCCTGCCACATAAATAACATAAAATAGTCAGTAGGTGTAATAATTATTTTTAAAAGATACAGCTAGTCGTTGCTGGAATAAAACATCCCATCCACAAAATCTGTGATGGGAGATGCCAACCAAGTTGGGACTCTTGCCCAAACTGTAGATGGGGAAGTCACCTTCTGCTCTGAAGGACGCAGATGAGGAGGAGGAAAGAGAAAGGACAGCAGGAGAGCCGCGTGCACCCCCATTTCCAGACGACGGGTGTCACAGGACAGAGCGAAGGCAAACGTGACTGTGTCAGGTCGTCCCGGGCTTCATTTGCCTTTCTAGAATGGGACGCCTTGGTTACTGTGAAGAGACACCATACCTAAGGCCTTGTATTGGGGGCTCGCTTACAGTCGAGAGATAAGTCCGTTGTTCATCATGGTGGGAGTGTGGCAGCAGGCAGGCATGACGCTGGGCCAGCAGTCGAGAGCTTGTGTCTGATCCACAAGCCCCAGGCAGGTAGCTAGCAAGACTAGGTCTGGTGTGGGCTTGGCAACCTCAAAGTCCACCCCCACCTCCAACCCACCCCCATCCCCAATGACAAACCTCCTTCAATAAAGCCACACCCCTAACCCTTCCTAAGCAGTCCACCAACCGGGAATCAAACATTGAAACATATGGGCCTGTGGATCCCACTCAAACCAGCACCGCACCTTCCTAAAATAAGTCTTCTAGTGAGCTAAGCAGAGGGGGCCACTTCGATTTTTTTATTGCTTTTGAGACAGGGGTTTCTCTGTGTAGCCCTGGCTGTCCTGGAACCCTCTTTGTAGACCAGGCTGGCCTTGAACTCACAGAGGCTTAACTGCCTGCCTCTGAGTGGGGAGGAGTAAAGGCGTGGGCTACCTTACCCAGTAAGGGGTTTGGTTTTATAGACAGAGAAGGCGAGTGCAGGAACAGACAGCAAAAGGTGGATTGGTCATTTCAGGGTTAGTTTCCTTGTGTGGGCAGGGAGACAGAACGATAATGTAAAAAAAAAAATAGTAATAACCAGATAGCACCAGTTTATATTTGGAGGCTGAAGGACATTCACTGTCAACGTCAGTTGAAACTTGCCTGCCTAGAAAATTTGGTGACCTTTCTTCTTCCTGATTTTTCTCCAAAGGTCAGTCAGAAAACAATTTATGTCTTGGTTTGGTGATCTGGGACTTGAATGCGACACTATGGTTTCCAGTTCCACCCGCCGGTGCCCAGCACTGGAGCTTACTCTGAACTAATCAGCCTCTTTCAAGAGAGTTGACATAACCTTCTTGCGGCTAGTTGGGGGATACGCCTCCTGGACTGGGTTCCCCAGTGCTGCCTACAGATGATAACATCTGGAATCCCCCCCCCCCACGAACTCATCATCACATGAGTTTGAGGCTCGACGTGTTACTCTGTGCCTGTGGTTTGCGATTCTTCACACGCAGACGTTGACACGGTGTGTGCTTCTGGGCAGCGACAGGCACAGGATTCCTACATACACACACACACACACACACACACACACACACACACACATGTGCCTCAGCCCTGGGCTGTCCTGGTGGGAAGCTTGCAGGAAATGAGATTTGTCGTAGAACATCCCAGATGCACACTGAGCTCCAAACAGAAGAAACAAAACCAAGTTCATGTGTTGACATGTCTGGGGAAATTTCAAAGTGTCAAGAGCAAAAAAGGAATGATTTGCCTACAAAGAACCCTAAGCTGACAGCCAAAGCAGCAGCAGAAGGCAGACGTGGATGACATGCCTTCTCCAAAGTATGAGAGAAACAGCTGCCAACGAAACGGACCTGTGTGACAGAGGCACAGACACTGAGGGCGTTCCAGGACCTCACCGGCGAGGGAGCCTTCCTGCGAGAATCTTGTCAGAGGACGTGGGCCTCGAATAAGAGCAGACACATTAGAGACAAATCAGTGAGCGTTTGGATGGATCCAAACAAACGCTGTGTACACAGGACAAGAACAAGAACAACTCGCCCAGGAAGTCCAGAAGATGAAATTCCAGCGCAGAGCAAATACAGAATTGAGGAGCAGAATAACTGTAAGTCACTCAACAGTCCTAACACTGTTAAGACATGTAAAGACGGGAAAGGGGCCAGATCTGTGCTGTACTCCCCTAATCCAGAACTCCAGGGACTGAGGCAAGAAGATAGAGGATGCTAAGCCATCCTGGGCTAAGTAGCAAGACCCTGTCTCAAAAACAAAAACAAAAAAAAAACTCTGAAAAGGCAATCAATAAAGTGCTAGAAATTGAACAGAAGGACGATGGATGATGGTGACTGCAGAGAAAAGAAGGAATTTCCACAGGACAGACTTGGAAAGACTGACTTTCCCAACTGCACGGTTCCGTGTGCTTCATCAACGTCGAGATAGTGAAAAGGGAAGCTTGCTCATGCTCAGATGACCATTTGTCTGGCGAGGGTCCTCCAAGAGACAGAAGCACAGGGCTTTCCAGTTCAGCAGGAAGCCCGAACTGAAACAGATCGCCCAGGGATGAGCGATTGTTAGAGGCGAGGTTGCCTAGGTTTCTCCAGGCTGCTCGCACACTTAGTGCTAGAGTTCTATCCATTATACTTCAAAGCAGGGTTTCTTTCTGATTTTAACATAATGTACGCCAAACGTAGGGCATCTCAACTGTTCAGAAAGCACATATGAACCTCTTAAGGCAGTTGGACAGCGGAAGAGTCTGCTGGGAGATTTTTGTTGCTGACCCCTGGTGATCGATCAAACCCGCTGCTCAGGTGTGCTGAGGAAGTGCCCCATCCCATATCATCCTTACTTCAGATGCTATGAAGAGGCACCTGTGCCCCCAGGGCTCCTGAGAACCCTTTCCACAGAGATCAGTGCTCAAATACAGAGCGGGGAAATTCCTGCGGCCATTCTGATATACCTGAAGGTGGGGAACCCGGAGAACCCGCTGCCCCTACTGTGAGAAGAAACACAGAAAAACAAAGTAGCGAGTCACAAAGATCTTCAGCCATCACATTGAAACCTGGGGGTTCAGACCTGGGAGAGCCGGACAGTTCATGTCTGTCATGTTCAAAGAAACAAAGTAAGCTCGACACTCAACAAAAACACTAACGTGCCTCGTTCAATGTCCCCTCCCTTACAGAACTAAACAATGGGCCTATGCCATGTCATCTAAGGTGCGTTTGACACTTTCAAGGAGTTTATCTGTCGTAAGACACATTTTGCTACTCAAAGATGTGACTGTCATTAATCCCAGTTTCCTGATTGCGTCATAGAGGTGTCTGTCCCTGCTGCACTGGGTTCCCCCAGGCACAGACGAATAAAATGACTTTATGCAGATTAGGCAGCACTTAGTAATCAATATTCATGTCTCCAGCCATTCTGATGCTGTAGAGGCAGATTGCGAACCAAATCCGGATCACAGATCCTTTCTGTCTTACCTTTTTCTTTTCCGTGATAAGCTATCTGGTGAAAGCTTCGAAACCATACCAAATCTCAATGTCTACGACCACACCACAAACAAATTTTGAAAATCTCATCACTATACCCATATGTGTCTCTAGCTGCCCACTCTCAAAGGATCTAGCATCTCGAGTTGGTCCAAGTCTCTCAGCTTCCTTCCTGCTCTTGCATGCCGCCTTCCTCTCCGCCTTTCTGGGCCTGAGCCCGCGGGCACTGACTCCAGTTTTCTCTCATCTTCTGTTCCCTGTTCTGGCTCACCGCCTAGACCCATTCCTCAAAAACACAATAGTACCAAGAAACTTTCCGATCCAAGTGCGTGTAAAGCCGTGAAGTTTCGAAAGTTAAATTTCTCCCACCACGCCCCACATCTCATTTCCCTCTAGTTACCTCTGTTGCGCTGTCAAACATTTTCATCTTTAAGTTACTAATAGGACTCACAGTTGATTTTACAGTTATCCTAAGATTTCTTGTAAGATCCTCGTGCCTGTGTTTTCTGTGAGTGAAAACTGACCTCCTAGCCGCACCCTGCTTCAGACTTCAGAACATCGCAAGGGCGTCTGAAATAATAACTGTGAATGCCACTAATCTTCAGCAACTCCAGTAACCTTCCAAAATATTATGTAACCGGAGAATCCACTTTTACTTTTGGGATTTTGTTTTCATGACCCATAAAGCAGCAATCTCTCTGGCCTTTTGTTGCTGATGAGTTAGAATTACTTGGTTAGTTCATTTTCAGTTCTTATTACCACTGCAACTTTAATTTTCATACACAATTATCTACTTATAATAGGTCTCATGAAAGAAGACATGTCCGTGGTGTCTAATTTTAGACTTCTAGATGGTTCGCTTTGCTTTAGACAGAATTTGGCAGACTACGCGGAACAAAATGAAAGCTTGCCCTAAAATGTCTAACACTCAAATAGTCAGACTGTACCTGACTGGTATAGACAGTGTAGCTCAGTGAGCGGAGTTCTCAGCAGGGGTGAAGCCCCACACCTTATAAATTGGCCCTAGGGAGGTTGGAGGCAGGAGGATCGAGAGTTGAAGGCCATCTTTGGATACATAGAGAGTTTGAGACCAGCCGGGGCGACATTAGTTCGTTTGTTCCTCAAACGAACAAAAAATCATGCTAATTTTTGCTATGCAAACATCTCTAAAGGTCCAATGCAGCTGTGTGGTGCCAGGTCTTTTGGTTCCTTTGGCAAGAAGAAAATAACCTGCCCATTATGCATTAAAACATGGGGAAGGAGCCAGGCGTTGGTGGTGCACGCATTTAATCCCAGCACTCGGGAGGCAGAGGCAGGTGCATCTCTGTGAGTTCAAGGCCAGCCTGGTCTACAGAGCAAGTTCCAGGACAACCTCCAAAACAATACAGAGAAACCCTGTCTCGAAAAACCAAAAAAAAAAAAAAAAAAAACAGTGGGGAAAACATTTATCATATCACAAAAATGTGTTCTGCCAGGCAGATGCTTGCAATAACTAATCTTATAGTTATTTACAATAGCACATATGTGATATTTATACATTATATGTACTTATATTTGCTGGGGAAGAAATTTGAATCTTCGACTAGAAAGGCGTGCAGAGGCTCAGTCAGTAAATGCCTGCGACACTAGCACAGGGTCCTGAGTTCAGACCCACGGCACCCACACTGACAGCTGGGTGCAGCCTGTGGAATCCCAGCACTGGAGAGGCAGAGAAAGACGGGTAGGGCTCTGGGGCTCTTTGGCCAGCCACCGTATCCCAGTGGGTGACTTCCAGGGTCAATCCAGTGGGTGACCTCCATCTCAAAAAATAAGGAGAGGCATGAGAAAAATATCCAGCATCAATTTCTGGCCTCCATACATATGCATGTTCTCAGCACACACAGTCATGTGCACACACACACTCATACACACACTCACACTCACTCATACACACACATTCATATATATGCTCACACACATCCACACTCATACACACTCACACTTATACACACACTCATATATATGCTCACACACATCCACACTCATACACACACTCATATGCGCACACTCATACATCCTCACACTTATACACACACTCATATATATGCTCACACTCATACACACTCCAATCACACTCATATACACATTCATATATATGCTCACACTCATATACACTCACGCTCATACACACTCATACAAACCATATATACACTCATACACACTCATATACATGCTCACACTCACACACACTCATACACACTAATATATATGCTCACACACATCCACACTTAAACACACGCGCTCGCACACTCACACTGCAGGTATTCCAGCTGTCATTACCTTTATGCCCTGCTGCACAGGCCAGCCCACTTCCTGTCCCCAGCTTTGCCCATGAGGTCACCTACATCATTCCTGAAGCAAACAGTTCAGTTTGAGCAGTGCAAACTTCAGATGTTAAAGATAGAACATAACCCTCCACATGCCAAGTACTAGGATTAAGTCCTACAAGAGTGGTTTTAAATGTCCTCCAGTTGATTTATAAAATATAAATTCAGTCATTGGAATGATAAAGACGGGATAGTTATAGGATGCCATAACAATATCATTCTTTTTTTTTTGTGGAGGGGGGGTTTCAAAACAGGGTTTCTCTGTATTGTTTTGGAGGCTGTCCTGAAACTCACTCTGTAGACCAGGCTGGCCTCAAAATCAGAGATCCTCCTGCCTCTGCCTCCCGAGTGCTGGAATTAAAGGTGTGCGCCACCACTGCCCAGCACTTTTTTAAAATTATGTGTATGACTGTATTTTGTCTGTGCATCACCTGTGTACAGTGCACGGAGCTCTTGGAACCAGAGTCACAGACAGTTGTGAGCCACCGCGTGGGTGCTGGAATTGAACCTGAGTCCTCTAGAAGAGCAGGCAAGAGCAGCCAGTGCTCTTAACTGCTGAGCCATCTCTCCAACCCCCAAGATTATTCTCCTCAGCAAATTCAATACCGGTTTTCAAGACGATTGACAGTGCAGAGAAAAAAAAAGTACAATTTATTTATTAAGCCGGCCACAGAGAATAGAAACGTTTGCTTTGCTTTTGTTTTTCTGAGATGGGGGGGGGCTCTCACTGTGTTGCCTAGGCTGACCTTGAACTCCCAGGCTCAAGAAACCATTTTTGCTTCAGCCTCCCAAGTACCCGAGTTTACTCCTTTGTGCTGGGAATGGAGTCCAGGACTTTGCCCATCGTAACATGCAGCTTTCAACAGAGTCACAGCTCCTGCTGCTTATGAGATGACCAAGGATTTCTCTGGGATTAAATTTTTTTTTTCTGCAAAAAGGAATACGCAAGGCTGTGCCCCAGTACTGCTCACAAACATGAGTGTCAAGTGGCCATTTGCAGCCCCGTGTGAGAAGAGTCCATTCCTGTCTCACGTTCCTTAGCAAAGCTCAACCTCTGTACTGGTCACGAGAAGTCTAGAAGGAAACAAAAGGACTTGGTAGTTCTCTCCAAACTTTCAATTCATTGTATTCCACTACTCTTGTAACAGTTGAACACTGACAGTATAAAGATGGTTGAAATGAGTTGAGTGTGGTCTTCCATTCCTGTAATCCCAGCACTTGGGCGGTGTAGGGAAAAGGGACCAGTCAAAGAAACACACCCTGAGCAGAGCCAAAGAAACACACTTTGGCCCTGCAACCAGAACCAAAGAAATATACCCTGACCCTAAAACCAGTGCCAAAGGAACACACTTTGTCCCTGGAACCAGAGTCAGTGAAAGAAATGCACCCTGGCCCTAAAATTGGAGCCAAAAGGCTAAAAAGGACCAGAGAAAGAAATACACTTTGGCCCTGAAACCAGAGCCAAATCTGACCCTAATCCTGTGTAAAAAAGTAACCAATCGCAGAGCAGAGCTTTAGCCAATCTGAGCTCAGCACTGAAATTGGACCAATCCCTACTCTGGAAAAACTTCCCCGCCCCCAAGAATCCCTATATAAACCCTGTGTATGTTCAGCTTGGCTGAACTTTCAATAAACCCCTTTGGATGACCTTTGGGTGGAGATCTTTTGCGGCGGCGACAGAGCAGAGCAGAGCAGAGCAAGCAGAGGCGACCCTGGGCAGAGCAGAGCAGAGCAGAGCGAGCAGCCCTGTAACACTTGCCCAGGAAACCTTCCTCCGCAGAGCAGAGTTTTTTCACTCTGCTACTCCCTGCTCTCAGTTCTCCAGGAGCAGAGCTGAACTGTAGCAACTTTCCCCGAGAAACCTGCCAAGAAAACTGCTACACTAGGTGAACATCCCCAGCTGGAAGACCCTGTCCTGCCAGAGTGGAGCTGATACACCGGAGAAGCCTTTCTCTGAGGCAAGGCTGTAAGCTGCCAAGCTTACTGCAACCTGTGGTGGTCCTTGGCTCCCGAGCTCCAGGATACCTTTCCACCTCAGCTGTGTAACACTGAGTATTCTGTGACTCCCGAGTGCCAGAATACCTGACCCACTCCTGTTCCATCCTGTCCCGACCCATCCCGAAACGCTTACTGGCGGTGGCGGCAAGATGACTCAGTGGGTAAAGGTTTGCGGTGATATTCTTTCTGCTTGTGATCTAACAAATAAAGCTTGCCTGCAGATCAGAGCACAGAGCTAGCTACACTAGTTAGCCTTTAGAGGTCAGACAGTGGTGGCGCACACTTTTAATCCCAGCACTCGGGAGGCAGAGGCAGGTGGATCTTTGTGAGTTCGAGGCCGGGCTGGACTGATAGTCTCCAAAACAATACAGAGAAACCCTGTCTCTTAAAAACCAAAAAAAAAAAAAAAAAAAAAAGAGAGAGAGAGAGAGATGTCGCCGTCTGCTGCGCAGCCTGTGTCCGAGAACGTGCGGAGGGTGTCGGGGATTGACAACACAAAGACTTGTTCAACGATGTAAAGAAAACTTTAAACAGGCTCCAAAAAGGTTCAAGAAAACTTCCTAAGAAAGGCTCCCACCAGAGAAGCTTCTGCTCTCCTCTCTACCCTGGCTGGTTCTGCTCTGACACCAAAAACTGATCTGGGCGTGGCAGAAGAGGCAGTTAGTCTTTGGACAAGGTCGAGGTCAGGGTGGTTTCTGTGGGCAGGCCTTTTCCAGGAACTTATTGCCCCCGGGCATTGTATTGTTTTTAGTAAACATTGTCTTACAGCTGCCTACTCCCAGGCAGAAGGGGAAGTGGGTCTCTGCTCAAGGTCTGGTATCCCCACAGAGAGAGACAGAGGCGGGTGGTGGTGGCTCGCACCTTTGATCCCAGTACTTGGGAGGTGGAGACAGGAGTGATATGTCCGGGTAAAGAGAAGAATATAAGGCGGGAGGAGACAGGAGTTCATCGAATTCAGTGTGAGGGTTCACAGGGCCAGGATCGCTCCTTTGGTCTGAGGATTCTGTAGAGGAAAGGAGTCTCTCTTGTGGCTGCTCCTTTATTCCCTCATCTTGGAGTATTTACCCCAACATCTGACTCTGGGTTTTTATTATTAAGAACCTATTAGAACTGTCTTACAAAGGCTGCTGCTGCCAAACCCCGATGACCCAAGGTCAATCCTCTGGACTCACGGAGTTGATGGAGAGGACAACTCCCAAATGTTGTCCTCTGACCTCCATACATGTGCTATGACATGTGCGCCTCCCCACCCCCACAAACAAATAAAAGTATAAAATAAATAGAGTTCAAAGCCAGCTCAGCTCCATGAGACCTTATCTTAAAAAAAGAAAAGAAGAAAAAAGGTTCTATACCTATCTGTCTGTCTGTCTGTCTGTCTATCTGTCTATCTGTGTCTATATATGGATCTTGCAATTCTTTTTAAACCATAAAATTGGTTATCATGGTTCTCTTTCAGCATACAGAGCACCTAGAGATTACTGGAAGTCTGTGCAGCATCTACAACTGGATTTTTCTTTTTTAAACTAATTTAACTTATTTTTAAAAATGATGTATTACTTTTTTATTTTATGTGTATTGGTGTTTTGGCCTGCATGTGTCCATATATGAGGGTATTGAATCCCCTGGAGCAGACAGTTGTGAGCTGCCATGTGGGTGCTGGGAACTGAACCCTGGTCCTCTGGAGGAGCAGGCGGTGCTCTTATCCACTGAGCCATCTCTCCAAGCCCTAATTTAATTTAATTTAATTTAATTGTATGAGTGTTTTCCCTCCATGCATGCAAAGGTCAGAAGAGGGCATTGGACCACCTGGAACTGGAATTACCGGTGGTTGTGAGTCAATAGGTGGCTGCTGGGAGCGGTACCCAGGTCTCTGCAAGAACAGTCAGTGCTCTTAACCACTGAGCTGTCTCGCCAGCCCCTGCAATTGGTTCTTTAATCATTCGTGAACTGGTGAATGGAACATTTCGCCGGACTAGATTTCCAAACCTGACTTTCTGCTTGCTTTGGCTTTACTGTATGATAATTAAGTCTATATTTAGGACAATATACAATTGTCATTGCTGCCATTTTACGATTTTTTTTCAAACTAATTTACCACTGATGAGAAGTAAATAAAATATATTGGATTATTTTGAAGTTTTGCTTTTGTTGCCTAGATTGGAAAGTGTTGAAAGAAAGTATGGTGGGACCAAATTTTCATTCCTTTAGGTCTAATTTCGTTGCTAAGTGTTGCTAGTTTTTTCTTTTACTCTAGCCCCACATTGGAACGCCAAAATGTTGTTGCTTGTTTTGACTCTTTGGCTCTCAAATAAATCACACATGGGGACTGGTTCTTATTTATGCCTGGTCTTAGCTTGCTTCTAGCCAGCTTTCCTTAACTTAGCATCACCCCATCTATTTTATGTCTCTAGGCTTTTGTCTTTCTCTATTTCTGTATACCTTTCTTTACTTCATACACTCCATTGGGCAGTAGTTGTATTCTCTGGGAGGAATTTTCTATTGCCGTGTTCTATGGTCCTTGGAGTCATCCACTGGCATGGTCTTCCCTGAACCTCATCTTCCTTGGCTTCCTTGGCTACAACTGAACTACATTTGAGAGGACAGCCAACACACACACACACGAGAGAGAGAGAGAGAGAGAGAGAGAGAGAGAGAGAGAGAGAGAGAGAGAGAGAGAGAGAGAGAGAGAGAGAGAGAACACCTAACCCTAACCTGGTCTCAAACAAATGACATTCTTCCTAATGTGGTCTCCCCAACTGTTTATTTTGTTTTTGTTTCTGAAACAGGCTAGCTACAATGTAACTGAGGATAACCTTGTACTTTTGATCCTCCTGCCTGCTCTCTCAAATTCTAATGTTGGAATTATGACTATGTGTCCCTAGTCCTGGCTTGTGTGTTGCTAGAGATGGAACTGAGAGTTTTGTGCATTCTTTTTTTTAATTTATTTTTATTTTATGTGCATTGGTGTTTTGACTGCACATATGTCTGTGTGAAGGTGTCAGATCCCCTGGAACAGGAGTTACAGACAGTTGTGAGCTGCCATGCGAGTGCTGGGAATTGCACCTGGGGCCTTTGGAAGAGCAGCCAGTGCTCCAAGTCACTGAGCCATCTCTCCAGCCCCGGGTTCTGTGCATTCTAAACTAAGCAAGCTATCTACCAACCTGGGTGTGTGCCTAGCCCCTCATCAGACGGGATTTTACTTGGGTAAATTTCATAGATGGCTATTAAGTCATTAGACCCCTGTGTCTTGGCAAATAGGTAGATGAAATGATGAACCTTGAATTTTGTTTTGTTTTGTTTTTTTAGGATGGTTATCACATTGCATGCTATAACCAAGACTTTTCAGATGTGTATCCTCCTCTGTCTTCTGAGGGGGTATTAAGGAACGTCAGTGCATTGGTTACTGGGATCTCCGCTAGCATTAGGAAGCCTGGGTTTCTGATAGCCTTAACTTGATACCTTGGCAAAGTGGGTGGGCTTTGCTTTCTTGTTTTCACTTTCCCCGTCAAGGGCATGCTATTTACTTGCAATCTCTTTGCCATACTATTTATCTCCCCACACCCCCCCATGGCAGAGTTAATCACTTTGGAATCTGAATTGAGTTGAACACTAGTCTCTAGTGCTCATGGTTCCAACCACACTTATTTGGAGTCTCTAAAGGATTGCCAGCCTGCTGGTGGGTGACATCAAACTCTCTATAACAGCCACGTAACCCAGGCTGGCCTTGAACCTGCTCCTCGTGCCTCAGCCTCCCAAGTGCTGGGATTACCAGTACGAACTGCCATGACTGGCTTGATCCCTACTCTTGGAACAGATACTTCTATTTCTGTAGTAAAACTAACCATTACATGGCCATATGGCCACTCAGAATAAGTGTTACCTTTCTTAGCCTTCCTTGTAACAAACTCTGGCCCTGAGACTTAGTTTAGGCACATGTAACATGAGTGCTAATAATAAGTCTTAATAATAAAAGCCGGGCGTTGGTGGCGCACGCCTTTAATCCCAGCACTCGGGAGGCAGAGGCAGGCGGATCTCTGTGAGTTCGAGGCCAGCCTGGTCTACAGAGCGAGATCCAGGACAGCCTCCAAAGCCACAGAGAAACCTTGTCTCAAAAAACCAAAAAATAAAAAAATAAAAAAATAAAAAAAAACCAGGCTGGGTGTTGGTGGCACACGCCTTTAATCCCAGCACTCGGGAGGCAGAGGCAGGCGGATCTCTGTGAGGTCGAGGCCAGCCTGGTCTACAGAGTGAGTTCCAGGACAGCCTCCAAAACAATACAGAGAAACCCTGTTTCCAAAAACCAAATAAATAAATAAATAAAAGATAAAAACCCGGAGTCAGATATAAGGGGAAATGCTGAGTGATCAGAGCAAAACCAGTCACCTTAGCTACTCAGCCTCCCAGCCAAAACTGACTGAGCTCCTGCCTCCTTTCGCCTTATCACTCCCTCTCTGCCCAGCAGTCTCACTTCCTGTCTCTCTGCACAGACCTCCAGACCTCTATGGTTAGCTAGTGGTTAGCCCCGCCCTCTGATCTTCAGGCAAACTTTATTTGTTAGACTATAAACAAGACGTCACCACAACTGTCACTCTACGAAACAGGTGTGCCGTGTGTCTCTCTCTCTCTGAACTGTGTCACGAAAACCGTATGTCAAAGACGGGAGAACGGGGAGATAGGACGGGCTGGTGAGAGACGGCTCAGTGGGTGAACGGACTTGCCATGCAGCCCTGAGGAGCTAACCCAAGTTAAAACTCTGGAACCCACTGGAAAGAAAAGACCAAAGCTCACATCTTGGCACTTCTATCGGAGTTGGAGCCAGAGACGGGAGAACCAGCTGGAGCCTTCCCTACACGGAGCCCAGGTAGAAATAACAGACCGTGCGGGCAAATGGGTGGAAAGAGAACTAACTCCCAGAAAGCTGTCCTCTGACGCCCCTGCTCGCGCGCGCGCACGCGCACACACACACACACACACACACACACACACACACACACACACACACACAGAATAAACGACGAGCTGGTCAATAACCACACGCAGTTTTCCCTACTAAGTACAACTGAATCCCAAGAATGTTGCACAGAGGCAAACATAATGGGCAGGAGTGGGGTTTGAGGCCCCGCCCCCTAGCACAGCAAAAACAAACAACAGAACCAGAAACGCTCTAAGCTATGGAGAGGAGACAGGGAGACAGATCACCTATGGATGCGGTGACCCAAGCCACAGCATGGCAGTGAGTTCCCGGTGTTCTTTTTTTGCCTACTGTATCTTGGATTTGGAAGGGAGCTATCCAGCAACTTGGAAATGCCAACAGGCTAAGAAAAGAAAAAGGGCTCCCACAAAAGCCTGCTCTCCCTGGCCAAGGACCTGAAAAGGGGCAGCCGGACAAGGACGGAAAACACTTTCAGCTGAAAACGGCTCTAACTGGAGCCAAACTCCACAGAGAAGCTGTGGCTCACATACCACCGCTGCTAGAAAAGGCTGAACTGGGGAGCCTGGGTCCCAGCCTCACTGGTCTGTGGAGCCAGTGCTGAGCGTACAATGTGAATATAAAACCACTACATGGCCGCGTGGTGTGGAAGAGGCCGTGTAGGGCCTGAGAACTCCATCCCTGCAAGAGGGCAGAGACCACGCAGGCAGCTTGTGCCTCCTCCGTATTACCCCCCTCTCTGCCATAGTGAGACACATTTTTTGCCCCTCTGGGGTGGTGTCAGAGTACGACTTTATGTATGCCCAGCAGCAACCAGGCTACCCCATACTCTGTGATGTCAGTGGAAGCCACATGGGGTACAGAATGCCATGCTTCTATCCATCTCAGTCAAAACAAAAAAACTAGCAGGGGCCCGGGGTTATAGCTCAGTGGTATGAGACCTGCCTAACGAGTTTGAGGTCCTGGGTTTATTTCTCCGCACTTCCGCACTGCAGACATGGAAGACTCTCACCTGACCTAGAAAAAGCTGAACAGAAAGTAATAGAGAAAATAATTGAAATCAATGAGAAAACAGCCATGAAGGAAAACACTGAAACAGAGATATTTCTATGAAAAGACACAGCACAGTGGGCAGATAAGTGGTAAGACTAGGAAACCAAGAAGAATTATTGTTGCTGGAGCTTCCAGAAGCTGTTTGGCCCCAAATGAACACACAGATGCTATATTAGTTATAAAATTGTTGGCTGGTGGCTAGGGCTTCTTATTGGCTAGCTCTGTCTTAATCACTAAACCGTAACTACTAATCTAAGTATTTCCACGTGGTCTTATCGTACCAGAGAAGGGTTGGACCTGTTACTCCTTTGGTGGCCTACGTGGAGACTATTCTGGCTGGCCCTCTCTGCCTACTTTTCCTAGAATTCTCCTTGTCTCCTAGTCCTGCCGATGTTCCTGTCTCATTGGCTGAACAGTGTTTTATTCATTAACCAATAAGAGAAACATATATACAGAAGGACAACCCCCTTGGAATTACATAGTAGGAACGAAACAGAATTCTAGATGTACACCCGTCCACACGTCACACATGTAACACCAAGGCTGTGAAATATAGGTCACATGTCTTGCATGCAAGCCCACATTCCCACATGGTCACTGCAAACAACACCACACACAGTGTTTGCATTTCAACGAAATGGGATCACAGTGTTTACATTTCAATGAAATGGGATCACAGTGTTTACCATTTCAACGAAATGGGATTCTTTTGCTGTTTGTTAGTTTTGAGACGTGGTCTCTCTACACAGGCCTGGCTTTCCTGGAACTCACTATGTAGACCAGATGAGTCTTAACTCACAGAGATCTACCTGTCTTTGCCTGGGATTAAAGGCATGCACCACCATGGGTGGCCATAGGCACTTTTTAAAACCAGAAACCAAGAGCTCCTGCCTGGTGTCCTACTCCGATTTCTATCACTGAGGTTTATGTGCTCCATTACCATGACCAAAAGCAGCTTGAGGAGAAAGGGGAATATTTGACTTAGATGTCCCCATCACAGACCATCCCTGAGGGAAGCCAAGACAGGAACTCCAACAAGAGACCTTAGAGGAATGCTGCTGATTGGCCTGCTCACTCTGTTTTCTTTTTTATTTATTTATTTTGGTTTCTTGAGACAGGGTTTCTCTGTGACTTTGGAGCCTATCCTGGCACTCACTCTGTAGCCCAGGCTGGCCTCAAACTCACAGAAATCTACCTGCCTCTGCCTCCCGAGTGCTGAGAATAAAGGTGTGCACCATCAACACCTGGCTATAAGATAATTCTATGAGATAACTGAATAAGATAACTATATGAGATAATTATAAGATAATTCTATGAGACAACTATATAAGATAATTCTGAGACAACTATATAAGATAACTCTGAGATAATTGTATAAGATAACTATATGAGATAACCCTATTAGATAACTATATAACTATGAAATAACTGTATAAGATAACTATATATTGTAGCAACACTCAGCCATGGCTTGATGAGGCTTCATGGTTTATACCAGGAAATCAAGTTTTGTTACAATTAAAAAAAAGTCAAACAGAAGTTGGGTGAAGAGGCACATGCCTATAGTTATGGCTACTCATGAGGCTGGGACAGAGGACTGCTTAGATCCAGAAGTTTGAGGCCCACTTGGGCAATAGCAAGAGACTCCTACATTTTAAAAGAAAAAAAAAAAACAAGAGGAAATTAATGTAGCAGATCATGAATAAAAAAGCAAAGTTCCACATCCATCTATGAATTAAATGCACATAAAATTTAAATAAATTAGCCAGGCAGTAGTGGTACACGCCTTTAATCCCAGCACCAGAGACGCAGAGGCAGGCGGAGCTCTGTGAGTTTGAGGCCAGCCTGGTCTACAAGAGCGAGTTCTAGGATAGCCAGGGCTACACTGAGAAACCCTCTCTCAACCCCTGCCCCCCCCCAAAAAAAACCTTGACAAAAACCAACTTAAGTGATGGTGCATTTGAACTCATACAGGAAGGTATAACTCATCATAATGGGTGAATACACACATACACACACACACACACACATACACACATTAAAATAAAAGGAGAGAGGGGGCTATAGAGAAGGTTCAGTGGTTAAAAGAGCTTACTGTTTTTCCAGAGAACCCAAGTTTCGTTCCCAATGTAACCTTCTGTAACTCCGCCTCCAGATTTCTAGGGGATCTGAAGCCTCCTGGGTACCTACACTCACATGTACACACCCCTTCCCCTACATACACGTAATTAAAAGCGAGATGAATCTGCATACTCATAACTAAAAGTGAGACAAATCCTAAAAAAAATAAAATAACGGGGGAAAAAGAAAAATCAACAAGGCGACATTTAACCGAAAAGAATAGGTGAATGGCAATTAACGACACACAACACGTTCAACATCATCATCATTAAAACTGCCGTAAGACGTTACTACAGACCTTTCAAAACGACTGACACAAAATCGTGCCCATACCACATGCTAGCAGGGAGCCGAGGCGCTCACACACACTGACGCAAACGAAAAGAGGACACTGCCACTCCGGAAAACAGTCTTCCGTATGCAAATGCCACGCCAGCGAAGCAGTTTCACTCCTGGGGTTTTACCCCAGAGAAATGAAAAGCTATGTTAATGAAAAATTGTAATGAATATTTATAGGCACTTCGTTCATAATGGCCCAGATTTTGAAATAAACCAGATGTTCTCCGATAGACGAGCAGCTGATGAATAATCTGTGATACATCCATGCCATGCTTTCCAGGCGGGGTCTCACTGTGTAGCCCTGGGTGACCTGGATGTCAGGTCTCAAACTCAGGACAAATGACTGACTGAGGTGCCTATTTCATGTATCAAAGTGGATGCTGGCCGCCTGCACCTCCCTTCCCTTCCCCCAGCTTCTCAGGCGCCTGTACAGCCCAGCCATTTTGGCTAAGCAGGTCTCCTGCTCTCTTGGCCCCTAGGTTTCTGGGTTCTCTCTTTGCTCCCTCCTCTCCTCTCCCTCCTTTGTTGCCCTCTCTCCCCTCAAGGCCCTTCCAAGCCTGGACTCTTCCAGACGCCTCTGGCTGCTCTCTCCCTCATATCTACAGTGAGCGTTCTCCTCAACAGTGCCTAGCAGCATCACGCCCATTTTGCTTTTTATTTTATTTTATTTTTTTATTCTTCTATCTCGGAGTGTTTTGTCCTTATTTTTTCATTTTTCATTCACTGGAACTCATTGCGTAAACCAAGCAGGCCTCAAACCTACAGAGACCCTCCTGCCTCTGCTCCCCAGGACTGGGATTAAAGGTGTGAACCATCACATCCAGTGAAGGGACCAGCCCCCTGGTTTAGCAGCCATGACAGGCTAACCTGTGCTTGTCTGACTATGCCCCTCCTGTCCTGGTCACTAAGGTCAGATGCCCTCCTCGTGGCAAGGAACCAATCAGAAGTTAGTGGTGGGCCTGTGCTTTACAGCTCTGGGTGTGTTTTACAGACAAGTGCACAACAGTGATGTGCAGAGCACAGCAACCGCCCTGGGAGGGCCTATGGGCCATAGCAACCAGTTGACCAATCAGCACAGGGCAGGTCACCCAAACCTGGAAGCGCACCAATCCTGAGACTGTTGTGTACCCCTAGACACTCCCCTTATGCTGCCCTTTAAGATCCCGGCCTGGGGGGGTTCTGGGGGCCTTTTCTCCAGCCACCCACTGATGGGAGATGCCATTCTGTAAATCTGTCTCTTATTGGTTGTTGAATAAGGCACTGTTGGCCAATAAGGAAGCAAGATAGGTGGGACTAGGAATCGAGCAGGATTCTGGGAAGGAGAAACACAGGGAGTCACCATGTAGCTGCCATAGAAGTAAGAGGTCCGGACCCTTTCTCCGGTAAGAGAAATACTTAGATGGGTTAAATACTTAAATCAGAGCTAGCCAACAAGAAACAAGCAAGGCCAACAGCTTCATAATTAATACAGCATCTTGTGTGTTATTTGGGGACTACAACGCGGCAGAGCCCAAGCGACTGGTGGGGAAAAACCAAAGCAGCTGGCAAGGAAAAGGCTTCACTCAACAACCCACCATGGTGGAGGGATAAAGGGTCCGAGCTAATGGAGTTAACTTGTTAAACAAAAGCAATAACAGACTCTGCTCCTGGTTTTCTTGGGGTTCAGAATTTGGGCACAACAGTTTCGAGACAGGGTTTCTCTGTGTAGCCCTGGCTGTCCTGGCACTCACTCTGTAGACCAGGCTGGTCTCAAACTCACAGAGATCCACCTGCCTCTGCCTCCTGAGTGCTGGGACTAAATGTGTGTGCCGCGGCAATTTTAAAACAAAAGAGTATAATTTTTTTGTTGTTGTTTTTTCGAGACAGGGTTTCTCTGTAGCTTTGAAAAGAGTATAATTTTAAAAGTGGAAAACTTTTTACCTGTCTGTGCATGGGAGCACACATGTGGGTGCGTGTGCTTGGAAACCAGAGGGTGCTGTCTCCTGTCACTCTCTCTGCTCCTGTGAGGCAGGCTGTCTCCCCAAACCTGGGCCTTGTGTTTTTCCTGGGCCTTGTGTTTCCTCTGCCAGGCTGGAAGCCAGCAAACCCCCCAGGGACCTGCCTTTCTCCACTCCCTTCTAAGCTGGGGTTCTAGGCATTTACAGGGACAGAAATCCTCTCGGTGGGGGCTGGGTTCTCAACTTCCATCCCCTTGGTTTCGACCATGAGCTCCTAGCTGTTTGATTGTCGCTCCTGTTTCACAAAAGACTTGTTTGTGGGACTGAAATCTGACTTGTTAGATGTTTCGTGCAAAAGGCAGCTAGGTTTACTGTATGAAATTTGAGGGGCCAGCGGGACGACTCAGTGAATAAAGATACTGTGGCTTAAGCCTCTCGACTTTAGTTCCAACTCCAGAACACACATAAAGGTGAAAGGAGAGATGAGACTCCACAAAACTGTCTCTGACCTCCGCACATAAATGTCCCCTACCCGACAGCACGCATTGGTGAGCACACGCTGGTGCGTGCACACACACTCATACACCCACACATACCACACACACGCTCACACACCACACGCACACACACCACACACAGGCACGCACACACACACACACATACACCACACACAGGCACACATACCACACACACGCTCACACACCACACGCACACACACCACACACCACACCACACACACACACACCACACACAGGCACACACACCACACACACACGCACGCACGCACGTGCGTGCGCACACACACACACACACACACCTACTACTAAATAGCATTTAAAAAATATAATAAGACTGGGAGTACAGGTCAGTGCTACAGTTTGTTCTTAGTATTCATGAGGCCCTGAAGTCATCCACTACCACTAACTAACTAACTAACTAACTCGCTAGCTAGCTAACTGTATATAGCATAAGCCTGGATTTCTCAGACCTGTACTTACCTTGAGAAGGCGAAGGCTTAGTTAAATTTTGCTAGAAGATACTGTCAGATTCTTCCCTATCATGAGGAAACGGTGCACGCCAGCGTAAAGCACCTGTTTTCTAGGCCTGGGCATTACGGCTCTCAGCTGGCCCCGGGCTCAGGTGCGTGTCTGATGCCTATGGGACTTATACCTCTGACCACGGCTTCTAAATTCCTGTTCCCGTGACCCCCATTCACACTACCTAGGGAATCTAGGCCTATAACGTAGGAATAGAGACCAAATATATATAGATATAGATATATATTTTTTTGAGATAGGGTTTCTCTGTATTGTTTTGGAGGCTGTCCTGGAACTCACTCTGTAGACCAGGCTGGTCTTGAACTCACAGAGATCCGCCTGCCTCTGCTTCTTGAGTGCTGGGATTAAAGGTGTGTGCCGCCACCACCACCCAGTAATAAATTATAGAGATTTATTTTTAAGTAAGTCTTTGCTGTACATATAAACTCACCATTTATTAAAGATTTAAAAAAAAAGAAAATTGCATGCTAAATGGGACGATTGTGCCTGATAGCTTTTTTTTTTTATAGAAAGAATTAAATCTTGGCTGAACATTCAATACTGCGAAATGCAGAACAGCTTCAAGGCTTAGCGGCGTGGATTGAGATTTTAGTGTTATAATCGTTGCTGCCAAGAACACCATTTCTCATAAATACATAGTACAAAATGGCAGAGGTTATATACTTAAGATCCTTTCAGGAATAATTAAAAATCAGCTTCTAATCCCAAGGCAATATCCATTTAACAATTTCTTTTTTTTTTTTCTTTATGGAACTCAAGTCAGCCACTCAAAAAGCAATTTTTAAAATGCGACGTTCTAACACGATGAAACCCAAAACTGAGGGAAACAATGACTTTCTCTTTTGAAAGTAAACCGTTAATGTGGCTAAGAGCAGGGAATTTTGTAAGTATGGTTAAAAAAACACACACACACACACAGTCATTCCTAAAAACCTGAGCTGAGGCCAGTCAGACAGCGTTCATGGCTTTGTCTGGCGTGATGGCATGTGCCGTGTGAAATCCTCATGCCGTGTGTCCTAACCCTTCCGTGTAGTCACAGGATATAACATAGGCAAGGGCTCCAATAGAACATATTTGATTTTTAAATTGATTTTTGGCCTCATGTATTCAGAAACCTTTTACCGTTAGCGAATTTTCTACACTGCCCCATTTAATTATACCATCCGGCATGAGGTTTGACCCACTGTTTACAAGGCCAAGCGAGTAGGAACGGGCTCTCGACGGAGCAGGTAATTTCCCCTGAAACAACGTAAGAAATGGTTTGGGCCTTTCCTTCAGGGTTATATACTGAGGTCATGATTGCATATTGACCACTTTGTGGGCAGCTGGGACCTGTAACTTTCTGTAGTGGAAGAATAAAGAGACAGGCATTCCCTGCCACAGCAGACACGAGTAAATCTGTCATCACAATACAGGAATGGCCCTAACAGGCTCTCAGTCTCCTGTCTAATTAGCGCCAGAAACAATAGTACCAGACCAATCATTCAGAAACAAAATTCACTATTTGGGGTAGATATTCCACAGCTTTGTCGCTAGGTTAGTTCATTACTTTTCCTGGGAAGACATTAACAGATGCTTTTTCACCCTGGATAGGGTAGCAATTACAGACCAAAGAAACACCCCCACCCAAGTCTACTTCACCCAACCTTCGAATTCTAGGATTACTTAGGGGGCAAAGGTGATGGGTGACTCTCAGGAGTTTTTGAATGGCCCAAAGGCAGCTATGGTGATATATTATTTATGATTTAGTAAAGCTTGCCTGAGGGTTCAGAGTGCAAAGCTAGCCACAGGCATAGAGGCCAGGCAGTGGTGGCGCATGCCTTTAATCCCGGCACTCGGGAGACAGAGGCAGATGGATCTCTCTGAGTTCAAGGCCACACTGAGCTGCACGAAATTGATCTAGTCTAAAAGAGAAACAGAGCTCACACAAAGGTGATCCCAGCACTGGGGATCACACAGCTTTAATCCTAGCAGTGGAGAGGAATATAGGGCAGGAGCAAAGTGGGTCTTAGAGGATTTGTCTCCAGCCATGCTGAGGAAAGGCGGGAGTCTCTGAGGATTCGTGGAGGCAGGATCACCCATTTTTCTCTGAGGTAGAGGTGAGAGCTAGGGACCGGCTGCTTTGCTTCTCTTGTCTTCAGCTTGAAACTTGAACCCCAATATCAGTCTCTGGGTTTTTATTACTCATGTTACACACAGCTACAATACCAGGGAAAAAGTCCACCCAGGCATGGTAATGCCTCATGAGACGCAGCTTCCGAGTAGCTAGCCCATCTAAAGGGTCTCCTCCCCAGGGGACTGTTCCTATGACCTCAGGAAGAGGCCTCATGAATCCTGTAAGGTCCAGGAACTTCCTGTGACTTGCCTGGTGGTGTTTCTTGTTTGTTTTTTGATTTATTTATTTTATCTTTATGTGTGTTAGGGTTCTGCGTGCGTGCCTGGTTCCCACAGAGGACAGAAGAGGGTGTCCGATCCCCTAGAACTAGAGTTACAGAGAGTTGTGAGCTGCCATGTAGGTGTTGGGAATCGAACCCAGGTCCTCTGCAAAGAGCAGCCAGTGCTCTTAACTGTTGAGCCGTCTTTCTGGCTCCCCACCCTCCCTTCCAGCACCTCCTTCCTTCCTTGGGGGAGGGGGGATGTTTCAACTCAGAAGCAATAGCTACGCATCATAGGCTGATCAAATAATCGGATAACATCAGTAAATTCTATTCCAGTCCATGTCTTAGGGAAAGAGAGGAAGTCCATGACCACAGAAGACAAATCCATGGTCCACTGGTCGCCTCTGGTATAACACAGACAGAAACCTGGCTTTGTCAGTTATGCTCATCTAGACCTGGCAAGCAGGATTAGATGTAAATAAAACCACAGCACTGATGCATTAGCACTGAGGTATTTCCCAGGGATGCATTCCAGAGGTGCTTTTGCTGTGCTTTGGAGATGCTAAAGAAGGTTCTGTCTAAGGACCAGGAGGGGAGGGTGCTCACTGAGACTCTCCATACAATAGCAAAACAGATGACCTGAGCAGACTTGGGTAGCCCAGCCCCCCCTTCCCCCCCCCCCCGCATAGTTACTTTGTATTGAAAGCCAAATTACAAGCCTAATAACCATAAGTATTAGTTACAATGTCAAAGATAATTGTTGTGAAGGTGAGAATGCCTGGCGTCCATATTCTCTTTCCAGAATTTCCCTGCAGAGACACTGACAGGGGAAGCTGGAGTAACTGGCAGACTGTCTATAAACACGGAAGGCAAGCAGGAAGAGCTACATTAGTTGAATGCCTAACCCTGTCAGGCACTCGTGGCTACACCCCTCTCCAGTGAGGGAAGGTCCTGTCTATGGGATCCGAACTACTGGAGTGTTCCACGACCGCCCCCAAGGTCTGCTCGCGCACTGGGAACGGCCGGCCGTGTGGAAGAGTCAAGATTAAGAAGTCCTCGGCTAGCATTTCCGCCTGGTGGGTACTGCCTAAGTTTTCCTCTGCGCTTGCTCTAAACAGCCAACTCTGCTGGAGCTAGCCTTCTTCGCTTTTGAATATTCATGCTTCAACCTATTGCGCTGGATTTCACAGTTCAGTCCACGGAGGAGCAGCGTCTCCCCAGCTCTCCAGATGCTGCTCACAGTAGTCTGCGGACACATGCCCGCAAAGGCCCTGCAGCCTTGGATGCCACCCCGAGAAGCTGTGAGGCGCAAATCAACAGATTTCTGCTTTGTTGACTCGGGTACTCGATGGCACAACCGCTCTAAATCCTTCGAGACAAAATGATCCCTGCGCTGTACAGTTGAAGACTTGGAGCCTTCCCCGAATAATGGTGGCTGACCAGGCTCCCACCATTTTCTGAGTTACATATTTTCTTAATAGAATACAAGAAAACACAATGACACAGCGCCAACCTGCTTACATATACCAGGCCACATGTTACCTAGAAAAAAAGATGCATATCTAATCTTTAGAAGAACTAATTAATGCCTGTGTATGAAAGTAATTTTTTTTTTTTTGGTTTTTCGAGACAGGGTTTCTCTGTATTGTTTTGGAGGCTATTGGTCCAGCCCAGCCTCGAACTCACAGAGATCCGCCTGCCTCTGCCTCCCGAGTGCTGGGATTAAAGTCGTGCGCCACCACCGCCCTGTATGAAAGTAATTTTTAAGTCAAAAAAATTTTATTGTGGTTTTTTCCTGTTTTTTTGTTTGTTTGTTTGTTTGTGTTTGTTTTTGGAAACAGGGCTTCTCTGTGAAGCTTTGGAGGCTGCCATGGGACTTGTTCTGTAGATCAGGCTGGCCTGGAACTCACAGAGATCCCCCTGCCTCTGCCTTCAGGGCGCTGGTCTTAAAGGCATGCGCCACCAACGCCCTGTTTTTGTTTTAGAAAGGGTCTTTTGATATGGACCAGCCTGGACTTGAACTCGAAGAGACGCACCTGCCTCTGCTTTCCTGGAATGTTGGGATTAAAGCTGTGTGCCACTATACAAATATACATGCCTACCTCGCCCCTTCTGGAGAGTCTGCATGCGTCTGTTTTCTGCTGGTAGTTCTACACATCTTCCGTCCGGAGTTGACTTCGGGTGGCAAGTCGTTCATCTGCTGGAAAGAACGAGCTCCCTTCTGTGGGGGGTGAGCTCATAAGCGTGCTTCATCCTACCGATGGCGGTCCCCCCCTCTCAGCCTTGACCTGGCTGGTGAGAAGCGCTTGGACACGCTTTGGCCAATGAGGTAGGAAGATAGGCGGGGCTAGAAGACGAGAGAATTCTGGGGAGAGGTAGGCAGAGAGCCTGCCAGAGTCGAGCCGCTGCAGGAGGAGTAGCGCTGTGTGGGTCACAGGTGAGCCACAACCTTGTGACAATACATAGATTGATGGAAAGGAGTGACTTATTAGGACAGAGCTAGAGCTAGCCAATAAGAAGCCCTGGTCATCAGCCAAAAGTTTCATAATTAATACAAGTCTCTGTGTGTTCATTTGGGGCTCAAGGGCCGGGGGACCAGCTGGGACAAAGACAGCTCACGTTACAAAGTGGCTTTGCCCAGGGTTTGTCTCCCATGTTGATGGCGGGTGTACCTGGCCCCCTCCTCAAAGCCAGGAGGATGACTCGCCTGTCATTTGTCAGCAAATGAAATAACCTGGACCACAAGTTCAAGCCCAGATGCCGCCATCAGCAGAGGGCAGGGCTTTTGAGTTAGGAACGGAACTAGGGAGAGCCGCAAACAAGTGTTTCCTAATGCGGAGTTGAGATTTAGAACCATGTGCAGAACTTGTGTGCTGTGTAGCCAAGAATGACTTTGAACTTCTGATCGTCACGCTTCCTTTCTTCCACGGGCTGGAATTACAGACCCACGCACCACACCTGGTTTTATACAGCTCTGTTGTTGGAGCCCAGAGCTCCCCATGCAAGCCAGGCAAGCGCCCTGCCAATTGAACGCTATCTCCAGCCCTGATTTATTCTCTGTGCTAAGATGCCATTTGTCTCCATAGTTTGAACCTTCAGAAGAGCTCTAGGCCACCGGCCTGGCCCTTATGTCCAGGGCCAGCACTGGGCCAGCGTCCATGGCGGGGTACAGAGTTTCAGTAGGGGTAGGTGGAGGGGGGTATAAAGCAGTGTCTTGTTTTGGTCTCTGATGTTTTGAGACAGGGTTCCTCTGTGTAGCCCTGGCTGTCATGGAACTCGCTCTTGTAGTCCAGGCTGGCCTCGAACTCACAGAGATCCGCCTGCCTCTGCCTCCAGAGTGCTGGGATTGATTAAAGGCATGCGCCACCACACCTGGCATATACAGTAGTGTTAAGGAGAACTCCTGGAAAGAAACTGTGTACACCGGTTAATAGACTCATAAACACTTCAATGACTATAGAGTTGGGGGTGTTGCTGATCTAGCAGCCTGATTACGATTTCGTTTGGTCTATTTTTAGCCTCTCAAAGAGCTATTCATTGTCTACTTCTGTAACAGAACTAACGTTCTGACAAATAGATTAAGAAAAAAATCTTTGGAAGGTATTAATGTAGAAAAACCCTGTTTTGTTTTTGCTTTTGTTTTTTTACCAGTTCAAGGGCTAACAGCACCTCCATCAGGTAACATCTGGGGCACATCTGCCTGGCTGCCACCTGCTTCTCTGATTTACCCACCAAGGCATTTTAAAGTTGCCTCGATCTGTGACTTTTCTTGGGTCCGTTAATACAGAACTTCATAAAATTGCTCCCACACAGGGACGCGAGACCGGGGTAGCCTTCCTCTGTCTTCATATCGACCTTAGTCGGTCATGTTTGGCTCTAGAATATTCCTTGTTCTCCTTGAGGAGAGAGCTGTGTTTTGTCTGCTTGTCTGTCTGTTTTTGCACCCACAGCAGTGACCTGGGACTCACGTACACCGTCAGAGTAGGTGAGGAGGCATGGGAGCCGACGACGAGCTTGAAGAGCCATGGAGACCTAGGGCTGCTGCTCCCCGCTTTAGGAACGTGTATCTGCGGAGGCCATGATGCTGAAGGACACGGTGACCTTGCGGTGTGGGGGACCTTGCTCAGCGTCTTATCAGAACCAGGTCACAGCATTTGATTCTTTGGGTTTGCACGAACTCGTCTGACCCTGGTGTGGGGAGAGTCGCTGTCCTCAGACCTTCCATGGGGGACAGGATCTTTTCACCAGCAGCCTGTCCTACAGCTCATGACACATTGCAAATACTCAGTAAATATCTGTGGGCATTGGTTTGGTTTGGTGGCAGGACTTGAACCCAGAGCCTTGGGTTTGGCTGGGGAGTGCTCTGCCACACAGCTGTGTCTCAGTAAAGATTTGCTTACTTTTTAAAATGTAATTTATTTTTAACTCTATTTTATGTGCATTGGTGTGAAGGTGTCAGATCCCAGGGATCTGGCGTTACAGACAGTTGTGAGCTGCCGTGCGGGTGCTGAACCCAGATTCTTCTGGAAGAGCAGCCGGTGCTCTTAACCACTGAGCCATGTCTCAGTCCCAGATCTGCTTGCTTTTATTGCCCGTGTTTGGAAGTTCTGCCTGCATGTGTGTCTCTGTACCATGTGCTTGCCTGGTGCCCACAGAGACCAGAAGAGAGTTCAGATCCCCTGGAACTGAAGTTAGGATGGCTGTGAGCTGCCATGCCCGAGGAATCCGGAAAGCAAACTTAGGTCCTTAGGAAGAGCAGCCAGTACTCTCAGCTGATGACCTGTGCCTCCAGCTCCCCGGCCCTCCATTCCTTTCAACACCAACAGTCCCACACTCTGCCCATGCTTCTTGTTTTGTTCACTTCCTGGGGAAGTGTGGATCTACTTGCGAAGAACTCAGGAACTTGGGAACCAGACTGGATTTCAACACTCATGTGACCAGTAGTTAGCCTGTGTTCTTGGGAGAATGACTTAATTTCTCTGTGTCCCAGCATTCCCACATGCAAATTACACGTATGACATCGCCTGCTTCCATGAGTCCTTGTGTGGTGGGGTTATAGGTTAATTTGTATTCTTCAAAAAAAAAAAGATGTCAATATCTTAATTTTCAATATCTCAAAATTGCAATATATTTCTTTCTTATTTATTTTGCACTTTTTTGCAACAGAGTTTTTTTGTGGTTTTGGAGGCTGTCCTGGAACTTGCTCTGTAGACCAGGCTGGTCTCGAACTCACAGAGATCCGCCTGCCTCTGCCTCCCGAGTGCTGGGATTAAAGGCGTGCTCCACCACTGCCCAGCACAATCTATTTCAAAATGAAGTTTTCAAAGATTGTAACCGAGTTGTTAGGGTCAGCTGTAATGTTGATGCACCAGAGGGGGTTGTCTAGGCTGGAGAGACTGCTCTGTGAGTAAAAGCACCTGTGGCCAGGCCTGCCAAGTGCGTTTGATACCCGGAACTCACACAGTAGTAGCGGGGAATTGGCTTTCATTAGTTATTCTCTGACCTCCGTGCCCACGCCCCACCCACTCCCAACACGCACGAGATGAATGAATTCACCTTAAAAAATTTAAAGTGGACCGTTTGAAGATAGAGGTGCAAACATGCACTCGGAGAGAAATCCTTGTGAAGAATGGAGTTGGGTTGCTGCAAGCGAAGCAATTTTTGGCACTACCAGAAGCTGGGAACCTCCTCTCTCTCCCCTAAGACATGATCTTGCCCATACTTGGATTGCTGCCTTCCAGCCTGCAGAATGGAGGAGACCACTTCCTCTTGTCCTTAGCCTCTGAGCTCTAGGATGGAATACACCTGGGTTACCGAGGGACAGGGGGCAGGGAATAAGAGAGAGACAGGTGATATCGGACTAGGGGGAAGGGGAAGGGAACAAAGGAAAGGGGACAGGGGTATTTGTCCCAGAGGGACAAACGACTGCCTCTAGATAGGGAGGAGACAGACGTGGCCTGTAGGAGAATGGCAGTTTATGAAGGTAAAAGAGGAATCCCCCATGTTAGGATGAGGGGTTTAATTTTGAATGGACATGCTAATTAGGTGAGCCAAAGGTGTATAGAGAAGCTTTTTCCTTGAGAGAAGCCTTCCTGCCAGCCTGGTTCTAGAGCCGCATCAGTCCCAAATAAACACACAGGAGGCTATATTAATTATGAAGCTGTTGGCCTTGCTTGTTTCTTACTGGCTAGCTCTGACTTAAGTATTTACCCCATAATTGTTAATCTAAGTATTTCTCTTACCGGAGAATAGTTCCGGGCTTCCTACCCCATGGTGTTACATCTTGACTCCCTGTGTTTCTCCTTCCCAGAGTCCTCCTGGACTCCTAGTCCCACCTATCTAGATTCCTATTGGCCAGCAGTGCTTTATTGACAAATGCACAGGACTTCCCCCCAACACAAAGGGGGCTCTTGATTGCTGGAGTTCAATACTTTGATAGCTGGACCTTGGTAGTCGCCCTCAGGAGGAGGAAGTGACCAAATAAGGGAGTAGACCTCAGTGGCTGGCTTTAGGGTGTAATCTAACGGTTTTCAGCAAGGCTTCAGGAGGAATGGCGGAGGAGGACAAGGCCTATGGAACCACAGCTGGAGCTGGGCAGAGGCCCTTCACCATGGGCCCAGAATTTGAGACTACAAGTGATTAACACAGGGTACTCTATAAACGTTAGAGATAGTTATTTTATAGACCTTTGTCTTAGTTGGGGTTTCTGTTTTTTTGGTTTTTTTTTTTTTTTTTTTTTTGGTTTTTCGAGACAGGGTTTCTCTGTGGCTTTGGAGGCTGTCCTGGCACTCGCTCTGTAGACCAGGCTGGCCTCGAACTCACAGAGATGATGCCTGCCTCTGCCTCCCAAGTGCTGGGATTAAAGGCGTGCGCCACCAACGCCCGGCCTTAGTTGGGGTTTCTATCGACGTGAAAAGACACCAGGACATGGCAACTCGTGTAAGGGAGCTGCCTTACGGTTCAGAGGTTTAGCCCATTATCACCGTGGCGGGAAGCATGGCGGTGTGCAGGCGGGCATGGTGCTGGAGAGGGAGCTGAGAGGTCTACACTGAGATCCACAGGCAGCAGGAAGAGACTGCCACCATGGGCCTGGCTTGAGCATCTGAGACCTCAGTGACACACTTCCTCCAACAAGGCCATGCCTACTCCAAGGAGGCCACACCTCCTAACAGTGCCACTCCCTATGGGCCTATGGGGGCCTCGTTGATTCAAACCACCGTAGCCGTCTATTAGGGGAAGGGGATAGAGTACTGGGTATTGGACGCAGGGCCTCGCACGTGCTAATATGTGCTCCACCACACGGTACAGTTCCAGTGCCTTCCTCGTCCTTTTCATTGACTGTAGTCTAAACTGTGGGGCCGGCAAAATTTATCATTCAAATGTTTGGTGACAACCCAAACGACACACTGTTAAAATTAACTCTAAAGCACTTATAATAATAATAACAAAAACCTATCCTCAATCTCCAGTTTCTCTTTCTAAGGGCAAGTATTTTCAGTTATTTGCGTCTTCCTACTGGTATTTGTCCCCCTGTTTGTAAGTCCTGTGCTTGTCCGTCTGCCTTGGGAATTATCCGTTTTGGATACTTACCTCTGCCTCTGTGTTACGACAACGGGGAAGTTTAGTTTATGACACTGCTACCCGACAGGAACACTTTCTCTTTTATCATCCTCACGAGGTAATTATAGATCCATTTTTAGTTATGTAATAGACAGTTAAAATAGACTTTTATGTCTCCGAGATTCAGTGAAGTTTCCAAAGCTGTAAACAATAGGCATAAAGAACCCTTATACCCTAAGTGGAGACTCTTCACAGCCCATGTGGGGTTTGCAAGTGAGATGTCTCCCAAGGGACTCTTCCAGCCAAGGCCACTACACACCTCCTGTCCAGAAAGGAGATGGCTGAGAGTTTCCTGGGGCTCCGGGGGGGAGGGGAACCATGGCTTTGCTGTGGGCTGTGGTGTTGGTGTTGGGTCCCCTTTCTACTTGTAGAGCTGAATGGGAGGTGGATGCCCGTCATGGAGCTTAGGTCAAATGAGTGGGGTCCCCAGGGACTCCCTAGAGACCAGTCATCGTCACGAGGAGTTTGTGGGGACTCGTACTTGGAGACTGTCAGAGCGGGAGGTTCAGCTGGGATCTTCAAGCTGCAGTGGGGAAGGAACATAGGTTTCTGTGGGTCAGAGTCTATAGAAGAAAGCATTCAGCGTACGCGCGCATGCACACACACACACACACACACACACACACACTGACAATACTACCCAGAAGGGTGAAAAGTGACTTCAACAAACAGTAGACCACAAGTCAGGCCTCTGGTCAGTCCATCTGAAACGTCCCCAGCCAGGTCCTGTGATTCGGCCTTGGTCACATGATACCCTCCAAGAAGTCGATCATGGCCGAGGATGCCATGCAAGTCAGGAACACGCCATTGTGTGCAAGTTTCCATGTCTTCCTGAATCCTGGAGAACCACAGATAGCCCGGCGAGGGAGGTGGAGCCCAAGGGCATTCGTCTGTGCCTGAGGTTACCAGGTCTAACAAAGAGATGGTTCAGCCTTTAAGAGTACTCGACGCTGCCGGGCGTTGGTGGCGCACGCCTTTAATCCCAGCACTCGGGAGGCAGAGGCAGGTGGATCTCTGTGAGTTCAAGGCCAGCCTGGTCTACAAAGTGAGTTCCAGGACAGCCTCCAAAGCCACAGAGAAACCCTGTCTCGAAAAACCAAAAAAAAAAAAAAAAAAAAAAAAAAAAAGAGTACTCGACGCTGCTCCTCAGAGAGCCTGCATCCAATTTCCACACACCCAGTGAGAGGCTCAAAACCAGCTGTAACCCCAGCTCCAGAGAAACCAGCGTCCTTTCTGCTGTCTGCAGGCAGCTGCGTGTAGATGACATACACACATGTGCACAAGCACGCATGCACGCTTGCGTGCACACACACCTGCATACCAACACATACATACACTAACTAACACACACAGGCATGCACACCAACACATGCACACACTAACATGCACACATGCACACCAACACATGCACACACTAACATACACACATGCACACCAACACATGCACACACTAACATACACACATGCACACCAACACATGCACACACTAACACACACACATGCGCACACGCACGCACGCAGATAAAAATAAGTCTAAGAGCTGGGCATTAGTGACACATGCCTTTAATCCCAGCACTTGGGAGGCAGAGGTAGGAGGATCTCTGTGATTTCGAGGCCAGCCTGGTCTGCAGATCGAATTTCAGGACAGCCTCCAAAACAATATAGAGAAACCCTGTATCAAAAAAGAAAAAAAATAAGTCTGGGAATACCTGGATGCCTAGTTAACTTTTCTGCCTACACAATGTGAGGATAATCCTGTGTGTTATTTGGGACCTGGTTCTCCTAAAAGTATGTGTTCTTCTCTGGAATTTGCATCCAGATGAGCAGGTTGTATTTTATTTGGCATCCGTAATCACGCTTCTTACCCACCACAAACTTGAAGCCTTGTCACCCCAAACTTGGGCAAGGAGACACAGAAATTGGATCAGAACTGGGTTTATGATATTAGACTGAAATGGACTTTGCCCCCCCCCAGGAGGTGGGGCGAGACTATTCACTAGTAACACAAGAGTACTTAGAAAGGTTGTGGAAACTGATTCTGCATCTGTGGGGTTGAAGGATTGAGGTGACACAGAGGACTGCAGCTGGAACATTCCGAGTCCATTCTGTCCGCTGAGCCAGTTACATTTGGAGTATTAATATTACATAAACAATATTTGTGGTCAAGCCAGGCCATGGATCAGATTGCATTTCTTATACAACTTTTAATTTTTCCCCCCTCTAACCATCATCCCGTCTAAGCATTTTTCCCTTTCTAAAGCCATTCGTGTCTCTTTTTCTGGGAATTGCTTATTCAGGTTCTCAGCTGGGTTGCTGAGTTCCCTCTCCCTCATTTATAAAAGTTTCTTTATAGGCATACAAAAATAAGTAAATAAAAAATAAAACGGGAAGACAGCTCTTATGGAGAACTGGGGATGATAAGTGACAGCTTTGGGGCTTTTTGCTTTACTCTGTGAATGTATTTGTGCTTTTGCACATCTATATCCAAACCTACATCTATATCTATATATCTATGTCTTTCATTTAAATCTATTGTATTGGGCGAAAGCCTGGAGATTTAAGTGAAAGATAAAATGCCCGGCCATTTGTGCTAAGAGAATGTGTGCGTGCATGCGTGTGTGCGTTTGTGCATGTGTGTGTGTGTGTGTGTGTGCGCGTGCATGCATGTGTGTTATTGCAAGGAGGGAGCAGCCTTATATACAGACTTACAGTACAGTGGAGAAGCCCCAAGTGTAAGAGTTCGTGTTTTCATAATTAGAGGCTGATGCCAGTGGGGCAAGGCCGGGGCTGTGAGCCAGGACTAGGAAACAGGACGCACCTGTGGTTACTGGTGTCTTTTATCCACAGCAATAAAAACCCTAGCTAAGACAGCTAGCTAGCTAGATACTTGTCACAAGACATGAGACGGGAAGGGTGAGAGCTGCCACTGGTTTGTCTCGGCTGTAGGAGTGTGCAAAGACCTGGTGGGACACGTCATTTCTCTTGGGCGTTAAAGGCTGTTTGGTAAGTAGGTGAAACACCATAGAGCTAAAGAAAACAGCTCTCAGCATAGTCACACAATCACTGCAGCCGTGATTTAAGAAAGAAGGAAAATGGCTCCTCTGATCTGTTGTTGTGTCACTGTAACTATGCATATATACGAACTCGCAGAGTACATAGGGGTTGGTGCCGTCTGCGGTCTGGAACCATCTCCTTAGTGCTTGTGTATTTCCTTCTGTATTCCTGCACTGGGCTAGGGTGCAGCTTTACACGGCGTCACATCTGCCTGGCATTTCTTTTTATAACAAACACGCTATGTATCTGCTCTTCCTGTGAATTGACAACCCTAGGTTTGGCTTTGTTTTGTTTTCTGGGGATTCTGTTTGTTTGTTTGCTTGCTTTCATTAGACAAGGGCTTACTGGGTTGCCCAGGCTCTCCTCGTACTCATGGTATCCTTTCTGCCTTGGTAGAGCCATTGATTTTTTTAAAATAAAACATTTATCAGAGGTATATTGGATCCATTAGATGCGATCAGCTGGCTGTACTTCATAACTCTTAACAGCCTGGAGCTGAGGCTGGGCGGGAGGCGGGGAGCCATGGGAAAACCGACATTTACCGGTCAGAGCGACTCGGGTTGTCTAGCTTTCAAATTCCTCCTGTGCCTGAAGGAAATTGCCTGGGAGCTCAAGAGAACCACCCCCAGATGCCCAGCACTGTGTCAGCAAGGCCACTGTCCCTTGGCAGACATTTATAATCTCTCCCACCAGCCATGCTTTGGAAAGCCTGCGTTAGAGAGATCGATCTGTACGCCGTATCTTAACACCATTCTGCCTCGGAAAGCACGGAGCCACACAGATGAACTCGCTTCCTTTGCTCGAGGGAGCAAAGGCAGGAAACATTAGCCCAGTTTTAATACAGAGCTGTCCAAGAAGCTGTCTCCCCAGCGAGCACAGGGACAGGAGCAGGACGTTGCCGATGCTGAGGATGACATCACTGACACCAAGCAGGACAGGCGTTTGCGAGACATGCACAGGTTTTTTTTATTCCGGGGCCCCGGGCTTCTGAACAGTGGCCTTTCTTTCTCTATGCCATTTACCCTGGAGAAGTAAGTGAATTACGCAGGGAAGCGGGAGAACCAGTCTGTCTCACTGCAGTCTTAAATTGAATTTAATTGAATTTATAAATACAAATAAGAGGAGAGCATCCTGGGCTCGTTGACACACGGCTTGGGGGGGGGATCGATTGACAGCTAATCTGAGATGCAATTCTTGGGTCTGTTGTTCTCCATGTGCTTCTCCAAATTTGCATTTTAATGTCTGTGTTTGGGGGGGCTTAATTTCCCACAAGAACAAAGGGATTCTTTGAAAGGAATTATACGTGAAAGTCAGTGGAGTGTTGTGGCCACCATCTACGAGGAGCTTATATGCATCTTTCAGAGATGCCACGGAGACCAAATCTCACCAGCCAGAGGAGGAGAAACTAAACATGACTGTGCGGTGTGTCATCAAATCAGAACGATAAGACCACGAGCAAAATGAGGGGGAAATACATTAAGATCTTTAACCTTTGCAATCTGGTCCAGCTTGAGAGCCACTACAGGGTAGTGTTGTCTACAGGGTAGTGTTGTCTACAGGGTAGTGTGGTCTACAGGGTAGTTTGGTCTACAGGGTAATGCAGTCTACAGGGGATGCAGTCTACAGGGTAGTGTCATCTACAGGGTAGTGTTGTCTACAGGGTAGTGTCATCTACAGGGTAGTGTTGTCTACAGGGTAGTGTCATCTACAGGGTAGTGTGGTCTACAGGGTAGTGTCATCTACAGGGTAGTTTGGTCTACAGGGTAATGCAGTCTACAGAGTAATGCAGTCTACAGGGTAGTGTGGTCTACAGGGTAGTGTCATCTACAGGGTAGTGTCATCTACAGGGTAGTGTCATCTACAGGGTAGTGTTGTCTACAGGGTAGTGTGGTCTACAGGGTAGTGTCGTCTACAGGGTAGTGTCATCTACAGGGTAGTGTTGTCTACAGGGTAGTGTGGTCTACAGGGTAGTGTGGTCTACAGGGTAGTGTGGTCTACAGGGTAGTGTGGTCTACAGGGTAGTGTGGTCTACAGGGTAGTGTGGTCTACAGGGTAGTTTGGTCTACAGGGTAGTGTCGCAGTCTGCACCATGGTCATTACATTTCCCGGTGTGGGCAAATGCCAAGCAACTAAGTCACAAGGACGAACGGTCACGGATAAAGGAGAAAAAGGCCGATAAGCATGAATCACCTACAACTTCCTTAGGAAAAGTTTAACCAGGAAGTGGACGCGGGAGTTTTAAAGGAATACTTACGGGCATCTGTTGACCTGGGAAAAGTTTAAAAGGCTGGGCTCTGTATTAACAACAGGGCCAGGAGAAAAGCCCCCAACACAGCAGTCAGAAGAGGTCGGTGACATGGTGCCAAAAGGTCTTCTTTGTCATTGTTGTTGTGGACACAGTCTCACTAATTAGTCCTGGCTGGCCTGAAACTCCTTATGCAGAGCAGAGTGGCCTCTGTCCCCCAAGGGGCAGGCTCAAAGGCGTGAGCCCCCAACCCGAGTATACTTTTCACTGTTGTTTCCATGCTGGGAATTTAGCCCAAGGTCTTCCATGTGGTAGGCAAGTCCTCTACCTTAAGCTATAACTCCAGTTCTGTCATTTTGTGTGTGTTTTGTTGTTGTTGTTGTTGTTTGAGACAGGGTTTCTCTGTGGCTTTGGAGGCTGTCCTGGAACTCGCTCTGTAGACCAGGCATCATCTATCTATCAGTTATCTATCTCTATCTGTCTGTCTGTCTGTCTATCTCATGTTCCTGACTCCAGTTCACAGGAAGAAAACATGTCTATAATATTCATATTTCTGAGCAGTATCTTACTACATCATCCAGGTTAGTCTTGAACTCTTGGTCCCTTTGGCTCAGCCTCCTGGGTGTTCTGATTACAGGCATACATGATACCACACCCAGATATAATCTTAGAACTAAGGCTAGAGCGGGCATAAGGCAGGAGTACATGCTTGGAGCAGGGGCGGGGGGGCGGGGGAGAGGGGGGGAGAGGTGGCGGTCAGCAAGGTGCAGACTGGTTTGAGGAGAGACCCTAGGGCAAGGGACCATCAATAAGGAGAATTGGGACGCCGGGACGCCTCTCGACGAACTATTCCACACCTTGCAATGGTTCTCATTCTACAGGAAAATTCACAAGTGTCATTCATTATACCTGCATCGAGAAACCGTGGGGTGACCTGAATATTAATTATGTGCCACAGGAAACAGACTCTTCTCTAGGTCGGGACGATCAGAACAGTGTGTCAGCTGCTCCCTATTAATTACTTGCTTTCTGTATTTGTCTGCTTTGCACTCATCACGTGTCAAGCGGTGCCCCAAATAGACCACAGATGTTACGTAATGAATGGAAGTTCACGATCTTTCTATCTTCAGAGGCTTTCTGTTTCAGCACGACTCACATCTTACCCATGACAGTAATTATGAGTAGGACGTCTGCCGAGAGCTCCTGGAACAGGATGTCCAGGTGATATTTCAGAACTTCTGGTAGACCTTAACTAAAAATGTATCAACTTGCTGCTGCCACCACCCAATCCCAAGGGAGCAGAGACTTCAGCGAGTTCCACCCAGAACCCAGGGCCACGGTTGAGGAAGGCATTGCTACCACAGCCATGTCTGAGGAGAGCGGCACTGCCCGAGACGTCCTCAACATTCACGCTGCTTTTAGGAGGTGTGGGAGACTTCTTTCTAAATGATTCGTTTATTTGCATTGGTATGTCTGTGTTAGGGCATTGGATCCCCTGGAACTGGAGTTACAGACAGTTGTGAGCTGCCGTGTGGGTGCTGCGAATCGAACCCAGGTCCCTCTGGAAGAGCAGCCGGTGACTGCTGAGCCGTCTCTCCAGGCCCTGTGGAGGGCTTCTTGTAGCCATAGAAGGCTGACGCATGGACTTCCCCAAGCTGTCAGTCACAGACAAGTGTCGAATCCTTCTTTGGTGTTTGGCAGCGAGAACTATGGGAAAGGATGAGCCTCCAACGTTGACAGAAAGGGGAAGTCAAGGACAGTGGCGGGCAGAGCTCCCGGGCAGTTAGGACTATGGCTGTCTTGGCCAGGCATGTCAGAAGAAGGAGACGGGCAAACGGAAGATCAGCCTTGAGTGTTGCCACTGGGAGGTCAACCACGCTTCATGGGAAGGCCGAACATCATGTATGTACCATGTTTCAATGGAAGACCACACATCATGTATGTACTTCAATGGAAGACCACACATCATGTATGTACTTCAGTGAAAGACAACACATCACATATGTACCATGTTTCAATGGAAGGCCGAACATCATGTATGTACCACGCTTCATAGGAAGGCCACACATCATGTATGTATGCCCGACACAGATTAGACCTGATGGGTGAAAATATAGGAAGGACTCAGAGTTGGTGGGTGGAAAGGGCTTGGGGGTTGATCTGGGAGGAGCTGGGAGAGGGGTGAATATGTTCAAATATCACTGTGTGGAATCCTCAAAGAACCAATAAATACCCTTTAATTAAAGAACAAGGCATGGTGGTGCACACCTTTAATCCCAGCACTCAGGAGGCAGAGGCAGGAGGATCTCTGCGAGTTCCAGGACAGCCTGGTCTATATAGAGAGACCCCCGCTGATTATTCCATGGGGAATGTAGCGTAGTTGGTAGACCAGTTGCCTACCATGCACAAAAACTTGGGTTCAAGCCCTCAAACCACTCATGCTACATGAGGTACTCATGCCTACAATCCTAGGACTCAGTGGAAGACAGGGCATTCAGGAGTTCAAGGTCATCCTCTGCTATATTGTGATTTCCAGGGCAGCCTTGGCTACATGAAACCCTTCCTAAAATAAAATGAAAGCAAAGCATATCCCCTAAACCCATCATGGGCTGCTTGGAATTCTCACAGTTGAGGTGTCTGGAGTAAGGATCCCCCTGTATTCCCCTGCACACGAGAAGCTGTACTGGGCCCCGCTGTCTACCCAGAGCTCCCCAGAGCTCTGCTTCCGTTACGGCGGTTGGCCAGCCTCTGTGCTGACTTGGATTTCACCAGTACTTCCGCTAACTGCCGTTTCTGTCTCATGATCCATCTGGAGAACGTATCACTCCGCAGTCCTGTCTCTGTAGTTTCCTCTGCTCAGCGACTGTTTCTCAGAGTTCCATTGATCATCAGGACCTTAAACGTTTTTGAAGGTTCTCGCTATGTGCCTGGTAAAATACTTCTCTACCTGGATCGATCGGGTATTTTGTTTGTGGTTAGACTGGAGTTCTGGGTAGAGGAATACCACAGAAGTCTGGGAGCCTCCTCACAGCCAAAGCCCATATATCCACATGGCGTGTCATCACTGAAGCTACCCTTGATCACTAAGTTTCTCCACTTGAAGATCTCTCTGTCCTCTCCTCTGATGCTGTGTTTTTTGGTTTTGGTTTTGGTTTTGGTTTTTTGAAGCAAAAGCCATAGCTGAAGGGGAGGCAACCACTAAGCCTTGCTTCCTGGGGCCAGGAGCATCTGTGTAAAGCGCTTGGCATTGTTGGAATTCTTCTGTGAGAGAGGTATCTTCCCTTTTCCGTCGTGACTGGGGGTGGGGGTATTTATATTGCGCCCTGGTTGCAAGCCAGTCCTGGGCTGTTTATGTCATCAGTGGCCACGGGACACAGAGCATCCCTGGTTTTCAGCTCTCCATTGTGTTCAGCAGGTTGAGGTGCTGTAGGCTCTTACCCATCCCATCCCGTCCCTGTCCATGTGCAGGAAGCAGCCATCTTTTGGAGTTCTTGCTTTTTTGGGAAAAAGATTTACTTATGTGTGCATGTTCATCCGTGTCACATTACAAGCGCCACACGCATGTAGGAACCCACAGAGGCCAGGAGAGCCGGACCACGGAACTGGAGTTATGTATATATGGTTTTGAGCTGCCTCGGGAATGCTGGGAAGGAGGCTTTGCCGGAGCAGTAAGTGCTCTTAACTGCCGAGCCCATCTCTCAAGCCCTGTAGTTTTCTTTCTTATCAGGACCACCAACCAGCCCACAAAGCGACACGGGGTCGTGGTATCAATTATAAAAGCCCCCTTCTTGGCCTTCTCCCCGCTGAGATCGTAGTCCGCGATGTCACACACCGCTTGCGTTTCCTTTTTGAAGCCTCAGATCCTGCCTTTCTGTCACCAGAGATTTCGATCCAGTGTGTCTAGGGAGGGGCCCAATAGCATGGTTTTACTGTTGTCTTTAAAGTAAGACGGCACTGGGAGAGTAGCTTGGGAATGGAGACCTTGTCTAGCATGGGCTCTGGGTTTGGTCCTCAGCTCTGAAAAATAACCATGTCCAGTGACAATGCAAAGGTTTCACACACACACACTTTTATTCTGAATTTTTGTATAAATGAGTGTGTGAATGGCCTATTCATGCTCCTGGTTTATTGGGCTAATCACCTTGTGATCATTAGCTATAATCTCTTTCTCTCTCTTTCTCTCTCTCTTTCTCTTCTCTCTCTCTCTCTCTCTCTCTCTCTCTCTCTCTCTCTCTCTCTCTCTCTCTCTCTCAAGATAGGGATTCATAGCTGGGTGTTGGTGGCACACGCCTTTAATCCCAGCACTCAGGAGGCAGAGGCAGGCGGATCTCTGTGAGTTCGAGGCCAGCCTGGTCTACAGAGCGAGTTCCAGGACAGCCTCCAAAACAATACAGAGAAACCCTGTCTCAAAAGACCAAACCAAAACAAAGACAGGGATTCATACAGCACAGAGTAGCCTTGAACTCCTGATCTTCCTGCATCTGCCTCCCAAACGCTAAGATTATATGTGTTGGCCCCTTTATTCTGTTTTTCATTGCCGTGACCTAAGCCAAACAAATGACTCCCAGAGGGGAAGGCTGCATTTTAGCGTGTTTCTTCAGTCCGTGTGGTGGGAAGGAAACCCAGTGTTTGACAGAACCCAGAGCTCACAACTGGCAGCCAGGAAGCAGAGAGAACCCCTGCTCTCTGGGGCTCTCTACCTTTCCCTGGACTTCCTTGGGGGCTCCAACCACTCGCCCCGGGGCGGATCTTCAACCCCTTAGCTAATCTTTTCTAGGAATGCTCCCTGCAGCCTTTACAAATGCCCGAGAAGTGCCTTTTGCTAACCGCAGGCACTTCTCAGTCCAGTCAAGTTGATAATTAAGATTAACCATAAACCGTTGTCAAGCTCACACCCAAGCATATCTCCCTGGACGATAGCACTCTGCTCCTGGCCCTGGAAAGGGCTGTGCCCCCCCCCCATAAGGCAAAGCACACGTGCTTCATCTCCACAGGGGTCTCGCGGTCTTAATGGTTCCAATGAAGGTCCAAGTGTCCTCTAGGAGTCAAGGCAAGTTCTTAGCTGTGAACACCGGTAACCAGAAAACCAAGACAGCGGCCCAAAGCAGACGCGCCCTTTTGGGACTGGAAAGGAGCAAAGGGAATGGGAACCAAAGCAAGACCAAAGCCCAGCACGGAAAATGCTAAATCCTGTCTGGGTCACGTGGTCTTGATATGTGACCTCCTCCGGCAGATGTCAACAGCTGGCCTCTGTGGTCTGGGCAGTCTCAGCCCACGTGGCCCGTCTTTGACTGACTCCGTTTGCTGCCTGTGGCTTTTTGGTGATCGACATTCCAAGCTCTTGACCTTTTCAACGCGGGGGGACCCTTATCCTTACAGCTTCACACATCACCCTCGGGAGACTACCTTTAGGGACTCTCAGCCTGCTCTCCCAAACCTTGCTTTAAGATCTGTGCGGGAGCCTCCATGAGCTGAGAGCCCTTACATTCTGTGACTGGAAAACCAGCACCACAGGCCATCCGCCACCAGCTCCAGAGGTAGCTAAACCCCACCGACCGCCGGACCGTTGCTGCAATAGCCCAAGTGTCCTGGTGGGTGAAGATGCAGGAATATTTTCCTACATAGTCGTGTGTGAGCAGGCCACCCTAGACTTCTCTTTTCAAAGCACAGCCTTTCCAATGAGTGTCCGGCTGTGTGTGTGTGTGTGTGTGTGTGTGTGTGTGTGTGTGTGTGTGTGTCCGTCCAGTGACTGCAATGCAGATAACCAGGACAGTTCCCCAGAGGCCTCCAAGAAGTCTTTGTTATCCCAATGCAAAGCATGGTATCCTTGCATCTCTGCAGCTGCGGTACTCTCCTTGGCACCAACTTGATTGTCCTTGACTTCTGGTACGTTCTCAAGCCGCCTTTAAAGAGAATCTCGTCTCCCTGGCTGAAAGGAGACTGTCCTAAGTCCGCCACAGCATGGATGCTGGACTAGCCTCGAAATCTACTCTGCCGGATCAATCAGCCTGTCAGTTTTAAAACCCAGCCTCCGTCGGAGAAGAGGCACCATGGCCACGGCAGGAAGGAAACCGTTTCACTGGGGCTGGTTCACTGGTTCAGGGGTTTAGCCCATTGTTGTCATGGCGGGAGGGACACGGCATCGGGCAGGCAGACACGGTGCTGGAGAAGGAGCTGAGAGTTCCCCGTCTGAATCCACGGGCAACAGGAAGAGAATAAGATACATACAAAGGCGGGCTTCCTTGGCGTACAAGAACGGTGAAGAGCTGATTGCCTTCCCCTATTCCATAGTCCACATCGGATCTGAAACCGGTTAACTTCAGGATAGGAAAGACCATGGGTCAGGAATAGAAGCCCATGTGTCCAACCCCGAAGGGAAGCGTGGGCCTGTAGGAGAGGTCACAAGAGAAGGCAATATGGGGACATGCAAAAGTGTTAGAGAGGAAGGGTCCTCTTCCAGAAGACCTTGGTGTGCAGGAGGGACACTCCACAGTCCCAGTCAGTGACAGGACTTGAGAAGGGCAAGCTGGGGTGGGGGTAAAAGGAGCAGTCTTGGAGACTGACCCCATAACACACATGCACGCACAGGAGCACACACACACACACATGCACACACGCACACTCACACACGCATGCGCGCACACACACCGCTGGCAATATTGAGCAGTATATAATAGGGCACTTTATACATTACTATGGACTCAGTATACTTTACCTGCTAACCCTGTCCCGCACCTTCCTTTCATGACGGCTGTGGGCAGCAGGGCTGTGTTAGAGGTTACAACATTATGTACTTGTATGAAAATGCCCTTAGTGCCACAGACAAGGAACACATACCAACAAAAAGGGAAACAAGACGGGCGGTGGTGGAGCATGCCTTTAATCCCAGCACTCGGGAGGCAGAGGCAGGCGGATCTCTGTGAGTTCGAGGCCAGCCTGGTCTACAGAGGGAGTTCCAAGCCAGTCAAGACTGCAGAGTGAGACCTTATCTCAACAAAGGAAAAGAAAAAACTAAGAAGTTAGTATCAGGGGCTGGGGTAGGCCCAACCGAGTGTTTGTCTGCAGGAATGTGGACTTTGGGACCTCAGACTAGAAAAGCTGTTGAATGCTTGAGGTGGGTGGGGCCTCACTGGGCCGTCCTAGGAGGAGCATGGAGGACAGTGGTGCTGAGGGAGATTTGAACTCTGGAGGCTCAAGAGATGTCAGAGGAGAGGAACGTTAATGTGTGGCTTAGAGGCCATTCTTGTGGTATTTTGGCGAAGGTGGCTGGTTTCTGCCCTTGTCTAAAAAAAAATCTGCCTGAGGCTAAATTGAAAAGTTGGAGGATAACAGCTTTCACAGAGATTTCAAAAGCAACCTAGGATTGACTGCGCTGTATGGCCAGTCCTATGCACGTCTAACCCTTCTTCTGGCTTTCAAAGAAGTTAGTTTTGTTGTTGTTGTTGTTTTTAAAGTGAGGGGGAGGGCCGGGCGTTGGTAGCACACACCTTTAATCCCAGCACTGGGGAGGCAGAGGCAGGCGGATCTCTGTGAGTTCGAGGCCAGCCTGGTCTACAAAGTGAGTTCCAGAACGGCCTCCAAAGCCATAGAGAAACCCTGTCTCGAAAAAAAAAGAAAAAAAAAGTGAGGGGGAGCCGGGCGTTGGTGGCGCTCACCTTTAATCCCAGCACTGGGAAGGCAGAGGCAGACAGATCTCTGTGAGTTCGAGGCCAGCCTGGTCTACAGAGCGAGTTCCAGGACAGGTTCCAAAACAATACAGAGAAACCCTGTCTTGAAACTCCAAAAATAAATAAAAAAATAAGATAAAATAAGGTGAGGGGGAAATCAATACAAAACCAGGGGTAATCCAGACACTATTCCCCTGGGGATGGAAATGTGGACACATAGCTACCACTTTCTATTTCCCTAATGTGCACAGGTGTTTACCCACATGGATGTCACCACCTCCATGCCTGGTGCCCTTGAATGCCAGAAGAAGGTGTCAGATCCCCTGGAACTGGAGTTACAGATGGCTGTGAGCCGCCATGTGGGTGCTGGGAATTGAACTCGGGTCCTCTGGAAGAGCAGCCGGTGCTCTTAACCAATGAGCTGCCTCTCCAGCAACCACAGCTGCCACCCTGATCTTGAAACTTCTGAGTGCATGTTTATTGGTAGAGGTAGTAGTGATGTTGGTGGCGGCTGTGGTGGCGGTGGTGGCGGCGGCGGTTCTCTCAAGGCCATGGCTCTGTGTGCATGCAAAGATAGGTTTCTGAACAAGGAGTCAACAGGAGCTTCGGGAGAGCTGGGGTGGGAGTCTGCAGACAAGGAAGGACGAAGGGTTTTCAACTGTGTTAATCTGATGTCCTGTTGGGTCCCTATAGCTCCATCTCAGCCCCAGCCAGTTCCTCACGGCACAATTGCAGAACAGCTTTACAAAGTGAGTCTTGGTAGATTCCTTTCCCATGGTTTGGAGATAATCTGGGAACTGTATCCTTTGTCTGTCAGCATGTGACCTTAGTGAGGACCTCCAGAGATTTCTTGTTTGTGTCTAGAATATTCAAGGCCACATCTGACTTTGGGTCATAGGTATGATTACATCTCCTCTAAATGTTTAGTGCCTTTTCATGGGTTTGGACCACTTGGCACACTGGGGTGCTGGCATTTTATCACAACTCCGAAGACCTCAGCACACGAATTTTCAGAATTAGTTAAGTAAACTTCCTCTATATTCCTTTTTTTTGCTAGGCAGCAAATTCAAAAGTTTCACATTCCAAAGTGTGTGCGTTAAAGAACTTCAGTGTAAAAGGCCACCTTACTTTTAGACTGAGGTTAGTAGCTAGACTGAGAGCCCTAGGGTTGGGAAAGTCTTGACTGTGTTAGGGATGCTGGGTAGATCTAAGGCCTCTAGTGAGGGAGGGGCACCAGAGGCTGACCCTGCAGTGTAAGCTGAACCATTCAGCAACAGCCTCCCTGTTCTACGGTCCCTGCAGGAGAACAGACGCTGTGATCTACGTAAGAGGAAATGGATCTCTCTGTATGTTCCCAGCCTTGTGCTGAGAGGCTGGTTTTGAAGACAAGGATGTCAGCATTTATGCTGGTGAGTTCCGTTTTCCCCAAGTCTGTGGTTTCCCAGAGTGGCCTTGCTTACTTATACTGCAGCACGGGACGCTAACTGGGGGCCCTTGAACGATGAGTAATTGTTTCATGACTCAGCTGCTTTTATACACAGACACACAGACACACAGACACAGAGACACAGACACACACACACACACACAGAGAAATCTACACACGCGCACGCGCACAAACACAGACACACACACAGAGAAATATACATGCACACACAGACACACAGAGAGAGAAATACACACGCACACACACATACACAGACACGTGCGCGCGTATGCACACACACACAGAAAGAGAAATATACGCACACACAAAGAAATACACATGCACATACACAGAGAGAGAGAGAGAGAGAATTCCGTTTCCTCTCCTCCCCTTTCTTCCTTTCTTTTCCTATCTTCATTTCTCTGAAGATGTTGGAAATGAAGACCCAGGGCCTCATGTGTGAGAGGTAAGTTCTCTAATACTGAGCTACACCCTGGCTCTCATTCATACATTTCTACTTTGCTGATCTGAAAACGTGGCCAGCCGCATGGAATAGTGGAGACTTAACCCTAGGTTTACAAAGCCCCTGAAACTATGCCCACTTGTACATGTGTTTCCTCCTAGAGTCTGGAGGATATGTTTTTGACCATTGGGTCAAAGAGGGCATTACAGGTTTAAGAACGTGAGTTAAATGTGCAACTCTAAAAACCATGACAAAAGTTAACTCCTGTTGCCTGCAAATGGATATTCCTGAAGTTATCTTGGTCAACTGTTTTTAAAACCCAATATCTTTCCCACCCAACATATGTAAAACAACAGAGAGAGAGAGAGAGAGAGAGAGAGGGAGGGAGGGAGGGAGGGAGGGAGGGAGGGAGGGAGGAAGGGAGGGAGGAAGAGAGTGAGTCAACTTCAAAGGCCATATTTCTGTTTACCCTGGAAAAATAACTTACTTTTTATATAAAAATGTCCTTATAGTCTATCTATCTTTCTATTCAGTTGCGGTATTTGTACTTTAAGGTTTTGAGGAGTTTTTTCTTTTCTTTTTTTAAAGATATTTATTTATTTATTTATTAATTACATATACAGTGTTCTGCCTACGTCCCAGAAGAGGGCATCAGATTGAATTGTAGATGGTTTTGAGCCACCATGTGGTTGCTGGGAATTGAACTCTGGACCTCTAAGAGAGCAATCAGTGCTCTTAACCTCTGAGTCATCTCTCCAGCCCTGAGGGGTTTTTTTCTTATTATTACTTGAAACTAAGAAAACTTTACACATGTGTTTAAGCATTGTTACATTGTTTTGAAGCAAGGTCTCACTGCACAGGCCAGGCTGCCCTGGAACTGACTATTCTCCTGCCTCAGTGTCTGACTTCCGGCATTGTCGGCATAAACATGCTTGTCTCTGAGGTTTTAGTCCTCTTTACCTTTTCCAAAAGTAACTGCAATGATGAATGTGTCGCTTGAACCCACTGTTTAAACCTAGGCTTGCATGTGTAACCCTGGACAGCACAGGGCATAGCTCTACCCATGCTGGAGTGTTGAGCCCATCATTCTATAACTCACTTTCCTTATTCAGATTATAATTTTGAGATATGTGGTCCATGCTTTGTGAGCTAGGGATATAGGTCAATGGTATAGCATTTACTTAGCACATACCTACGTACCTTTTGGCTCCATCCCAGAACTTTAAAAAAAAAAATCTAGTTCATACTTTTGTGCGTGCTATTTTGCATTTTAACACTTAAAAGCGGTCCCATGTCTTCATCATTAACGGGTGTCTGGAATGTTTTATAATTGCTTAGTTTTAATCAACAATGCAACAGTACGCTTCTCTGCATAGTCCCCTTGTGAGAACAACCTTCTAGCGTGGAAACCCGGGAAGAGAAGTGTTGCATTATAGGGTACATACGATCCCATTTATTAAACGCTGTCAACGGTCTCCGAACGGGAGGGTGATACTGTCCTCTACTCCAGCAGCATCCAAGATTAATGGAACTCTTTCCCCTGGAGCCTGATAAAAATAGACCAGGTCTAGGACCTGGGGATGACTCAGCGGGCTCGCCACACAAGCCTGATGACCTGAATCCTGGGACTCACATAAAAAGCCAGGTGCAGTGGTTCACATCTGTAGTCCCAGAACCCCAACAACGAGATGGGGGTGGACACGGGGGAAATCACAGAACAGGAGACCCTGTGTGAGCAAGGGGAGAATGGACTGGAAATCTCTCTCTTCCTCTCCCTCTCCCAATAACTAATTAAAGAGTGTGTGTGCCTGGTCTGAGGCCTCCTGCTTTCTCCCACCTTCCTGTGTTGCAGAACTACCTCTCTGGTTCAGGAGTCGACAGCCCACCAAGGAGTAGTCAAGTCTCCGTCTTTTCTGCCCAGCTGTCGATCCTCGAGACCTTGGTAACCTGGCAGCTGGGGCTGTTGTGGGGTTGTGTCCGAGGCCGCCCGTTTAAACCCTTTAGCTTTACGTTCCTCCGGCTTGATAAACCTAGTAGAAACTTGATTTGCTCTCTCACGCCTAAGCTCTAATCTCACCCTCTGCCTAGCCTCGGGACCATGTTCTCTTATTGAGCAGTGAAGCAGCCTTACAGCAGCATTACACCTAGGCTTGACCTTGGGGCTACCTAAGGTCAAAACTGCTGCGTGGTTTCTCATGGTCATGTGATGGGGGCGGGGACGTCCTTCTGTGTATGTGTTTCTCTTATTGGTTGATTAGTAAAACACTGTTTGGCCAATGAAGCAGGGAGATAGGCGGGACTAGGAGACGAGGAGAATTCTGGGAAAGGTAGGCAGAGGGAGACCTGGAAACAGTCGCCATGTAGACCACCATAGGAGTAACAGGTCCGGACCCTCCTCCATGTAAGATGAGACCACCTGGAAATACTTAGATTAATAGAAATGGGTTAGTAATTAAGACAGAGCTAGTCAGTAAGAAGCCCTAGTCACTGGCCAACACTTTTATAACTAATATAGCGTCTGTGTGCTTATTTGGGGAAAGGTGGCAGCAGGACCAGACTGGCAGGAGAGAACCGCCTGCAACGTTCATGGTTCCTCAACAGATATTTGTTGAGTGGCTGGCGGAGGACCGGAAAAGGTGAAGGAGATGTGCTGTCATCTGCAGAGGTACAGTAGCTACTTTTCTACTGTGTAAAACACCACAATCACAATAGGAAAAAAAAAGAGTTTGTTTGGGTTTCCGGTACCCGCAGAAGCGGCAGGAGGCAAATTTGCGATCCTCCTCCATCAGCCTCCTGGGTGCTAGGGACAAATGTGTGTACCACATTCCAGATCAGGTCGTCCCTCGCTGGCCACAGCTGGTTGACCTTGTAGATGTGGAACTCTGAGACAGGGAAACCCAGCCTGTTCTCATGCCTCCGCGATTTGGCGAGAGCTCTCCCAGTGGAACTGTAGTTAAGAGGACCCTTTGATTCAGGGATGAGAGTAGCCGAGGGGCAGCTCAGTGAGTGACAGCATTTGCTGTGAAGCCTGGTATAATGAATTCTATCCGTGCAACCCACTGTGGGAGGAGAGAATTGGCCGCCTGATTCCCAGACCTGTGTTAACAGTGGACACACACGCGTGCACACGCACGCATGCACGCACACACACGCAGACACACACACTGGGATTGGGTGTAGAAGGCTGTTGGGTCTTTCATTGATCTGGGAAGCAGAGGCACAAGGTGGGAAAGAGCAGAACCCGTCTGGGGAAACGCGGATGTCTGCGGCAGAGGAAGTCGTGGGAGGGAAAGAGGATAGACCCAGGAGGACAGGCTGGGTCTGGTCACTGAGGGATGTGAGTGACAGGGAGGATGAGTCAGAACCCTCAGAAGGCCTTTGAGGCAGAGAACCCCGTGATGGGCGGAGCAGCAAGGGTCACTGAACTGGCGTGGCACGTGGGTGGAAGGGAAGGGGAAGGAGGCATGGCAGTCAGGCTCTAATGTCAGAGACAGACTGCAGGTGGTACCAGGAGAACCCGGTTGGCCCTCACGCACGCTCGCCCCGCCCGCTCGCCGCTGCACTCTGGCCCACCTGCCTGCTGGGGTTTACTGATAGTTCCTTGGTGGGTCCGGGCTGAGGAATGCTGCAAAGATTATACAATGCAACAGATCACAGGCAGGAGATTCATTGGTGTGTGTGTGGAGGCCGGGCCGGCACATGAGTGACAGACAGACAGACAGAGCGGGAGAACAAGAGAGTGGTCTGTGATGGCAGGGACCTTTTAAAGGGTACAGCGGTTAATGATGACGTAGCTGCTAGCGCTGAGTCACTGAAGGCGGGCTGGTGTGTCTCGGGGAGCTGGTTCCCAACACTGGCTGTTCTTGTCTGCCAACAACAGTAGCCCAGCGAAGATGGGCTGTGAACTCACAGAGGTAGCAACCAGAGGAGACAGCAGCTCTCCAGAAACGGGCCGGGATGTGCCTGGGACCCAGATGTCCTGTGGGCCTGGCCTGGTTAGGAATTCCTTCTCCTGCCCTCTCCTTCCCAGATTCTTCTCCAAACTTCGTGAAACCCATTTTCTGGGATGGATTCACTGTCTCATAATTCACAGCGAACCTTCCTCCCCAAATGAACCATGACCGACACACATGTTGAAATCATCCACTATATGAAAATGACAAAACTTGAAACCAGTGAAGAAGCATGATCGATTTTGGAAAAAGCGTCTGGAGAACAGGCTGCCAGCATTCACAGAGCTGATTTTAAGTTTCAGGCCCCCAGGCTGTCTCTGTATTATCTCTCTCTTCTCCTTTCTTCCTCTACCCCTTCCTTGGGTCATTCCTTTGCCTAACCACCCATTTCCCTCCAGATTAGAAATTCATCTAAGCACGGTCTTACTTTCGCATTCCTCTTTGCCAATCGGAAGTGTCAAGTCAAGCCGGTGCAGAATTCCCAGAGGGAGCAATTAGCTCTGGCTGGCTGTGAGATCCCAGCCTCCACAGGGGGGGTGTGGGGGGTGTGCTGCGGTGCTGGCTCTTGACTGGTGCCTACGTGTCGGAACAGGAAGTCGGTAGGCAGGAAGTCGGTAGCAAGCTAGAACAGGCAGACATTAATCTGCAGTGTGTGCCAGGCCCGGGGAATAAGAGCTGCGTGTGCCGGAGCAGCACAGCTTTCTCAGGTGGGGAAACCGGGAATGAGTAACTCGAAGTCTATTGGCTCGGTCGCCTAGTCACATCGAGGTAAAGAGTGCCTGCCGATCGGGGTTGGCCTGTCCTAGAATCTGAGTGTTTAAGAATCCATTCGTAAAAATGGTAACTTCTCACTGTGGTTCTTGAACATGCAAAGAAAAAGAATGGAAAATGGGAAGCATTTGTTCAAGCACACGTGTGTGCACACGCGTGTGTGTGTGTGTGTGTGTGTGGTGTGTGTGTGTGTGTATCTGTGTGTCTGTCTGTCTGTGTGTGTGTCTGTGTGTGTGTGTGTGTTTAGTGGTGATAGTGATGGGTTTTACATAACTGGGTTTTCTCCTAAGAGAGTCAAGAAGCATAGAGGAAGCCAGGTTGGAAGCCGTGGTGTAACCTAGCTCAGTGCCTGAGGGATGTTTCCAGAACGCCAGCTTCTGGAGGACAGGCAAAGTTCACTTTGAAGTTGCTTGATTTTTCTTCCATGTAAATTTCCCTGTCTTCCTGAATCTTAGTAAACATTAAATCTACTTCACACACAAAGGTACAGCAGTGTAAACAAGACAATGGCTCAGTTTCGCATTTGTTTTCAGTTTGGCTTGAGATGCACAGGCCTACATACCTACTTACATACACATACACATACACATATAAATATAACTTTCCTTTGTTTCCTTGTTTCTCTCCCTTCCCTCCCCTTCCCTCCCTCTCTCTCCCTCCCCTCTCTTCCTGTCTCTCTCTGTCTCTGTCTCTCTCTCTCTCTCTTTCTAGACAGGGTCTCATGTAACCCCTGGTGGCCTCAAACTCACTCTGTAGCTGAGGTGGCCTTGAACTCCTGATCCTCCTCTCCTCTCCTAAGCACTAGGATACAGGGTGAGCCACCGCACATTTGAGTTACACGGACTGCGAGCTGAGCCCTGAGCTGAACTGTCCCCAGAAGCAGAAGGTGAGGGGGGGGCCTAGCGCTTAGGGTTCCTGAGACTGTGAACCCCATTTGTAGTCAAGGAGGAGTCTCAATCGCTTTTAGCACAGTGGTTCTCAAACTTCCTAAGGTTGTGGCCCTTTAATACACTTCCTCATGCTGGGGTGACCCCAACCACAAAGTTATTTTGTTGCTGGCTTATAACCGTAATTTTGCTACTGCTATGAGTCGTAATGCAGATATCTAATATGCAACCCCCAGGGGGTCACGCCCCACAGGTGGAGAGCCGCCTGTGCAACCCATGTTACCTCATCAGATCGTAACTCCACCCACCACAGCACCTCAAAAACGATCTGATGATCTCACTTGCCAAAAGAGGCACCCACCCTTTAAAAGAAAAGTCTCCCGGGCACCCTTTGAGACGTAATTTCAGACGGCATTGAAGCTGCACGTACGGCCACAGCTAAGATACGGAAGAGGCCTGAACTCACGCTTGGTTGCAGGATACACTCTCTCTGCGCACCTCTCTCTGCGCACCTCTCTCTCCATCTTAATAGATGCTTAAATCGGAGCTACATCTCCTCTCAGTGAAGTCCAGCGCCTCAGACGGGCTTGTCCTCAAACTCCTTTTCTGTGACAGTGTCAGCAACTTCGGCGTCACCCGAGTAGAGGTCTATACCAGGGACCCCTGGGGCCACCAGCACGCTTGGGGTCTCCAGCCACACCCTACGCTCTGAGGAGGGGAGGGAGAGAACCACAGGCGAGGGGCACATCTGGAGGGTGGGGGCACTGGATGGAGCTGAGATGACAAAGAGCTGTTCCGCTCATGGAAGTCAGCGTGTATTTTTGGGACGCAGACTGTAGAGATCAAAGGAGGACAACGTGGGGAGGTCTCTGATTCCATGTCAGAGAGGGCTCCCAGGGGGTGGATCCTTCTGAAGTCTCCGGCCGCTTGGCTATTTTCCCATGACATTTGGGAGTGACGCTTTTGAAAACAGACCACGGCCCGTTTAAAAACACCATCGTCAAAGAGTTTATATAGCAGGGACCAATATACCAACCAAACACCTGTCACCGTCCTACCTCTTCCCAAACCGGCCACAGGACCCGCTGACTCTGCCCGCCCCCCTCCCCAGACCTCAATCTGAATTAAAAAGGGAAACATTTGTTCAGAGATTTCATTTTAACCCCTAAAACATAGTTTGGCCTTTAAAAATTTCCTAGAACTTTCTGGGCGTTGGTGGCGCACGCCTTTAATCCCAGCACTTGGGAGGCAGAGGCTGGTGAATCTTTTGTGAGTTTGAGGCCAGCCTGGTCTACAGAGTGAGTTCCAGGACAGCCAGGGCTGTTACACAGAGAAACCCTGTCTGGAAAAAACAAAACAAACAAACAATGAATTTCCTGGGACTCAATCCTACTCTTCAAGTGTTAATAATGTTCATAATAATGTTAATAATATTAATAAAGCAACAAACATTTGCTGGGCCCAGGCTGGGCACAGGGCATGCCAGGCACTAGAGGTCACAAAGTGATACATGAGGCAATAGTTTTAGACTCGGGTCTCACACCACACTTCAAAGACGAGCCTGAAAATCAAAATGGGAGTTAAAGCCACCGTCACCAAGTCGAGCTGTCTGTCTGACCTTCTGAGAAGTCAGCATTCTCAAACAGGCTGGTTCCACGAGTCTGCCTTAATCCCCACACAAAAGTCTAACCACAAGTAACCTGATGGAATCTACCAGATGGTTCCCTGCTGTTCTTGCTCTCCGTCGCTGGCTTGCGAGTCAACCCTGGAGCAGCAGTCTACACACCCCGTTCTTGTTTCTGCCGATACCACCCACCCGCCCACCGCCAGCCACTGTCTGGCTATAAAACCAACGTCTTCTGCCCAAAGCAGTGCATTCTGTGTTTTGTGAAATGACACATTGCCCATTGCTGAAAATAAAGCCATTGTAAACGCATAGTTTTGTCCTTTTGACCAAAGAGGATGGAGACCCAGCACCACCTCGGAAAAGCACAGCGGTTTACAAGACTCCAGGAAAAAGGCGTTTATACGCGAACGGTCTCATTAGCCTGGCCTAACAAGTGTGCGGCTCTGGGCTGACCCTCAGCCAGGTAAAGTAAGTAAATAGGCCTCCACTAAGACACAGTCTTGGAGAACCGGACCCTAGGACACTTTTTTCCACAATTGACCTTCTCTTGGCTGCCTTTCTTGTCAAAATCAGTCTGGTTTTGTTCTGCGTGAGACAAGGTTTCCTCACATGGCTCAAGCTCACCTGGAGCGCACTCTGTCTTCTAGCCTGGCATTAAGGTCTTGACCCTCCTGCCTCAGTTTCCTGAAGGCTGTGGTCACAGGCATGTGCCACCATGCTCAACCAGAGCTTGCTGTTGACCGTGTTTGCTAAATATTTAAAGTGTTGGGAAGGTTTTTGCTTTGTTTTTCTTTCAAGAGGGTTCTGAATTGGACTGAAGAGAGCTTTTCATGTTTCTCTAAAGAGACCAGATGCTACTCGGGGCCGGATGGCACAGCTACACTGACAGCGTGCCCAAAGCTGAATGACATCAAATGTAGTTTTCCGACTTAATTAGGCCTGCAGCCCACACATACTCTTTCTCTCTAACCACCCCTTACGACAGGAAATAAAAATCAAATGACTTGAAACAATGAAGAAATCCTGCAAAACAATTTAGGGATTTGTTGCGCTGTTGCGAAACAGCGAATCCTCCAATGTCAGTTAAGAGAGGAAAAAGAAAAAAAAATAAATGACCACAGAAGGCTCCTGCCTTCCCAAGGGCTGCAGCAGAGTAGCTAGCAGTGACTTCCTGCAGCCCAGAGGCTGCCTTTGGAAACTGGGCCGGGACTCGCCTGCCTGGGGAAGCTTCCCCTGGGACCTATGCTTAGTAACAGCTCCACTGCAGGCACGGCCATAGGCTGCTCAGTTTCAAAGATGCCCTTCCTTCCCGGGCCCCAGGAACAGCACTGCCTTTTGAGATTTCTGAGAATCGCAAGTAGTGTTGTGTGGTTTGCATGAGAACGGGCCCGCAGGCTCATGGATTTGGATGCCTGGTCACCAGGGAGAGGCACCGGTTGAAACTTATTAGGAGATGTGGCCTTCTTAGAGGAAGTGAGTCACTGGGGGGTGGGCTTTAGGTTTGTAAAAGCCCAAGCCAGGCCCAAGGGCTCTCTCTTCCTGCTGCCTACAGATCTGCATGCAGAAATCTCTGTCCTCCTCACCTACCATGTCCTTCCGCGTGATGCTGCGTTCCACACCATGAGGATAATGGACTAAACCTCTGAAATCGTAGGTAAGCCCCCATTGGATGCTTCCTTTTCTGAGAGGCCTTAGTCATGGTGTCTCTTCACAGCAGTAGGACATTGACTAAGACAGGCAACAGTAGGTAGGCTTGGGGGTTGCTTGCTGCCTTTTTTGTTGTTGTTGTTTTTGTTTTTCAAGACAAGATTTCCCTGTGTGGCTTTGGAGGCTGACCTGGAACTCACTCTTGTAGCCCTGGCTGGCCTCGAACTCACAGAGATCCGCCTGCCTCTGCCTCCCGAGTGCTGGGATTAAAGGCGTTCGCCACCAACGCCAGGCTTGCCTGCTGCCTTCAAGCTCGGTCACTGCTTAGCACTCCCTCAACCCAGATCTCTGCCTCTGTGCCATTTAATGACCATTAAAAGTCTCATTTGCCAGGACAGGCTCCAAAACAATACAGAGAAGCCCTGTCTCGAAAAACCAAAAAAAAAAAAAAAAAAAAAAAAGTCTCATTCGAATGAGCAGCTAGCTTTCTTTGATCTACACTACAGGAGACAGCGCCAAATATTTATCATCTGGGGGAATTCCTTTCAAGGCTTTGGACCACCTAAGGAAGCTTGCATGGACATGGTTCCTCTTCTCTCTCTCTCTCTCCTTCCCTTCTTTCCTTTCACCCAAAATTCACACACACACACACACACACACACACACACATATATATATATATATAGTCTTTGTTCTCCTTGGGCCCTGGCCCTCAGCTCAACCCCAGGCTTCCCTTTGCATAACACAAAATAGTTTGACTTTAAAAACGTGATCAAATTCTTAGGCTAAAGCTACCAGCTTCCCACCTCACGGGTGGAGTAGCATAGTCCTTTAGAAACATGTCCCCACATTCTCTGCTACTTCACCATTCATACTGTTGACACCTAACAGTTGTTGGGGAGCATGGCTGTAATCGAGCAGGAGGATCCCAAGTCTGAAGCCAGGATGGGCTTAGTAAAGCCAAGCCACACACAGAATCATGGGCTCTACATACACAATTCCAACAAATGAACTCTAGCAAAATTGGGGTGTAACAGCTAAGAAGTTATTGGATCTCTATCCCACCCTGGGGACAAAGTCAGCTCTCCTGATCTACAGAGTGAGTTCCGGGACAACCAGGGTTACAAAGAGAAACCCTGTCTTGAAAAATCCAGAAAAGAGAAAATTGTTCCACTTTATCTCTTTAGCATTGCTTAAGGCAAGTCCACCGTTCTAGGGCAGCCTCTCCTCTCTGAGGGATTCTCCCATGGCCATGTGACTGACTCCCCCCCATCAGTATATAATTGTTTTTAGACCAGCTTTACAGAGGAGTATAGGCTCATCAGGTGGGGAGGGGGGTCAGGAGTTCAAGTTCAGGGTCATCCTTAGTTATGTAGTAAGTATGAGGCTAGCCTGGGCTATCTGGGACTACATCAGAAAGAAGAGCTGAGATGGGGGAGTGGAGAGGAGACAGGGAGTTTCAGGTACAGGGTCATCCTTGACTATGTAGTAAGTGTGAGGCTAACCTGGGCTATCTGAGACTACATCAAAAAGAAACATTGGCAGAGAGAGGGGGGGAGGGGGAGGGAGAGAGAGGGAGAGAGAGGGAGGGAGGGAGAGAGAGAGAGAGAGGGAAGGAGGAGACAGGAAAGTGGTCAGGGAGGAACAAATGTGCTCTCAGCCTGTTTTTAATGCAAAGAACCAGTAGATACCAGTGAGGCTAACTGAGTACCCTTTAGAGAAAAGATTAGAAACTAAAACAAGAGAATTAGGACAAACGAGCGGCTCCTGATTTCCGCTGGAAATAGGAAAACACGTTCACGTAATTTCGCTTAGTGTGCGAGCTTGAACAAAAGCCAGGGCTCCCGGAACTGGGTCAGGAGAAGGCCTCTCAGAAGGAGAAAGCCGGGGAAACCAGAACCAAGGCTAACACTAAAGGCAGTTTTGCCCCGCCCTCCGCGGCAGAGACCAGCCCAGAGCAGTGACTGAGATGGCAATTAGGAGCAGGAAGCTGGGCAAGCTTCTGGTGGAGATGCTGCGTCTAGAAAGCCACATCTCTGGTCTCTTGAGGTGCAAACAGCAGGGAATCTGGAATCCTTAAAGTCCACCCTCTCCCCAAAGAGTGAAGGAGCCCTTGGAGGTTTAGTCCGTTTACAGAGCACAAGGGATCGCACGCTCTTAAACCGGGGTATTCTTACGGGGCTCGCCTTCCATGGAGGCAAAGAATGTATTTTTCCCAGTTACAAAAAAAAGCAACTGCTCCATTCCATCAGTAACAATCTTCTGCAAGTGTAGCATGAATAATAAAAACCCAGAGACAGCCGGGCGTTGGTGGCGTATGCCTTTAATCCCAGCACTCAGGAGGCAGAGGCAGGTGGATCTCTGTGAGTTCGAGGCCAGCCTGGTCTACAAAGCGAGTTCTAGGACAGCCTCCAAAACAATACAGAGAAACCCTGTCTCGAAAAACCAAAACCAAAACAAAACCCAGAGACAGATACCTGATCAAGCTGAAGATCAAGCTAGCCAGCCACTAGCTCTTACCTCTACCTCAGACCAAAACAGCTGGTCCTGTCTCCACGAATCCTCAGAGCACAATGCTCACTACCCTGCTCTCCACCAAGCCTGAGACTGCAATCCTGTCCCGCCTTATACTCCCCTCTCTGCCCTGCCATAATAACACTCCTGTTGCCGCCTCCCTAGTGTTGGGATTAAAAACACGCTGAAACCACCTTTGTGTGAACTGTTTCTCTTTTAGACTGGATCAATTTTGTGTAGCTCAGGGTGGCCTCGAACTAGCAGAGATCCGTCTGCCTCTGTCTCCTGAGTCCTGGGGTTAAAGGTGTGCGCCACCACCTCCCGGCGTCTGTGGCTGTGGCTAGCTTTGACCCCCCCCCACAAACACACCCAGTAGCTTTATTAGATCATAAACAATGTGTCACCACAGACTAGCAGATTTTTCTTCCTTTTTTTTTCTAACATGTTTTTATAATCTGAACCAAGGTATCATAACGTGCTCGACCAGCGTCTTCTTTGGGTGGTTTGCTGAAGTTTCAGCTTGTTTATCACTTTGTATGTAGAACTTGTAAACAGATCTCTGGTGTGCTACATGCGGCTACATACCAGTAAGGGCCTGACAGGAAGCAGGTGGCTCCCCAAAACTGTGTGAGAGAAGGGTATCTAACGCTGGGAGGAGTCATTGAGGGGCAGGCTGGGCATAGGGAAGCCAGCGAGAGATGAACAGTGCCTCGAGATGACCCTACACCTAGAATGCTTCATTATTTCCGCCTTCTGCTTCTCTTATGGCCTGAGAGTCAAATACTGTATTTCTATATGTTTAGTTTCTTTTTATGGCTTGTCTTTGCCTTGGGCAGAGGCGAGGGGAGGTGGGCAGACGGGACACGGGACTTGTTTTCTGATTTGTGGAACACTTTACATTGTAGACATATCACTGTTGGTTTGTTGTCCCAAATTTTTCAGTAGGTTTATTCTCTTTTTTCTAAGGTAGTTCCTGCTGTTTTGATATGCAGGCATTTTTTAACAGGAGTCCAATCTGTTCCTCTTCATCAGTCTTTTAGAAAGATACTATGAGGGTTGGAATGAGAAGTGCCCCCCCCCAACCGACTGAAAGGTTCAGGCATTAGGCTGGCCTGCCCTGTTACCTGGCAGGATGCACTCAGGCAGCACTCTGGCCAGCCCAGGGTTCTGTGAGAGCCACGCAGATGCAAAGGACCCCTTTAAAGGACTGACCCCTGCCCGCTTATGTTCTCTCTTACCCTCTCTTTTACTCTCCATCTCATCTCCTCTCTGACTCTCATCTCTCTCTCTCTCTCTCTGTCTCTCTGTCTCTGTCTCTCTCTCTGTGTCTCTGTCTCTGTTTCTCTCTCTCTCTCTCTCTCTCTCTCTCTCTCTCTCTCTCTCTCTCTCTCTCTCTCAGCTCTGCACGGGTTGGTTACCTCTCACCCCCCTTTCCCTCCCTGTCCACCAATAAACTCCACATGGGATCGCTGAGTCACCGTCTGTGTCTCGTTACTGGGTAAACCTAGGCATTTTAACAACCCCGTCCCCACATAGGCTCGCACATTCAAGAGCTCACAGCCTCTCCCCACTTCTAACTCAAGCTCTCTGAGTTTTGTATATGGTCGAGATGCCATCAGTCTCCTGTTCCAGCCGCCTGCCACGGCGCCTTCCCACCACCGCAGACATCTAGTCCTCTGGAAACATAAGCCAAAATAAACTATTCATAGTTTGAGTTGCCTTTGGTCCTGATACTTTGCCACAGCCCCAAAAAAGTAACCAACACAGATGCCAATTTCAGAAAGACTATCAATGGCACCGGTGTTTTCTTAACCTTTCAAGTGTTATCTTGTTATCAGAGCTGGAGTTGTGACTTTTCCTGCGAATCAATATTTATGCTAAGCCCAAATATGCTGCTTCTCCCGGTAAAACACTTTGAATTGTTCACGAGCGAGCTGTCGACATGAATCATGGCACTGGCTGACCTGAAGTCAGGAAATGTGACTCTGCCTTTTCCTGGTGCTGGGAGGTGAAACCAAAGTCTTGCACATGGCAGGCGAGTGCCAGGGTGGTTACTGGTGTTTCAACTGCGTGTGATTCGGACACTGGCGACCTGGACCGGGAAGCAGAGCCCACAGGTTAAGTCCCCAATCCCACAGGACACCTCAACTTTGGATGTCAGCCACAGTCTGGGCCCCTGGGACTTCTGCCTAGCAGCCTACGAGTCGGAGGCTCCCACAAACACCTCCTCAGGTTCCCTGCTTCCAGGAACGGCTCGGAGATCTCATGGGAAAACTTAAGTTTAGCGGTTTGAGGGACATCAGTCCCAAGATCCCCAAAGTACCCAAACCTAAGGATGCTTAAGTCCTCAATGGTACAAGGCAGAGTATGTCAATTGCTTGCCTTTGAAACATGAAGACCTGAAAGCAGGACCTTCAGCACCCACGAAGGTGGGTGTGGTCACAAAGGTGGGTGTGGTCACAAAGGTGGGTGTGGCCACATGCACCTGTAGTGCCAATGTTGGGGTATAGAGCCAGGCAAGGCCCCCTGAGCTCTCTGGTTGACTAGTCTCATTTCAGAGAAGGTCAAGAAGACATATGATATCCACCTATGACCGCCATGTACATGAACACAAATATCCATACCAAAGAACACACACACACGATGGCGGGGCATTTGTGTGCAGTCCGTGTACACACTCCCATATACTTCAAATCATCTAGATTACTTATTCTTGCCAGGAATCATGTTGACCAAGTGTGGTGGCAATGGTCATTAGGAATAATCACAAGAAAAACAGAGGTCGGCACTTGCTTAGGATGAACAAGATATTTTTATTCGCATTGCTTCAGAGGCCAGAAGAGGGCGTTGGATCCCCTGGGTCTGAAGTTGCAGGCAGTTGTGAGCTGCCATGTGAGTGCTGGGAATCGGATCCCAGCCTTCTGGAAAAGCAGCCAGGGAACACGGAGCCACCTCCCCCACAGAACTTAAACTGTTTTCACCGGGCGATGGTGGGACCCGCTTTTAATCCCAGCACTTGGGAGGCAGGTGAGGGCTTATTGAGTATGTACTCCACACCCCTCTGCCTTTGCTGTAATTAGGAACAACACAGTTCCACTCTTGGGGCAGGCGGATCTCTGGGTGTTCAAGATCAGCCTGGCCTACACACTGAGTGCCGGGACGTCCAGCCAGGGCTATGCAGAGAAACCCTGCCTTGAAAAGCAAAACAAAAAAACCCTGCTAATTTGGCATAGATTTTGATAATGGGTGTTACTAACTCTGAGCCAGTTAAGCGAAACATTCTCTCCAAGAATTTCATTTTTCCTATTAGTAGGCAAAAATAATTTTTTAAGCTTATGCTGATTACACCTTGAATTTTGTCAGCATAAAATTTGGGGAGATGTCATATAAGTGCTTACACAGTAATCTTCACTGTACCTTTTAGGGAACAAAGCTTTGACCTGGCTCCTTACAGAGTGCGGACCTCGAGGCTTCACAGTGACTGTACCTGGGCCAGCTTCCTTTATGACTAGACAACATGGCAGATAGCGGTGTCTGGCACCGGCCATGATGGCCAACATTGGATACTGGGTGTGGCTCATTAGTCATCGAAAAATAGCTGACTCCAGCTGTCCAGGAACCCCCAAAACAAGCAGTGACATGCTTTGCTACACAACTATTTTTTCGGAACGTCGCTTTTGTGTGGGTTTTGTCTAGCTATGGCCTTGAGGTGTGGGGATCAGTGCCTTGACCTCCCTGATATGATGGGCTGTAATCTGGAATTCTCCCCTAATTTGTCAGGGTGCCTCATCCTGACAAATCAGAAATGAAAAGTGTGTGCGTGTGTGTGTGTGTGTGTGTGTGTGTGTGTGTGTGTGTGTGAGAGAGAGAGAGAGAGAGAGAGAGAGAGGAGAGAGAGAGAGCAGTTTTATTGGTATTTAAATTTTTATTTTATTTTTATTTTCTGTGTATAAATGTCTGTTATTCACATGCTTGTGCACCATGCCTGGGGTGCACAGAAGTCAGAAGACTTCTTATCCGCTGTAACTGGACTAGGGTCGTGTGAGCCATCACACGGGATCGTCTGTAAGAGCAACCAGTGCTCCAGCTGTCTTTCTAGTTCTGCTTTCTTTTCATTTCTGTGTTGAATTTGGTATTAAGGGCCTGCATAATGTACAGACTAGGATTTTGTTGTAGCTGTTTCTTCGAGACAGGGTTTCTCTGTGTGGCTTTGGAGCCTGTCCTGGAACTCCGCTCTGTAGACCAGGTTGGCCTTGAACTCTCAGAGATTCCCTGCCTCAAGAGTGGAGCTGTGTTGTTCCTAATTGATAGTGTTACAGCGAAGGCACAGAGGTATGGAGTACATTCTCAGTAAACCCTTGCCCACTGAGGAAATGGACGAGAACTTGCTCTCACTGCGTTTCTGAGTTTTCTGAGTGTATTAGGACCCTTCGCCCTGCATTCTCCCAGGCAGGGGAAAGGCAATTTAAATGAACCCACAGCTATGTAAACATTTTAAGCTAAAACCTTGTAATCAGAGGTCATAAATCTCGACCCCTCTCCATCCAGAGGTGCCCGGAGAATGCTGGCTCAAGATGCCTGAAATGCCATAGATCCCATAGACCCCAACTCTCTGCCCCGTGTATAACCTTCGGTTATTAAAAAAAAAAAAAAAAAAAAAAAAAAAAGGAGCTTGTAGCCCTACCTCCAGGCCTCAGAGTCAAATAATTCCAGTTAGACTTTATTTTCCCCCTTCGGTGTTTTTGAATAAAGTTGTTTCTAGTTAATAGACTCTGGTGGTCTGTTCTCCTGCCCAATTCCAGGTGGAATTCCTTATGCAATTCCAGGACCCAGCAGTACCCAACACTCTTTGAAAGAGTCCAATTGTTCGCTATCCCACTGACCCAAGACCCAACATACTGAGCAGTGCTTGACCACAAAAAAAAGTCTAAAACTCAAGGCCTAAAGACCAAATTGGTTTGGGGAGGCAGGACACACATAGCAATACAACTCGACAAAGCCTTGCTATTAAAAGCTGGCACAACCAACAACATATACAAAAGAAATGCAAATTGAAAAAAATAATACAAAATTTTACAAGCCCGTAAGCAGCTCCCCTCCATGGCCTCTGCACCAGCTCCCGCCTCCAGGTTATGGTCTTGACTTCCCTCAGTGATGAAGTGTACGCTGGTATTTATCTTATTGTATTATTCATTTAATTTTTTACATTCCGATGCCAGTTCCCCCTCCCTCCCCTGCCCCCTCCCCGCTCCCCCCACTCTCACCCAACCATCCGCTCCTTGGAAGAGGGGTGCGGCCTCCCCTAGGAAGTCTACTAAGTCTGCTCCATCATCTCGTGGAGGCAGGACCAAGGCGCCTCTCCACCCCCACCCCCCGGGGTCTAGGCTCGTGCCCTGGTATTTATTAACGGAAATAAACCCTTTCCTCCCCACGCCGGGTTTGGTCGTGGTGTTTTATCACAGCAATAGAACCTTGAGTAAGACGGGGGGGGGGGGGGTTGCATCCTGTCTGGAGTGGGCAAGGCGGCTGGATGCCATTGGCGGCGCTGCATTTGTGAGCCCATAAGGGAAGCAGGCTGCCAGCCCTTTAAAACATGGCTCGGTGTAGTGACCGTCTTTGCCCCAGCTGAAACTCTTTTGGAGAAACTTATTAACGAGCTAGTAGTTCACACTCGGAGACACCCCCGACTGTAAACTTGGCTCATTGTGATACCGAACTATGCACGTCTAGTTCTAATGTGTGTGGTGTGTGTGTGTGTGTCCCACCCCTACCCTCCCCCACTTTCCTTTCCTGACCTATGACCTCAAACTGAGCATGCTCAGAGATGTAGTACGCCTGCTGCAACCGAGCATGCCCGGAAACCGCACCCCCTGGGCTGGGGCTGTGCTCGGGAGAGCGTTTCCAGCCTCCGAATGGAGGAGTCTCCACCCCTTCGAGGAGGCGAGCAGCGTTGGGGACAACGCTCCCGCCCCCACCCCCCAGTGCGTCCCCGTCGCCGCCGGCCGCGGGGACTAACCCTCTCTCACCCCTTTCGTACTCCGGGTGTGCGTGTGGGGTTTGCCATCACCAAGATGGACCCGGGCGTGGTCAGCTCCGCAGATGCCCGGGGAACCCCTGCTGCCCCCTCCACTGCGGAGGAGACTGGGGTCGATCCCCCTAGGGACTCCCGGGGACTTGGGCGTTTCTGACCTTGGAGCTTGTCTGTGCTGGGTCGCCGCCGCCGCCACCCCTGTTGGCCCTTCCTGCCGCTTAGCTAGGTGAGAGCCTAGTCCCTGAGTCACAGTGGCCATGGCCACAGCCCGCTTCTCCACGGCTGGAGGCTTGGCCCACCGCAGGGCTTACTCGGGTGTAGCTATCCGGTCACCACGGGAAACCAGAAGTGAAGAGCGCTTTCCCCCTCATCGTCAGACATTGTTACAGCTCTCCGGGGTTCTCACCGCTCGGCGCTAGCCCCGGTGGCCAAATGCTGAACGTCCCTCCACACCAGGGAACGGTGTCTGAGACCACGACGCAGTCCCTCCTCCCACCCCAGCCCCCCACCCCGGGACCCCCAGTCTAGGCACGGGCTAACATTTTCTCAGTTAGCTCCCAGACAAGGCCTAATCCATTCTGTTTCCAGTTAAAGGAGCTGAAGCCCCTAGCCTGAATTGAATCTGACGTTAAGTAATGGCAAAGTCCGAGCTGTAACACACCACAGCCTCTCGGCTGAGCGCGCGCGCGAGCACACACACACACACACACACACACACACACACACACACACACACACACACACACAGCGTTAAGTAATGGCAAAGTCCGAGCTGTAACACACCACAGCCTCTCGGCTGAGCGCGCGCGCGAGCACACACACACACACACACACACACACACACACACACACACACACACACACACACAGCTCACTCAAGTCCAGAATAGCGCAATGACCTTCACCTGGAGAGGATTATCACGGGGTGGTCATACTCATCCCCACCCGCCTCCATCCCCTCCCCTCTCCTGGAGCCTTGCCTCTCCTGCTGGCACCTCTGGTACCCAAGACCTGCCTCTGCCCTTCCAGACCAGGTGGCTGCTGCTTCTCGCGGAATGTCGAAGCAACCCCACTAAGGTCCCGCCCGGCTTTCCCTTTGTCTGCTCTTGATACATGCTAACACTGCGGGCTCACCCGGCACCTTTTCTTCTTAGGACCCCCAAACAGAACAAGACATTTGTTTGTTTGGTTTTTTTTCTTCTTATTATTTTCATGTGCTCATGACTGGGAAAAAATGGAAATCACAAAGACTATCACGAACATAACGACTCCAGTGATTATGCAACAAGGAGTTCGAGATAATGCCCGGGAGGGGAGAGGCTCTTCCTGGCTGGGGCCTTGGGGGAGGAATCTGGTTCCCAACCAGTAACAAACCCCAGCTGCATCACAGCTTCCAAACCCTTCGACCCAGCTCCTGATTGGGGGGGGGGGGCTGATACACAGAGGCCTGAGTGACAGGCAGGGAGGAGAAAGCTGAGCTCACTGTGCTAGCCATTTCAAGTTATTTTAAAAAGCATTTCAAATACTAGGAATAGCAGTCTATCGCTTTCTCTGTCATTTTTTTTTCTCCCAGAGACATATTAATATGGATGTGGCTAGCAGGTTCCAAGCTTTGAACCGAGCTCATTAAATCACAGCTGGCTGGGAATACGCCCTCAGTCTTGCGCCTTTATTTCTCAAGCCTGTTCTGTAACGAAATTAAAATGGACTCTCTGACACCCCTTTCCCTGGAAGCAAGCAGGGGAGTGGAGACCGTGTTCTTACGACGCTCTGGTCTCAAAAGAAATACATATGCAATTTCAGCCATTAAAACATTTAATTTGGTGATTTACCCTCGTCTCGGTGGGGGAATGTTCCATCCAGCTGTGGCAGCTGGGGGCTTTTCTGCCCCCCACACCCCAGCCTCCCTTCCCTTTAAGAGAATAGCCCACCTGTTTGGAATGCTGCCTGCAGGCTCACCATACCCAGGAAGTAAGGTTGACCAGATGGCCCCTTCTATACTCTCTTTCCCCAGCTGAATCGCTTGGTTTGGTCTCTGAGACACAGTATTTGCTTTCACCAAGTGGGAAGGAAAACGCTGATTCACTGTGTCTCTAGAAGAATCCCTTCGGGGAAGCATCGGGGCGGACATTTCATAGAACAACTTTTGCACTTAAAGCTAGCGCCCTGAAGTCATTCACCCAGGGAGCTGGTTAGATGAGGGGATTCCTACACCCCTACCCCGCACCAGCTGGGCTTGGAGGGGCGGGGCAGATGCCCAGAACTTTCGGCTGCTTAACAAGCTCCCTGGGTGATTCATTCCTACCGTGTAGTTCTGGAGCCATGGAGATGGGAGGGAGGCGTCCACGGATGAGCAGAGTTAGGATGTCACCCCGAGTCACTTGGGGAATGGTGGTGTTTCACCTTTGATTAGGGGCAGCTGGGAGCATCTCACCCTCCTGCCCGGAAGACTGTGCTCTGTTTGAAAATGACAAAGGAGAAAATGAGGTGCAATTAGGCTTTTCACAAGGCAGCTAATTAGCTCATCCCCTCCAGTACCTCAGAGCCAGCCTTCCCGTCCCTGGGTAGTTAAAGTCAGCCAGACGCCATATTGTATGAACTGGAGAGAGACAGAGCATGGATCCCCAGGTGTTGCTGTCAGCCCCAGAACGGCCCTGGCCTCCCAATCTCTTAGCCTCAGCCCTGCTGAAAAAGCCTATCAGTGTTTGCTGTTTTTTGTTTGTTTGCTTGTTTGTTTTTGTTTCGGTAGATTCCAATTGCCAGGTCGATGGAGACCAGAGCTGGGCTGGGCGTATCCTAGCCTCCCAGGCAGCTGATTAAAAATTCTGCTCTCCTCACTACCGTTGAGTGGCTGGGAGGCTGCGCGCGCCCTGAAGTCTCTATGTGTACTGACCCTGACACGTGGGGACCGCCGGGAGCAGAGAGCCCTGCCCGTAGATCGAGGTGCTATTAGAGACAGATTCACAGAGAGGACAGTGTAGATCGAAGACAGGAGGCTCACCTGTCAACACGAGCAGCCCGTCCTGGTGAGGTCAGCCAGCTGTGCCCACTGGCGATCCTTACCTAGGCTGGAGGTGGCCAGGCAGAGCCTCACCTGGGCAGAACATGTACTTGTACTTCAGGCTGGCCTCGAACCCGTGATGATCCATCCCCTTGCTCACAGATGTGGGCCACCACACCCAGTTACGTCGGGAAAGATTTGAAAGCAGAATTAATTTTTATTTCCTTAAAACAGAGGGAACGTAGATTCACTAAGGAAAAGTGAGAAGGAACTGTAGGGAATAGGAGAGGTGCCTACCTGTTTTTTTGTTTTTTGTTTTTGGTTTTCGAGACAGGGTTTCTCTGTATTGTTTTGGAGGCTGTCCTGGTACTCGCTCTGTAGACCAGGCTGCCCTCGAACTCACAGAGATCCACCTGCCTCTGCCTCCCAAGTGCTGGGATTAAAGGTGTGTGCCACCACTGCCCGGTGTGTTTTGTGTTTTCTTTGGGATGAATACCCCCTGTGTGGTGGATTTCTCCCCCCCCCATACTTGCTTCCTTCTCTCCTTCGTTTCTTCCTCCTTGACGTGCATGCCAAGGCGTCCGGCGTACTCAGCACTGGTCACCAGCCCCACGGTGGCAGGTGGAATTGGGAAAGAGATGCACACAGTTGACTGTTTTGGCACCTGTACATCTGCTCCATCCCAGTTCTGCAAAAGTAGTTCCATACTCCGGGAAGATCCTCCTGCAATTACCTAGCTACACGTGTGCAGCATCATCCCCGTGACCCTAGGGTAGACTCCCAAGAAGACTAGAATAGCAGAGTATCTGAGCCTCGGGCTCCCAGACTGCGCCCAGGAGCGGCTTCTCGCTAGGGGTGCTGAGAGCGGAGAGCTCTGCCTGGGAGACGTTGTCGTAATGGCCAACTTCTCCCTCCCTAACCTGGCTTTCTTAGGAAGTGGGGTCTGACTGCAGCAGCAGGAGCTAAGAGCTTAAGGCAGGTTGATCTCTGTGAGTTCGAGGCCAGCCTGGTCTACAGAGCTAGTTCCAGGACAGGCTCCAAAACAATACAGAGAAACCCTGTCTCGAAAAACCTAAAAAAAAAAAAAAAAAAAAAAAAAGAGCTTAAGGCAGGAGTAGAGTCCGACGAGATCTACGCAGAAAAATGGGACTGAAAAACAGCGAAATGTTTAGAGGGGGGGCAAGGGTTCTCTGTGAATTCTGCTCATTGCCACTCAGGGAAGATGGAGTTCAGAGAAAAGGAAATGCAGATGTTGCCCACTGCCCGAGGAAGCAGGGTCAGCTGCAGCCAGAAGTAGATGGGAGGAGAGGGCTCCAAGGACACAAGTCCTGTACTCCCTGAGCTGGAGTGGAAGATGTCCAATGAACGATTCAAGTTTGTGCTCCCGGAGCCAGATGCTCAGACAAGAATTCCAAGAACTTTAAAAACTGCTCCGGGAAGAGACGTGAAACCCGTGATGGATATGAAATTATCACATATTTCCATGAGTGGATTGCAGTGTGATAGGAAAACAATGGGAATGAAAGCCAGGGTTTCTGGGAAATAGTTCATTTGCATGACTGAAGTAACCTCGGGGGTGGGGGGGGACGGGGGCGGGGGGGGGACCTGAGAAAGGCAGATGCCCCAGCCTGGTGGGAAACATCTTTCTTCCTCTTGGTGGCCCTCGTGGGGAGCTCTTTGCCTTTGAAAGGAAGGCCAGACTGTTTGTACTATTGTTTCCTATGTTTTATTAATATGTCACAGAGCCTTAAAATTGAAAAATAAGAGCAGCAGAGCTCATGGCTAAACTTGTGTGTGTGTATGTGAGTATATGTATATGTGTGTGTGTATACATGCATATGTGTGTGGTGTGTATGTGTATGTATGTGTGTTAATGTGTATGTATATGTATGAGTATGTGTATGAATGTGTATGTGTCTATATGTATATGTGCGTATGCGTATATACGTATATTTGTTTGTATGTGTGTATGTCTGTGAGTGTGTTTGTGAATGTATATGTGCGTGTGTATATGTACATGTGTGTGTATATGTATGTTGAGTGTGTGTATATGGTTTTGTGTGGGTGTGTGTAGCCGTTGGGGACAGCAAACTAGGAAAATCCTATTTTATTATGAAAGATACCACCATGCAATGTGCTACTAAAGGTTTTTTTGTTCCTGCCATTGGCGGGGAGGAGGATGAGCAGGGTAGGTTGGAGCCAGCTTGCACTGGACGGCAAAAGCCAATGTTGGGCATTTCTTCTCAATGGTTGTTCGGGGAGATCACAGTGACTGCTTGATGCTGGCCCTCACGGGAGCAGCGATACCACCGTAAGGCAAATTTGACCAAACAAACAAAAACAAGAATGTCTTCATTTCTGCCAGGCCTATTACAGCCTCATTCAGCAATAAATACTCTTTCTAAATTCCCGATCTTCAAATACATTACTCTGGGGGTTTGGGTTTCAGTACAGGAATTTGGAGGAATACGATTTAGTCTATAGCACCATCCGCACACTTGGTCCCCAGATGTGGGACTGTTTTGGGAGGGGGACAAGAGGCACAGCTGGTGGAGGAGGGTCACCGGGGATGGGCCTGGGAGGGTTATGGGCAGACCCTGTTTCCTACCTGAGCTCTCTGCAGAGGTCATCGCAATAAATGAACCACTCTGTAAGGTTTGGCCTCTGTGGACAGACCACCCCAGTCACTGGGATAGAAAGTACACCCCCTTACATCGCAAGCCAAATAATGCTCCCACCCTTTAAATCACGCTCACGTATTTTGTTAGAACAACAAGAACAGCAAATAACCCGTGTGGCAGGCCCTCGGGAAGATTTGCTTTATTTCAGGTGCGTTGATACTTAAACTCCCAAGGAAGAGAGAATTGGAGGTATCCCAGGTTCCCCTAGCCCGGTGGTAAGCGGGGAGGCCGGTAATTCTAAGAAGTCATGAGGTTTTGGCTCAGGGGGTCCTGTGAGTAGCTGGATTGTCACCCCCCAGGGAGCCCTGAAGATAGACAGGCTGCATCTCACACCAGCTAGCTACAACTTGGTCAAGTACAACAGAGGGTGAGGGGCCACAGCCACCTGGCCTCAGAGACAAAAGCCACAGGGAGGCTGCGGCTTTGAGATATTCTGCCCACGTAAGTTCTTGGGACCTGCTGAGCCCGGTGATAGCAGTGACCTTTTACAGCAATTGGGAGTGAGCTCGGAACATCAGTTGCTGTGATCAGAAAGGACCCTGGCCCTCTTTCTCTCCCCTCCCCCTCCTCTCCCCTCCCCTCCCTTCCTCTCTCCTCTCCTCCCCTCCCCTCCCCTTAAGATAGGATCCTGCTATGTAGTCCAGACTGGCCTCCAACTCTTGGTTCTCCTGCTCCAGACATTGAACCACCACACCCAGAAAGACTGTCTCGATAACTGCTTGGCAGATGTTGCCTCTGCTCCAGATGTCACTTAGGAGACAGGTAACGGTGATGATTGTTGGTAGCTCTCCTCCGCAGGGTGAGGGAAGCAAGCCTGAGCACAGAGTCAACCCTGAGGAAGGCAGAGGAAAGACTCTAGAGCCTCCATAAAGCAAAGCCTGCGGGGCCCCGGCATACGGACGCATCGATTACGTGTCAACGCAGCGTTCTGTGCCCTCAGCGGCTGCCCCCGGTCCCTCGCCTGGAATTGTCTCACTTCTGAAGTCCTAGGGTAAGTTGGCCGTGCAGACGAACGGATAACACCGTGGCAGGGACTCTGGGGCACACAGAACGGCCACTCTGAAACATCATTCAGGTGGACTGGAGCGGTCGTCCTCAGGGATGCGGTGTTAAAGCTGAGATCTGAGCAATGGGTACAAGCAGCTAAATGGAGAGGACTCCGCGTGAGGCGGGACGGAGAAAGAGGTGAGGGGGAAGGGTTGTGCACAGTCTGACGTCTGTCCTGGGCCTGTCTCCTCCCACGGGTCCCGGTATCTGGAATTTCGGGACAGCGGGAAGAGGCTGTGCCCTGGGAGAAGCAAGGCTTGTCCCGAGGACAATTTAAAAAAGCCAGTGTGCTATCAGGGGAGGGAGGAAGCTAGGGAGTAGCAGGGTTCTCGAACCTAAGATAGGGGAGATGAAGCAGTTCCGGGAGGTGACAGAAACTGGGTGACCTCGGGATGGGTCCCAAAGTGAAGGCAAGCCGTTCAAGAGGCTGGGGGTTCACACAGACCCCAGGCTGGTGGTTGGCAGCGGTTAGCAGGGAGAGAGTCAGAAGGGGTGAAAGATTGTGTCCCAGCCCCCAGCCCCTCCTGCCATGGCAGTCACTATTTGAGAGATGGGCAACATCGTACAGGAGGCTTTTCTCGCTGGTGGCCATGCTCCTTCATCCAAACCCTGCCTCTGGTAGTGTATGAAGAAGGGCTTTGAGAATATTCAGGGAAACAGCACCCCAGTTCTATTCATGTAAAAGACATCTGTTTGCAAAATCAGGAGCAAATGAGATCTTAAGGGAAGCAAGGCCTAAGCCCTTTTCGGGTCCAGAAGGGCCTCTGAAGGCGTGTAATAAGCCACATTCTTTCTCTGCATGAGGGCTGAGAGCTGCCGTGTTCTGCTGGGGGTCCCCCGTGCTCCCACAAGTTCTTTCAAGAGCCTCTAGGTGCAAGCAAGGGTCTCACAATGGTCCCTGCCACTGTCCCCCGCGGAGCACCGCCCCTGCCCTGCCCTGCCCCTTACATTTATCCCAGCTGATTCTGATGATGTCACTGGTCCTCTGGCCTAGAAGTCACCTACACGCCTCAGCCCCTGTTCTGGGGAAGTTCTCAAATGAGGACGCGGATGTCCTCACCAAAGTGGTAACTAGCCTTCAGCAGCTTCTCTCGGGAGGCAGAGCTGGTAGCACCTGGGTGTCCCCCAGGCCACAAGGGACACCAGGGTCCACTACAACACGTATTAGGGCAGGAGTGGGGGAGCCAAGGGGTGTTCTTTGGAGCCGTTGGGAAACCAACACTGTTTCGAATTGGAATGGGGAGACAGCTTCCTCCTTGGTTGCGTGCAATCCAGCATCGGCCACTGAGAGGCAGAGCCCTCTGTGCAGGCTGCCCGTGGGAGGCCAGCACTCTCTGTCTCTTTCCCAGAGACCGTCTTGTCACCGGGAGAGCTCTGGTAACAGCCCCGGACACTGCCCATGCGCTATTCTCTGCATGCCGTGAACTCCAGCTGTTTGCTTAACTAATTTCTTAATCCACAAGTGATCCCTGAGGGATGCTAGCCGGTGCTGAATGTTGAACAGGGCGTGGAATAGGTCCTATCCTGGAAGCACGAACTCAGAACAGGACTGGACCCTGTTTAGCCTCCACGGTGACTCACTGCCTACACCCTGCTTCGGAAGGGCTGCCTAGCAGAGTCCAGTGAAGCTGAACAAACGCGCAGCCGAGACTAGGTGACTCCAGGCCACAGAAATGCAGAGTTTATTCACCAAAACACGTACCAGCATGACATGTACAACCTTGGTCACCGCAGTCCCTAGTCTTACGTCCTAAATAGTGTGACATGGGGGGGGGCACTTACAGCACGGCGGTGAATACGGTGGGGGTATGTTTGCAGCGTGGTCGTGAAGACAGGGACTGTATTAGCAGCGTGATGGGATGAGTAAGGCCCCCTGACACAGATGACTCTCCGAGTAAGGGAAGCAAGACACCAACATGCAGATTTTTACATACCTGCATGTGCACAGAGCTGGGAACCGGAGCTGGGTACCTGTCAGTGACCCTTGTGTGAGCTTAGCGCGCAGTCGTCTGGGGCCGGGTACAGAGCTGCATAGATAGACTGCTTGCTTAGTAGCGTGTGACAGACTCCGGGCTCAAACCCTAGAACTGCAAAAAAAAAAAAAAAAAAAAAAGCAAGAAGAAAAATAAATTAAGACACAATTGGTATGAACATGTTATTGGTGCCAGAGTTTTTTTTCTTTGCTCTCTTAAGTCAGGTTGTGTGTGTGTGTGCGTGTGCGCACACACGTGTGCTCGAGCCTTCGATCCCAGGATGTCAGATCCTTGTGGATCACTGGATGTGGGTGCTGGAACCAAATTCTGGAGAGCAGTGTGCATTCTTCCTGCTGCTCTTTCAGACAAACTCCCTGTAATTCGGGCTACTCTGAAGTTCCTGACCCCCCTTCCCCTCCCCCTCCCCCAGTCTCCAGAGTGCCGGGCCTGCAGGTGCGCACACCACACTCTGTTTTATTCTTGTTAGTCTTCAAACGAATATACACTTTATGCATCCTAATTCCAATTTGATTTTCTTTCTGTAGTACAGGGAGTCAAACCTAGTGAATGAAAACACATACTCTATGACACTCTCAGCTCTTGGCAGTAACTTTTAATATGGTAAATGTTGATTGATAAAACTGGATTATTAAAATGTTTTTTATTTTATTTTTGGGGGGGGTGGGGTTCGAGGCAGGGTTTCTCTGTGGTTTTGGAGGCTGTCCTGGAACTAGCTCTTTTAGACCAGGCTGGTCTGGAACTTGCAGAGATCCGCCTGCCTCTGCCTCCCAATCTGCCTGGGATTACAGGCGTGCGCCACCACCTCCTGGCATGCTTCTCAAATCTTAACAAAGAAATGACTCTGCTTATTTGAGCATAAACTTCCCATCCCTCCTCAACGTCTGAGTAGTCCAAAAGCCAAAGGAAGACTCACTCATTTCCACCCTCCAGATCTTAGACCCCGCCCAACAGGAGCAGCCTCCAGGATGCCAAAGGAGCACAGTTGGTTGTAGCTGCAGGATCAGAAGTGCCACGCCCTTCTCCCCTTGGGGATCACCTTCCCTCCCAGGATGTTTGTTAAAGATTCCCATGGGGCCCAGCCAGGTGGCTTAGCAGGTAAAGGCACTTGCTGTGCAAGCCAGAGACCAGAGTTCAATTCCCCCAGAACCCATGGTAGACAGAGAGAACGGGGTTATTTAGAATTGTCTTCTGACGTTCATACATGTCAGAGCACACGTGTGCCCATGCTCTCCCTTAATTGCACATGCTCTGTCTCATAAAATTTTCAGAGGGGGTGGTGGTGGAGAGATGACTCAGCAGTTAAGAACACTTGCTGATCTCGAGGAGGAGGACCCGTGGTTGGGTCTCCCCGTGGGCAGGTGTGCCTGGAACTGCTCTGTTAATCTGCACACACGTGTGGCAAGCATACATATACTCAGACACTCACACACACATACACGGAAGATACGCAAATACATAAATCTTTCTTTCCCAAAGACCTCACGGGACTGGAAGATAAGATTATTGTCACTCAAGGCAGTCAGCTGCCCTGGTGCCCAGCTGGACCGTTTGTTGGGGGAGACGCATAAGAGCTTCTTTCTCAGAGCTGATGTTCTGAGACTCTGGCCCCGTGGAAACTTCTCTTGCCCTAGGGACGCTGCTCTTGGATGGTCTTCCCGGCATTCCCGTCGTCTTCCCTTACGTGACTCACCATCTCAGTTCCACACCCATAGGCCTTCAGCGTGACAGCTGCTGTTGACGTACCAACATCTGGGCTAAGAGGGAGCAGCAGGGCTCACGTGAGGTAACATCCTGTGGGCCAGCAGCTGCCGACATCTCCAAGCTCAGCCTGGAGTGGTCTCTGCCAGTAGGCCAAAGGGAGAAGGCTGTCATTCCAGAAGAGTTCCGTGTTTGATTGTTGGATTGTTTTTTTTCCCTCCTGGTCCCGGGGCTGGAACTTAGGGCCTCGTTCCCGCTCGGCAAATGCTCTGTTCGCGTACCGTACTCCGATTCTTCCAGTTTTTCAGTTCTGTTGAACTGTAGAGGGCTGGCCTTGGACTTGAGAACCTACCACAAGGGCCACTGAAGGACTTGAATCCCAGCACCCACACCAATGCCAAGTTGGTCCCCCCTAAGTAAAAAGAGGCAGAGGGTTTTGAGCCAGGCCTGGGGGGGGGTTCAGCTGAAGCTGGAGGATTGCCTAGAGGTCAAGGCCAGCCTGGGCTGTTATATGGTAAGTTCTGGGCCAGCTTGGGCTACACAGTGACACCCTTGTCTAAAAACCGCAAAACAGGAAAAGAGGAGAGAAAGAAAAAGATGAGGTCATTGGAAATATCTGAGGAGCTGACAGCCCAGAAGAGCGGCTGAGGGCTAATTTGGAAATGGGGACTATGTTCTTAGGTACTGGAGGTCCCAGGACAGTGGGTTGACAGGGTGAGGTGCCCGTCCCTTGGCAGGCAACTTCATTGGCAATACCTAATGGTGGGGAGGTGGAGGGGAAGGGGGAGAGAGTTTTCACCGACAAGCAGGCTCGTGGATGATGGACAGGCCAGGATGTGTGTGGGTTTTTTTTGTTTTTTTTTTGTTTTTTGTTTTTTGGTTTTTCGAGACAGGGTTTCTCTGTGGCTTTGGAGGCTGTCCTGGAACTCGCTTGGTAGTCCAGGCTGGTCTCGAACTCACAGAGATCCACCTGCCTCTGCCTCCCTAGGATGTGTCTTTTTTGAAATGTATTTATTATGTATACAGTGTTCTGTCTGCACATCTGCCTGCAGGCCAGAAGAGAGTACCAGATCTCATTATAAATGGTTGTTAGCCACCATGTAGGTGCCGGGTTGAACTCAGGACCGCTGGAGGAGCAGCCAGTGCTCTTAACCTCTGAGCCATCGCTCCAGCCCCCAAAGACGTGTCCTACAGAACATTCCCGCAGTGGCCCGCTCGGAGGGATGGTCCTGGTTGCGCATGATGCTGAATGCCTTCCTCCATCTCTCCACGGTACTGAGGCAGGGACGATCCGCCTCTGAACTAGAACCCATCAATTTGACTAATCTAGCTAATCACCTTGCCAGGGAGTCGTCCCTCCCATCTCTGAATTCCGGGTGAACTGTCATCCCTGCTGGTCTTTACGTGTGACCTGGGGACCCCAGGGCTGGCCCTCAAGCCTTCAGAGAGACTCTTCCCTGAGCCATCATCTCCTCAGTCTCTCATCTAGATTTTGGAGATGGGACAGGAGGTGAGCCTTTAGTGGATAGGGAGGGCTAGACATAGGATAGCAAAAGTATTGGCTCCCCAAAGTAGTATCTGATCACTCAGCATGTGCAATAGGCACATGTAACTACACACATATCATGCACACACACACACACACACACACGTAATAGACTAAATACATTTTTGTTTGCTTTTTGGGCATCGAACCCTAACCTCGCACAATTCTACCGCTGGGCTGTACTCCCAGCCCTAGGAAGGAAGACTTCCCGAGCCACCTATACCCTACTTCTCAGAGAAACCGCAGTCCGTTTTCAAGGGCCTCCCTCTCCTTCAATGGATTCCCTCTCAACAGACTTAAAGCCCTGTTGAGTGCATAATTTGGGGTTTAATGTTTACCCACTCTGTGTTGATCCCACCGCTAGATGGATACCTTTGTGGCTTTGGCTTAGTGAATGGACTTGGCCTGTACCTGCCTTGCCCGGTGGAGGAGCGGAAGAGGGCGTCTTTGGCACCCAGCTCTGCTGACATCGGGACCAGGCAAGTTCTGCCTGGCTTGGGACGTTGGCACCCTCTGTCCCAGAGGAGGGTCTGTCTGGGTGCCAGCCAAAGTGAGTGGGCGTGTTCATGGATGTAATCTCATGTGACGGATAGCCACCCCCACCTCCACATTGGAGCCCATGGCTGTGCTTGTGCTAATAGTGCAAGGGGTTGTGTCTGTAGCTTGTCCTTAAGGAGTTTTAGCAGATTCTGATGACTTCAGCTGATGGGGGGGGGATGTCCTGTACACTGTGAATATAATGTTTCTCTTACTGGCTGATGAATAAATGCTGATCGACCAGGCAGGGAGTATGGGTGGGGGCTACCGGACTAGGAGAATGCTGGGAAGAGTAACGCAGAGAGAAGCCACCAGGGAGACCACCAGGGAGACCACCAGGGAGACCGCCGGGCAGCTACCGGAAAGATAGGATACCGGGAATTCTCCGGTGAGATGAGGCCGTGTGGAATCACATAGTTACGGGTTAATAATTAAGAGAGAGCCTGTCAGTAAGAAGCCTGAGCCACCAGCCGAACAGTTTACAATTAATATAAGCCTCCGTGTGTTCATTTGGGGTTAACCGGCTACGAGGCCAGGTGTGACAGACAACTCCGTCTACGTTCAGCCTTGTCCCTCTGGTGTGAAGGGGTCACAATCCCACCTGCTCTTTTGTCTTCTTTTGATTTGAGGCATCTCACTATGCAGCCCAGGCTATCACCGACATCCCAGAAATCCACCTATGGCTGCTCTCCCAAGTACTAGGACCTGCCTCACCACGCCCAGCAATAATGTAGCCCAGGCTAGCCTTGGGCTCATGACCGTTCTGCGTATGCCCCTTCAGCCTATCCTACCAGTGTGAGCCAGCACAACCGTTCACCAAATCTTTAAATGTACTTCCTCGATCACTTGAAACAATGTTTAAAAAAATGTATTTCAGGTTGGAGAGAAGGCTCAGAGGTTAAGAGCACTGACTGTTCTTCCAGAGGACCTGAGTTCAATTCCCAGCAACCACATGGTGGCTCACAGCCATCCGTAATGAGATCTGGTGCCCTCTTCTGGTATGCAGGCATAATAAATGAATGAATGAATGAATATTTTTAAATGTATTTCATGACACAAGAGTGAAATTACTAGGGAGGTGGGATAATGGGAGAATCCCCATTGAAATGAAGCCGGGGATATCTTACTGGGCGTTGGTGGCGCACGCCTTTAATCCCAGCACTCGGGAGGCAGAGACAGGCGGATCTCTGTGAGTTCAAGGCTGGGCTGGACTGACAGCTTCCAAAACAATACAGAGAAACCCTGTCTCGTAAAAAAAAAAAAAAAGAGAGAGAGAGTAAGAAAGAAAGAAGAGAGAGAACAGAAAGAAAGAAGAAGGGAAGGAGGGAGGAAGGGAGCCCGGCTATGGCTGCCTTATTTTTTAAATTTAAGATTTATTCATTCTACTTTGTGTGCGTTTATGTGCGTGGTGCCTGTGGAGGTCAGGAGAGGGCACCAGATCCTATGAGTCTGGAGTTGCAATGACTCTAAATCACGATGTGGGTCTTGGGTCCTGAACCCCGGCCCCCTGCAAGAGGACGAATGCTCCTAACCACTGAGCCACCCCTCCAGCTTCCTTCTTATGCTACCTGAGCCATGACCATCAACCAGCTCAGACTTCTCTGGGGCTAATCTTCCAGCATCTGTCAATGGGGGAGGATGAATAACCAATGATCCTGTATTGAACTCAAAATAAAGAGTTCAACCCCCTTACTGTGGCCTTCAAACCTAGCTCTTAGTTCAACCCCCTTACTGTGGCCTTCAAACCTAGCTCTTAGCTCCCTCTCTGGGGTCACATCTACTTTGTACTCATGTGCCTTCACTAGGATCTCCCTATAGATGGCTGGGAGCCATCATGTGGTTGCTGGGAACTGAACTCAGGACCTCTGAGAGAGCAGCCAGTGCTCTTAACCTCAGCCATTCTCGGCAATGGGTGTGGCCACTACTACAAGTTCACTGGCAAGGCAAGGCAAGACGCCACTACACTAGGGCTTAGCCTAGGGAAAGGGGAATTGAGAGCCAGAAGTGGTCTGAGGGACAGAAGTATCTCAGATGTGCAAGTCCAGTCAGAAGCCGAGTGTGTGGTCTAGGGAAGGTTGGTTCACGTTAAAACACGACGGCAGCTGAGGCAAGGGTTTCAGGCTTATGGAAAAGGACCAGGGCCAATGCTTGGGAGGCACTCAGGGGCCAGACACCTCAAGGCTTAGAAACGGGACCACAGGTATCCTTGCTGGGAGGTGGAGGCTGAAAACGGTAATGAGGGCACAGGAGCCCTGGACTAGTGGAGACTTGATGGTCCTAGTTTGCTAGAACCCTAGCTGATGGATGGGCTTCTGTATGTGATGTGTGAGACTCTGGGTTTGATCCCTGGCACCGGGAACATAATAATAATCATGGATGAGACTCAAGAGATTTGGGACTGATAAAGCCAATGGCAATGGGAGACTTGAGGTTGACTTGGTAGGAGAAAAGGACCAACGGGAAAATCCCTTACACTCTGCCTGTCTGCGGCCAAAATAACCCTTACAACAAGGTTCAGGGCTGGCACTAGAAGGCCCAAAGCCAGGCAACTCCTGCCCGAAACACCAAGATCAGAGCCACAGTCACACCAGTGCCATATCTTCCTAACACATACAAGTCCAGGACACTAAAGGCTAGTCCATGAACCCCAGAGGGCTGTGACTGTTAGAGAACCCCAACAAATCTGAGCTGAGTGAGCTTCAGTGTGAGCAGGGTCTTGGGAGCAGCCCTGCTGAGGGGCTTTGGGACCATAATTGTTTGCAGTTGGCATGGTAACCAGGAGACACTATGACATACTTAAGGGTGGGCGGGGTCACAGAACCCAAGCTTTAAAGTAAGGGAATCATGCTCAGCTCATTTAACTTTAAAGGAGGCCTCTGAGCAGAGCTTAGAACAATTTTTTTCCTCTGAGTGCCATTTCCCAAGGGTACTCACAGAACAATAAGGTGTGACTGTAATGGCTGCACTGAGTTGTCTTTTGGACAGTGTTAGGAGGGACATAAAGAAGGTGGACAGAGAATTAAGACAATTGAGATGTATCGACGAAATCAGCTCCCGCTGCCTGTGTGACCTGTACATGCACCCGTACTGCTGCTGTGACCTGCACCCCTACCCCTACTGCCTCTGCTACTCCAAGCGATCCCGTTCCTGCGGCCTGTGCGACCTCTACTACCCGTGCTGCCTCTGTGACTACAAGCTGTACTGCCTTCGCCCATCACTCCGCAGCTTAGAGAGGAAAGCAATTTGCGCCACCGAGGATGAGAAAAGAGCGTTGGTCAAGTGAGAGGCTGTCACCATAGGCCATGTAGTCAGAGTAGCAGCCATAGCGGTGGGAAGGAGGGGGACAGCGGGGACAGGGACAGTGGAGCAGACACGGAAGGGGATCAAGACAGTGACTCGGGTGACCTAGCTGAGGCTTAGGAAAGAATAGTGAGCCCATAGTCGGGTTCTCCAAAGGGAGAGTGGGTGGTGGGCGGGCAAGGTCGATGGGCGTTTATAACAAGAGTGCCATTGTGATAAATACGGTGTCCTTAATGAGGGAAAGAAACGGGGGGGGGCATCTTTAAAAAGCTATTGGAAGCAGCAAGCTCAACATTTCTTCTGGGTATGATGGAAGTGATCTGAGGACTTTTGGACTTTCAGAAATGACTGCAGGAGAGGTCATAATCGTTGATCAAATCCGTAATGTCCGCCAGAAGCCTCGGGGTAGAGGGTGGACTGAACGCTAGAGGCATTTTCTTTGTGTGTGGGAATCTTTCTCCTATCCAGTCTCAGGCAGAGTTGATCTAGAGGAAGAGCTGCTCTGTTGGCCTCGCCCTCCACCTCAGAAAGAACGCTCGACAGCCTACAGCTTTCACAGTAGATTCAAATGGGGTTTTCGTTGAGTTGGGTAATTTAACAGGGGGAGTTATGTTTTCTGTAATCCTTTTCTAACTTTTCACTTATACTTATAGTCTAAATAGATGGGGGCCTTTGTCCCCTGGTTATATAAGTTATTGTACACCCATCCACTGGAATGGGAAGAGAGGATTAAAGAACCAGGCGTGGCCACTGATGCCCGTAGACCCTTGCACTTGGGAGGTAGAGGGACAGAGACTCACAGGCCCTTGGCCAGCTGCTGATACATAACGAGTATGAGGCCAGCTTGGGCGATGCGAGACTGTTTCAAAAGACTTTAGAAGGGGGAATGAAAAGTCGGAACGTTCTTTATGTGCGGGTGCTTACGGCGAAAAGGCAAGAGGCAGGAAAGTCACGTTTAATAAGGACTATCCTTAAAAGTAGGGCCGGTACATGGGAAGATGATTAGTGACCAGATGGAAGGGTCGAGGGTGAGTGAACAAAGCCCCTTGACAACAGTGACTGTGATGCTCTGTTGAGAAGGGTAATGGGGCAGTGATGATGTCATCAGTCACAAGGTCAGGAGCCGACCCTCCTGACAATGGGGGAGGAAGTAGTCACCTACGAATTTATCTACAGTTTTGAACCAACGCTTATTCTTTTTTCTCCTTAGGATGTCAAGTTACTGAACTCACACTGTGAAGTGGGAACTAGTTCATATTTGCTCCAAATATTAAGTGTTCTTTGTGAGTTGGTCTGTGACTTCTCTCCACGGCTCTAAATTCTTCTGTCTTGACCATCTGGCTGCCCCCACTTCCTACACTTCCAGGGCAGATTTTTTTTCTGCCTGATGTCTGCGTCCCCTACCTTCCCACAAGACGATTTCCCAGCATGCAGTAGACTCAGCCTCAAGCCTTACTCTCAGTAGACTCAGCCTCAAGCCTTACTCTCAGTAGACTCAGCCTCAAGCCTTACACTCAGTAGACTCAGCCTCAAGCCTTACACTCAGTAGACTCAGCCTCAAGCCTTACACTCAGTAGACTCAGCCTCAAGCCTTACACTCAGTAGACTGACTCAGAGGGAACAGCCTTTCTCAGGTCTAGAGTGCTTTTTCTGGTAGGGCCTGTGTCTCTTTAGTACAGGCAGCATGTGGGAAGTGGGCAGTGACCTTACTTGGTTCCTGGACCTGTGACTCTCAAGTTTGCCCCCTTGATCTCTTCTCCAGCGTTTTTCTTCCAATTCATGCCACCATGAAAGACTTCCATGTCTAGTTCCAACAGCCTGACTTTCACTGTCTGGAAGGGTTTGGTGCCACCTGTAAACCTACAACTTCATTTTTCCAGAGAAGGGGTGAAAACTGATAAGGCCCAGATCTGAGCTCCAATCCCAAAGGACTCGTGACTAATTTTTTTTTCTTTCAATGAAATGCCTTCTTATTTTCTTTATCTTCAATCTAGCTCCTGACCCATTACTGAATAGATTTTGAAATAATCAACCTCCATTCAGTTTTGTTTTTTAAACCATCTTTAGTATGAAAATTAACTCAAGGCTTTTTGAGTTTAGAATTCATATTTGTGTGACCTTTCACCCCTTGAAAGAATGTCTGGACATTGGTGGGTTGTGACATGTCTCTTCAGATGTCTGACTATTGTTCAGAAGGTTCTTTTGTCCTTGATCTGCAATTGTCTCAGCTACATTGAACTTTTTCTCCCTGTGTGGGAGTCTTCTGTGTCCCTAGTATTTCCTTCCACTTGGTAGAGAACTGGAATAACTTTTTAAAATTCCCTCCGCAAGTCTCTGCTGGGTGATTACAGTGGGCTGTTTTTAGATGACGATTAAAAAGTCCTGCCCACTACCACTGTTTAAGTCTCTGCTTTAGAAGATAGTGTCTTCCTTAGCAGGGACCAGACCCAGCTCTTCTGTTTTCTTATCTGCTTCAGGATTTTCCTGTTTTTACATTTTGTACTCCAAATTCCAGCAGTCAACTATCTCTTCCCTCACTTTTGGATTCAAAGGGATGGTGATGACAGAATTTGGTCTTCCTTCCTTCCTTCCTTCCTTCCTTCCTTCCTTCCTTCCTTCCTTCCTTCCTTCCTTCCTTCCTTCCTTTCCCCTTTGGCTTGGATTTTTGAGACAGGGTTTCTCTGTAGCTTTGGAGGCTGTCCTGGAACTCGCTCTTGTAGACCAGGCTGGCCTCGAACTCACAGAGATCCACCTGCCTCTGCCTCCCGAGTGCTGGGATTAAAGGCATGTGCCACCAATTCCCGGCCAGAATATGGTTTTCTTTCATGAAGCCACACCACCAACCTGAGTTAAGCTTGTACATCCAGTCTTCACGGTCCTCCCCGTCTCTTGTACTAAAGATAGAGAAACTAACAAAGCCCTGTCCTTCTGTAACCCTAACCAATGGATGCTCGAGCTGACACTGACGTCTGACTCGAGTACTTACAACCCGGTGCACCTCAGTTTGGAGCTGTGCCCTTGAGCTGCTCTGGGCTCAATCTCTGTGCCCTTCCCTGGTACCTAGAGACCAATCCCAAGACTGCCTGCCTTCATCCACCTCCCCAGGCATCTGTGCTTAGCCTGACTCTTAATAAATTCCTTGGCGAATCCCACACTCAAAATATGCCATCTTAAAACCTCGAATGTTTCTCTTCTCGTTTACTTCCACACTTCAGTTTGAGGTTTTCACTGAAGCTACTCAGTCAGCAAGGCTGATGCAAGGCAGAGGTTTTTTGGCTACCAAAAAGTTGATTTTTCTTCCCCCTTTCTTCTTCGGTGTCCACGGAAAGGATGGAAGTAAAGCAGCCTCTTTTAGTGTCTTTTAGATCTTTCAAACCCCCGGGTCTAGAATCCATCATCACTCAACTACACAGGCAAGACCATGTAGGTCAATGCAATTTTTAATTTTATTTTCTGTGCTGGAAATAAAACCCAGGTATTGTAATTTAAGAAAAGCGGCGCTCAAGATAAAGAAGCCATGGCCAGGGTTCAAGCAGAGGGTTTTTTTTTTCTTAATTAGGGAAAGGGAGGGGGAAGGGGGAGGAGGGAGACCAGCCTATGGAGACAGGAGCAGCAGGAGAGAGGAGAGAGGAAAGAGATGAGAGAGACAGGAACAGAGACAGGGAAAGAGGTGGAGAGAGAGGAACGGAGAGAGAGGAAGAGAGAGAGGGAAGGAGAGAGGGAGAGAGGGAGGAGAGAGGGAGAGGGAGAATGGGGGATGGGGGGCCCTTTTAAAAGGGAACTTAGTGAATGTGCACAGGTGGTGCTCTTAGTGGCTGCAGCTGAGGGTGTGTCCTGTCAGGACCCCAAGGACAGGCCAGTACAGATGCCTGAATACTAACACCAGGTCCTTGTGAATACTAAGTAAGTATCCTACCACTGAATTACCCTCCAGTCTCAAATGCACACCTGTTATTTGGTTTAACCTTTTTGCTTAATGATACAGGCTTGGGATTGGTTCACTGAAGGTCTCAGACTTAGGGTAAGTGTTTGAGGTAGAGCCTACACAGCCTGATGAATTACAGCTCACGGAGTGAAAACTAGGTACCTAGCATTTCCTGTTTAATACCCCTAACACCGCAGTCGACTACTCTCAGTCATTAAGGAGTAGTGTTCTTGATCACTAGGAGGTGGTAGAGTCTAGCGCATGTGAGCACAGCTACCTGTCAATTTTCGGTGTGGCCCTGAACCAGTGTTAGCGGCATCATCTGGAACTTGCTAGACAGGCAAAGTCACAGCTCTATACCAATCTAGTAGATGTAGAACTCAGGTGGGAACCAGACACCTGTGCTTTGTGAGCCCTACAGGAAGGAGGGTGCGCCTACACCACACAGCTTGCTTCCTGCTGCGGAGTGACGGTTGTCTACCCTGTCTACCCCGGAAGTCAGAGGAAAGGAAAAAGCAGAGAGGGGCCGAGGAGATGACTCAGTTGCTCAAGGGCTAGCACCCCACAAGCACGGAGACCTGAGTTCAGATCCCCAGCACCCACATCAAAAAGCTGGGTGCTAGCCGGGTGGTGGTGGCGCTCGCCTTTAATCCCAGCACTCGGGAGGCAGAGGCAGGCGGATCTCTGTGAGTCCGAGGCCAGCCTGGTCTACAAAAGCTACTTCCAGGACAGTCTCCAAAGCCACAGAGAAACCCTGTCTTGAAAAACAAACAAAAAAAGCTGAGTGCTATGGTATCTGTAACCTCATCCCTGGGAAGGCAGACACAGGAAGATCTCAGTGTAGTCTAATCTAATCAGTGAGGTCCAGGTTCAGAGAGAGACCCTGTCTCAAAAACCAAGGTTGCCTGAGGTCAACCTGGGCCTCCTCACACACATGTGCGCGAGCGCGCGCACGCACACACACACACACACACACACACACACACGAACATGTGTACATACATGGGGCAGGAGGAGGCAGGTGAAGATCGTGAGGAGTGGAGTTTAGGTAGCTCTTTGGATTCTTTCTTTTTTTAATTAATATTTTCATCTGGGATGGCTAGTTTTTAATTTTTTATTTTTATTTTATATGCATTGGTGTTTTGCCGTGGGTGTCAGGTCCCCTATAACTGGAATTACAGACAGTTGTGAGCTGCCGGATTGAACCCGGGTCCTCTGAAAGAACAGTCAGGGCTCTTGACCACTGAGCCATCATCTCTCCAGTCCTTAGGTAGCACTTTGGAATGGGTTTAAATTTATTTAAAAGGTAAAAGAACATCCCAGTGAAGTCTAGAGGGAGGCCCGCCTGTCTGTGGTCTTCAGGTCAGGTCCTTGTTACTTTCTCCCTCTCGGGGTGGAAACTGACCTTTGTGGAAACAGCTGAGTATAAAACTCTACAGGGAGGCAGGGTGTTTGCTTTCAAGGGTGTAGCTGGACATGGCAGTGAACGCAGCTGTGACCAGGAGAAAAGTGGGGATCTCTGTGCATAGGCATAGCCCCCCCAGCCCCAAGCTGGCAAGCGTCCTTAATCCAAGGGACTAGGGCACACAGGAGGCCATGTTCCCTGCAGTATCAGGAAAATACCAGGCAAGAGGCATGTTCCAAGTTCGGGTTGAGTTTGATGAGTCAAATGTGAGCCCAACAAGTTTGCCTGCAACCACACATTCCAACTTATAACCACTAACGTAGAAATGAAACCTGGTCTGGTTGAGAGTTTTAGGCAGTCTTCTAGGGTCTCAAATGTGGAACCCCTGGACAGTGTGGGTCCCCTGGACAGTGTGGGTCCCCTGGACAGTGTGGGGGGGGGGGTCAAAGGAGCCAAGTGACAGGAACAGAGGAAGGCGAAGAGAGGCCAGTAACAGAATACTTTTGACTGTAACTGGGACTCAGGTGTCCAAGAGGAAACAGATCTGAAAGTTGGCTGTGACTGAGAAGGCAGCTTCCTAGGCTAGGCCCCAGCTTCTGTGGTGAGAAGGTTGAGCTTTTCCTGAAGAATCTACCGAGGGGTCAGGGAACCTGCTCGGGATTCTCGGCTTGCTCTGTTGGGTCCCACAGCCTGTCTTTACTGTCACTCGTGTCAGGGCTCGATGCTTCCCACCTAACCAAGACTGACTGTCCCTGTGTTGTGTGTCTGAGCATACACGTGCACACACACATGCACTCTCTCTCACACACACACACACACACACACACACACATACACACACAACCCTTCACATATGCCTTTGGCTGCTTCTTCAAGCCATGATCCAGCCAGAGAGGGCTGGTGTCCAGGCTAGTCCCCTACACCTCTGTGAGCTCCTCTCTGCCCTCCCAGGGAGATGGGGCTAAGTCCACTTATTTCACGGAGACAGTGGTTTCAAGGGGACCAGCCATCTTCCTCCCTTTTTGGTGTGACCTAAAGCACACCAGCACATACAGGGCATGGACTGACTACCACGCCGCCCTCAGTTTCCCCAGGGCCAAGGCGGACGGGAGGTGAAGGCTCTGTGTCATCTGATGTATTGTTTGCGGCAGTGTCCTCTAGGGATGAGTTCTATTGACCATTTTGTAATTAGCCGGGTCTTAGTTTGTAATTTTCAATACAATACTAGTAATTCACATCATTAAGCCAGTCCCATGATGTTTTATTAAGTGTATAAGTGTATGTGTATAGCATGATTCCTGGCTTTGATCTTTAAGATGCAGAGTTCGAATGCTGGCCTATTGGTCGTGTCTCATTAAAAAAAAATAAAAGAACCTTGAGCTGGGATGGAGCCTAGTCGGGAGTGCTCCCCTAACATGCACGAGGCTCAGACCTCAGCGTCAGAAAACCAGAACGAAATTGTCTGGGATAACAGCTATGCTCGTGGTAGTAATTGAGCAAGACGTAGAATGAAACGGGCTCAGTACCGAATACAACACCGTTTTGTTTAACCCGCCAAAAGGCGTTGTGATGCATTTATCACCATTATCACAGGTAAGGAAACTGAGTCACAGAAAGGCCAACTTTCTATAGCTGGTAACCGGAGGAGCTGGATTCGAGTGTTAGAGAAAACGCTGAAAGGCCACTGAAGTTGATCAGTCTGATTTGAGGCAAAAGGGGGTGAGGTGGGGCTGTGGTGGCTGTGACTGAGTCCCGAGGTCTAACCTCTCTCCTCCCTCCCTTCCTTCCCAACCACAGACTCAGAAGGACAACCAACAGAATTCTGGCTTCCTCTTGCTGCAGCAGCAACATCTTAGGATCCGTGAACGTGTGCGGCTTTGAACCCGACCAGGTCAAGGTGCGCGTGAAGGACGGAAAGGTCTGTGTGTCGGCCGAGAGGGAGAACAGATACGACTGCCTGGGATCCAAAAAGTACAGCTACATGAACATCTGCAAAGAGTTCAGCCTGCCGCCATGCGTGGACGAGAAAGACGTGACATACTCCTACGGGCTCGGCAGCTGTGTCAAGATCGAATCCCCCTGCTACCCTTGCACGTCTCCCTGCAACCCCTGCAACCCCTGCAGCCCCTGCAGCCCCTGCGGCCCCTGCGGTCCCTGCGGCCCCTGCGGTCCCTGCGGCCCCTGCGACCCCTGCAACCCCTGCAACCCCTGCAACCCCTGCTACCCCTGTGGCAGTCGATTCTCCTGTAGGAAGATGATCTTGTAAGGCGTACGTCAGAAGCCATGTCTTAGCAGAAGTCAGTCCTCCAACCAGGCAGCTCGTCAGCAACTTTCTCTTCCCCTTCCCATAGCCCGCGTAGTTTAAGTGTGTAGGAAACTGAATACATAACTGCAATCTGACGGCATTGTGTGCTAGTCTTTTGGTTTGACTCCCAGCAGAGTTAGCTAACTGAAGAATTGAGGAACCCGGTGGAACAGGAGGTGTGAGGTCTGATCTCCTGTCCTCCATTCCCAACAACCTCTAAACCCAGAGGCAACACACACACACACACACACACACACACACACACACACACACACACACACAAAGAACAACACTGTGAGAGTAGTCTGGGTGGAAGCTAAGGCTGGGTGAGGATTTGGTGGTGCTGCAACCTCCTCCCCAAGCCCAACAGGACTGTGGATTTTACTGGGGGAGGGCGTGTTCGCAGATCCAAGACAGGCGACCATCCAACCCCAGTGTTTCGGCGTTCCTGTGGTTTTGACTGCACTTGTGGCTCGGGGTAGTTCGAAGCCTCCTGGGGATTTATTGCAGCTCTCTCTTTCCAGTTCTTGAAACTGGTTTTAGGCACAAAAGGTCAACGGAGCAGGGAATTCCAGTTTCAACAACTGAATGTGGATCCTCACTGACATAGCTCAAAAGCCATTCTTGGTTGTTTTTGAGGTTGGTCTTACTGTGTAACTCTGGCTGACCAGAAAACTCGGTTATGTAGACCAGGCTGGCCTGGAACTCACAAAGATCCACCTGCCTCTGCCTCCTGAGTGCCGGGTTTAAAGGTGTGCATCACACGCCTGGCTTCCGGAGTTGGCTCTTGGTTGCCAAGAAGTATAAAGGAAGAATGAAGGGACCCCAGGGAGGAACTGGCTGACGCTGGTCTAGATTCTTAGAGGAAACACAAACATTTATTTGCACAGTTGTGTCCTTTAACTGGTTTTCTCAGTGTGGCTGCACTTGGGAATCACTTGAGGGGCTGTAAAGTATGGATGCCAGGCTACACGAAGATGGTTCAGTGGGTCAGAGTGCAGGCTGCACAAGTGGGAGGACCCGGGTTCAAATCCCCAGTACCCACCAAAAGTTGGATGTGGTTGTTCACACTTATAACCCCAGCATTGAGGAATGGAGATGATGGGGGTTCTCCAGACTGACAGAAGCTGCGGCATGACTACCCATGTAAAGAAACATATTCAGTTGGATTACACAATGTAATCTGGGTAGGGCTAACAATGGCTGCCTCACACCGAGTGGCAGAGGACCTGGCGGTTTCTCAGTCCCCGAGGCTTGGCGTCTCAGCAGTCCCACTCTGGTGCTAAAGCCTGGAGGGTTCCTGGAGAGCCTCTTGCCTTCAGCCCCTGTAGGAAGCCCCCTCAAGCTGGGTTTTCCTATAGCTCAGATGAACGTGCCAGTCAGAGCAAGGCAAGTATTCGTAAGCAAAGCGTCTTTTGGGGGGCCTTGTTTTCGGGACTGCCACCAGTGGCTACAGCCCACGCATAGGATGGGTCTCCCCACTCTACGGAGCAGATCAAGAAACGTCCTCACAAGCGAGCCCAGAGGCTTGCCTTTCAGATGCTTCCAAATCCAGTCAAGTCGGCAACCAAGATTAGCCGTGACAGTGAGGGACACCTATCTAAAGAATGTAGAGTGGCCGGGCAGTGGTGGCACACGCCTTTAATCCCAGCACTTGGGAGGCAGAGGCAGGCGGATCTCTGTGAGTTCGAGGCCAGCCTGGTCGACCAAGTGAGTTCCAGGACAGCCTCCAAAGCCACAGAGAAACCCTGTCTCCAAAAAACAAAAAAAAAAAAAAAAAAAAAAAGATCCTTAAGTGAGGGCAGGGAAGAGGGTCCCGTCCAGAGGCAGGGCTGTGACAAGCAGAGTATGAAGTAATCCCAGCCAGAGGGACACAAACCAACGGTAGGCTCCAGCATTTGGGCAAAACAAGGAAACAGCCCCCCCCCCAGACTGCAAAGGGGACTCAGGCCTGCTGGATCTAATGTCCTGGAAGAGAAGAAAGTAATTAGTGTTGTTTTAAGTTAAATTTGTGGCATTTTGTTACAGTAACACAGAAAATGAATACAAGACATCATCTAAGGTCCATGATCACGTAGAATGGCGTTAGAAATAAGCTTCAGGCGAAGAAGAAAGATACTGACTGTCACTCCCACGGAAGTGTCTAGACAAGGCAAATTCCACTCGATCTACAGGGTGGGCTTGGAAGAGCAAACACACAGGGATTGGAAGCATACTTGGCTTTCACTCTAATTTAGGTGGTAGCTGTACCTTTTCCCCATGGCTGGGGTCCGACCTCACAGTCTTATTCAGCTGGCTAGTCTGAACAGAATTGGAGCCCAAGAGATGAAGTAAGGGGAAAGGGGACTGTTCCAGGCCATCAAATTCTCGAAATACACCTGGTAGGCAGACTTTCTTTTTAGTCACAAATAAATACACAGAGGTTTATATTAATTGTAAACAGCTTGGCCAATGGCTCAGGCTTCTTATTGGCTAGCTCTCAGTTTTTTTTTTTTTTTTTTTTTTTTTGGAGACAGGATTTCTCTGTATTGTTTTGGAGGCTGTCCTGGAACTGGCTCTGTAGACCAGGGCCTCAAACTCACAGAGATCCACCTGCCTCTGCCTCCAGAGTGCTGAGATTAAAGGCGTGCGCCACCGACGCCCGGCCCCATATCTGTGAATCTGTGTATCTCCGTGTGGTTTTGGCTTACCAGAATGCCCGCCGTCCTATCTGCCTGGCAGCTACATGGTATCTGCCTGGCAGCTCCTTCTGGTTTGTACAGCTGCATGGTCGGTGTTTATTTTATATAGTGCCTTATAACATTTTCTCCATAAACATAAGTTGGTTTATGGTCCATTTTTGATAATGGAGGAATGTTAATCTGGGTATTAAATTTCTGCAACAGATCACGACTTCATAGATTTATTGCTATATTAGCCACATATGGCCTCTGCCATATACAACACCTGGGGTCTTTGTATAAGCAAGTTTTACTGGGTGGGTAGATTAACACATTTGCATAAAAGTCTTACTAGGTGGGGAGATCATAGACTTAAACTCCTTGTCCCAAACACAAGTTTCACAGCACTTGGTAGAAAAGACTCATATTTAATAAATTCTTGCAGTCGGCCCCCCTCATTTCTTCCTTACAATTCCAAGGCTCAGAAGGGAGGTTTGTAGCCGGGTATTGGTGGTGCATGCCTTTAATCCCAGCACTCGGGAGGCAGAGGAAGGTGGATCTCTGTGAGTTTGAGGCCAGCCTGGTCTACAGAGCAAGTTCCAGGACAGGCTCCAAAGCCACAGAGAAACCCTGTCTCGAACCCCCCCCCCCAAAAGGGAGATTTGTGTGGAATAAAAGCAGCCAGGGTGTCTCAGATTTCAGCTAGGCACTGGCAGGGCCCACAGGGAGGTGTGTGGAAACCTTGAAGATCACACATCCGACTCATTGAGCCACAGCGCTGATTCTGTGTCAAGAACAAGGAGGATGCTGGGAGGTGGCGCAGAGGCAGGTGGAGCTCTATCTCGGGGAGGATGTGGGGAACAAGTGAGGGTTCTTCCAAAAAGTCCCTCCCCTGGGTCCCCGGGTCCCTGGGTCCAGTGTACAACAGTCACAGCTGGGCAGAGCTGAAGACTCTGACAGCGCCACCTTGAGAATGCAGCGTTGGACTAGGTGACCCTGAATGAACTATTCACCCACAATGAGAGAACCTCAGCCCTGCTATGAGGGGAAAAGGAAAGGAACAAGGAAACCTATCCCCTTGCCCGTGTGGTACAGCGCTGGCCTAGCAGGAATCTGCCCGGCTTGGTTCCCAGTATATAACCGGGTGTGGCGGCTGTCTTAGTCACTGTCCTATTGCTGTGGAGAGACGCCATGACCAAGACAGCCTATGGAAGAAAACATTTCATTAGGGGCTTGCTTAGTTTCAGAGGGTTGGTCCGTGATGGTCATGGTGGGAAGCACGGAGCAGTAACAGAGCTCACCACTGATCTGCAAAAGGGAGGCAGAGAGAGAGAGAGAGAGAGAGAGAGACAGAGACAGAGACAGAGAGAGACTGGTCCTGCCATGGGCTTTTGAAACCTTAAAGTCTACGCCCAGTGATAGACCTCCTCCAACAAGGTCGCACGTCCCCCCAGTAAGGCCGCACCCCCTAATCCTTCCTACACAGTGCTCCACCTGGGATCCAGACATTCAAACATGTGAGCCTAGCGGAGGCCATCCTCATTCAAGCCGATGCCTGCAATCCCAGCGGGAAGGGGACCAGAGATTCAAGATTATCCTGGGATTCTGGGCTTCATAAAAAACCCTGTCTTTAAGAATGAAAACAAGAACAGAGTATCCACTGAAAAACGCACACCTTTCTTCTTCTGAGCGGCCTGAGGTGACCTTTGAGAAAGGTTCGCTACTCTCTTGAGTCCCCAAAACCCTACCAAATCATGCCAATCAGCTGTGAAACTGCCCAAGCCATCAATGGTGTGGCATGGGTAGCCACAAAACCAAGTGTCTGAACGATGCCACTTCAAAAGAAGTAATGTGTGCGCTCTGGCAGTGTAAGGGTGGAGCCCGGTTGGTCCACCAAGGCGCACAGTAGGGAGGGACAAGAGTCAGTGGGCCAGGCCCAGAAACAGTGCCGGATTTTTGCTGGACAAGCTTAAAAATGCAGAGAGTAATAACGAACTTAAGGAATCAGGGTATGGATTCTCCAGTCACTGAGCGTCTCAGATGGACAAAGCATCTAAGAGGAGCCGCTGAACTGAGAGCTGAGTGACAGCATGCATGAGCTCCGCACCACCGGGAGCTTTCAACCTCACTAACGCGGGACGAGCTGTTCTCAAGTCAGAAGAGGAGGCTGCACACAGGGGAAAGGCGCCCGGAAACTGAAGAAGCAAACACGTGAGGTACAGGAATACGTCGTCTTAGTTGGGGGCTCCTGTCGCTGTGAAGGAAACACCACGGCCAATGCAAGCTGGGGAGGAAGGGGTTTATTCGGCTCGCACGTCGGCATCACAGCCCATCAGGAAGCCAGGACAGGATCTCACACAGGGCAGGGACCTGGAGGCAGGAGCTGATGCAGAGGCCGTGGAGGGGAGCTGCTCACTGGCTTGTTCCTCAAGGCTTGCTCAAGCTGCCTTCTTGTAGCAGCCAGGACCACCAGCCCAGGGAGGGCACCACCCACGATGGGCTGGGTCCTCTCCCACCAATCAGCAATTAAGAAAATGTCCTACAGGCTAACCTATAGCCAAATCTCATGGAAGCCTTGCTTGAGGGTCCCTCCTATCTGGTGTCTTCTTCAGCTTGTGTCAAGTTGACATGAAACTAGCCCGCACAATCATCCAATAAATGCAAACAAAAGTTAAAAAAAAAAACAAATATCATTAAACACATGTAAGGATCAACGCGCATCTCCGACGTGTCAAACCCATGATGTGACCCCACGGTCGGGGCTGAGAATGAAGATGAGGACTAAAGAGGGGAGACAGGCTCTGTGAACGGCCTTAGCATCCACATGTGGGGACTCTGGTCCACTGGGTTCTGCACCAGGGCTACCGAAAGGAAAGCTGTGTCTGTTTGTGTTACGTGTTCTGTCTGCGCATGTGCACGTGCACCAGCTTTATGCCTGGTGGCCGCAGAGCTTGGTAGAGGGTGTGTGATTACCTGGCCTTAGAGTTACAGGACGGATGGCTGTGAGCCACCATGTGGGTACTGAGAACCGAACCCAGGTCCCTCTGCAAGAGCAGCCAGATGCCTTTCAGAGAAGGCTCAGCTCAGGTTAGAGTCTCGGCCATCTTTCAATACTCCTGTAGGGGGCACTGATATGCCTCCAAGCCCGAGAGCCAGCAGAGCAGGCCTATGGCAGTCAGGGCTTACATGGCCTTCTAACCTGAGTGTGGGGCACACGCCTTTAATCCCAGCATGCAGGAGGCAAAGGAGAGCAGATCTCTTAGTTCAAGGCCAGCCTGGCCTACAGAGTGAGTTCCAGGACTGCCAGGGTTATACAGAGAAACCCTGTCTCAAAAAACAAAACAAAAACAAAAAACTCCCAGCCACATAGACAGAATGGGGCTAAAACCCTGTCTCAAAAGACAAAAACAAAAACAAAAAAACTCACAGTCGCCTAGACAGAACGGGGCTATGGGCAGAGTAAAAAGCACTGGTCCTTAAAATAGCAGGCAGCCTCTATGTTAGTATGGTGGAAAAATCTCTTCTCTTGTTATCTTGTAAGTTACTGGCACCTGTGTGTGTGTGTGTGTGTGTGTGTGTGTGTGTGTGTGTGTGTGTGTGTGTGTGTTGTGGGATTTCCACCTGGGTCCCATTGCTGCTGTCTCAGCCCCCAAATAACAACACGAGACACTTTACTAATTATACAGCTGTTGGCCATTTGCTATGTGGTATGGAAATGAGTACTTTGTATTGGTATGGTTTTTCATTTATTGAAACAAATTCATGGTCAATTTTGTGATGTGTATATTTCTCCTCTTGATTAAGTATTGTGCTTATACTGATCTTTTAAAATGTAATGCATAATTAAATACAGATTACAGATAGTTACTTATAATAGTCAGAATTTATAGTTAAGTAAGTTAGGTTTTCTAGATATACAGAAATATATTTGAGATAGATAGATAGTCTTCAAACCTTTCAAAGATCTTCAGAAAATAGCATTTAAAATGGTTTAGGGTTTTTCTTGACAATGAGAAATGTCTGCTCCTGGCAGCACCAATTACATATGAGATGGGCATCGAAGAAACTTGTTATGGAGTTTGCTTTCAACATGGCAAGATTAGCCATTTGGCAAGAAACTGCTCTTGCCTGTACTGCTTGACTGTTGTTGTATAAACTGGACATGCAGGACCCACAGAAAAGTGACTGCTTAACTCAGTCTTACAGGGTTCCTGCTTCACGGAAGAGTCTACGGGACTTTCTGCAGGACACAGAAAAATGACTGACAGACTGCTGATGCAGATGGACAGTTTGAAATTTCCTGCTTTGCTGAGAAATCTTCTGGATACATTGTGGCCTATGGGCTGAAGATGGATGCCCCAACGTTACAGAGGAACTTCAGGTGACTGTCCAGGCAATAAGATATCTCTGTCAATCCTAGTGTTTATATAGTATCCTTCTGTGGTCTTTGATGGAGTTGAAGACAGATAGTTATAATTATAGTTTTCCTTAGTTATGATAAAAGATAAGCTACATATAGGACTTTGGACTCACAAGAATGAGATAGATGATATTTTCTCTAAATCTTTCTAAATGTTGATAGACAAAATGTTATAACTGTGTTCTTGCTTGATAACTGTTCTGTTATATATAATTTGACTATGTTAAAGTTAAGACCTTTCTTTTTGTTTAGACAGAAAAGAGGAGATGTTGGGGAAGTCCTGTGTATATGTCAATAAAGCACTGTTGGCCAATAGGGAACTAAGATAGGTGGGACTAGGAGTCCAGGAGGACTATGGGTAGGAGAAACACAGGGAGTCAAGATGTAACTGCCATAGGGGTAAGAAGCCCGGAAAGTTCTCCGGTAAGAGAAATACTTAGATTAACAATTATGGGATAAATACTTAAGTCAGAGCTAGCCAGTAAGAAACAAGCAAGGTCAACAGCTTCATAATTAATACAGCGTCTTATGTGTTATTTGGGGACTGCAACACAGCAGAGCCCAGGCGACTGGTGGGGAAAAACCAAGTGGCTGGCAAGGAAAAGGCTTCTCTCTACAGCTATGGTGTCTAATCGGCTAGCTCTGACTTAATCATTGACCCATAATCACCAATATATATTTTCATAAGGACTTATCTTTCCGAGAACGCCAGACTTGTGTTCTCTCCTCCAGGGATCACATCTCAACGACTCTCCTCACTACATTTCCCAGAATCCTCCTAGACGCCTAGTCCCACCTATCTTGCTTCCCTATTGGCCAACAGTGTTGTTTTATTTATAACCAATCAAACATATGCACAGGACTCCCTCCCCATCGCGCGCATGCGCGCGCGTGTGTATGTGTGTGTGTGTGTGTATGTGAGAGAGAGAGAGAGAGAGAGAGAGAGAGAGAGAGAGAGAGAGAGAGAGAGAGAGAGAGAGAGAGAGAGAGAGGAGAGAGTGAGAGTGTGGTATGGGCAAGTGTCTGGGTTTTCCTTTGCCTTTGAGACTGGTCCTCACCATAAAGCCCAGACCGATCTAGAACTCCTCAGCCATCAAAGTGCAGGGATCACAGATACACAACACCCTGCCCAGTTCAAATCACTGTTACTTTTTGTATTTTGCATTATCATAGGTTCTTGTTAAGTTGTTCCGAATTTCTAGGGAGAATTAAGAGCCTTGAAAGAATTTAATGGCTGCTTACGATTTTGAAGCCTCATCCTAAATGGCTGCAGGCGCTGAACTGAGCAAAAAAATAAAAATAAAAAATCTACTTTAAACTGCAGTTGAAGAGGAGTTAGTCCTCCAAAGGAGGAAGGACACTTCCAGGGTTTCCTTAAGGGTTTCTTTTCTTTTCGATTGCGTGGATGTGTGTGCGTGAGTGCAGGTGCCGACACAGGCCAGAAGAGGGCGTCAGCTACCCTGGAGGTGGAATTACAGGGCATATGTGACACCTGCTGCTAGGAACCCAAATCAGGTCCCCTGCAAGAGGACCTAGGCTCTTAACTGCCAACCGTTCTCTCCAGCTCCCCTTCCCCGCATTTTAAATTTCCTTGCTTTTTTTTCCTTTTCCTTTTTTTGTTTCATCTAATTTTGAACTCATGCCAACTCATCCCCAGTCTCCCTTAATGTTGGGATTACAGATATGAGCCACGGGCTGGAGAGATGGCTCAGCGGTTAAGAGCACTGACTGTTCTCCCAGAGGTCCTGAGTTCAATTCCCGGCAACCACATGGTGGCTCACAACCACCTTGAATGAAATCTGGTGCCCTCTGCTGGCCTGCAGACAGATATGAGCCACTTGGGCGGGTTCTATTTGTTGGGATTACAGATATGAGCCACTTGGGCAGGGTCTATATGTTGGGATTACAGATATGAGCTGCTTGGACGGGGTTCTATTTGTTTGGTTGTATGCTTTTGTTCTGACAGGGTCGTACTGTATATATATCCAAGCTGGCCTTGAACCCACAGAGGTTTTCCTGCCCCAGCCTTCAGCACGCCTTGTTTGGTTTTGTTTCGAGACAGGGTCTCACTGTGTAGTGCTGACTGACCTGGAACTCACTGTGTAGACCTTCAAACTCAGAGATCCTCCCGTCCCTGTCTGCCCGGGATTAAGAGCTTTTGGCACCACACCCCACTAAGGGTTACCATTTCTTAAGACGTTCTCATAACAAGCTTGGTTGGTAGTGCCTGCCTGGCCTACTCAGAGCCCCAAGTTCAGTCTCCAGGACAGCAAAAAACCGGCGTGTTGGCTCATGTGTGGTAACCCCAGAACTTTGGAAGTGGATGCAGGGGGATCAGTTAATTATCCTTGGTTACACCGTGTCTTTAAAGCCAACCTTTAAAGGAGAAAAGCCGTGCTTCAAACATGTCCTACATGTAGTTTGGATATCGGGAGCAAGCTGTCTATGTTACCTTTAAGAAACACAGAAACTGGAGTGTATATCAGACCCAGAAGCAGACATGACACCTGGGCTCAAGAAATTCAGAGAGGAGCCCAGGAGGCAGGCAGTGTCTGAGAGTGGGGGACCCACACCTGCTTGTCTCCATTCTTCTTCTTCCTTCACCTCCAAAACCCGGCCACGCCCTGTCAGTGGCCTGGGGGAAAAACCCTGGGGGAGGCGTGGCCCCGGCACCACAGGTTTCAACATCTGGAGGATGTGTACACACAGATGCCACAACCCTCAACTCTGCCAAGCGTCTGGAAACCGGATGAGAGGGTAAGAAGTAAACTTGGCAGAGACCTCGACTCAACTCCTCTCAACTTTCGTGTGGTTTCAGGGGGTAAGGAGGACAGAGGATGAACTTCACTGCCCGGAAAAAGGCCTCCACAGGTAACAGCGGCCCACCGAGCATGCTGGCACGCTGGCTCGGGTGGCTTCGGCACTGCCCTGTGCCTGCAACACGGGGAAGGTTTATTACCCCTGGGACAGGCCATTCGAGCTTGCCCTCACCCTTTGCTCCACAGGAGGGTTGTGTGGCTAGAGCAGAGAAGCCGTTCACCAAGGCTGCCTCACTCCTTGGCTTTTCCAAAAGACGAAGGAGGCTCTCGTTTCAATGCTCAGCCTCAAAAAGTCGGTCCTGGGCAGGAGGCAAGGGCGTGCGTGCGTGTATGTGTGCATGGGTGTGTGTGTGTGATAAAGGCAGTGGATTCCCCTCTCTGTGTGTGTTAAAGGCGGTGGGTTTGCCAAGGAGTCAGGGACCTCTGTGTGTGTGTGTGTGTGTGTGTGTGTGTGTGTTAAAGGTGGTGGATTCCTCTCTCTCTCTCTCTCTCTCTCTCTCTCTCTCTCTCTCGTGTGTGTGTGTTAAAGGCAGTGGATTCCATTCTGTGTGTGTGTGTGTGTGTGTGTTAAAGGCAGTGGATTCCATTCTGTGTGTGTGTGTGTGTGTGTTAAAGGCAGTGGATTTCTCTGTGTGTGTGTGTGTGTGTGTGTGTTAAAGGCAGTGGATTCCTCTCTCTGTGTGTGTATGTGTGTGTGTGTGTGTGTGTTAAAGGCAGTGGATTCCATTCTCTGTGTATGTGTGTGTTAAAGGCAGTGGATTTCTGTGTGTGTGTGTGTGTGTGTGTGTGTGTGTGTGTGTGTGTGTGTGTGTGTGTGTGTGTTAAAGGCGGTGGGTCTCCCAAGCAGTCAGGGGACCTGACCAGATTCCCAGCATCGCCCGAGTATAAATAAAGCAGGCGCAGACCCTGGCGGTTCCTCCCGGTGGTCAGCGCCGCTCGCCCTGGATAGAAGCCGGGCCTGCCCTCTTCTGACACGTGTGGCATGGCGATGGAGAATGTGCGCAAGAGTGAGCCGCGGTCACTTCCAACCTAGCCCGGCGTCAGCCATCCCCAGTCCCCTTCCCAGTGTCCTGACAAGGCCACTTGAGGCCGGGGCACCGTCGCCATCACCGAACTGCAATCTCGGTGGCCTCAGAGATGATGCCTGGTCCTGGCTGGTCTACAAACCCACAGCAGCTCTCCTGGGTCAGCGCATTTCCCTCGAGACTCCTCCTCCCTGGGATGCTCCGGGCGCAAAAAGAGATCCCGCTCGCTTCCCGTCCTGGCCTGGTTGCTTCTCCGACAACCCTATTGGCAAGGACCAGTCACGTGGTGCCCCAGGGCATAGGGCATTCTGGGAAATGTAGTTCCTGGGCCCGGCCGCTCTCTAAAGGCGAGCCCCGGGGGGAAACTGTGGCTTGTCGGTTTGCTCCCTTTGCTACACCCTCGATGACTCAGTCCTACGGTCGAGACCACCTCTCGTTAATCTTTCCGCTGCCAAATCTGTCACGACGTGAGCCCACACTCCGCCTCCGCGCTGGCAGGTGCCCTAGGACGTTCCAGGAGCCTTCTCGAAGCTGCTTTCATTGCAGACATCGAGATAAAAAAAATTTAAAAAATAAAAATAAAAAACCGAACCTCAGCCAGGAAAGCTCCTATAGAGGATGCTAGACTACACTGCTGGGCTGCCCACCCCAGCCAGCATCCCAAGGAGTTGTCTCGGTGTGTGTGTGCCTGTGCGTGCGTGCGAGCATGCGTGTGCACATGAGTGTACATGTGTGCGCGAGCTCCAGCTTTCCTCCCCTCGGGTATAGGCTTGCCCCAGCTGGGCAGACTACCCCACAAGTCACGGATGCCACCGTGACACTGGGCTCTAAGACGATTGTGCTGGGGTCGGTCGCGCGGCTCACGCCGCAGGGTTCGCCCAGCACCCGCCAGCCCAGACTCCTCTCCTAAAGTAAATCAGTGAAAGGAAACGAAGAGCCTGCTGCTGTGCTCCTCCGAGCCCTTACTCGGTGTGAGGCGAGCCGCCACCCCGCCCGCCCGGGCCAGCCTCCCGGAGACACCCCTGGCAGAGACTGACATCCATCGGCTCTGCCCGCCCATCCGCCGGGGCTCGCCCGCCGCGCAGCCAGCTTGGGAGTAAATCCTTTCCCGTGTCTAGATGGTCACAGTCTCCACGCCAGCTTCTGGGAGAGGGAGCCTGCCGCGGGGGCACAGGCTAGAAAAAACAAAGGTTACCCGGATTTCTTTTCTGTGACTCCCGGGCCACCCCGCTCCCCCGCCTGGCCTCTGGGGCCACTGCACGCACGCGCACAGACAGATCTGCAAAGCAAACCGCCCATGCACACAGCCCCAGGCTTAGCCAAGAATGCTTTCAGGGAGGCTTTTGTTTGTTTGTTTGTTTTGTTTTGTTTTTGGAGGGGCTGGAGCGCGCTCCCTGCGCTTCGGGAGGACCGCACTGCGATGCCGTCCCGTTGTGAGCACTTTGCAAGGGAGGGTTGTGGGAGGGGCCCTGCCTGATGAGCCTGTCGCTCTCCTCCAGGGGCCAGGTGTAGACAGACCGTGCGGGACGTTCGGGACACCAGGGCGTGTGGGACCTGACTGCACGCGGCAGCCCCCGACGGGCTTGGTGACCTGGACATTCTGATGTAGCTCTGCCCGAGTACTCTCCCAGTGTGTGTGTGTGTGTGTGTGTGTGTGTGAGTGTGTGTGTGTGAGAGAGAGAGAGAGAGAGACAGAGACAGACAGACAGAGAGAGAGACAGACAGACAGAGACAGAGACAGACGCATACAGAGAGACAGAGAGAGAGAGGGAGAGAGACAGAGAGAGAGAGACAGAGAGAGACAGAGAGAGACATACAGAGAGAGAGAGAGAGAGAGAGAGGGAGAGAGAGAGAGAGAGAGAGGGAGAGAGAGAGAGAGAGAGAGAGAGAGAGAGAGAGAGAGAGAGAGAGAGAGAGAGAGAGAGACAGAGAGTGAGAGAGAGAGAGAGAGGCTTTTTAAACACGAACCACCGTGCCTGGCTGGGCGTGAAGAGACACTGGGCCTTCTGCTTTTTAAGGACGGGGTAACTGAACGTCCACCCAACGGAACGCCCGCCCGGGGACGTTTCCAGGTCTGCTAAAACCGGGCTGTCTAGCCGGAGGGGAAAAGGGCGCTGCCGTCACCCAGCCTGCGGCTCCGCCGCTAGGGGGCAGCACGGTGCGGGGATGCCGCGGGATCCCGCGGTCCCCGGGATCTGCAAGCCAGGCTCTAATTGTCAAAGGACTGGGCCGGGCCGTGACTTCATTGACGGTTCTTAACTTGGACCTTAAATCAAGCGGCGTGGCAAACACAGTCAGAAGAGATTGCGGAGGGAGTGAGGAGAGACCGCGTTTTGCCCTTTTCCCCGTCGAATGCTCCTGGAGAACAAGGGGTTACAAGGCCAGGTCCCTGGGCTGCGCGGGGACCTCGATTAGAGGAGCGTTTTAATGCAGAGAGGGAGCAGACAATGACACAGGGACACGCAATTTCTCATCTTCGGGGTGGGCGGGGGATCCGGTTTGATTTCTTTCTTTCTTTCATTTTTTGGCTCACTCTACCTGGGAAAGGGTGTAGAGCACGGCGTCTGCATCTGCGTGGTTTGCATTCCTTCCTGAATGTTTCTTGTGTTGTGTTTTTGACGTTGTGGGGATGGATCAGGGAGAGCCCTGGGAGCTGTCAATCTAATCTGCCGGCTTTATTTAGAATTCAAAGGAGAGCTCCATCGCCCCCTGGCGGCTGGCCTAGGTCTCCCCTCCTTCGGGCCGGGCGCCGCACTGGAGATCGGGAGCTGTGCTGCTCACCTCTCTACAGCGCCCCCTGGCAGCTTGGAGGTCATGCAGTTTGCTTCCCAGCAGGGAAAAGACTGCAGGGCTAAGAGCCTGCCCTGCTCGCCCTGGCCTGGCCGGCACCGCATCGTAAATCCTTATGGGTCAGAGGGGCCCATGAGTCACCGCACTGGGTGAACAGGGCTGGGCCAGGCCTTTGAAGAACTCACAGAAACCACCCCTGGATCCTGCTCTCAAAGGACGCTGCGTGGTGGAATCATGAGTACTTAGGAAGCTAGATGAAGGGGCCTGGAATAAAGGAAGAAAGCCCCGTGTTATCCCAGACACACAGTAGGGCCGCAAATAGCCATTTCCTTTCCCTCCCTTCTGAGCTCACCCCAAAGATGTCCGTAAATGGTTAAAGTACGTTGTTGGAGTTTACACGAGTTTACATCTGGAGAGCCAAGGAGGGCTTCCTGGGGGAGCTGTCACTCCATTCAGCTCAATGTGAAGTCTGAACAGCACCCACAGTGAATGGGGGGACAGCTTTGGGGGAGTGGGAAAACTCAATTTAATCTGAGGAAAGGCACGAGTCTGGGGGAGGTCGGGGGCACACTTCAAGACTCTGAATTTTACCTAGGCGTGGTGGCTCCCGCTTGTAATCTCAATATCTCTGAGGCTGAGGCAGGAGGATGGTGGGGAGTCTGAGGCCAGCCTATTAAGTGAGTTCCAGCACAGTCTGGGCTAGCATCTAAGCACCTGCCCTCCCTCCAGACAGGAAGATTTTATGAGCAGCAAGAGGAGACACCCTGGTCTGGTCCAGACTCTGTTATCTAACAACGCTTTCTCTGTGAAAGGCGTGGAGCTGGTCCTTATTCATTTAAAATGCTAATGACAGCAGCACATGATCAGTCCCGGGGGCTCCCATCTTCACATGAGCATATGCTTACGCATTAGCATATAACAAAAGAAGCCCCGGAAGCTTTTGTTTTTAGGGTTGCCGCGTGTATTTGTATTGGGGAAATCATACAGATACTAGCTTGGTTTGGCTCTCACACTTTGAGCGCTGGGGAGGAGCCTACGATTTGGATGTAAGTATGAGGTGAAAATCAAATTCTAACCCACTGTGTAATGAACAGCAAAGCTAATGCTAAATGGATGGACACTGCCCTCTGTGCGCGGTGAGTTTCCCAGCTGGGCTCGGCGTCACCGTCTTAGGAAAGTGCTGCTTAGTATCAGCTCACCAAGGAAGTGGTTTCTAGGCTGCAAAACAATCTGAACCCTTCAAAGCGAGGGCTCCCTCATTCGGGAGACGGCTCCCCAGGGAGGCACCTGACTGACACAGAGGGCGCCACACACTGGGTGCTAACTATGGATCTGTTACTTAGGACATACCAGGAAAGGTTTGGCAAGCATGCCATCGGCGCCTGCACAGCCCAGGCACAGCCCCAAGAAATGTAAGACAAGGACATCTTTGACATACAAAGGATGCCGGTGTCTAGATCCTTGCCCCGAGGTCCCAATTGGGGGCTGCAAGTCCGTGTAGGTGTGTGCCATTTACAAAACTGCTCCCCACCCACCAGGGAAGTAGCGACAGTTGTGGGGTACAACAACAGGAAGGCGGTGTATCCCCCAGGTTGGATTTCTAAACTAAAGTTCAAGGGAGACATGGTCTTTCGGCGGAGTGTGGTGCTGGCACGGTCCGTACCTATGGCCCCCAGCACTTGGGGACCGAGACAGAAGGATGTCTCCCTGTGTGAGGCAAAGGAATCGTGGGTGTGTAAACGTGACCAAATATACATGCATGAAACTGTCATAACGAATTAGAAATGTTAGCACAGCCTGGAATCCCAGCCCTTGGAAGGTGGAGGCAGGGGGGGGATTACTATAAGCTCCAGACCAGCTTGGGCTATCAAAAACAAAAAAAAAAGGGGGGGGGGGGGGGATGAAGGGAGGAGAGCAAGAGGAGGGAAAAGAGAAGTCATATCGAAGCCCATTCTTTTGAGCTTAGTATATGCTAATAAGAACCCTGGGGCTGGAGGGTGGCTCAGGGGACTAATCACCAGGGTGCACATAAAGACACCAGGCCCGCTTAGGATTCCTTCTTGCAGATAATAAACAAAGCGTCTTTGTCCCCGTTCAGCTAGCGCCATTTTGTTTCTGAGCCTGAGATCCGGGTCCTCCGAGTTGGACTGGCTGCCTGCTTTTGTGTGAAAGCCAGGGATCCACTCTCAGCCGTGGGCGCCCGGGAGCACTGGTTCCCAGCAGCCAGAGCACAGTGTCTGCCCGGAGGAGAGGAGGGGGAAGCAGCTTGTTTCCCCCACAAGGGTCCTCTAACTCAGTTTTTTGTTTGTTTGTTTGTTTTTCTTTTCACTTCCCTAACCTTTCTCCCTAAAGACTTTGTTGTCAACACAATTGCCAGAATTTGGATGAGCAGAACTTCCGACACAATTTATCCACTGTAATAAAACCGCTGTCCCGCTGGGTGTTGGTGGTGCCCGACTTTAATCCCAGCACTCGGGAGGCAGAGGCAGGCTGATCTCTGTGAGTTCAAGGCCAGCCTGGTCTACAGAGCGAGTTCCAGGACAGCCTCCAAAACAATACAGAGAAACCCTGTCTCAAAAAATCACAAAAAAAAAAAGATGTATTTTAAGGGCTGGAGAGATGGCTCAGAGGTTAAGAGCACTGACTATTGATGGGGAAGTCCTGTGTATATGTCAATAAAGCACTGTTGGCCAATAGGGAAGCAAGATAGGTGGGACTAGGAGTCGAGGAGGACTCTGGGAAAGAGAAACACAGGGAGTCATCATGTAGCTGCCATAGGGGTAAGAAGTCCAGACCCTTTTCTCCGGTAAGAGAAATACTTAGATTAACAATTATGGAGTAAATACTTAATTCAGAGCTAGCCAATAAGAAACAAGCAAGGCCAACAGCTTCATAATCAGCATAGCCTCCTGTGTGTTCATTTAGGACTGATGCGGCTCTGGAACCAGGCTGACAGGAAGGCTGCACTCTACAGACTGTTCTTCCAGGTCCTGAGTTCAATCCCCAGCAACCACATGGTGGCTCACAGCCACCTTGAATGAGATCTGGTGCCCTCCACTGGCATGCAGGCAAAAGACTGTATACACAATAAATAAATATTTTTAAAATGTATTTTAAAATTCTTACGAAACAGAAAAGAGAGGGGATGAGTATTTTGAACTGGGGGGATTGAGAGAGAGAGAAAGAGAGAGAGAGAGAGAGAGAGAGAGAGAGAGAGAGAGAGAGAGAGAGAGAGAGAGAGAATTTTGAGCTGGGAGGGGATTAGAAGAGAAGGGGGAGATTAGAAAAGAAAGGCCAGAGACACAGTTCTTTTTTCCATGAAGAGAACAAAATTGTAAAGTTCTGTTAACCTAAAAATAAGAGGGAAGAGGTGGCTAAAAGCAGTTAAAACTCGATCATGTGCATGTCATTTACATGCACTAAAATATCACGGGGAACTCATTAATCCATACAAGGAGTACATGCTGGCCAAAAATAAAATAAAACCCTAACAGCGACAAGAAACCAAACCAGACAAACAAACAAAGCTAGGCATAGCCATGTAAATGCCTGCACTTGGTAAGCAGAGGCAGGAGGATCAGGAGTTCCGGGACGCCCCAGGTTGAGCAGCAAGAGGGCGTGGGCAGCTCACAGACAAGTGATGACAGGAGACAGATGAGTCTGCGAGCCAGGAAATGCCGCGGCGGCTGCCAGCTACCGGAGGCCAGGGGTCAGCTATGCGAGGGTTCTCCCGCAGAGCTCCTGGGGAACCAATCCTGCTGACGCCTGGAGCTCAGACTTCTGACCTTTGGAACAGCGGGGAAGCAAAGTTTTCTTTTAAGCCACCAGGTCTATGGTTATTTGCAACAGCAGCCGAGACAGCTAATACATTGACCCACGGTCAGAATATGGCCAACACCACGCTCCATGCCACTGTCTTCAAATTAGAAGGTCTTTGTTTGTGCTCCTCGTTTTTAGAGCCCGATTTTAAAGTTTATTTAACTTAAACATACGGTTCGTTTTATTTTGAGACGGAGTTTCTCGTAGCTCAGGCCAGCTTGGAACTTGATGCGGAAACCGAGGATGACCCTGAATTTCCTGGCTCTTCCTGTCTCCGCCTCCCAAGTTCTGGAACCCCACACCTAGCCAGTGTTTTCCGTTTCTTGGGTGTGTCCGAGCTGCTCATTCACTCACTTAGTCATTCAACCGTTCAATGAGTACAGCACAAACTTAGTCTTAGGGTTTCTGTCGCCGTGGTGAGTAAAACACCACGACCAAACGCAACTTCGGGAGGGGAGGAACTCAGGCGGGAGCCTGGAGGCAGGAGCCGACGCGGATGCCATGGAGGGCATTGCTTACTGGCTCGCTCCCCGTGGTTTGGTCAGCCTGCTGTCCTGTAGTACCCGGGGCCATTCGCACAGGGGTGGGCTCCATCAGATGCCTCCACCCACGTCAATCATTAATCAAAAAATAAATAAATAAAAGGTCCAGGCTTGCCCACAGGCCAATCTGGTGGGTGCATTTCTTCACTTGAGGTCCCCTCTTTCCAAACGAGTCTACCTTGCTTCAAGTTGACATTAATAAATAAAAATAAAAAATAAAAGGTCGGGCTGGAGAGATGGCTCAGAGGTTAAGAGCACTGACAGCTCTTCCAGGGATCCTGAGTTCAATTCCCAGCAACCACGTGGTGGCTCACAACCATCTGTAATGAGATCTGGTGCCCTCTTCTGGCATGCAGGCATACATGCAGGCAGAACACTGTATACATGATAAATAAATAAATCTTTAAAAAAATAAAAGGTCCAGGCTTGCCCACAGGCCAATCTGGTAGGCGCATCTCCTTACTTGAGGTCCCCTCTTTCCAAACGAGTCTTCAAGTTGACACTAAAACTAGCGGGCACACTTTTATTATCCAGCCAGCGTGCTGCCTGCCGGCCAGGAGAGGGCGCCAGATCTCACTACGGACGGCTGTGAGCCACGTGTGGGTGCTGGGGACTGAACCCAGGTCCTCCGGAAGGGCAGCCGGTGCTGTCAACCGCTGAGCCGTCTCTCCAGCCCCGTCGCTAGGCTCTTGCCCCTCAGTTGTGAGGCCCCGGCTGAGATCTTGGGAGCCGACGTCAGGCCGGATGCCGTGGTGCACATCTGTAATTCCCCCTCCGGGGTGAGGTGGAGGGGACACGGGGTGAGGTGGAGCCTGGACTTCGCTGCCATTCTCCTTCCTCCGCCTCTGGGAGGCCGCGGTTGCAGGCACAGGCCACGGTGCCCAGCTTCCCCCACGCCCATCCGGAACCCAGGCCATGGTGCCCAGCTTCCCCCACGCCCTTCCGGAACCCAGGCCACGGTGCCCAGCTTCCCCCACGCCTTTCCGGAACCCAGGAACCCAGGCCACGGTGCCCAGCTTCCCCCACGCCCTTCCGGAACCCAGGAACCCAGGCCACGGTGCCCAGCTTCCCCCACGCCCTTCCGGAACCCAGGCCACGGTGCCCAGCTTCCCCCACGCCTTTCCGGAACCCAGGCCACGGTGCCCAGCTTCCCCCACCCCACACTTTTGCACGTGGCGGGATTTTTCGCTAGAACAGGGCTCGCACGCTCACACGCACGCTCGCACGCACCTGTCCCGGGACTCGGCTGCGGATTTCCGGGGTTCCCGTGTGGCCCAGAGAAAAAAGCCCGGGTCAAAGGGAAGGGCTGAGCTGAGAGGCCTTCTGGGACTCCTGGAGGGCGGGGCTCGCAACCGGAAGTCCTCACCCCTAGATGCTCCGGTCAGCACGGCCGTGCTCTCCTCCCTCACCCCTGCACCCGTACACTGCCGTGCTCTGCTCTCCTCCCGCACCCCTGCACCCGCACACTGCCGTGCTCTCCTCCCGCACCCCTGCACCCGGACACTTTGTGAGGTAGTCTCATATCTGACTGGCAGCCCACGGGGCAGCTCAGAATGGAGCCCTGGCCTGGCACATGTGGATTTGGGGTCAGGTGCTCAGCACACTGGGCTCAAACACTGGTGTTTCCTGTGTCCCCAAAGGACAGGGCCAGCTGAGCCCCACAGCCACTGGCAGGGCCTCAACGTCCACGGCGGGACGGTCACCCTGGGGTCATGGCAGGGGAAGCTTCGGGTCTTTGATAACTATTAATTTTTAAAGCAGTTTATAAAAAGAAAGAATACAGCCGGGCGTTGGTGGTGCCTTTAATCCCAGCGCTCAGGACGCAGAGGCAAGCGGATCTCTGTGAGTTCGAGGCCAGCCTGGTCTATAAGAATTAGTTCCAGGACAGGCTCCAAAGCCACAGAGAAACCCTGTCTCGAAAAACCAAAAGAAAAAAAATCCCAAAAAGTTTTGTCTTAGTTATTGTCTTTGTGTGTATGAGATGTGATATATACATGTGAATTTGTGGGTGCAAGCATTCCATGATGTGTGTGTGTGTATATATGTGTGTGTGTGATATATGTGTGAATGTAAGCATGGAATGGTGTTTGTGTGTGTATGTGTGTAGGGTGCAGCTTTCCCGCCATCCGCCTGGGCTCTGCCGCGTTGTAGTCCCCAAATAACACACAAGACGCTGTATTAATTATGAAGCTGTTGGCCTTGCTTGTTTCTTACTGGCTATCTCTGACTTAAGTATTTACTCCATAATTGTTAATCTAAGTATTTCTCTTACCGGAGAAAAGGTCCGGACTTCTTACCCCCATGGCGGTTACATGGTGACTCCCTGTGTTTCTCCTTCCCAGAGTCCTCCTCGACTCCTAGTCCCACCTATCTTGCTTCTCTATTGGCCAACAGTGCTTTATTCAACAACCAGTAAGGACAGACTTCAGAATGACATCTCCCATCATCTCCTCTTTTCTGTCTAAACAAAAGAAAGGTCTTAACTTTAACATAGTCAAATTATATATAAAAGAACAGTTATCAAGTAAGAACACAGTTACAATATTTTGTCTATCAACATTTAGCAAGATTTAAAGAAAATATCCATCCCATCCTTGTGAGTCCAAAGTCCTATATGTAGCTTATCTTTTATCATAACTAAGGAAAACTATAATTATAACTATCTGTCTTCAACTCTATCAAAGACCACAGAAGAATAATACATAAACACTAGGATTGACAGAGACATCTTGCTACCTGGACAGTCACCCAAAGTTCCTCTGTAACGTTGGGGCATCCATCTTCAGCCCATAGGCCACAGTGTGTCTGGAAGACTTATCAGTGAAGCAGGAAATTTCAAGCTGTCCATCTGCATTGGCAGTCTGTCAGTCATTTTTCTGTCCTGCAGAAAGTCTTGTAGACTCTTCCATGAAGCAGGAACCCTGTAAGACTGAGTTTAGCAGTCACTTTCCTGTGGGTCCTGCATGTCCAGATTATACAACAACAGTCAAACAGTCCAGGCAAGAGCAGTTTCTTGCCCAAATGGCTAATCTTGCCATGTTAAAAGCAAACTCCATAATGAGTTTCTTCGATGCCCATCTTCCTCTCAGACGTAATTGGTGCTGCCAGGAGCAGACATTTCTCATTGTCAAGAAAAACCCTAAACCATTTTAAATGCTATTTTCTGAAGGTCTTTGAAAGGTTTGAAGACTGTCTATCTATCTCAAATATATCTCTGTTTATCTAGAAAACCTAACTATAAGTTCTGACTATTATAAGTAATTATCTATAGTCTGTATTTAATTATGCATTACGTTTTAAAAGATCAGTATAAGCACAATACTTAATCAAGAGGAGAAATATACACATCACAAAATTGACCTTGAATTTGTATCAATAAATGAAAAACCATACCAATACAAAGTATTCATTTCCATACCATAATACCCCTTTTACCATTAAAAAGAGATTGGCTGTGATCATTAACCAATTATAAGCAACTCCATTTAGATGAAAACAAAGATTTATAAATAATATTTGGGAGTTTGGGCATTGTTCATTCCAAACTGCTTCCTGCTGGATGGGGGCACTGTCCATACCATGGGGATCATGACAAAACACAGAAACCTGTATAAGTCCTTACTTTGGGTGTCTGTAAGGCTGCATCATCTTAGCTGTCTTAATTGTTGGAACACATGGCCCACTGCTTCTGGGGGTCTTGGTTCATCAAGGAAGGAATCCACAGCTTTCCATTTTCTGTGGTAACATAAACAAAAACTCTTTTCCCAAGTAACCAGCCCTTATATTTAAAGTTAGAAGTCAAAGCATTTTTGCTGGGCGTTGGTGGCGCACGCCTTTAATCCCAGCACTAGGGAGGCAGAGGCAGGCGGATCTCTGTGAGTTCGAGGCCAGCCTGGTCTACAGAGTGAGTTCCAGGACAGGCTCCAAAACAGTACAGAGAAAAAACCAAAAAAGAAAAAAAAAAAAGAAGTCAAAGCATTTTTGAAATATATAAGTTGGATTAATTCAGCAGCATTTATAATCAAGTATATTTCAGCAGCTGTTCCTTCCTCAGCCACTGAACAACTGAAAAACACAATAGCATACAGTATCCAGACTCTGTGTATTTTCCATCCTTACGTGGCTTATTTATTTATCTATTTTTGCTCTATTACTTTTATTTTTTTTTATTTATTTATTTCTCTGAGACAGGGTTTCTCTGGAAATCCGCCTGCCTCTGCCTCTGGAGCAAATCCGCCCCGATTTGCAGAAGGCCACTTCCTCTCTCGCCAGGAGGGTGGGGCTGCTGGGGGCCAGCCTGAGGGAAGTCACCGAATCTTGGCAGTTTTAACCCCAGCACTGCCGCAGGAAGCCGCGGTGCATTACCCTCACCAGAAGCGATGCTGCCCTCCCAGGGACCAAGTGTGTCATCAGGCTGCCTCCCTGTCCCTGGCCTCCCCATCTGATTCAACTCCATCCAGACTCTCAGAATGCTCAGCTGGGAGCCTCTCCAGATGATCCGAATGAGGAGATCCCACCGTCTCAGAAATGAAGGGACGGGCTACTTTTCTGTCATTTCTCTTACTTCTATTATCTCCTTTCAAGCTCCCTCGGCCTTACACAGACCCCCGAGGTTGTACAGGGAGGCAGAGGAGGGTTCAAGGTTCCAAGCCCGAGTGGCAGAAACTATCCTAGGACCACAGTCGGAACCGATGCTTTTGCCCATATCTTTGCATGGACCTGGGAGAAGGCTCCGGGTCCTCCAGTGTGGCTTAACATCCCCCCACCAAAGGCATCATCAAAGCACACCCGTAGACCCTTCCCAGAACATTCCATGGGGTTCAGTGTGCTACACACGTTAACAAGCACCGCCAAGCAAAACATGTTTTCGCACCCCTGGAGACCCCATCAACTTCCGTGGTCTGCAAAAATGAGTGCTGTTATAGGCGCCCCCCCAAAAAAAACATGGTATTTCCTCCAGGAAGTGAAAGTTTGTTCACGATGAGGTAAGAGGAAGTCTGGGCTGAATTCGGAAGCACAGTAGTTTGCTTTCAGCCTTCAGAGCTGTAGAGAATGAACCGGGCTTCATGGCTTCCCCTGCTCCTCCCCTGGGGTTTAGGGTAGGCCATTCTTGCTGACAAACCCTAATCCCAGATGTGGCCACCGGCCGTGCTCAGTGCTGGAATAGCAAAACCAGATTAGAGGCGTTGGGGCCAGGTCTGAGTCTCAGTCCAGATTTCTTCCACAGTGGCCATTGGTCACCGTAGATGCAACTGCAGAGACCACCCAGGGTGTCCGGCTAAGACATGCAGGGTAGTTTGGGTGAGGCCATAGTGACTGTCTTTAAGAAGCGTTTGTTACACAGATGCTGAAGGAGACTTGCAAACAAAATGGGAAAACTCGGGAAAAAACCAACCAAACAAACACAAAAAACGATCAACACCTCTTCATTCAGCCAGGAGGCCTGGAGGAAGCTGCGGCCTCATGGCCAGGGACTCAGGTCCCTCCAAACACTGTGTGACATCTTCCGTGGAATTCCACCGTTCATCCCGAAAGGCAAAGGTCGGAGAGAGGTTAGTCAGACCCAGGCCCAGACAGGATGGATGAGGAAATACGATCATCGGCATTCTCCTCCTGTGGCGGGCACTCATTGCGTGCCCAGAGCTCCTGAAGATGGAGACACACTGTGTGCTGTGCATGCCTCTCACCCTCCTTGCTACCCTGCCAAAGCCGGATGGTGAATCCGTCATGAAATTGGGATCTGAAACCCGAGTCCAGAGCTTGAGCGTGTAACCACACTACACCTCTCTTAAAATATACGGGGAGGGGCTCGGGCACAGCTCAGTCTGTAGGGTGCTTGCTTTGCCGGAATAATAAAGACCTGAGTTCCAACCCTGGAGGCTGGTAGGTGCCTGTCTATCATATCAAAGCAGAGCTGGTCACCAGGTTCCCCCAGTCCCTACCTGTGACCCATGGCAGAGCCCTCCTGGCTGGCATACCCTGCCTCTGCCCTAAATTTCTGGCTGGGCTGCCTCCCCCAGCTGCCTGTCCCTAGGTATAATCCAACCATCTTGGTTATCAGCTCTCTTTAAGAGTTCTGGCTGGGCTGCCTAGTGGGGCGAGCGTTGGTGGTGCACGCCTTTAATCCCAGCACTCGGGAAGCAGAGGCAGGCGGATCTCTGTGAGTTCGAGGCCAGGCTGGTCTACAAGAGCTAGTTCCAGGACAGCCTCCAAAACAATACAGAGAAACCCTGTCTCGAAAAACCAAAAAAAAAAAAAAAAAAAAAAGAAAGAAAAAAAAAAGAAAAAAGAAAAAAGAAAAAAAAAGCTATATATGGTGGCAATGTGTTTGTAATCCTAGACCTGGGGAGGCAGAGAATGCCAAGTCCCCGAGGCTCACTGGCCAGTCAGTCTAACCTAATTGTAGAGCTCAGGGCTGGTAGGAGACCCTGCTTCAAAAAACAAAGGAGGTTGGGAGGTGGTGGCGCATGCCTTTAATCCTAGCACTCCGGAGACAGAGGCAGGTGGATCTCTATGAGTTCAAGGCCAGCCTGGTCTACAGAGTGAGTTCCGGGACAACCTGGGTTACACAGATAAACCCTGTCTCAACAAAGCAAAACAAAACAAACAAAAACCAAAACAAATAAAATAACCCTAAGATATCAACACCCAAGGTTGACCTCTGGCCTTCACATGCACACACACACACACACACACACACACACACACACACACACACACACACACACACCAGTGCCCAAACACACAGCTGCTAGCTCTTGCACACGCATAAACATGTACATACTTACTCCCATGAAGTACACATAAGGAGCAAAGATCACTGTTTTACCCACTTAGCATGTATAAAATCTTCATCATCAAAACTGGTCATGTATAGCTCACTGTGTGGCACAGGATAGCCCTGGACTGAGTAGCCCACACACTGCCCCTGAACTATCCGTTCTCCTGCCTCTGCCTAAGGCTCTTGGGTGCCGGGCTGGGCCTTCCTTCATGAGGACGCTTGGGTACCACATTCCAGGAGCCGCATTCCCATCCTTCCTTGCGGCCTTTAGCATCTGCTAAGGTCTTCCTGCTGTAGATCGGGTGTGGGCTCACCAGAGTCCATGGAAAGCAGCTTGGAGGGACCTCCAGGATGATTTTAGCCTTTTCCGGCTGCAGGGGGTTCAGCGTCGGCGGACTGGGTCCCTCTCCCTTAGCCAAGGGCTTTTTTTTTTATTGCCATTCGATTTACACCCTTAGCAAGTTGATTTCCTTATACAAAAACCTATCATCTAAGAAATCTATGAAAGCGGGGGGCTGGAGAGGTGGCTCAGTGGTTAAGAGCACTATCAGCTCTTCCAGAGGACCTGGGTTCAATTCCCAGCATCCATATGGCAGCTCACAGCTGTCTGTAACTCCAGTTCCTGCGGGTCTGATACCTTCACACCAATGCACATAAAATAAAGTTAAAATAAAATTTAAAAGATAAATAAATGAAACCTTAAAATAAAAAAAAAAAGAAATTGCCGGGCCGTGGTGGCACTCGCCTTTAATCCCAGCACTCGGGAGGCAGAGGCAGGCGGATCTCTGTGAGTTCGAGGCCGGGCTGGACTGACAGCCTCCAAAACAATGCAGAGAAACCCTGTCTTGTAAAACCAAAAAAAAAAAAATCTATTAAAGCATCTAATGTGTAGAGCTCTCCCAACATCTCCCTCTCTGCGTAAGAGATGCTTTGGTTCTTAGGGGCCCTGGGATGCAGGCATCCATCCCAGACGTTTCTATGACTTAAATCAGCCACATCACCGCGACTGTAAAAACAGTGGTTTATAGTCATCAATGTGTGCCCAGTTCTGGCAGCGTGTGAGCAGGGAGGGGACGCTAGTCACCTCTTTTTCTGGGTATTCCGGGTGGGTACCACCACGTCTTGCAGCAGAACTTCTCCACCGAGGAGGGGAGGAGATCTTGATTCCTCCTCGTTTCTCAAATACTGAGTGTGTGGTCAGAAGAGAAGTGTCTAGGGGATTTTTGTTGTCTGGTTGGTTTGGGGAGGAGTTGTTGCTTGTTTTTTGAGGCTGTGTCTGAGGCCACAAGCTTGGTGTGCTGCTGAGGATGATCTTGAACTCCTTCAGCTTCCGAGTCCTATATCACCGCCTTGTATCTCCAGCCCACTGGTGGACCATTTTATCCCTGGGGCAGCCTTCTTCTGTCGGCACTCCTTGACAGACGGGAGTATTCCTCTTGAGGAGGGAATAAGTCCACTGGAGCAAAGCAGCCTCCTGAGAAGACAAAGGATTTCAGTCAGTGTTCATCGCCCAAAACTGAATTAAGCGACTGCACAAGTCACGGTGTCTTTTGGCTACAAAGGTTTAGTTCTCAGAGATTCCTTGTTATACTAGGTCCAAGGCTGACTACGCTAAGGCTTACTAGCCAGGAGATTGTCTGTCAGGGTGGTGGAGAGAGCTCTGGAGGGCCTAGCATCAAGAGTGACCCTTCAAAAAGGTGTCACAGCGGGATGTTGGTGGCGCACATCTTTAATCCCAGCACTCGGGAGGCAGAGGCAGGAGGATCTCTGTGAGTTCAAGACCAGCCTGGTCTACAGAGCGAGTTCCAGGACAGCCTCCAAAGCCACAGAGAAACCCTGTCTTGGAAAAAAAAAAAGGAAAAATGTCACATCTGTTCACGACTCATCGCCATTCTGAAATCGTGACTGTGTCTGGCCACAAGGTGTCAGTGCAATGCTGCCTTGAGTCAGAAAAGCAGCCTCGGCCTTACTACCTCCAGGAAAATCAATGAGGACCGCACTGGCTAAGGATGGATTCGAGACAGAGTCAGGAAACACTACAGCATCTCCAGCCTCCAGCTAACCAGAGCCTCTTCTTGTACCTGGTTTCGGGTCACCAACCAGCTCCCAAATCAGAACACAGAGACTTATTAGTTATCAATGCTCAGCCTTAGCTTAGCTTTTTATTTTAATCTGTTTCTCTTTTTTTTTTTTTACCTTTCTTTCTGTATATCTTACTTTCCTGCTGTCTCAACCGGGCAGTGGTGGCACACTCCTTTAATCCCAGCACTCCGGCAGCAGAGGCAGGAGGATCTCTATGAGTTCGAGACTCACCTGGTCCACAGATCGAGTTCCAGGACAGCCTCCAAAGCCACAGAGAAACCCTGTCTCAAAACAAACAAACAAAACCTTTCCTGAAGTCTCTCTTCTCCAAGCCTAGATTTCTTCTCCTATTCATTCGCTCTGCCTGCCAGCCCCGCCTATCCCTCTCCTGCTTTGCTACTGGCCAATTCAGCTTTGTATTAGACCAATCAGGTGCCTTGGGCAGGCAAGGTGAAACAGCAACCCATCTTTACATAGTTAAACAAATGCAGCACATCTTTGCACAGTTGAATATTCCACAGCAAAAGCAAATGCAACACGCCTTTAAAGAGTTAAATATTCCACAACAGCCACTAAGTATTCCCTGCTGAACCAAATTTAAATTTTAGAAGAAGGCTCACAGCCCTTTGAAAAAAAAATCAAGCTGAAGTCTGGCAAGAGGGCTCAGAGGGTAAAGACCTAACCACATGAGCCTGGTGACCTGAGCTCCGTCCCTGGAGCCCACACCATGGTGAGACTGAATCAGTTCCACAGAGTTTCCCTCTGATCTCTATAAACACCCACACCCCACACGGGCATTGTGCACACACAGGCACTCGCACATTAATGAGGAACATTCGGAAATTAGAAACGACGTCAACTTGACACAAGCTGGATTCATCTGAGAGGAGTAAGGGTCAATGGAGAAGACGCTTCCTTAAGCTCCATCTGCAGGGAGGGGGCCTTTTCTTAATTAGTTAATTGACATGGGAGGGCCTGGACCATTGCGGGCGGTGCCACCCCTGGGCTGCTGGTCCTGGGGTCTATAAGAAAGCATTCTGAGCAAACCCTGGGGAGAAAGCCGGTAAGCAGCTCCCCTCGGTGGCCTCTGCATCAGCTCCGGCCTTCAGGCTCCTGCCCGGTTTGAGATCCTGTCCTGACTTCCCTTAATGACGAACAGTGATGCTGTAGTGTAAGCCAAGTAAACCCTCTCCTCCCCAAGGTTCTTTGGTCATGGTTTTCATCAAGGCAATAGACACCTTAACTAAGGCAAATAACCCAGACAAGGACAAAGCTGTATCTAAAGCCACGGAGGGAGACCTAGGGGGAAAAACCAGTGTTGCCAACACGTTGATTTTGGATTTCTTCCCTCTCAAACTACAGGAAAGTAGGTTTCTGTGGGTTAAGCCATCGCTCTTTATTCTGGAAGCTTGAGGTGTCAATATGTAGCCCAGGCTGGCCTGGAACCCACTGCGTGGCCTTCAATTTACTGAAAAACCTCTTGCTTCTGCCTCCTGCGTGCTGAGGTTGCAAATATGAGACACGATATCAACGTCAGGGCTTTTGTTTGCTCGGTTTTGTTTTAGACAGGGTTTACCAAGTAGTCTTGACTGGCCTGGGTCTTGCCATGTAGACCAAGCTGGTCTAGAACTCGTAGAGATTTGTCTGCCTCGGCCTCCCGAGTGCTGGGGTTAACGGCATGCGCTCAGGGTTTTGGTTGCTGTTGTTAGTGATAAATTCTCAGCCTCAGTTTCTTACAGTGTCCCAGATATTCTTCTTATTAGCTACTTTTGCAGAGTTGTGATCCAAACACCTGAGCCGGGCGTGGTGGTGCAAGCCTGGTACCTTAGCTCTGAAAGATGGAGTCGAGAAAATTGAGGGTTCAAGGTCATCATCGGCATGCAATGAATTTGAGACCAGCCTGGACTAACTACAAGAGGCCCTGTCTCAGAAACAAACAGATGAAAGCAAAAAACAAACAAACGAATAGCAGCAACAACAAATAAAACGAACAAGCACCCCCCCACCAAAAGCCTCTTAAAGTGGGAAGGAAAGGTTTGCCTGGCATCCAGTCTCGGAGGTTCCATGATCTCGCAGCTGCTTGTTTCTGGGCCTAGCTGGAGGCAGATCGTCATGCTGGCGGGGGCACATAGAAGGGACTGTTCACGTCGAGAAACAGGTGGACAGGAAGAGGGCTGGGACAAGATGTCTCCCTACATTACCTCCTCCAGCTAGTCCCACAGCCTAACACTTGTAGAGCCTCTCCAGAAAGCACCATTAGCTTGGTATGTATGTATGTAGGTAGGAATGCTTTGTATGTAACTTGTAACATCCCTAAAACTTACATGCTTGTTGTCTCTCTGCTTTACTTTTTTTTGTTTGTTTGTTTATTTTTTGTTTTTTGAGACACAATTTCTCTGTATTGTTTTGGAGGCTGTCCTGGAACTCACTCTGTAGACCAGGCTGGCTTCGGACTCACAGAGATCCGCCTGCCTCTGCCTCCCGAGTGCTGGGATTAAAGGCGTGCACTACTACTGCCTGGCTCTGCTTTTCTTCTTAAAATATACCATCCAAGCCAGGCGTCACGGCATATGACTGCAATCCCAGCACTTCAGAGGCTGAGGCAGGCTTACAAGTTCAAGACCACTGGGGCTGCATGAGAATGACCTGCCTCAAAAGCAAATACAAAAGCAAGGCTCTAACCCAAGAAACAAGGGAAACTTGCACACATGCTCTCTCTCTCTCAGAGACTCTCTCACACACACACTCTCTCTCAGAGACTCTCACACACACTCTCTCTCTGAGACACTCTTTCTCTCTCACACACAGAGACTTTCTCATACACAGACACACACACACGCACTCTCTCTCTCTCTCTCACACACACACACACACACACCCTCTCTGAGGGACAAACTTTCACATACACACACCCACATGCTCTCCATGCTTACATGTACACACCCACGTGCTCTCCCCTTGCACACTCACAGAGGCACTCACACACACTCACACGTGCACACTCATGGGCTCCCCTCACACACACACCCTGCTCGTCTCTGGTCAGCATGGGAAAGAACAGAATTGAGCACCGTCTCTCAGCACTGGGCATGCTCATCCTAACTCTCTAGTTAGTGGTAAACTACGTCACCCGGAATCTCAACGAAGCTAAGACCCGTGGCTTGTGATAGTGCCAGCCGCTGGCAAACACTTCACTCCCCCACCCTACCAACCACCCTGTCGTCACGACATGGCAGCTGGCCTTCCCAGACAGTCGTTTACGAGGAGCCCTGGAAACCACGGGCCTCTTGGTTGGCCCCACAGCATGGCGATCCTCGGGGTAGGAGGAGACTGCGAGATGGCGTGAGTCACGTTAGGAGCAGGCTACTGTCCGCTCCATCCCCGTACTGGGCATATTTGGGACTTGGCAATCGCTGTAGTGACACCAGATTGCTCTCCCTAACTCTGGGGGTCCTTCTCTGCCTTGATAATTGATCTGAGCTGCAACGGTGTAACACGGCCCCCCCATCTTCCTTTTCTTTCTCCCCCCCCTTCCCGTCTCCCCTCTCTCCTCCTCTGCACTAGGGATGGAGGCCGGAGCATTACACTGCTCAGCAGAGGCTACCCTCAGTGATGCCCTGACCCCTCCCCACCGTTCCTTAGTCTAATTCCATTTTGGAAAACAGGTCAGATGAAATGCCTAGGTAATGAAACAAAGCCGGGACACGATTAGCTCGGTCGCTTAGGTTTGTGATTACCGCCAACAGAGATATCAACATGCAGGGCGAGGTGACCCCAGAGGGCTCCTGCCACAAGGTCGGTCGTCCTGGTTTTCTGTGTCTACTGGCAATAAACCCGATGCATTCATATTTATCTTGGGGGGGGGGCGTGAAAGTTAAGAGTTGTCTTTTTGAAATCGATGCTCAAGGTTCCGATAATCTAATCAGATAAGTGTGAATGCCTCCTCTCAGAGCCTACCCCTTGGCTTCGTGTGATTTCTGGTTTTGTTTGACCGTCTTGTTCTGTTTCTGAGACGGGGCCTCGATACGATCTCCCTCCCTCCACCTCACCCGGAGTCCCGGCACGCAGCCTTTACTTTGTCGTCTTTGCGAAATTCCGTGCAGCTTCCCCCCCCCCCCCAATGTAGGCTCTGTTATACTGGTGGTTAAACTTAGAATGGAAAACTAAATTCTTTCAAGAAAAATCAAAGCGAGGCAAAGCATCGCCTTTTATGTATTGTACACTCCTTCACTGGCCAGCCAGGGCCACACTGGACCGCTGGTACCCACTAAGTCGGGCAGTGCGCTTCTAACTCCCCGTGAAGAGGTTCGGAAGCTTCTAGAACAGACAGCCACATTTCAGTTGACTCCCCCCTGCCCCGGCGAAGCGAAGATGAGAGAGTTATGATTCTTTGGAATTCTGCCGTTTGAAGCCCACGGTATCGGGGTAGACCCTGAGCAGATGTGACTTTAAATAATTTCCTTGGGAGAAACATGCGTTTGTCCCTCCAGCCGGCCCACATCCCCAGGGGGCTGTGACACAGACTTGAGAGCAAAACCCTCTGCCATTTGCGGCTCTATTGGGGAGTGTCTGGGCAGTGGTCAGGAGTTAGCCAGGCTTACTCGCAGAAGTTTCTGACGCTTGGGTCACTCTGAGCAGGGCAAAGGTGACTGGGTACACTGACGAACCTGGTATAGGCTGTGTCTGGGGGGACTCCTGTCCAAACTCGTGCTTTCTAACCAAACGGACAAATGGCCAGGCTTCCTTTAGCTCAGCTCTGCCAACATCTCTGGCTTTCTGCTTCAGACTGGCCTCATTACAATGAGTTTAGTGTAAATGGGTCACCCAAACAATTAGGTATAAGATAGATCTGTGGGAACACCGATATCACGGAAGCAATCCAGTTTCAGGCGGATTTTCTTTGCAGAATAAATGGCCACCCTTGGTGGGGATCCTAATGCATTGTGTGTTCCCAGACACGGACCTGGGAATAGCACCAACCAGCGTACAAGGGACTGTGATTTTTCAAGGGCGTCTGTGTACATAATTTCCTATGAGCTTGCTGCTGGGGCCAGGGCTGGAATGGGGCATCTATGTCATTGTTAAAGGTGGATACCAAGACTCAGAATAAGAACGCATACTTCAGGGCTGGAGAGATGACTCAGTGGTTAAAGAGCACTGACTGCTCTCCCAGAGGACCCATGTTCAAATCCCAGCACCCCACATGGCAGCTCACAACTGCCTGTAACTCCAAGATCTGACCCTCACATAGACATACATGTAGGCAAAAGACCAATGCACAGAAAATAATAAAAATAAATAAATTTTAAAAAGAGAAAGAAATCCAAGGCTGGGCAGTGATGACACACACCTTTTAATGCCAGCGCTCAGAGAAGGGTGGATCTCTGTGAGTTCAAGGCCAGCCTGGTCTACAGAGAGAGTTCCAGGAGAGCCAGCTCTACATAGAAAGACCCTGTCTCTCTCTAAAAAAATATGATTTCCATTCTAGAGTATCCTATACTCTACACCCAGTAAACAGTAGCTCAGAGCCCAACCTTGGCTGTGGATTCCCAGGCTGTCTCAAACATTCTAAACACACCACACACACACACATACCGCACACACACACACCACAAATATATACCACACATACATACACTTGCACACACAGCACACATAACACACACACATGCACACATACCACACACACCACACATACACACACACCACACACATACACACACTTGCACACACACCGCACACACACACCACACATACACACATACACACACCGCACACACATACCATACACATACATATACACACATACACACACACCACACATACACACACACCACACATACACACACACCACACATACACACACACACCACACATACACACACACCACACATACACACACACCACACATACACACACACCACACATACACACACACCACACATACACACACACCACACATACACACACACCACACATACACACACACACCACACATACACACACACCACACATACACATACACACACACCACACATACACACAGTTGCACATACACACACACTACACACACACCACACATATATATACACACATACACACACCACACATACACACTTGCACACACACCACACACATGCACACATGTCACACACATACACACTTGCACACACACCACACACATGTCACACACATACACACTTTCACATACACCGCACACATACACACACCGCACATACACACAGTTGCACACACATACACATTTGCACACACACCACACACATACACACACACTCACACTCACACACTTCCAGCAGTGAGCTTCTTATCATCCATAGGCGATGGAGGTTAACTGTGCATCAATTGGTTGGCTGCAGAATGCCCATCTATGGTCAAATGCCCTGCATGGGTCTCTAAGGGCGTACCCGGATACACTGAGTGAAGCGGATTTACAGTCTCTAATACGGGTGGGGTCTCACTCCGTAGGAGACCTGAATAGAACAAAAGGCTGAGCAAGGGAAAACTCCTGCTGCTCCCAGATCACGCCCCCTCCTCCTGCACCTGCACCTGAAATGAATCGCATACACTTCTCAACCCCGACACTTGGGAGGATTGTGAGTCCCAGGCTAACCTGAGCTAAAAGTGAAACCTTGTCACCAAACAAAAGAGGAGGCTGGGGGACATCAGAAGCTCACAGTCATCCTCAGCTACACTGTGAGTTCAAGGCCAGACTGGGCTACATAAGACCCTTTCTCAGAAACAACAACAAAGCGAGACCTGTGAGTGGGTTTTGAGCCTGCTGGAATTTGTACTAGGAACGCATCATGAACTCTCCTGGGTCCAGTCTGACAGCTGTAAGCGTGTCAGTTTCTATAGTCAGTCTCTTGTGTAAATCTCTCCATGCTCTCTCTCTCTCTCTCTCTCTCTCTCTCTCTCTCTCTCTCTCTCTCTCTCTCTCTCTCTCTCTGTCTCTCTCTGTCTCTGTCTCTCTCTGTCTCTGTCTCTCTCTGTCTCTGTCTCTCTCTGTCTCTGTCTCTCTCTGTCTCCCCCTCTCTCTCTCTGTCTCTCTCTCCCCCCTCTGTCTCTGTCTCTGTCTCTGTCTCTGTCTCTCTCGTGTAAATCGCAGGTCTTTCAAGTTGACTGATGCTCTCACTGTCACGTCCTTTGGGGCACTGCTACCTGGGTAGAGAGAGACCCTGGCGCCAGTGAGTCAACTCGTTGTCATGGCTCAGCCCGGTCTTCACCCCAGAACTGGATTTGGGACTCTGGCATCAGCAGCACAACGCCCATTCATCTTCGGGAAGACTGTGCTCCTTCCAAGGCACAAGGCACGGTGGGTGACCTGTGCTCCTTGCATGCCCCGTGCTCCTGGTGAAGTCCTCCCCGAGAGCAACGACAAAGTTTAGGAGGAGCATGAGGGTGACTTTTCTCAGCAGTTCCAGACAAGGAATTTGACTCTCTTGAAGGACCTATGAACGTCATCGCTATTATATGTTAACCCTGTCCTGTTTAAAGCAAAAACAAACAAACAAACTCGACGTAAAGAATCTGTGTGCCCCAACTGTTTTTGTGCTGTGATGTTTGACACCCGCCGGACAAGTAGTCTACCGCGGGCTAAGTGGTCCTTCCTGCGCTAGCCAAGAACGATGGGGCGGTTTCAGCGTCTCGTGGCTGTCGCCTGTATCCCGCGTGTCACGGAACAGCTTCCTAGCCATTCTCTTCCTGCGGTTGCAATGGCTTCCGTTTTGGTTCAGTTTCCAGTTTAGCAAACTGACTGAGCCCGATACGTGTTGGGGGCTGCGTTAGACACCGAGGACAAGACTCAGACTCCCGTCCTTGGGGAGTTTTACAGTCAAGGAAAGAAAACAGAGACATGAAGCAATTTCAGTAAAGGGTAATGATTATGATAGTGGAAATGTCAAGGGAAAAGGGCAGGGAAAACATTCCCCACGTTAAGTAGCGCAGAAGAAGGCTCAGAGCTTGGGCATGGAGTAAAGGGTGAGGTGGAATTGGATGGGGAGGGCCTGGCAGACGCCTAGTGATGCTGGGTATTGGGGGTCTCCCCGGGGCCCCAAGCCTGTGACTCCCAAACACTGGAACGTGGCTGGCCCCAAGTAGGATGTACTGTAAACACATAAGAATGTGTTTCCAGGGCTGGAGAGATGGCTCAGAGGTTAAGAGCACTGACTGCTCTTCTAGAGGTCCTGAGTTCAATTCCCAGCAACCACATGGTGGCTCACAACTATCTATAATTCAATCTGGTGCCCTCTTCTGACATGTAAACAGAACACTGTATATGTAATAAATAAATCTTTAAAAAAAAAAAAAGAATGTGTTTCCAAGCTTTAGTTCCACAGGCAATTCCACTGACTCCATGTAGGAATATTTTGGATATACAGGATTAATGTTAACATTGGTTTTTCTCACTTTTTACTTCTAGGATGCAGCGGCCAGAAAGTAGTTTAAGACAGGGTCTCGCCACGTAGCACCGGCTAGCCCGGAACTTCATATGTTAAGCAAACTGACCTTGCATTCCCAGTCACCCTCCCCAGTGCTGGAGTCAGAAGCGAGCCCAACAGAGCTTGGCTGAAAATGTAAATCGCACGACTCATCTGTCACACAGCGGCCGGCGGGCAGCTCACACCCGGAGGGAGGCTCAGGTAAAACTGCAGCAAGTTTGCAGCCAGCCTGGGCTACACAGCAAGACCTGGTTTTATGAAAACCAAAAGGAGCCGTTTGGTGGTGCGTGCCCGTTGTCTCTGCTCTGGGAAGTGGAAGCCAGGGGGTCGGGAGTTCAAGGTCGGCCTGGGTTGCCTGTTTGAAACACGTTAAGCAAGAAGGGAAATAAAAGCATCCAGACTTCATCCTTTGTGCACTGGGAGGTTTCAGAATGTTTTAAACAGAGGTGATCTGATCCGACCTCCCTTTTTCTGAAGGGAAAGACTAGTTTGCAAGAAGGGACGAGGGACAGAAAATCAGGGAGGAGCCGTGAGATGCTGGATTAGACTAGTTAGCAGTGTGGGGCTGGCTGAAAAAACCTCTCCTGCTTTAGCTACAAAAAAAACAAAAAACAAAACAAGAAAGTAAAACGTCGCCACTTAGGCTGAGACAGGGAGATGGCAAGATCAAGACCAGAGTATGCACCTTTCGAAACAATCACAATTTATCCCAGGGGGAAAGAATGGGTTGAACCATAGACTCCCCCACCCCCACCCTTGTCGATCAAAATGGCTAACTGCTCAGAGCTAACAAGGGCCAACTGAGTCACAACATTAAACGTTTGTAACGTAGGGAGTGGCATACGTAAAGCCACAAACACACTGGCAGGAATAAAGTAGGTAAATCTTTGTCACGGAATGTACAATGGACTAGCATATACAATGAATGAACACATGCAACGAAGGGATTAGCATACCCCAGTCACTCACCTCGGATGAGGTTCACACACCCAACCAGTGGAGAAGAGTGTAAGCAAAACCAGGTCATCTGAACTTGGAGCCGTGAAGCACACCTTTGAGGAAAGCCTGGGCTATCTAGTGAGTTCCAGGCCAGCCTGGGCTACGGTGAGACTTTGTCTCAAAAGGTGAGCCAGACGTTAGACCAGGGTTTAAGTCAGCCTTTGTAATGTTTTCAAGAGCATTATGAACATCCATGCACTTTTTACAGCTGTGCCTCTCTCCAGAGGGGGAGTGGCCTCCCCTGCTGCTGAGTGCCAGCATTGCCCACGGCATCTAAGGTGTCACTTCTTGGTCTGAGTGACTTTAACTTGGAGAAGCCCCTACCTCCCCCCCCGCAGAAGCTGCATTGCATGTAAATTCACTGTGGTGTTCTAGTTAGCTCCAAAGCTACTTAACAAGGTCTCACCGAGGGCCAGAGCTTATTTGAAGATCAGATGATCAAAATGTACCGAGAATATTTAGAAACTAAAATGTTAGCCGACTGTGGTGGTTCACACTTACACCTCCTGACACTTGGGAGGCGAGGCTTGACAGCCATCCTGGCTGACACACCAGAGCCATCCCAAAAGCCAAACGCCCGAAAACCACTTACCCAACAGGCTGACTTGTAGCATGATAAATAAGAGACCCAGGGACTGATACTGGGGTTCAAGCTTCAGAAAAGCAAAGCAGCCAAGCCAGTAGATTTCACCTTTACCTCAGCTCAGTTAAAGGTCAGATCGCTCCCGACTTCACGGCTCCTCAGGTTCACTCAGACCGCTGTGTTCTCCTCCTGACCAGAGACTACAACACCTTTCCTATCCTCAATGTGGCTGGAGAATGAAAGCCAGCTCTGAGACTCTGTTCCTGTCTAAATACCTCTCATGAGTCCTGGGGTTAAGGGTATGAGTGCTGTTTCTTTTTAGACTGGTTCAATCTTGCGTAGCCCAGGGTTGCCGTGAACTCAAGAGATCCATCTGCCTTCATCTCCAGGATCCGGGGATTAAAGGTGTGGCCACCACCACCTGATTTTTATAGTTTGACACTGGCTTTGCTTTCTGAATTCCCAGGTAAGCTTTAATAAGTCATAAATAATATCACCACACTAGCTTACATATCATCCCAAAGAAATCTGGCTTTAGGGTTTTTTTTTTTTTTTTTTTTTTTAGTTTGAGACAGGGTTTCTCTGTATTGTTTTGGAGGCTGTCCTGGAACTTGCTCGGTAGACCAGGCTTGGTCTGGAACTCACAGAGATCCGCCTGCCTCTGCCTCCCGAGTGCTGGGATTAAAGGTGTGTGCCACCAACGCCCGGCCTGGCTTCAGGTTCTAACGGGAACGAGACCCGTGTTGAGGTGAGATGGAGAATGGATTTTTAACAAAACAAACCCAGTGTATAACAAAGGAAATTCTTTATTGTAAACAAGGTATAAAGTACAACAAAAAATATTGTGCAAATTGGAACTCATGATTCTTTATAACTTTTTTAAGAAAAATCTTTCTCAACGGTTCAAGTTTGCATGTCAGAAACCGACACCCAAAGTACAGAAACAGCTTAAATGGGAAGGTATAGTGACAATCTTTCACTATGTATTTTGAATAATTTACCTTTACTATCAAGTGTATTATCCACTTTACAACGGAACAGAAACACTGTTAGCCAAAGTCACTGTTTCAGGAAGGGCTTGCAGACCACTGTGGGTGTGAATTACGTGTGATGTCTCCGAGTTCCCAAGGTGCCCAAACCTTGCGGTGAAGTACTGTGTCGTGAACATTGTTTTCAAGTTGGAAGTGAATGTTCTATTAATTTTCTACCTATCTATTCCCACACCCTGAAAAACTGTCACCTGTAATGGTCATTAACCTCCTAGTTTTTGAAAGCGCGGCGCGTCTTTGACATGAGCTCCCTTCACCGATGACATGAAACCATCTTTCTCAGGAGTTACCTCAAACTTCTGACGTCCCCTCTTTACAATCCATATTTTCACCTTCAGATTTTTTTTTCTAAACAAAGTGCAGTGTATCTTAAGCCTACAAAAAACACATTGGTATACAATTTTCAAATCTACACAAGAAACTGCAGGCAAACTGAGTCTAAAGTAGAGTAAAATGCCTAAATGCTGTTGTCAAAACTTTCAAAACAAAAATGCAAAAAAAAAAATAAAAAGGAAAAAGAAAAAACCAAAAAATAAACCCTTTATTTTTTTAGCTGCACTTCCAAGCAATTAAATTAATGAGGGTTCCAGTTCTTTGGCCCCCCCTTAACAATGTACAGCTGTTCAACTGTAAATACCAGCAATAGTGAAAAATGATAGTTGTAGACTTAATAACCACATCCAAAGCCGACTGGAAAGATGAGGAGGAGTAATAAAGATAGCTCTAGGAGGAGATGGCATCCCTGCCGAACAAACTCATTTTTTTAGCTCCCTCCATCTCTGTACCGGAATTCCCAGCCTCTAGATTCTCAAAAACCATCGCTTTCACAGAATCCCAGGCAGAGCTGGTCTCAAGTATAAACAGCAGAAACAAGGTACCCAGTGTGGATGTGACTCAGAGTCTGTGCTGACCTCATCTGGAACCTTCACCATGATCCAAGGAATAAAGGCTATCTCATCTCTTTATGTGGAAGGAACGAAACCTGCCCTTCCGTGGCCTGCCTGTGGCCGAAACACTTGTCATGTAACCCGGGCTGGCCTTCCCCTCAGCCAGGGGCTTCTGCATAGCCCCGCTGGAGGGCCACAGACCTGCGGAAGCGTTCTGACGCCATCGCCGGCTCTGACTGATCAAGGTTAGCTCTGACTCCTCTTCGCCTCCGGCCGGCCTGTCAGTCACTGCGCAGAGGCCGGGGTTGGAGGTAGGGCCAGGTCATTCAGCTTGCTCACTTCCATTTGCCAGTTCGGGAGCTTCTTGGCTGACAGGTGGCGCCGGGCATGCTTGGTCAAATGGTCACTCCTCATGAACCGACGGTCGCACATGGGACAGGCGAATTTCTTCTCGCCCGTGTGGGTTCGCCGGTGTCTGGACAGTTCATCAGAGCGGGCAAACCTCCTTTCACAGTCTTTCCAGCTGCAGCTGAAGGGCTTTTCCCCTGAAACAAAGAAAGCCAGGCGGTTACTACACCCGAGGGACTCGGAGCCTACTGTCTACCTCACCTAGAGCTAGATGTGGACGCGTGACTTAAAATCCAAAGCTTAGCTAAGTACAGCCAGGTGTCACCACACGTGCTGGGGGCAATGCACACGCAGTAACCCCCAGCACTTGGGAGGCAGAGACGATAACACACGCATCACTAGACGTGTGCGTCTGCCTCTGCCTCTACTTCCCGAGTGCTGAGATCACAAGGTGTGCCACTTGACCCCTAGGACAAACTTAGCAATTTAAAAGACACTTTATCATCCAAGCGAGCTTCCAGGCAAACAAACCCTTCCATACACTTAAGTTTGTACTTGCGGCCACACTCATTTCAAAGCACACACACACACACACACACGCACACGCACACGCACACGCACAGAGGCAGGCAGTACCTGTGTGTGTTCTCACGTGGGCCTTCAGGTGAGAACTTTTAAAGTAAGTCTTGCCACATCCCGGGTGGCTACAGACGTGACTCCTCACCCTGGAGGAGTCGATCTGGGGAGTGACTCTCGCTGCCGAAGGAGGGAATCCAGGCGCAGGGGCGATGGGAGACAGTCTGGTGCCATTGGGGCTTACCACCGGAGCTTTGGGGCTCTGCACCACGGGCTGGGGCACGACGAACATCACGGTGCCCTTGGGCACCTGAGCGCCCATGAACAACACAGGGGGGCAGACGGCCGGCGGCTGGCTGGCTGGAGTGCTGGGGACAACTGTGGTCACAAGGGAGTTGTTTGCAGGAAGGGGAACCATCTGGCAGATTACAGGCACGGGTGGCACTCCCCCAGGGGACACCGTAGGTGAAGAGACCAGCACTGACTTCTGCAGCGGGGACGCAGGAGCTGGCTGAGACCTGCAGATGACCGTCTCCGAGGAAGGCACAGCCAAGTCATACGGTGCCGTCCCCGCCTTCTCGTCACGGGCTGCGGCTGCGGTCTGCTCGCATTTGGATCTGTTTGGCGACACGGCTGCGCAGGGGATGCTCTTCCTCGCAGCCTCGGTGCTTAGGTGGGTCCTTCTTGGGAGAGAATTGTCCTGAGAGGGGAGGACGCTAGCTGCTTTCACAGGGCAGGTCTGGTGGTTACACAGCTGGGCATCAGCCGTGTGACGGATGACACTTGTTGCTTGAGCTTTGGGGAGGAGAGGGGCAGGACCCTTGTCCTCTTTGAAGGGAGGCACCGCAACTGGAGCCTTGGTGGCATCAGAGAATGGCTTGAAGAGGCCAGTAGGTGGCGCTGGGGCCATCACAGCTGACACTTGAGAGTGGTCAAAGTCAGAGGGGCTGTAAGGCGGGGTCAAACACTACAAAGGAAAACACAGGCGACACCGTGAGAAATCAGGAATTCATCACGTCAGTGCTGGAAAGATGCTGTGACTTCTACCCACTAGAGGATACTCACAAACGCCGGGATTGTGTGGAGGTCGGGAGTCCCAGGAAGCAAGCCCTCCTCCTCGGAGGTGTCAGACACCGGGGTGACAGGCCTGTTTTCAAGGTATTTCCTGAAGCCAGCCTTCCAGTCGCAGCTCATAGACATGAGGGCTTCCACGGCTTCAAAGTCACTCTTCTCCGTCTTGTTCCGGGCATACACGCCCTCCTTCAGCTTTTCAGACATTATTTCCATTTTCTCCTCCTATGAAAGACAAGGTTAAAGTTCGTCAGCATACTCCTCGATACTCAAATGACAGGGGCGCACAACTTCTCTGTTGTCTGTAAAACACCCTTCAAATTTAGAGGACGCCACCTTATTACAGCAAGGGAGCCAAGACCAGTGCTGGCCCTAAAATGCAATTTGACTTAAACTACTTCCAAGTTAAAAGTTATATCCAAGTACCCGAAGGCCGAAATTGGTAACTCCATTACGCATGGTAAAGATCAAATAAAATAAAATCTAGCCAGGCGTGGTGGAATACTCGTGTAAACTCAGGTCTGCGGAGGAGAAGCAGTTGGGGGCTGCCATCTCAAAGCAAATAAAACACACATACAACAGCAAAGGAAAGACTGGCCAGGTCTCAATCTCTCCACATCCCTTATTTTACTGGACCTACCCAACCCAATGGCTTGCCGCACCGTAAGGGAGCAGACAGCCACAAAATGTAATGGGCTTAGAATTCACAAAACAACCAAAAACTATCCACAGTGTATATGTTGTTTTTTAATTTATTTAAAACGCGGCTTGATTCACGGTTTATGCTTTGTGTTTCGGCAACTCCTTCAGCCTTACAGTTTGAATAAAGTTCTCTGAGCTGCATTTCAAAAGCAACACCCACCACGTTTTACTTTCATTTTAGAAAGAACTTCCAAAGCCTTCCGGTCCAAGCAGAGGTTGCAAAAATGATGGAAAGCATTATTGCGAGGCAGTCAGGGGACCAGAGCTCAAGGCTGGCTTTGGCTATTTATCAAGTTCGCTGTCAGCCTCGCTCAAAACGGACAGGACAAAACCTAATAATCAAAACGAAATTGCAGACAGACTTAAAGCTTTTTAAAATTTTTTTTTCAAAGAATGTCTATCTTCCTATTGAGTGTGTGTGGGGAAAGACACTGTTCTGGAAATATTACCAACAATGCAAATTGCATAATCGTTCGCGCCTTTATGTAAGCGGCAATGCGTGGACCCGCGCGAGTGTTAAAAAAGCCTCCAGGCACCACCGCGAAGAAAGGGGAGAGGCAGACAGGCAGGCAGGGGTGAGGAATGCGCGCCGGGAGGGGAAGCTGGGAGGGGAGCAGCGAGCCGGCGGTGCGAGGCAGGAAAGGGAAGCCGGGCGGGGGCGAGGCGGGGCGGGGCGGGCGCAGGAGGCCGGCGGGGGAGATCCTCGCCGGCGGGGTGAGTCACCGGGCACGCTGCCCGCCGCCGCCGCCGCGGGCGCGCACGCGCGTCCCCGCCGCGCGCCCCTCCCCTGCCATTGGCCGGCCGGCCTGCGGCCCGCGCGCGGATTGGCTGGGCGGCGCGGGGCGGGGCCGCCGGGGGGCGGGGCCGCCGGGGGGCGGCGAGGCATGTGAACAAAGCGTGATCAGCGGCTGCCCGGGCCGCGCAGGAAACGTGAACTGGGGATCGCCGCGCCGTCACCTTTCCCCTACTTCCTGAGCGCGGCCCCGCCCCCGCCGCGCTCGCCCTGCCCGCCCGCCCGCCGGGGGAGGGGCCGCGGGCGCCGCCGCCGCCAACCGCTCGCCAGTGCGCACCGGGCGGCGCCCGCCCCTGCCGCCTCCCCCGGAGCCGCGGTTCCCTTAGGAACCGACAGCCCGGCCTGGCTCCCTCCCGCCCCTGCCTGGCGGGGGCCGGGGCCGGGTCACTCGGGGACGAGGAGCTCCCCGCGAGCAGCAGCAGGAGGAGGAGCAGCCGCCGGGTCCCCGCGGAAGCCCGGCCGCCGCCGCCCTCCTCCTCCTCCCGGGAGCGATCCCGGGGCGCTCGCTCCACCCGCGTCTCCCCGGCCCGGGCGAGCCGCCGCTCCGCAGACTTCCCCAGACGTGCGGCGCCCACGGGCGCGGGCTCCGCGGCCCCCGCTCCCCCGCCCAGCTGTCGGCAGGACCCAGCCCCCCCGTTATTATCCACCCGCCCCCCGGCGCCGAGAGTCCTCCCCGGGCGGCCACCTGCGTCTGCAGCCCGGGATGGGGTCCCCTGCGTCCCCTCCCCCAGCCCCGGGCTCGCCCAGCCGCGCGGTCCCCACCTGGCAGCGCTCGCACGCACGCACGCCCGCCCGCCCGCCCACCCGGCTTCCCTCCCTGGACGAGCAGGCGCCCGCCTCGCGGGCACACAGCGCCCGGGTCCGTCCCCGCCACCCCGGGGGGCGCTCCTGCCGCAGACTGGGGGCACCTCCCGCCAGTGCCAGGTGCGCGGCGCCCCCTGCGGCTCGCTCTCCTCCCCCGGGTGTCCCGCAGACGCCCCGGTGCTCTCCCGGGCAGGCGCGAGAGCGCACGGCCGCCCCGGTCCAGGTCAGCCATCCCCCCGCGAAAGGCTGGCTCCCCCCTTCCGCCCCGTCCTCCGCACACGCCCTCGATGATGTCCCCAGCCTGCGGGCGGGACACCCCGGCGAGACCCCGCTGCAGCAGTCTGGGTCCTCAGGCGTGGCTGATGCGGGGACTCGGGCTCGGGGACCCTGGGTGAGCGGGCAAGAAAGCAGGGACGACCCTGGGAGAGCAAGCGAGTGGGCGAGCAGGCAGGCAAGCAGGACGACCCTGGGCGAGCAGGCGAGCGGACAGGAAAGCAGGGACGACCCTGGGCGGGCAGGCGAGCGGGCGGGAAGGCAGGGACGACCCTGGGCGGGCAGGGTCGAGCATCCCCAGGTGACTTACCGACGCCTGCTGGAGAGAAGCGCCGAAGTTGAGCATGGCTGGGTGGCGGGCGAGGCGCGGCGCCTCCGAGCTGCAGCCGGCTGCCTGGCCCCCGACGGCGGGCGCCCCGAGACTCCAGACGACAAGGACGTCGTCGCCGCCGCCGCGCTCCGCGCCGTCTGCCCCCCTCCCCATTCAGGTAGCCGCTCTGCCTGCCCCGCGCCGCGGGGCGGGGGCCCGGGCCGGGGGGCGGGGCCTGGCGCCGGCCAATCGGCGGCAAAGGTGTGTGAGGCGGCAGCCAATGGGCTCGCGGGGCCACGCGTGATCAGCGGCTGCCCGGCTGCAGGAGGCTCGGGCCGCCGAGCGTGTACACAAGCCCCGGGGCGCCGCGTCCCCCCGGCCCTGCCCCGGGGAGGGGGGACTCAGGGCGGGAGACCCCACCCCTCCTCCGGGACGCCCCCTCCCGCGCATCCCGCCCCGTCCGTGCCTCCGGGGGTGGGGGTGGGTGGGGGCGGCGCCGCCGGCGGGGACATCCCTGGGAGGCGTCCGGGCTTTGGGGGGGAGCCGGCCCCACGTGGGGGGCGGGGAGGGGGAGGGAAGCCCGCCCCGCCCTGCCCCCTGCGCGCCCGCTCGCCCGCGGCGTCCCGGCCCCGGCCCCGCCAGGGAGTGGGCGGGACCCCCGGGCGAGCCGAGGCTTCGAGCGCGGGGCCGAGCCTGGCCGTGTCCCCGTGGGTCTGGCGCGGTGGCGGCGGCCGGGTGGACCGCACCGAGCGGCGGGAGAGCCAGGGCGAGCGGGAGAGCCAGGGCGAGCGGGAGAGCCAGGGCGAGCGGGAGAGCCAGGGCGAGCGGGAGAGCCAGGGCGAGCGGGAGAGCCAGGGCGAGCGGGAGAGCCAGGGCGAGCGGGAGAGCCAGGGCGAGCGGGAGAGCCAGGGCGAGCGGGAGAGCCAGGGCGAGCGGGAGAGCCAGGGCGAGCGGGAGAGCCAGGGCGAGCGGGAGAGCCAGGGCGAGCGGGAGAGCCAGGGCGAGCGGGAGAGCCAGGGCGAGCGGGAGAGCCAGGGCGAGCGGGAGAGCCAGGGCGAGCGGGAGAGCCAGGGCGAGCCGGAGGCGGCGGCGGGGAGCCCGGTCACGGAGCAGACACCTGCTCGCACTCCACGCCCACGCCCGTCCCCCCAGCTGCGGCACCGGCGCCGGCGGGACCCGCCCTTGCGGGGACCCCCGGGAAGCCCGTCCCGGAGCCCCAGACTCCCCTTCCCCCCCAGGTCCCCCCAGACCCGAGCGCTCGGTGGCAGCCTCGAGTTTGAGCCGGGCGCCCTTAGGAGTTCACAGTGCAGCGTGCGAGCCCGTCCCTCCCTCCCGAGGCGTGCCCGGGGGTGGGGCTCCGGTCCCGGGCCCCTGAGTGCAGCCGCCCCGGGGCTGGGGCGGGGAAGCCGCCCTCGTGTGCGCTGCGGCCCGGGGGGGGGGCGGGGGCTGTGACCTCCCGGCCCCGGGGCTCTCGGCTGCTCTGCCCCCACCCCCGGCCGTGCGAGCGGGCTCACAGCAGCTGTCGGAGCCGGGGGCGGCGGTAGCGGCGCTGACAGCAGACCAGAGATTTGGTGCGAGCACAGTCCCTGCCCTCCTGGGGGCTGTCTCTACTGCCCTGCCCCCGCCCGTCACCGCGGCCCTGGGGACGGGCACGGGGGACGGGGCTGTCGCAGAGGCCGCCACCGCCACCATCTCTCACGGCTCCTCGTGGTGGAGTGCCTCAAGGCAGCCGGCAGCGCAGTGGTGACAGCACCGTGGCCCCCGGGGGGGGTGGGGGCGGTGGCTGAATGGCCTCCTGTCACTGCCTGCCCCGAGTCCGCTGGAGGAGCGCCAGCTCAGCAACCCGGGCAGCTCTTCCTGCCTCCCTCCACCCGGTGCCCCTGCCTCTGTCTGCAGGGGCGTCCCTCCCTGCAGGCTTCCTTCCGCTCGGCCTGGCCCATCCTGTTGCTCTGAGCCTGAAGGGTTGGAACAGCTGGCCCGGGCACCTGCTGCCTGCCGCGCAGGAAGCGCCTGTGTGTGCCCAGCGGCAGGCTCGCCCTCCCGCTCGCCCGCCCGCCCGCCCGCCTTCCTGTCCCGGAGCCGCCCCACTTCCCCACCCCACTGGTCCCAGCCCGACCCACCAAGCCTGAACCCGGGGTCTTCGAGACCGTGGGGCCTGTTGGCGGGGTGCCCACCCCCAAACTGGGTTGTAGGGAGCATCCAGGACTTGGGGTGATCACTACAGGAAAGAGAGAAAGGGTAGGAGGCGCGGGCGGCGGTGGCACAATTCCTGGAGATTCAGAGAAAGCCGCTCCCCAGGCAACCCAGACCCAACATCGCCAAATGCCAAGCTGTTTCTGCGCGGTCTCAAGAGTTCCTCACTGCCCGTCCGGCCACTGTCCCCTCCCTCAAAACTCCAGTGGGATCCAGTTAGTCCCCGGGTCCATGCAGCCCTGTTGCAAACAGTTTTGCAACACTGCATCCTCCTGTCTTAGGAGACAGGGTCTCACTGCCTGCGTGGGGTCCCACCTCTTGCTTGGATGAAGCTATTTCTATCCGTAATCCCGGGACATCCACCCACACCCCAGCTTGTTTTCCAGTGCCCAGATCCCATGCTAAAAGTTGAGACGTGACCGCAACACTCCCTTCTTAAACAAATGACCTTTGCCTGTTGTTAACAGGAAATCAAAGGCCACCCCCTTGGAACTGGGAGTCTCCAGGTCCTTTCTCAACATTTCCAACCGTCCACTAAAGTCTCCGCTTACACAGAGCGCAGTTTTACATCTCCATACCACATCCCCAGCCAATAAACACCTCGTTTGTGCCTCTGAAGTTTATCCACGGCCTTCAGCAAATGTTACTGAGCACCCGTGTGTTCTAGGACGGCCAGTAGACTGGATTCAGTCTTGATTCTCTTGCCTCTGCTTTCAAACACCGGATTACGGGGGTGTGTCACCCTGCTTTACATTAAGGTTTAGTCTCCGCCTCTTATTCCAGCATCCAGGAGGCAGAGGCAGGCCCATCTCTGAGTTCAAGGCCAGCCTGGGCTACAGAGCAAGTTCCAGGACAGCCAAGGGTGTTGCACAGAGCCTGTCTCAAAAGAAAAACTTCAATCCCAGAGTTTGGGAGACTGACACAAGATATACTCTGAGGCCAGCCTGGGCTACCCGGTGAGTTTCAGGTGGAGACTACTGAGAAATGTAGAGGCTATAGAATGAAGTACTGGTTTTTCCCGATGGTGCAGAGGCTGGGCTGTCTCGGGAGAATGTAATTTCCTACCCAAGGGTCCCCTGGCATTGGCTCCTTGCCCCACCATACGCCAGGCATTAGCTGAACGATGACCCCCCCCCGTGCTGAAGGAACCGCCAGGAGAGTTCGAGAAGCAGGTAGCTGTGGCCGTTGCTACGTGCTGGAGGGTGCTGAGAGGAGGGGTGCACAGGGTTCAGGAAAACGTCGGAAAAGGCTCCCCAAGTTAACTCCCCAGAGCCCAGAGTGGAGAGCACCAAGTGGCTCAGTGTGCTCTGAAACCCCGAGTCACACGCTGGAGGAGCGAGGAGAGGAGCTTAGTCCTAGACCTTTGGTCCCAGGGGTGGTGAGGGTGAGGGTTAGTGATGGCTGTGGAGGTGGCTCATTCTAGCCCAGAGTATGTGCGTGCGTGCGTCAGTGCATGAGTGCGTGCGTGCATACGTGTGTGTGTGTGTGTGTGTGTGTGTGTGTGTGTCTGTGTGTGTGTAGGGATGAGGAGGAAGAGGGTACTGGAAAAGGTCACTAGGTCTCTGACTTATTCACTGGATCTAACTCGACCACAGAAAAGATGTGGATGGGTTGTGGAGGACAGGAAGCCATTGTCAAGTTAGTTTAGTTATTAAAAAAAAAAAAGATTTGCCGGGCGTTGGTGGCACACGCCTTTCATCCCAGCACTCGGGAGGCAGGCGGATCTCTGTGAGTTCGAGGCCAGCCTGGTCTACAAAAGATAGTTCCAGGACAGCCTCCAAAGCTACACAGGGAAACCCTGTCTCAAAAAACCAAAGAAGCCAAAACATTTATTTTTAAAAGCTGTGTATGGGAGAGGGCATCGGATCCCCTGGAGCTGGAGTTAGGGGCACTTGTGAGTCGTCTGTCATTGGCGCTGAGAAATGAGCTGAGGTCCTCTGCAAAAGCAGAGTGTGCTCTCAACTCTCCAGTCCTGACCAGCCGGCTTCAGGCATGCAGGTGAGGTGCCGTGTGGCACACACACGGGACAGAGTGGCATTGTGTCAGCCGGAGTTCAGTGCAGGATAACGTGTAGGCTGCGGGTGAAGAATCCCCAGGGTAGGGCGGCATCCGAGGCTAGGGACAGACGAGTTTCCAAAGGGAACACCAGAGAGAAGCGGACACAGGCACGCAGGGAGGGCGATGGGGCAGGAACTCCACTCCCACAGGCTTTGCGGGAAGCTCCGGCCCTAGCGAGACACACAGTGGAGTCGAGAGAAGCCGCAGGTGTGAAGGGGCAGGGAAAGAGCAGCCCCTTTGACTAGTGAGCGTAAGCTTCGTCACCATGTTATAGCAATTGCGTTTCTCATAACCGTGATCACACCCCTGACCAAAGCAACATTGACTTAGCCTGACAGTTTGAAGGGTTACAGCCCATCACCTCAGGGACCGCATCATGTCAGGGACCGCAGCACGTCAGGGACTGCACGGCCCTGGGAGCATGGGATGGCTGGCCACACACTGTGTCCAGAGTCAGGATGCAGGGAGACATGAATTCAGCATCAGCCCCCTGTCTCCTTTCCTTCGGTTTATTGCCCAACCCAGGGGTCACAGTGCTGCCACATCCAAACTGGGTCACCTATCTCCACACAAACCTCCCTGGGAACACCCTCATAGACACACCCAAAGGCGTGTTTCCCAGACGATTGTAGTTCTATTCAAGTCAACACTGAAGATTAGTTGTCACAAAGGCGTGTTTCCCAGACGATTGTAGTTCTATTCAAGTCAACGCTGAAGATCAATTATCATACTTGAACGTGGTGGCGCACACCTTTGATCCCTGTGTTGGAGAGGTAGATCTCTGAGTTCATGGCCAGCCTAGTCTACGTGGGAAGTTCTAGGGCATCCAGGGGTCAAAAAAAGAAAGAAAGAAAAAGAAAGCTGGGCGGTGGTGGCGCATGCCTTTAATCCCAGCACTAGGGAGGCAGAGGCAGGCGGATCTCTGTGAATTCAAGGCCAGCCTGGTCTACAGAGCTATACAGAGAAACCCTGTGAGGAGGAGGAGGAGGAGGAGGAGGGGGGAGGAGGAGGAGGAGGAGGAGGAGGAGGAGGAAGAAGAAGAAGAAGAAGAAGAAGAAGAAGAAGAAGAAGAAGAAGAAGAAGAAGAAGAAGAAAAAGAAGAAGAAGAAGCATTTTTAAAATCTTAAACTCTCCATCAGGTAAATCACATCTCCCACGAAGTTGCTGATTAAGATCAACCCTGAGCCGGGTGTTGGTGGCGCACGCCTTTAATCCCAGCACTCGGGAGGCAGAGGCAGGCGGATCTCTGTGAGTTCGAGACCAGCCTGGTCTACAGAGCGAGTTCCAGGACAGCCTCAAAAAATAATACAGAGAAACCCTGTCTCGAAAAAAAAGAAAGAAAGAAAAGAAAAAAAACCCAACCCTGCTTAGCTTTCGAGAGCTGGCTCATTCAGGGTGGTCTGGCTATAGATGAGCAAATTTCATTCTAAAGATGCCCACGGGGGTGTGGTGGCAAATGGCTGCATGTTAGCCGCCAGTCTGATTTGTGTAGGAAAACTGTCTTTCCCCCAAACAGACACGACTTTGTGTCTTTGTCTTTTCATAGCCTAACCCACTCCCCTGCCTTGATCTCAAGTGTAACTTTCTAGGTTTCCTTTTTAAACTTCGATTATCCTGCAGAATAACAGATCGGATTGTGCCATGAATGTCACAAATTACTTGCTTACATGAGTAGAATCAAAGGGGTAATAGGACTTCTCAGCCCAGGTCTGCGTAAGACTCGGAAGTTTCCCCTCGGCCCCGTTGGAAGTCAGCCAGTAGACGCTAAAGCTTAAGCTACCCTTACAGAACAGAGCGACTATTTGGAGGAGAGGACAACTACCGATAGTCAAAGTACACCTACACAAGAGCAAGGCCCCCGGGGACCCTCCACCCTGTCCCTCAGGCCCACCTGATACCACACGGAGAGGAGAGCAAGTTTCCCAGCCCATCTCTGACTCACAGGGTCACGATCCAGTGATAGGCAGCTGCCTGGTGGAATTTCCTGGGCTCTCCCCGAAGCCCCTGCGGTGTGTGTGTGTGTGTGTGTGTGTGTGTGTGTGTGTGTGTTTGTGTACTGTGAGCTCTGGAGACCTGGGTTTCAAAATACTCATTATAAAAGGCATACTATTTAACATTGATCGCCAACTTGGAAGGACCTAGAACCACTTAGGAGACAGACCTCCCGGCATGTCTATGAAGGTTTCTAGATTGCAATGATGGCGGTAGAAAAAACCCACCTTCTCTGCAGCAGCTCTATTCCATGGGCCCGGAGTCTCCCAGACTGAAGGAAAGAAACGAGAAAGAGAGCTGTGGGCCACCATCCACTCCTCTCTGGTTCCCGAGTGTGGACACCATATGAGCAACTGCCTCGTCTGGGCCCCCAGACTTCCCCACGGCGAGGGGCTCTACCTCAGGCTGTTACCTCAAACCGTTTCCCCCAAGCAACTTTCATCCGACATTTTGCCAAGCAATGAGACAGTAACTAGACACATTTTCTAATTGGTTTCGAGGAAGGAATCTTAACACCCAAGAGCTAGACCAGAAAGAAGCGGTAAAGCAGAAAAGGAATGAAAACTCGTTGAGCAGAGAGAAATGAAGGATGCGGTGATGTAGAAGGAAATCCTCCCCACCCCGGCCCCGCCCCCGGCACCCATTGAGCGGCCTAGGGAGGACAGAGGAGTTGACTGGTGGTGCCCGACCCTTCTCTCCGCTTCCTGAGAGCCGGGGTCACAGGCACGCCACACTCAGGCTTGCGCAATGCTGGGGGAGCCAACCCAGGCCTTCGCGCTCCACACCAGGCAATCGCGTCCGGCTGACCTCCTTCACCAGCCTGGAGGAGGGTTTTTCAGCAGAGCGGTTTCCTCTGTGCACGCTCCAGCCTTCTCTCTACGCCACCCCTGCCACCCTTCCCCGCCCCAGAAGTGAGAAGTCTGCAAAGTGGCTTTTCCTACAGAACGAAAGCAGCTGTACTCGTGGGGCCTGGAAGCCCTGGAGAGGCTGAAGCTGAAGGGTCAGGACTTCAAGGGTTGCCAGGGTTACAGAGTGGCCTCCGGCTTAGGATGCTCCTGCCTCAGTCTTCCGAGAGAGAGAGAGAGAGAGAGAGAGAGAGAGAGAGAGAGAGAGAGAGAGAGAGAGAGAGAGCGAGCCAGGGAGAGAGAGGAAGAGACAGACAGAGAGAGAGACAGAGAGAGAGAGACAGAGAGAGAGACAGAGAGAGACAGAGACAGAGAGAGAGACAGAGACAGCGAGAGAGACAGAGAGAGAGAGGGAGGGAGGGAGGGAGGCAGGGAAGGAGGGAGGGAGGGAGACAGAGAGAGAGACAAAGAGACAGACAGAGACAGAGAGAGACAGAGCGAGAGGAGAGACAGAGAGACAGACAGAGAGAGCGAGAGAGAGAGAGAGAGAGAGAGAGAGAGAGAGAGAGAGAGAGAGAGAGAGAGAGAGAGAGAGAGAGAGAGAGAGAGAGAGAGAGAGAGAGCGCCGGATGGCCAGAGCCGGCTTCACTATTAGTGTGTTAATATGCACCTGGTCAGGCTCAGCCCTGCCTTCTCACTTCCCTCATTGTTCACACACACACACAAAAATTAGCTACGTGGGGCCAGCAAGGTTTCTCAGTAGCTCAGCAGATGAAGGCACCTGCTGTGCAAGCCAGACAACCTGAGGTCAATCCCAGAGTCTGCAGTGGAAGAAGACCGATTCCTGCCTGAAACCTGGCCTCCTCTCTCTCTCTCTCTCTCTCTCTCTCTCTCTCTCTCTCTCTCTCTCTCTCTCTCTCTCTCTCTCTCTCTCTTCCCTCTGTCTCTGTCTGTCTGTCTGTCTGTCTCTGTCTCTCTCTTCCCTCTCTGTCTGTCTCTCTGTCTGTGTCTCTCTGTCTCTCTCTTTCCTCTCCCAGTGCTGGGGGTGGAGCTGGCCAGTACAAACACTGTACCACTGAGCCACACCTCCGGTCCAATAATTTTTCCTAAGACATAAGCTGTGATGAAACCCCTCCCTGCACATCAAAAATTATAAAGGTGGAGTTGGTAGAATCTGTTTAGAGGTACAAGTGTCCTTTTTCTTGGAGTGATCCAGCGGGTTTCTATTTTTACTTCAGTAAAAGAGACTGCAGGGTCCTGACACTGCCCGGGGTCATGGGAATTCCATTTCGAGGGCCGAGCCTCTGCCTTCTCTGCTGCCGAGGGGTGGGAGCTGTGGGTGACTGTCTCTCTGCCCGGTGGTGGCATTTTAAGACACTACCACTGAGCTACAGCTCCCAGCTCTTAAATAAGAACACTGAAGTATACACACACTTTATTATTATTACTATTATTATTATTAATATTTTATTACCCAGGGTCTCACACTTGTAGATAAGCATTCCACCACATAGATATGTCCCCAGCCCCTATACAGCATCTTTAATTGAAATCTTTCCAATGCTGATGCTTTGGAGCAAGGGGAGAGGGTCACCCATGCTCTCCCTTGGTCTCCTTGGCTCCCACGCCAAGAAGCCAGCCTATGCCATGCCAAAGAGTAGTCTTTGAGGAAATCACGAGAGAGTACGGGCACAGGTGTCTGTACGTGCTAACTAGCGCTCACACCTGCTGGTCACAGGCATACAGCAAGTACAGGGGTGGTTCACACCTATCCCAAGCAGCCACCACAGGCAGGGCCTGTAAGATTGCAAGGTCGGCAGTTACTAGATCATCCCAGCACCAAACACTCGTTTAGCTCCCCAGGGTCCCTGTACTGACAGGAGGACCTGGTGCGGCTCTGACAAGCCCAGACGGACATCTGGGGTTTCCGTTGGGAACGAAGTCGCAGGTCCTGCTGACGCGAGCGTGATTTCTTTCCTGTGGTTACAGGGGAGAAGATGCTGGGGTTTGGCTAACGTTTAATGAAAATGAAAGTGCTAAGATTTCCCTGTCAGTTTCACAGACTCCCCTCCCCCCCAAATTCTACCCACAGATGTCCGGCAAATCCTGAGACCCTCAGTTACCAGTCCTGCTTAGCCTTAAAGGCTAAAGTATAATCTCAAAATTGACAAACATGCTAAGGAATTTATTTTTCATTGCAAGCATGGGGTGTTTTGTCTGCATTTGTGGGTGTGCACTGTGTGTATACAGAACCTGAGGAGGCCAGTGACAGTGTTAAATCCCCTGGGACTGGAGTTATGGATGTTGTGAGCCACCACGTGGGAGCGGGGGGGGGGGGGATCTGGTCTGGTCCTCTGGGAGGGCAGCCAGTGCTCTTAACCACTGAGCTGTGTCTCCCCACACAGTACCGCCCAACACCCTGTAACCCTTTTTTGTTTTTTTGTTTTTTTTACTTTTTCGAGACAGGGTTTCTCTGTAGCTTTGGTGGCTGTCCTGGAACTCACTTTGTAGACCAGGCTGGCCTCGAACTCACAGAGATCCGCCTGCCTCTGCCTCCCGAGGGCTGGGATTAAAGGCGTGCGCCACCAACGCCCGGCTACCCCTTAACCCTTTAAGAACAAAAATGAAACACGGCAAACCCCTCACTTCTATCTATGCTATCGCTAAGTTCATGCCCCCACCCACCCAAAGATCCAGAAGTCCTTGTTTCTTAGCCCCTCTAGGTTGTCATAGCAAACCACTGGGCAAATTTGTAAATGGCAGATGTTCATTTCCTGTGTTTCTGAAGGCTGTGATGCTCATCAAAGCTAATCTTTTTAGGTACGGCCATCCTAATGATCTCCATTGAGCCCGGGCTCTGTTCCAGACCCCATCTCGGCCCCCCCCCCGCAGCCCTGCCATCATGCGCGATACCATCTCCGTTTCGTAACTTGGTTCATGTGTGTGTACTCCACGTCGCCAACTACCTGTTGCAATCTCTGGCAGTGCGCCGTGACAGGTCTCCACATGCAGAAAGCCCTTGGCTTTAGCTCAGCCTGGGAAAGCATGTCTATGCCTCTGGGGAGGACGACAAATCCGAGGATAGATTTCCAGCCCAAACATTCAGAGTGTCGTTCCCCGCCCCCCAAGCTGGTGGGGGCTCCTCTGGCCGGGGGAACAAAAAGAGATACATCATCTCACCTCACCTTGCCCCTCCAGCCTGACCCTAGTCCTCTGCCTCAACCCCTCCAAACTCGGAAGGCCACCACCTCCAGACTCATCCGTTTTTTCAGAGTTAGGGATGGAGTCCCTGGCTCCTGTGGTTTGGAAGGTTTCAGGTCACCTGGCTATGTTCTCAACCCTAGGGTTATTATTTTGATTGTTAACTGTTCGAGAGATTTTTGTCTGCTTGTTTGTTTTTTACATCAAGTGGATGTCTCTACCCTGAAGTCCCCGCTCACCCACGTCAGTTTGGTGCTTAGGACAACTAAGCAGGCAGGTAGCATTCCCTCTCTTTCTAGAGCCCAGATCCTCCCCCAGCCTGCGGGAGAAGTCACCTGCAGTAGGTTTGCTAGTCTTAATCACTTTCCAGCAGGCTGTAAACCTAGAGCGGAAGGTTTTCCTGGACCTGAGCATCAATTAGTAAAGTAAATCAGCCAATTAAATAAAGGTTAAACACAGGCCAGGAAAGAAACCACTTACAAGAAGTATTTACATAATCCCCGCCCCCCAAAGGGAGGCTCCTCTCCAGGGCACCTGTGTACAGAGGAGGTCCCTACACCTGCTAAGGGGGGCACCCTACTTTGGGGCGTCACCAGTTGGCGGTACCAGTCCCATCTGCCTGCCTCGGCAGCTCCCTGGGGACCTAAGGAAGGAGTCACGGCAGCTGCCCCTCCCTGGCCCCGCCCCATCTCCGTAGCCAGTGTTTATCACTGTGTCTCAGGAATAGAAGTGAGGTGTGGTAGCAGAGGCCACTGATCGGGAAGGCAGGCGGACAGTGTCCAGCAGGATGAGGCGATGTTTGTTTCCCCTCTATCTTGATTTTTTTTTTTAATAACTGAAAGGGATGTCTGAACTGGGACTCTTCGGGTCCTTTCTTTAATGGGCTGTTCTTTCCTCATTTGTTTGAGGAAGAAATCAGCTCAAGACAGCAGCATGAAGGGTGGTGGTAGAGCCAGGCGCGGTAGCTCACCCCTGCGTGGTGACAGTTTGTTTATGATCTAATTAATATAGCTTGCCTGGAGATCAGAGCAAAGCCAGCCACAGCCATAAAGGCCAGGCAGTGGTGGCCACACCTTTAATCCCGGCACTCAGAGACAGAGGCAGATGGATCTCTGTGAGTTCAAGGCCACCCTGGACTGCGTGGGAGTGAATCGGACTAAAAGAGAAACAGAGCTCACACCTTTGATCCCAGCACTAGGGAGGCGGAGACAATGATGTGGCTGGGCGGAGAGAGGAAGATAAGGAGGGAGGAGACAGGAGCTCACTGGAGATGCAGTCTGAGGACAGGGTCGCCCCTTCGGTCTGAGAGCTGGTAGTGGTGAGAACTCTCTCGTGCCCGCTCTGCTTCTCTGATCTTCAGCTTGATCCCCGGTATCTGTCTCTGGGTTTTTATTATTTGTGCTATGCTCATGTGATCTCAGCACTAGAGGCGCTACGGCAGGAGGATGGCCATGAGCTTGAAGCCAACCTGAGCTACAGAGTGAGACTGGTCTCAAAAATGAGCGAGAGAGCCGGGCGGTGGTGGCGCACGCCTTTAATCCCAGCCCTCGGGAGGCAGAGGCAGGCGGATCCCTGTGAGTTCAAGGCCAGCCTGGTCTACAGAGCGAGTGCCAGGACAGTCTCCAAAGCCACAGAGAAACCCTGTCTTGAAAACCAAAACCAAAACCAAAAACGAAGGAATAAATAAAGATGCTCCTTGCTCTTTTCGTGAGGGGGGCCGAGTCCTCCTGGGGTGTCCCTGTAGGCCCATGGTGTCAGTCACTTCAAAAACCACAGCTCCCCAGGCTCCTCAGTTGTTGGGGGAGGGGAGGCCTTGGGGACAGTAAGAAAACTGTGGATCTATAGAGGGTCGTCGGTGTAGGTCAATGGTAGAGTTATTTCCTGGCACACGCTAAGGCCCTGGGTTCTAACCCAGTACCAGCTGGTGAGAAGGGACAGAGAATGAGGTCTTACCTTCATAACAATAGGATAGGGTGTTGCCTCCCCTCCCCCTCCAGCCCCTCCTTCTCCTCCTATCTTGAAGTACTCCGTGTGGAACCCATGGCATCAAGCGTACTAAGCAAGTATTTGACCACTGAGTTACATCCTAGCCCCAAACAACAAATGAATGTTTTATTTGTCTGTTTCGGAGTCTTACTATATAGCACACGGTTGCCTTGAATTTGCAATCCTCCCGCCTCGGCCTCCCAAATGCTGGAATTACAGATAAACACCAGCAGGCCTGGCTCCAAAATCAGGTTTCTAAACCCCACTGTTGGGTTCCAGAAGGAAACTACCCCCAAATCTCCCAAGCCTCTGTGAGAGTTGCTGACCGTGAACTTGAGGAGTCCAGATGTAGACAGATCCCTCATACAGATGTAAAGGTCATCGGTCTGGGCGGGACTCGGAAGGTCAGTATTGTCCTTGTGCCTCCTCTGGGGTCTTGATAACGGACCCCATGTGGAGTCATTGGGTGAGATGGTTAGCAGCCTTTTATGTTGGACCTCTGCCAATTACAGGCACCTGCTATTCTGGATTTAGGCTCAGGTATCAAACTGCGTACGTACATACGGCGCATGCACCTGGGACACCGAGGCTGACGTTTGTCTTTCAGTCATTTGGCAAATGAACATAAAGTGTAGTAGCTTGGCCCTGGGCTGTGCCCGGGATGGGGCTCTCCCCAAAGAGCAGGGACCTGCTTCAGGGACCTTACAGTCTGCTGAAGGAGTGTCAGACCCCTTCACTCCGCCCAGCCCGGTCCTTCCCGCTGGGTTTATGAGTGTCTAGACAGCTCAGCTCCCTACACTGTTACTATGTTTCACACAAGTTCCCCACCTGGACCAGGCAGCTTCTGTATCAGCCTTGACGCAGGCTAGAGGGGGTTTTGGAAGACAGTGCCTCAGTGGAGGAAAATGCCCCCACCAGGCTGGTCTATGAGCAAACCTTTGGTCCTTTTTCTTGGGTGATGATTGACGTGGGTGGGCCCATCCCACAAGGGGTGGAGTCACACACACACACACACACACACACACACACACACCGCTGGTGGTCCCAGAAGAGGAAGCCAGGAAGGAGCACCCTTCCGTGACCTCTGCATCACTTCCTGTCCTGCCTGAGTTCCTGCCCTGACTTCCTCCAGCGATAGAGTGTGATGAGGAAGTGGAGATGCAATTAACCCTTTTTTCCCCGGGTTACTTATGGTCCTGGTGTTTTATCACAGCAGCAGTGTACTGAGCACTGCCAGCCTGGTCCCACAGGTGTGCCAGCCCCAAATGAACACACGGACGCTACATTAATTGTGAAACTGTTGGCAGGTGACTTGGGCTTCTTATTGGCTAGCTCTGTCTTAATTATTAACCCATCTCTATTAATCTAAATATTTCCACATGGTCTCATCTTACCAGAGAAGGGTCCTGACCTCTTACCCCTGTGTGGTCTCACGTGGCGTCTGACCTGACTACGTTTCCCAGAATTCTTATCGTCTCCTAGCCCCGCCTATCTTGCTGCCCTGTTGGCCAACAGTGTTTTACTCATCAACCAATAAGAGAAACACATATACAGAAGGACATTCACCCCATCACTCGGTGTATGGCTGTTAAGTACATACATTTACTCTCTCACCAAACACCATCTGCTTTCTGTTTGCTGGGCTTGGCTGTTGACACCAGGGCTTTGAAGAAGGCAAGTGAGGAGTCCAAGGTAGAACATTGATGGAGACATTTGCTCCAAGGTCATTTGATGCAAGTGCAGGGGCCAGCCCACGGGGCTTCCCCAGCATTTGTAGGATGTATACATCATCCATTTGTGCATGATCTTCCTTCCCATCTAGGACAGGCGGCTTTATTCGGTTCGCCCCTTCCTCCTCTGCCAACCCTACATCTGCAGGCATTCAGCCTAGTCCAATGTTTTCTATAAACTTGCCCCTGCCCAGCTGCCTGGGAGTCCCTGGGGCGATGCTTCTTTTAAACACAGCTTCCTTGGTCCTAGCTGGTGAGTCTGCTTCCTGGAGGATGGAACTCAACTGCAGATGTCACAGACAAAACTTGGAGGGGGCAGGTTCAGCAGAGCCACCAGACCCCGGCTAACGATGACCAATGCTGGAAGAAGATGGGTGGGTGAGGGAAAGGCCCTCCCCATGCATCCTCACGGCTCCCTTTGTGAGGACAGAGCGCGAAGGCACAGGAGGAGCTGTCTGCGGGGAACACACGCTCCCCTCTCAGGAAAGCGTCATTCAGTACGGCCTTGGATCTCAGCTGGGCCCTGTCGCTGCACCATCTGGGCCCTTCCCCATCCTCCAACCTCCAACTCCTCCCACATCTCCTGTTTGCCCAGGGAGCTGGAGGTGGTACTGTCAACAGCTTTGCAGCAGGGTGGCGGGTCTCTGTAGTGCCAGCGGGTAGGTGGGTGTATCTGTAAGTAGAGGGGCAAATGAGGCTTGTGGGAGGGTCTCTTAAGTCTGTTCATCCTGACCCCCCCAAGGCAGGTACCCGTCATTTTCCTGTGCTTCATATGGTAGCCCACAGAGATGCCCACGCACTTTGGGGTGTCGGACATGTGCTCCTTAATGGTGATCCCAGGAATAATGGGGCAAATCAATTATGTGAGTCACCAGCAAGCCCGGTTTGCAGGGTGGGGCATACCTTGGATGTCCCAGCTCCTCATTCCCTTGCAGTATGGGCGTGAGAGCCTGGCGGCTGTCCATCCACACCCAGCAGCTTGCCGGAGAGCGCACTAGCTTCCTTAGCTTGCTCTGAGAGTCTGAAAAGAGCCGTGACAACAACCACTGGACAGAAGATTGAACGTCTGGTTCAGAAGGTAATGTGGGGGGATGGCCTCAGTGCCCGGGGCCTCGAGACGGTGTCTCCACACGGCAGGCTGCTCAAGTCGACTTAACTGCAACTTGTTCTGTAGGGAGGACAGGAGTTTGTCTGTATCTCCTGCTGAGGATTGTGAAACAGACGCCCAATCTGTGCCCGTAAGTAAAGAGGTCTGGGAACTATCTAGTCATCTCTGAAAACTCCCTCCCTTTCCCTCTCCTTCTCCCTCTCCCTCTCAGTCTCTGTGTCTGTCTGTCTGCCTCTGTCTGTCTGTCTCTGTGTCTGTCTGTCTGTATGTCTGTCTGTCTCTCTCTCTCTCACACACACAGACACACACCCCACACCTAAGCACACCCAAGTCTGAGAGTTTCTGGTTCACGGGCCTAGTGCCTTCTGTGTGTGTGTGTTTCTCTGTCAAGCCAGGGTGCTCTGTCCCCGCCGCCGCCACCAACTTCAAATGTAAGGGTTGAAGCCTTCAGCTCGGCACAGATGGAGTCGCTCTCCTCAGAGGGTCCAGAAGGAGATTCGGAAAAACCAAAGTGAAGCGGTTACTCGTCCTCTCTGAAGGTGATTCGGGTTAGCTAGGTGACAGACCCACAGGTCATCAGGTTGCAACCGGTCCATATCTTCCTGGTACCTCCATTCTCTTTCTAAGTGCTGCCTCCTGGGCTCCAGCAGCCTCAGGCCCAACCTGACCCTGAGCATCTGTCGCTGCTCCTTTACAGAGGCAAGTGAGCTCAGCTAGTCATTACTGCCTGCCTGCCGGCTCCTTTTCCAACCCTGCCCCAGCCCCCAACACCCATCTCCTCCAGCAGCCGCATGAAAATCCCACTCTTGTGAGACCTCAAGAGGGCTCTGCTTCTCCGAACCCCGACTGACCAGATGAGACGTACCCCCCCCCCGTGTCATAACAGAGCAACACCTGGGAGCTCACCTTCCGTGCGGATCCAAGGAAACCGTCTGGGGCTACCAGGAAGTGGGAAAACCACGGGGCAGAGAACAGGCAACCGAGTCACTTTTACCTTCCACAATTACAGGAAAATGGGGAAAACACCGTCACAGTAATTCACACCTGTAATCCCAGACTGAGGCAGGAGGACTGCCACGAGTTAGCTCAGTCTGGGCTAGAGTTCCGAGCAAGCCTGGGCTACAGAGGAAGCATGCAAGGAAGAAAACAACAGCAAAACCCAAACAAATCTCTGTGAGTTCGAGGTCAGCCTGGTCTACGGAGAGAGTTCCAGGACAGCCTCCAAAACAATACAAAGAAACCCTGTCTCGAAAAAACAAAAAACAACACCAAAAAAACAAAAAACAAAAAAGACCAAAAAACAAAACAAAACAAAAAACCAAACAAACAAAACCAAAACCAAAAAACCCCCAAACAAATGAAAAACTTAAAGAAAGGGGTGTGGGGAGGACAGGAGGAAGAAAAGACGCCAGGGCAGGGCCAGCAGAAAATGTCTCCGTTTCCTTCTGTCTATTCCTGCCCAACTGCCCGTGGCAGCGTTAGGTGTGTGTCCTCCTTACCTGTGCGTCCTGCCTTCTCCCCGAGATGCCCAGCCTTGGGAGGCAACCCCATCAACATGTTCCAGGGAGGGACCCGAAATCTTTGCTCTCTCTGTGCAATTTTTTGCCGCCCCAGAGCAATGAGCAGCCACGCTTTTCTGCCCACCGTGTGCACAGGCTCCGCTAGGGTCCCTCCTGGCCGCTATGGCTGTAGCGTTACTATGCATTTTATACCTGTGTACCCACTAGACAGCGAACACATTTAACACAGTGTCCCTGACATGGTCACCTTTGGATCCCTAGTGGCCAGCACTGCATCTGGCACGCGGAAGTGTGCGGTAAATATTTGTGAATGACTGAAGGAGTCATGAGGAGGTCACATCTGGCTTGGAAGGGTTTAGAACCCCTGATCCTGAGAGGCAGACAGACAGACAGGCAGGCAGGCAGGCAGGCAGGCAGGCAGACAGACACATACACACACAGAGACAGACACAGAGAGAGAGAGAGAGAGAGAGACAGAGACAGAAAGACAGACAAACAGACACAGACAGGCAAACACACACACAGACAGACACAGACAGACACAGACAGACACAGACAGACACAGACAGACACAGACAGACAGACAGACACACACACACACAGACAGACATAGAGAGAGAGACAGACAGATAGACAGGCAAACACACACACAGAGACAGACAGGCAAACACACACACAGATACAGACAGACACAGACAGACAGACAGACAGACACACACACACACACACACACCCAGGATCAGCGTGCTCTGTGGCACCTTGATGCATCTTGGGTGTCCCCTGGTCACCATGTTAAGGTTGATGCGCACATAGCAGCAAGAGTCCCCCTCTCCTTCCCACAGAACGGTCTCAAGCCCAGAGAGTCACTACCAACCAAGACAGTTGTCATTACCACATACGGTCTCTGTCCAGCTCAAGGGTAGCTCGTGAGAGACATCCTCCCCACGTAGGCCCACTGAGGCAGGTCAGTATTTGAGTTTATGGGGCAGCCCTTACCGAAGAAAACCAATACCTGCAGCGGAAACTTGTTAAGAGAAGCTTTTTCTTTTGCTAGCCGCTTTGGTTTATCCCCCGCCAGTCGCCTGGGCTCTGCCGCGCCAGCCTGGTTCTAGATCCGCATCAGTCCCAAATAAACACACAGGAGGCTGTATTAATTATGAAGCTGTTGGCCTTGTTTGTCTCTTACTGGCTAGCTCTGACTTAAGTAATTACCCCATAATTGTTAATCTAAGTATGTTTCTTACCGGAGAATAGTTCCCGGCGTCCTACCCCCATGGCGTCACATGTTGACTCTCTTGTGTTTCCCCTTCCCAGAATCCTCCTCGACTCCTAGTCCCTCCTATCTAGGTTTTCTATTGGCCAGACAGTACTTTATTGACAAATGCACAGGCAAATAACAGGACTTCCCCAACAGAAACTGACTTGTAAATCCTTGGTACCACGTTCACGAAACTTGAGTAGGCAACAATTAAGCACATACACTACACCCCCAAATCACTGGAAAAATAAACCGACCAAAAATGCCGCCAATGGAGGCGGTAGGGGTCCTTATCCCTAAGAGACTGCTCGCACCCCTTCAGGGCAGTTGGGGGGCTCCACATCCTAGCCAGCCCCTAACCCTTGGTCCTCCGGCCGCAGTGAACGGAACCCCTGGCTAGCTGCCAGGCTAGACCATGGCGCAACAGACGTGGGTGACCAGAGGCAGCCATGAAACATGTGACTGGGGACACGTCAACACGTCTGAGCCTCCCTTTCCTCGTCTGGGAGAGGAGTTGGGGGGTAATTGTTGGCTGTGTGCACACCTCTCATGGGGACACTGGGAACGTGAAATCGAATTGGATCCTGGGAAAGTGCTTTGGGTGAGGGAGGGCAACACTGCCCCAACCTGATGAGAGGCAGCCACCATTCTTCTGTGAGGGTGTCGGCGGTTCCGTGTGGTGACACAGACATGGAGAACCAGCAGGTTCCGGCTTGTCTCTGAGCTTCTCCACGACACCTCCAGCCCCTCCTGATTACTGAAACCACAGCCCACGGCAGCCCCAAGCCCACCTTTAGATTCCGTGTGGCATTTGCATGTAGTCACAACTTGCATAAGTCACAGCCCCTCCAAGGAGTTCTCACGACTTCTCACAGCAGTGGGATGCTCAGAGGAATGTTTGGTGAATGAATAGGTACGGAAACAGCTCTCTGCTCTCCTGGGACTGAAAAGAGATTGAAGTCAGCAAGGGGGAAGCATTGAAGGGAATTCAAAGACCAAACAGAGAGTCTAGGGCTCCACCAACACGAAGCTTTGGGTACCCTGTAACTGTTGCTCGAATGTTGACCAGTCTTATGTACACTTTAAACAACTCGTGAAAGCACTTTAAATATGGATGCAAGGCTGAAGTGTAGCTCAGTACACATTTAGTATACTCAAGGACGCCGGTTCAAATCCCAACACCTCCCCGATGAAGAAAAAAATTCTTGCTGCAGGAAGAAAGTGTGGGACTCTGCAGCCGTAGCTGCTCTGGCATCAAGCCTGCTGTGAGTGACCTGTCCTGGTCCACAGAGGTCTTCTGATGGCACCACACACTTCTGGGGTTGGAGGCAGCCACGGGATATGGGGAAACCCGAAACCAAGGCTTGGTAGGACGTCCTTTTGGAAAGAGAGAGGGCGTGTGCTCAGCCGTCTGTCAATTATGTGGGTCACTCGCGCACCTGGTGCCCTGAAGCTCATGAAGGGAAGCCATCATGCCCTTGCCTGCGCGGTGGCCTCCGTCTCGCTTCCCCTTCACGATTCTTACTCATCCTTCAAGACCTAGCCCAGTCGCCGGTTTCTCTGAGTCACCACGCCGCATGGCGAGGCATCCCTCCATCCCCACACACCTAGGGCAAGCCGCTCCAGAGTGAGGCAGCTTTGTTTTCCAGAGCGGACACGGGGCAGGGTCTGAGGACACATTTTGGACGGATGCAGTGGCGGGGAGGCACAGATGCACCCCGGGCTGCCGGGAGACAGAGGCAAGGACCTCCAGGACGCACAGCCCAGCCAGCCACCCACACCAAGGAATTATCTGATCCCAAAATGTCCCACTACTGCGGTCTGGACCCCTGCGTGGAGGTGAGAGACCATCCTGAGAAGACGCCTTGTCGGTCCAGCCTTTAGTCCTGTACGCTGTGCACGCGGCTCAGATCCCTATGCTATGCCCCTCTCCCGGATGTACTTACTGGCACTTTGCAGCTGTGGCGGGGCCCATCACGGGCTGAGACGAACACAGCTAAGGATTCTGCTCTCAAGGAGCCTTGTCACCAAATATAGGAAAAGCTCACAGAGAACCCTAATTGCCCACGAAACAGAAAACAAGGCCGTGACAGAGGCCAGCAGAAGGCTCTGGGAGAGCAGATTGTTGGGCTGAACCAAAATGAATTTGCCCGCATCCTACCTTTTTGACTGGGAAAACACTAATTCTATGCAGTTCACCCCAAATGTGGTCTAGCCGTTTTGGCCCGGGGTTGGGGGCAGAGATCAGAGGTCACAGAAGAGGGGAAATCCCAGGAAATAAGTTCCCAGTCCAGCCTCCTCCAGCCTCACCCCTGCATGCTCTCCGATTCCTACCCTCACCCCTGCCACAGTTCCCAAGAGACAACCTTGCATTTCTAAGGCCTTTATCTTTTTTTTTTTTTTTTTTTTTTTGAGTAGAGCTTAGGTTAGTGGGCTACACAGTGGCCTTAGTACGTAACCGTCCTTCAGGGTCTGGAGACTCTAAAAAGAACAGTGTTGTACAGGCAGAAAATTAGATGTGGCGTCTTGATGGTGACAGGTGTAAGGAAACACAGGGTCCCCTCAGACCAACAGAGGCCACACAGCTTCTACAAACTGTACCAGAGCTCAAGGCCTGAAACACGGCTGTGGCCACCTGTGTGGTCACGTGCCCCGGTGTGTCGGGCAGCCTCCCACCTTCCCCATCCACGGGCCTCGGCTGCTTACCCACCTCACGTTATGGGAAGCTTTGAAGAAAGCCGGACTTAGAACTTGGCTCTGAAGCTGGGCGTTGGTGGCGCACGCCTTTAATCCCAGCACTCGGGAGGCAGAGGCAGGCAGATCTCTGTGAGAGGGCAGCCTGGTCTACAAAGTGAGTTCCAGGACAGCCTCCAAAGCCACAGAGAAACCCTGTCTCGAAAAACCAAAAAAAAAAAAAAAAAAAAAAGCTGCCAAGAAAGGTCAAGCGTGGGCAAGTCTGATAAGATCTGGCTCCACACAGCCGTCTACCCACACGGAAGAATGGCTGTCAGCGTGGTTGTCACCAGTGCGGATGCCACCAGCTGCACAGTGCCTGCTGCTAAGCCAGGGTGAGCAGCTGGGACACCGGTCAGCGGTGCCCCCACCCCAACCCCCACTGCCCCATGCAAGTCTGGATAGGAGTCAGCGGCTTGCAGCCTAGAGGGAGATACCCTAAGTCACTGACCTCCCCACCCCAAATCCGACAGGGTTCTCTGTGTAGCCCTGGCTGTCCTGGAACTCACTCTGCAGACCAGGCTGGCCTTAAACTCACAGAGATCCGCCTGCCTCTGCCTCCCCAGCACTGGGATTAAAGGTGTGCGTTCCACCGCTGCCCAGTTGACACCAGCTCCTGAGAGAATGAGGCAGGAGGATGACGGTGAGTTTGAAGCCAGCCTGAGCTACACGGTACGTTCTAGGCCAAAGTGGGGACCAGAGTGAGACACTGTCCTGAGAGCACAGGACGGGGCTGGAGAGACGGCTTCGTGGCTATGAGCACTGGCTGCTCCTACAGGGGACCCCGTTTGGTTCCCAGCACCCAAGTGCTAGCTCACAACAATCTGTAACTCCAGATTCAGGGGACCCCACGCTCCCTTCTGACGTCTGTGAGAACTGCATACACATGGTATAATACATACAATCACACATGGTATCATACATACAGCCACACATGGTATAATACATACAGCCACACATGGTATATATAATATATACACCACGCATGGTATCATACATACAACCACACATGGTATAATACATACAACCACACATGGGGTATAATGCATACAGCCACACATGGTATAATACATACAACCACACATGGTATCACACATACAACCACACATGGTATCACACATACAACCACACATGGTATCACACATACAACCACACATGATATCATACATACAACCACACATGGTATCACACATACAACCACACATGGTATCATACATACAACCAGATGTAGTATAATACATACAACCACACATGGTATCATACATACAGCCACACATGGTATAATACATACAGCCACACATGGTATCATACATACAGCCACACATGGTATAATACATACAGCCACACATGGTATATATAATATATACACCACACATGGTATCATACATACAACCACACATGGTATAATACATACAACCACACATGGGGTATAATGCATACAGCCACACATGGGGTATAATACATACAACCACACATGGTATAATACATACAACCACACATGGTATCACACATACAACCACACATGGTATCATACATACAACCACACATAATGTAATGCATATGGTATAATACATACAACTACACATGGTATAAAACATACAACTACACATGGGATCATGTATACAGCCACGCATGTATACCACCAGGCGGACACTAATGCATATAGCCAAACAAGTCAATATGAAGAGAGACTTACAAGAACACAGCAACAACAGTCAGTTCTGAGGCGGTGCTGTGTCCACGGTGGCTGCTGGGCTGGTCGGCTCCACACACAGCCTCACGTGGCCGTCTTCCCCTGGAGGGCGTCGTGGTTGATCTAGGCTACCGTTTTGTGAACAGGAGTGTAGTGCAAATAAAATAGAGAGGAATCGTTAATAAGGAAAACATTGTTTTTAATTGAAAAGTTTTCATATAGTATATTCTGATCACAGTCCCCTCACTCCTCCCAGGTCTCCCCCCCTCACCCCACTCCACACCCGTTCTCTCTTTCTCTCTGTCCTCTAAAATGGCAAACTTCATTTAAGTTGTGGTTTTCTTTGGTGTAACTATGATAACTCTTAATTCAACCAGAGCCTCAGTTCTCAGAGATTTATATAAAGCCACAGTATCTTCAGGGCAGGGGTTCTCCTGAGGAGTGTGGCAATGCTGAACGACCGTGTGTGTGTGTGTGTGTGTGTGTGTGTGTGTGTGTGTGTGTGTGTGTGTGTGTGTGTGTGCGCATGTGCATGCATGCTGCGTGCACGCATGTTTGGGCATTAATACCCGGGTGGGGTGGCACATGCCTGTTGTACCATCCCTGCACTCGGGAAACAGAAGCAGAGGATCAGAAGTTCAGTCACCCTAAGTTACATAGCGAGTTTGAGCACAACCTGGACTACATGAGACCCTGGCTTTAAAAAAATAAATGAATAAAGCAAACCTCGTTGTCCCTGATTGCACAGGGATTAACTGATACATAAAGTCTTATATATTTGTGGTTTTGAGTACAAAAACCAATGAAGTCTTCTCCAAGTCATGGAGGGAGGGGGAGTGGGGGGGAGGGGCCACAGGCAAGGGCAACAAAACCGTGCTGTGACAGAGTAGGGATGGTGACACAGCCTGTGGTTCCAGAACTTAGAAGGACGAAGCAGGAAGATTGGGATTCTGCGGTCAACTTGAGCTACACAGCAAACAAGACCACGCATGATTAAATGATAGCAGATTTACAGCAGCTCACATCTCCCTAGTGTGAGCCAGGAACTGAGCAGGAGAGCCATCACTTCCATCCGGGCCACTAGAGCTAGCTACATTTGTATCAACTTAATAATGCGGAATGTCCAATTAGTAAAACAAAAAGAAAGAAAGAAAGAAAAAAACACGCAAGCGCTGCCCTGAGATGGGGGAGGGGCAGGAGGAAGAGCAACGTGAAATGATAATGTGGGTGAAGAACTCGGCGTGAGACCCAGCAGTCTGTATGCCACCTACGAAGAGCAGCTGACTAACACAACAGCCCTGACTCCAGGTCCCTGTGGCCCCTTTGCTCAGAAGCTGCCAATTCCCATCACAGAGTTCGCGTGGCTTCTCCGTCTAAAGGGCCTGGGTTGAAAGCTGGTTCTAACCTTATTGTCTCTTGAGTGAATCCTGTAAACTCCCTGAGCCTGAACTCCCTGATTCATAGGCTAGGAGAAAATACACACACACTCACACACACACACTCACACACATACACACTCACACACGTGCACACTCACACACTCACACGTACACACACTATTATACACTCTCTCACACTCACACATGCATACATGAACACACGCTCTTACAACACACACACACACTCACACACACACACACACACACTTGCAATGAGAATCTAGTAAGATCATGGGGTGGGAACCTCTCAGAGTTATTCTGTTATATTCTACAGAAAACCTATGGGTCATTTAACTAGAGGGGTTTTAGAGGTCATTTGGTCCAAATAGTTATATCGTCCAGACACTAAGACCCCTGGAGAATAAGTATTAAGGCTGGGGTGTTGCTCACTGATGTAAGTCACCCACATGCGAGTGCATAGAGACCAGAGGAGGGTTCTGGGTGGGGGTAGTCTCATTAAACTCCCTAGGTCCACCTGGATCCACCTTCCCTCCCAAGCTGGCTTTAGTCTGTTTGCTTTTGTTTTTTTTTGTTTGTTTTTCAAGACAGGGTTTCTCTGTATTGTTTTGGAGGCTGTCCTGGAACTCGCTCTGTAGACCAGGCTGGTCTCGAACTCACAGAGATCCACTTGCCTCTGCCTCCCGAGTGCTGGGATTAAAGGCATGTGCTACCAACACCCGGCAGTATGTTTGTTTTTTAACCATGAGTGCTGGGAATCTAAATTCAGGCCCTCATGTCACAGCGAGTGTTCTTACACACTAAGCCACCTCCCCGCCTCCTGAATTGGTTCCTCTCTGTCCCCTTTCCTTGCCACCCGTGGCAGACAAAACGCAAGTGTTAGGGACTGGAGCACCTAGCTGTTAAACGGTCTCTTCAGGGATGATTCCCCCTTCCCCCCCATTCTCCCCACAACTGTCATCTTTTTAAAACCAAACCAAACCATGTGATTCTCTGGACTCAAGGATTCCGTGTTCCGCCACACATGTGGTGTTCAACTTTTGGACAGACCCCAGGATACAATGTATACTGGGAACATCTTAAAAGAACCTAAGACCTGAAATCAACAAAACGTTGTCTAAAAAGGGCCTTGGTTCCAGCAGAACTGGGAGCTCAGAAAGGTCAACAGAGGGTTGGGCTCCCCATGCTGGCGATGCCTCTCCTGGGCTGGAAGAGACCTCAAACGACATCTGCAGATCAAGCCTTGTCCAGATCTGGCTCTCAGACCACAGAGGCCAAGGGGAAGGCGGGGGCTGGTGGGTAGCATTCCTGCCCACCCGAGTTTATGTGGATAGTCACTGCGCCCTCTTGGAGACCTCCTCAAGGCTTCTGCCTAGCCCACACCTGAGGGGTTTTCTGCCGAGCTGATGAGGGAAGACGGACTCACAGAATTGTCTGCCTGGTAAGTGGTTTTTAATTCCCCGGCTTACTTCCACGACTTCTGAGTCATTTCTCTGTTTTTAGGCAGGGTGCCCAACACCTAATGGCTCCTCATTCCTCTTCCTTTTCAGGAAGCACACATTTAGTCTGTAGGGCACATCCTTCGACTCACCGAGCGGTTTCCAGGGGAGCAGGTTTGGGAGCTGGACCTAACAGGGCCAGAGAGCCTCCACATGCAAAACCCCAGGCTTCAGAGTGGCCATGCAGGCAGCTGCAGCTGGTTGGCAGTGTGTTTTCTTTTCTTTTTCTTTTTCTTTTTTTTTTTGGTTTTTCGAGACAGGGTTTCTCTGTGGTTTTGGAGTCTGTCTTGGAACTTGCTCTATAGACCAGGCTGGCCTCAAACTCACAGAGATCCGCCTGCCTCTGCTTCCCGAGTGCTGGGATTAAAGGCATGCGCCACCAACGCCCGGCTGCCAGTGTGTTTTCTTAGTGTGAACCAAGTCCTTGTTTTGATCACTAGCTCGGTATAAACCAGGCCTGGCGGCACACACCTCCAATCCCAGCACAGGAGGTGCCCGCAGGAAGGAGAGAACTTTAAGATCGTGGCCCAGCAAGGTGACCCAGCTGCGAAAAGGCACCAGACAACCTGAGTCTGATCTCGGAACCCGTGTGCCGGAAAGATAATCCACTCCCTCAAATTGACCTCAGTGGTGGTGCTTGCCTTTAATCCCAGCGCTTGGGAAGCAGAGGTGGGCGGATTTCTATGAGTTCAAGGCCACCCAGGTCTACAGAGTGAGTTCCAGGACAAACCCTGTCTTGAAAAAATAAACACAAGCAAAACGAAACAAGAGTTAAAAAAAAAAAAAAAGTCTTCACCGTCCCCTATAGCTGCTTCTAAGAGTCACTGCCTGGGGGGGTGGGGGGCGAGGGGGGAGGGGAGGCACTCAGGAAATGCAGAGCCAGGACCTGAAACTCTCTGACTAAAGTCCTCATGCTTGGGAAGAGAGGCCAATAATACCTGGAGTCTAATACTTAGGTAAATAATGACGAGCTTTCATTTAGTAGCACCCAGGTGTGGTGGAGCTCACCTATCATCCCAACACTTGGGAGCAAAAGGATGAGGTCAAGGTCTATCTCATAGTGAGTTCAGGGCCATCCACTCCATAGAAGACCTTGTCTCAAAAAAACCAAAACAAAACAATAGCAAAAAAAAAAAGACAACTAAGTCGGGCATTGTTGGCGCACGCCTTTAATCCCAGTACTCGGGAGGCAGAAGCAGGCGGATCTCTGTGAGTTCGAGGCCAGCTCTGGTCTGCAGAGCGAGTTCCTCCAAAACAACAGAGAAACCCTGCCTCGAAAAACCAAAAAAAAAAAAAAAAAAAAAAGACAACTAAACCAAACTTTTGCACGTTATTTAATCGCAAGAAACGAAACAACTAGAACTCACCCAAGCAAAACGGAAATAGAAATAGCTGTACTATTGCTGTGAGGTGGGGAATTGGAGCAAGAGGTGAACTGACTTCAGAAGGTTCAGAGGGAGGAAAAGTCTTGACCGGTGTGGTTCAACTTGGTGCCATCATGACCTGCTGGCGCCCCAATGACAGCTGCTGTTGCTGATCACAGGCGTGGGTGGGGTTGGGGGCGGCTTGCAGAAAAAGAGAGCTCACTTGGAACCGTGCTGTGGCTCCCGGGGTCGTCCGAGGTACAGTGGGTTTCCTAAAAGGAGTCAGAGGTTAGGGCGATGGCGCCATCTGTAAAGTGCTTCCTGTGCAATGGCGGAGACCGGAGTTCAAATCCTCAGAAAGCAGCCCAGTATCTGCAGTTCCGGTGCCCCTGTGCTGAGACAGGAGGTGGAGAGAGAGAGAGAGAGAGAGAGAGAGAGAGAGAGAGAGAGAGAGAGAGAGAGAGAGAGAGAGAGAGAGAGAGAGAGAGACGAATCCCCAGACGTTCAGGAAGTGGTTAGCCCACCGTACATGGCAGAAAGCAACCAGAGAGAATATAGATGTATCTGATATTTTTAGATTCAGTCATAACTATTTAGCCTTAGCTGGCTTGGACTTTTTGATGTAGAACTTTCTATTCTGCAAGTCCCTGAACTTGATAGCCTCTGCCTTCTGAGTGCTGGCATTACAGGTGCATGGCAGCATTCACAACTTTCTTTTTTTATTAAAATTTTCATAATATATATATACATATATATGTATATATATTGGTTTTACCAGACAGGGTTTCTCTGTATTGTTTTGGAGGTTGTCGGTCCAGCCTGGCCTCGAACTCACAGAGATCCGCCTGCCTCTGCCTCCCAAGTGCTGGGATTAAAGGCGTGCGCCACCACCACCCGGCTTCATACAATATATTTTGATCATGTTTTTTTCCCTCCCCAACAGCTGAGTAATGATTCACTGTGCAAATGTACCACACTGTCGTTATCCATTTGTCAGCTGGTGGCCATCTAGGCTGTTTCCAGATTCTTCCTATTATGAGTAACGTTGCAAGGAAGATGGATGAGCAACTATCTCTACAATAGGTGAAGAGTCCTTTGGGTGTGTGCCCAAGAGGGGTATAGCTAGATGTTGAGTCTCAGCTCCCTGAGGACTCTCCACAGTACTCCGCTGCTAACAAAAACTAAATTGTGAAATCTGTAGGCAAATGGATGGAGTTCAGAAAAAAGAAATCATCCCGAATGAGGAAACCCAAACCCCAAAAGACAAGCATGGCATGTTATCTCTCAGATGTGGGTGTTAGCTTTCAAGTGGTTGATATGTGCACTATAATTGCAACAGCTACAGAGTTAGGTACCCAGGAAGGGACCAGAGCAGAGGGGAGGCTCTCCAAAGGAGGGGGATAGAATATAGGGTAATGGAGAGACAGAGGGAAAATCAGAATAGGAGGATTGAATGGGAAGGGGGATGGGAGGGTAGGAAAGAGGAGGGGATTTGAAAAACCATGTGGAGTCTTAACTGTAGAAGCATCCTAAAATGTCTACATATATGAAGGGAATCTACATGGAGTCTCCACAGACTCGGGGAGACAATGCCTCAGCTGTTCATCTTACACCACCAAGTAAAGCTTCCAGAGCCACGGATGGGTTCCATCTTGTTAAACTATTGGCCAAACATCGCGTTATCTGTTGCTCTCCACAATCTGATGGTAAGGCCGTTGATGAAGACATGGGGAAGTTCAGATGACGCCCAGCTAGAAGTTTCACCCCTGCCAACAAGTGTTCATGGCGCTGAAAGGTCCTCCTCGTGCTACAGAAGAGAAAGGTAAACCCATCTTTCAAATCGCTTATTTATTTTCATTTCACGTGCATCAGTGTTTGCCCTGCATGTGTATCTGTGTGAAGGTGTCAGAACTCAGGAAGCTGGAGTTACAGATGGTGATGGGCTGCCCTGTGGGTGCTGGGAATTGAACCCAGGTCCTCTGGAAGAGCGGCCGGTGCTCTCAACTGCTGAGCCAGCCTCCCACATCTTTTAGAAATTAAATTTATTTAGTAATTTTTGAGTTTTAATAACCTCTACTGTGTAAACCTAAGTGCAGTTAGATACAGCAGAGATACGTAGCTGCTGCATGCCCTGTCTAGGATCGAGCTGAGAGACTATGAAATGATTCTGAGGACCCAGGTAGCAACTGTCAGGCTTGAGCTAACTATTGTTCTGCTCCCTGGCTGGGGGTTAGGGTAGACAGTGTCTTAGGGCATAGCCCCAAAATTTGATGTCTAAATTCTAAGAGTATTGCGGAAGTTAGACCACAGGAAATTTAGACGAGAAGGAAACTGCCACCCATAATCCCACTAACGCAATTCTACGGCACTCGATTTTGTTGTCATGAGTATTTTAGACTGCTCACAGTCTCCATAACCATGGTGTTTGATAGCAGCACACAAAGGCGTTGCTTTATGGAAAAGGAACAGACTTGGCCTCAGTAAAGATGATATTTCTGTGAGCAAACACTGACCTGTGCGAAAATCCACAAACCCACTGCCATGAGCCAGCTCCCACTGAGTGGAAATTTCCACCCACTGTTTGTCAATAGGTGATTTCTGAGCCTCAAGGTGCCCACGGCCATGTTTTTCCTGCCTGCCTGGGATGTCAGCTCTGTCACTGGCAGGTGGCGTGTGCAGGGTGCCGAGGATGGACGGGAAGGAGCTGGAGGTGATGCCCACAGCCTGGGTGTCTGCTCAGTGGCTCTCAACCACCTCCCGAGTGGACATCTGGCAGTGTCTGGAGACAGTGCTGTGCTTGGGCGAGGGAGGGGATGTTGATGCCTACACAGACACACTTTCTCTGGAGGCTTCTCTTCTAAGTATTGAGGTGACTGCTCTTAGTCGGCTGGGGAGGCCCTCGGGTTCCTGACGTTCTTGGTTGGCTGTCATGATCAAAGAGTGGGGGCCAAAGCTGAGGTAAAAGTTACTGGGTCTCTGCACAAGATTACCGCGCGCAGACCCGGATGCGACTGGAGTCCCTCTCACAGTAGGAACATCATCTGTGACATCCTGAGCCACGCACGCACGCACCAGGCAGGCGAGTGGGCCCTCACACCACCGGCTACAGTTTGTTCCTGTGTGTCTGAGAACATCTGAGAAGCATGGCTTAGTAGAGAGGGGGAAGCCAGGCTCGTGCAGAGGTGGCTGTAATTGGCCCTACAACAGGCGGGGCTGGGGCACCGGGGGATTCTGGCTTTGGGAGAAGAAAGGGGAGAAAGGGTATCAGAGGCGTGGGGGACTGTTCCTGCTGCTGGGAATGTGTATCTTCGTCACTGAAAAGCCAGCTGCAATGCAAAGTGACTCCCACCCTGAGAAGAGACACATCCCTTCCCTCACGCCACCCGCAGCTCTGTCTGGAGGCCTCATGTTTCTGTGAGAGCCTGGTTGCTTTGGGTTCCCTGAGAGCAGGGAACAGAGGAAAGATGCTTTTTTCTTCTCCTGGCATCTTTGCTTTTGGGTCTGGCAGCTGTGGACCCTGGAGCAGTCTGGAGTCTCTGCTGAGGGCTGAGAGACACCAGGAAGGACTCTTGATTCATTACTTCTGATTAGTCATCCTGTCTAGTGATTTTTGTGAGCCATTTCTATTCTCTCTCGGCCATAGTTCCAACCGTCGACTTGATACAAGTTTAGAGTCACCCAGGAAAAGAGAAAGAGCCTCTACTGCAGACTAGCCTTGGTCAGCGCGGCCTGTGGCCAGGGCTGCGAGGCATTTCCCATTGCAGTAGATATGGAAGGACCCACCCACTGTGGGCAACGCCATCCCTAGGCTGGCGGACATGGACCGTGTAATAGGGGTAGCTGAGGGGCTGGAGAGATGGCTCAGCCGTTGGGAGCCTGACCGATCTTCCAGAAAACCCAGGCTCAAGTTCCAGCACCCACGTATCTACGGACAAACCCTCTGTAACCCCGATTCCAGAGGGTCTGACACACTCTTCTGGATTCCGTGGGCACCTGAGGTACACGGGCATCCGTGCAGAGAACACGCTCAACAGAAATAAAGTAAAAGTAAACGTGTTTATTAAGTTCATGTTCAGAGGAAGGCAGAGAACAAGCCTTCCTCCTTGGCTTCTGCTCCAGCTACCGCCTTAGCTTCCAAGGATAACAACGATGACAATGATGATGGACCAATACCATCATCATCCTCATGGCTATCATCACCACCACCACTATCATCCTCATCATCATCCTCAAGGAAGAGTGGGTCCCCTAAGTGAGGCAGACTAAAGCCTCATTCGATAGCTAGCTTCAGTCAGGGCGTCAGACAGTTTGTACCCTGAGGGTTAAGAGGAAGTCACCTGAGTAAAGCGACCAATCACCAGGACAAGCCACACCACGTGGCAAAACAAAGATGTTTTTCCATAGAGACATATAAACAATAAACCCACCCCTACCCGCTACACCCGAGGGTTCCGAGAGGCATTCCAAGATCAGTTCTGTGCTTTGCAGAAACTGAGGTCCCAAGACTCTTGTCTGGTTTTCCTGGGGTCTTCTCAACAGCTCTCAGAAATCCCCTCACGTGACTCCACTCTTGGATGGCGCTCCGACACCCACGCTCCATAGTTTCCGCTGCTTCCCGCATAGCCCACGCAGACACGAGAACCATCAGTGGGCCAAGCCAATGATGGGTGAGAACTCACTCCAGGATCTAATGCCCCCTGGAAACAGCCACAGACACTCCCAGAAGCAGGATTTACTAACCTGTGTTAGGCGTGTCTGATGGGGGACGTCCTTCTATATACATCTTTCTCGCATTGATGAATAAAACAACTGTTTGGCCAATAGAGGCAGGAAGATAGGAGGGACTAGGAGACAAGGAGAATTCTGGGAAAGATAGAGAGAGAGACCTCGAGGAGATGCCATGAAGAGACACCATGTAGCAGAGGAAGGAGTAATAGGTCCAGACTCTTTCTCTCGTAAGATAAGACCACGTGGAAATACTTAGATTAATAGAAATGGGTTAATCGATGGGCATTGGTGACGCATGCCTTTAACCCCAGCACTGGGGAGGCAGAGGCAAGTGGATCTCTGTCAGTTGGAGGCCAGCCTGGTCTACATAGTGAGTTCCAGGAAGGCTCCAAAACAATACAGAGAAACCCTGTCTCGAAAACAAAAAACAAAAAACAATTGGTTAATAATTAAGACGGAGCTAGCCAGTAAGAAGCCTTATCCATGAGCCAACAGTTTTATAATTAATATATGTTTCTGTGTGTTTATTTGGAACTGAAGGGCTGTGGACCTGGAGGGACAAGAAACTCCAGCAACACGTGTCCCAGTCAATCAGGTCGGCCACCCTGATCCGCCTCATCCCGTGTCCCTCCTACCTCCCAGATTTACACGGAGCTGAATTCAGCACAGGTTCAAATCCCGTGTCTGCCCCTGATGTGAGAGTCCCCGGGCTGAGTCTTGTCTAACTCCTCTCCACTGTCCTGTCAGGGTGAAAACGCTGCCTCTGAGGCTGCCGAAGGCTGACTTGAGAGGGCAGGAAGAGCATTTAGAGCATCTCACCCCTGGTGTGAGGCCCATAGTAAGACGATCGCCATAGCAAGGCGAGATAAGTAACGGTGCCCGATACTAAGCTTATTAAAGCCAACAGTATTTAGAATCAGTCTCCAAACCACTGAAGGCAACGATGCCACACTCTTTTCCCTGCAGTTCGACGGTCCTCAGGCTTTTCCCTGATGTTTTCTGCTAGGGTGTCCTTGCAACAGCGGTCTTGCTGCTGCGTGGTGAGTGTGCGTTCCTGAAGCGACCCAAGCTGGGTGTGCAGGCTGCTTGTCTGTGATGCTGTGAAAGGAGGTGAGCTTAAAAAGAAAAAAAAGGGATTTAATTTATATGTGCAAGGGTTCCGCCTCTATGCGTGCGCACCACGTGTGTGCCTGGTGCCCTCGGAGGCCAGAAGAGGGTGTCAGGTCTCTCCTGCAACGAGAGTTACAGAAGGTTGTGGGCCCCGCTGTGGGTGCACCTAATACTGAACCCCAGTCCTCCGCAAGAGCAACGAGGGCTCTTAACAGCTGAGCCATCTCTCCAGCCCTGAGCTTTGAAGGCCACTAGTGCTGTTTTGAGTTAGAATGGCCCTCGGGGGCTCCTATACTCTAATGTTTGGTCACCCGGGAGTGGTAGGTGTGGCTTTGTTGGAGTGGGTGTGGCCTTGTTGGAGGAAGTGTGTCACTGGGGTTGGGCTTTTTGAGGCTTCTGAAGTCCAAGCCTTCCTGCTGCCTCCTGGACCCAGATGCAGGACTCGCAGCTCCTCCAGCACCGTGTCCGCTTGCATGCCGCCATGCTCCTCCCGCGATGATGATGGGCTAAACCTCTGAAACTGTAGGCCAGCCCCAATTAAATTTTTCCCTTTATAGGAGCTTCATCGGCCATGGTGTCTCTTCACAGCAATAGAACAAAGGCTGATACTTGAATTAAAAAAAAAACCCTCTGTGCCTTTTCCACCCCCATGTCCTTCATCTTCTTAATAATAATAATAAAACAAGACAAAAAAATAAAGTATGTGAAGAACACAACACTGAGTTGAGCAGAGGTCTTATTAAATTACAGACCCTTAATACCATCGTGCTCTGTTTCTAAAGCTATAAAGTGTGCAGTTTGCTGTCCAGTAAAAATAACATTAATGCCAGGCAAAATGGCCCTGCAGGTAAAGGCTCTGGCTGCCAAGCTCACTGACTGGAGTTCAACGCCCAGAACCCACATAACAGGGAGGGAACTTCCTGCATTTCCCTCTGACCTCCATGCGTGCCACACACACAGACACACAGACACACAGACACACAGACACACACACACACACAATAACTAAGTGTAGTAGTCTTTTTTTTTTTTTACAATAACACTTAGAGATACAGAAGAAGAAGGGTGGAATCTAGGAGTCTGGTGTGTTGCTGCCCAAGGAGCCACATATCAGAGCATCACCGGTAAGCCACAGGCCACGTGGCAATACACAGATTGATAGAAATGGGTTAATCTAAAATGTAAGAGCTAGTTCGTAGTAAGCCTGAGCCATCAGCCAACCATTTGTGACTAAGCCCCTGAGCGATTATTCGGAAATGGTTGCTGGGCCAGGGGGGGACAGAAAAGCCTCTGGGCACACTGGCATGATCTGTAGTCCCTCGATTCTGTGTGTTTCCTTTTTGGTGGTTGCTTTGGCCCTCTTTTGTCTATGCTGGTCTCCTCATCTACAGAGTGGAAACGGGACCCAAGAGGTCAAGAGGTGATATGCCGAAGGCCACACGATAATGCCCAGTTGGTGAAAGTTTAAGCAGAGTGAATGCTACATTGAGTGTTTCAAGTTTCTTTTCTTTCACAAAGTCCTCCTCCCGCCTCTTCAGGGGGGGACAGAACAACGGGCTTCACTTGGACTGGTTACGCCATTTCCACAGGAACTCAGGCCTCTTGTCTTAGTGAGGGCTTCTGCTGCTGCGAATGGTCACAATGGCCACGGCAATTCTTAGGAAGGAAAGCATTTAACTGGGGCTGGCTTACAGTTCAGAGGTTCAGTCCATTGTCGTCGTAGAGGGAAGCATGGAGGAACTCAGACAGTCAGGGCGCTGGGGAGGGAGATGAGCGTTCCACGTCTGGATCTGTAGACAGCAGGAAGACAGAGTGAACCACTGAGCCTGGTTTGAACTTCTAAGACCTCAATGTGTGTGTGTGTGTGTGTGTGTGTGTGTGTGTGTGTGTGTGTGTGTCGTGACACACTTCCTCCAAAGAGCCCACCCTCGGTGACACACTTCCTCCAACAAAGTCACACCTCCTAATAGTGCCACTTCCTTGAGCCCATGGGGGCCATTTTTAGTCAAACCACCACACCTCCTAAATTCACTTGTTAGCTAGAAAGGAACCTCTGAAGCCATGGTGTGAGCTGTCCCCCTGTTCTAGATAATGACACTGGCATGGGAGGCCTTTACCTGGGGCCAGGGTTTTTTGGTTCCATCAGTACCCTCTCTACCCACCCCACTATTCATCCCATCACTTTTTTTTGGCTCTCTGGTCCCTCTGGGCAGTAAGTAAAGCCCCCTCTCTTGCCCATGGGACCATGGTAACACAGTGACAGGTGTTTCTGGACCACCAAGGCCTTGCCAAGCTTTCCAGAGGAATAAACTAGCCACCGCTTTCCACCCAAGAGAAGCCCCTTTACGGGGTACCACACACAGCAAACTTCCTTCTCCAGACCCAGAGGCCTCTCCCAAGCCACCCCACCCCATCTGTTTGTGCGGAGATCAAACAAACAACTTCCATCCAGGAAGGGTTAGGAGCGAACCGGGAATTCTTTTTCAGAAGCGCAACTTGATTGGGAACAATTCCACAAGACTAGTTATGACTTCAAGGGGGAGTTCACAGAGCCGATGCCGCTTTGGAAGAGGGGCCCTGCTTGTAAACTAGGCTGTCTCGCAGCTCTGTGTCTAATTCTAATAGTTTAATTAGCCCCATACGTAGTTAGACGCTATCAGAGTCAGTACAGCGTGGCCAGTAGATGGTTTTGCAATCAGCGTGCGGGAAGGCTTGGCAGTCTGTTGCCTGCCGTGAGCAGCAGTTGGCTCGGGAGGCTGTGCAGAAGCTGGGTACAGTCAGGGCTCCCCTGGGCTGCCACCAGCAAATCCTGGTGGACTCGTACCACCGCACACCTATTTCCCGTTTGGTCTCAGCTTAGAAAACGCTTCCGTTCTGCCAGCCTTAGTATGTGCAATCGTGTGCGTATGCGTGTGTGTGCTTGTGTGTACACAGCTTCGCGTGCGTGTGCCTGCAGAGCCCAGAGGACAACCAGGTGTTGCTCCACCAGTGACCCCGAGCTTGCTGAGTGGGTAGACCAGCTGGCCAGCGAGCCCCAGGACGTGCCTGGGACTCTTACCCACGTCAAGGTGACAAACGGGGTCACCCTTCCTACCCCAGTCTATCCAGTACAGTTTTGTGGGGTTTGTTTGTTTGTTTGTTTGTTTTTACATTCATCTTGCGGGGCATGTATGTGGAAGCCGGAGGACTTTTCCAGGGTGTTCTCCTCTTGTCATATGGGCTCTGGGCGCTGAACTCAGCCCGTTGGGTTTGAAGGCAACTGCCTTTACCTAAGTAGCCATCTTGCTGCCCCTCGGGATTCTGGGAGCTAATTCCATTGATTTAACTGAAGCAGAGGATTCTGAACAGACACAATGGAGGGAGTGACAAGTACCCGTGTCCTGCGTGCCTGGTCCCGCCGTAGCCCGTGTCTCTTCCCACTGTTTCAGCTGGACTCCTTTGCTCCGAACAATTCTGCTTACTGTTTGTGCTGAGATCGTTTAAATTATGGCAAGCCATTTCGTAACTACTTCAGGGTTTATGTCCAGTGAAGAAGTGCTGAAAATATATACTGTCCCACTGAACCTTGCCAACCGTCCCTTCCCGTTTTACATCCAGTTCAAAGGAAGCCTGCCCCGTGTGTCCCTTAAGAAAGGGTCTTTTAGTGGCCGGCTTATTTGGAAGGAACCCAATGAGTTGAGTCCTATTGAGCAGCCGACAGTTTTCACCTCCAGCTGTGGTGTTTGACTTGGACTGCTGTCCCAGCTGGATGGAGGACCACTCAGGAGACTAGGAAAGCACAGCACCGTGTGTCTCTGTGAAGATATTTCTAGAAAGGGTTGACTGAGGCCCCCCCCCCCGAGTATGTGGAGTACCATCCCATAGATCACATAGGCTGGGGCCGAGGGAACAAAGTGGGGCATCCCGTCACGAGCTCACGTGTTTTTCTCTCTCTTTCTCTTCCTCTCTCCCTCAGCCCCTTCCCATCCACTGTGATGTGAGCTGCCCTACTCCGCCATGCCCTGCCCAGCAGGGAACTTCCATTTTGGGTTGTTCAGCCAGATCCTATTGTCCCAGTGATGCAGAAGCAACAGCCGTGGCGTCAACCCATCTGCCTCACCAGGCCATGCATTCCAAGTATTTGCTAGAACACGAAGTCACTTGTCCTGGGCTCTTCCCACAGTGAGTGTGACTGGTTGTGTCTCCACAGTGCTGGAGACCATGTTCTGTCCCCCTATCCCGTCCCATAAAAACGAAGAGACTTGATTGGAGTCAGGTTATTCATTTTGTGGGGATTCATCATCCCTGGGATTCAGTTTAGCACGGTCCCAGCCCATCCAGACGAGAGATCCGCCTGTGCAAGTGTCTTGACATCATGGCGTAGGTTCAGATCGCTGTTGTCCGGACAACCGGGTTCATTAGACTCTTTGAAGGAGAAGACACTCAAGCTTCTGTTAGTTGTGACTTCCCATTTACAGCCCCAGATTTCACTTTCTAATTTTTCCATGTCTTCCAATGCTCCCAGCTCCTGTCTAGAAATGATTGGTCCCCTCAGGACAGAGTGGTGACACGGGGACCGTCTCTGGGGCTGGTGAGCTGGTGTACTGAATTTATTTATTTGTTTTCATCTCCCAGTCTTCCCGCCTCTGCCACGCAAATCCTGCAGTTTACAGATGTGCGCCAGACACCTGGCTTCACTTGGAGCCCTGTGATGCCCCACTGTTGTTGAACTGGGTTCCTGCTGCCCGATGGGCAGAATCCCACTGAAACGACAAGTTTTGCAAAGCTGAGTTGACTCCTAAGGCTGCCAAAGGTGTATCACAGGAGAACCCACCCTGCTACCCCAAGGACAGAGCTGTGGTTATTTCTGGGCTGCAACAAGGGGAAGGTGGCGGGTACAGAGATGCTGTGAGATGGGTCCTCTAAATCTTATTCCGGCTTTCCTCGGCTGCAACGCACCATGGCTCCGGACTCAACCCATTAAGAATGCAAGTATTTGTTGGTGTGTTTACAAGGCAGGATCTCACAATGTAACTTGGTGTTTGCCTTGAACTGATCTCCCTGCCTGAGCTCTGTAAGTGCTGGAATTACCAGCACGAGCCATCATACCCGTGGTAGAAGTCAAGCATCGTGAAGTGTCATTTCCTCCCCTCTTTCATGATTTTAAGTGATCTTTCAAAACTATTTTTACTTAGGAATGTGAGTGTCTGCCTGCCTGTGTGTAAGTGCACGCTTGATGCCCCCAGAGGCCAGAAGAGGGGATCAGCTCTGGGACTGGAGTGACAGGGGATTGAGAGCTGGGAACGGAACCTGGGTCCTCTGTGAGAGCAGCAACTGCTCTCCACTGCTGAGCGTCTCTCCAGCCCCTCCTTTCGTGGTTTCAGATTGGTGGACGAGTTGTTTTTATTCTTGGGTTTCCCGTGCTTTTGCCCATGGGTCAAGTTGACCTTAGTTGAGCATGTGTGTCTGTCTTTCGTCATGTGCGTCTGTCTGTCTTTCTGGGGATGAGCACCTACTTTTCTTCTTCTTCTTCTTCTTCTTCTTCTTCTTCTTCTTCTTCTTCTTCTTCTTCTTCTTCTACTTCTACTTCTCCTCCTCCTCCTTCCTCTCCTCCCCCTCCCCCTCCTCCTCCCCCTCCCCTCCCCCTCCTTCTCCTCCTCCTCCTCTTGTTCTCAAATGGAAACTCTTTCGAGAGCCTAAGACTCAAGAGTCCCTGCTCTCCAACACCATATCACAGTGTCCCCCGGGCGTCGCTGGGGACTCTGCAGGACTGTGTCTGCCTGCTTCCTATGAGTGCCCACTCAGTCATGGATTCCTAATCTGGAGGTCATCAGGGACACAGAGTCAACGCGGAGTCAGGCAGCATGCCCTGCGCTTCAGCGTCTAATCATTAAATTGTGTTGAATTAATGAACCCAGTGACTTGGTTGTTCTGATCCCTAATTTGCTGTTTTCATAAACGGCACGAGTAGAGGACCTTTGCAGGGTTGTTCTCAGATACCACAGATGCTAGCACGATAGCTGGCCCGGTGCCGACACTTCACGAAGGGGTTTAACATCCGACGGGCTTTAACAGGTGTTTCCAGTGACCCTGTGGTTAGCAGGGGTTGCGGTTTTGCAATCTGAACGATGGGGTCCGAGTTTGAACGCTGAGGTCCTCACCCCTATGGGACACTGCTAGGAGGCAGGGACTTTGGTGAACAGGAAGCCAGCAGCCTACCCCAGGCCTTGCTTTAGCTGCCATTTTAGGCTGGTTTATTATTATTATTATTATTATTATTATTATTATTATTATTATTTGGTTTTTCGAGACAGGGTTTCTCTGTGGCTTTGGAGACTGTCCTGGAACTTGCTTGGTAGTCCAGGCTAGTCTCGAACTCACAGAGATCAGCCTGCCTCCGCCTCCCGAGTGCTGGGATGAAAGGCGTGCGCCACCAACGCCGGCTTTAGGCTGGTTTATTACAGCAGCCCCATAAATAAACCAACCTGTGCACTTTCTAATTCACACTTTTTGCCGGGCAGTGGTGGCCACGCCTCTAATCCCAGCACTCGGGAGGCGGAGGCAGGCGGAGCTCTGTGAGTTCGAGGCCAGCCTGGTCTACAGAGAGAGTTCCAGGACAGCTAGAGCTACACAGAGAAACCCTGCCTTGGAGAACCAAAAAAAAAAAAAATTAAATAAAAATTAAATTTACATCTCTTTCTATCTATCTATCTACCTATCTATCGTGTGTATGTGTGTGTGGTGTGTATATGTGTGTATATGATGTGTGTGTGTGTCTGCATATGTGTGTTGTGTGTGTGTATTATGTGGTATGTGTGTGTGAGGTGTGTGTGTGTATGGTGTGTGTGGTGTGTAAGTGCGTGTGTGGTGTATGTATATGTATAATGTGTGTGTGGTGTGTGTAGTGTGCATGTGGTGTTTGTGTGTGGTGTGTATGTGTGTGGTATGTGTGTATGTGTGTGGGGTGTGTGGATGGTGTGTATACATGTGGTATATGTATATGTATGTAGGGTGTGTGTGTGTGGTGTGTATGTGTGGTATGTGTGGGGTGTGTATGTGTGGTGTGTATGTGGTGTGTGTGTATGTGTGGTGTGTATGGTGTGTGTGGGTGTGTGTGTGGTGTGTGGTGTGTATATGATGTGTGTGTATATGTGTGTGTGTGAGTGTGCATGTGTGTTCCTTCCTGTCATTGTGTGGGTTCAGGGACTAGAACCCAGGACATTAGGCTTGATGGCAAGCACCTTTCCCTCCCCAGCTGTCTTGCCAGCCCCAGACGCGCCTTTTCTGATGTGGTAGCATCCCCTTCTGCCTGTTCTCTTTGGGAGACCACTGGAAGCCTGTTCCGTAGACTCTTGATAGGATCTGAAGTGTGTGGTTCTAGCCAAAGAAAAGAGAAAGGCCCCGGTAGTTCAGTGTGGCCTCACAAACCTGCACTCTCAGGCTTTGGAATGTGGAGACAGGAGGCTCAGGAGTTCAAGGTCATCTTCAGCTACCTAGGGAACTGGAGACCAGTCTAAGCTATGTGAGGCCTTGTCTCCAAAAAGCCAGACACAGTGGCTTACATCTGTAATCCTAGCACCCAAGAGGCTGAAGTAGGAGGAATGGAGTGAGTGGGAGGCCAGCCTAGGCTACAAAGTGAGTTCCAGGTCAGCCAGGGTCACAGTAAGACCCTGCCTTAAAAGCGAGGCGGGGGGGAGAGTGCGGGGGGGGCAGCGCTGTACTCCTGTAACGTCAGAACTTAGAAGTAAAGGACAATCAAGCAAGCATTCAGGACAGCCTCAGCTACACCACACCCAGTGAACTGAAGGCTAGCCTGGGCTACATTAGACCCCGTCAAAGAGCAAAAATACTAAACTGCCTGTGAAAACCAGGGACAAGGAAAGCCCCTGATTCAAAAGTGTCTCGGACGCCTTATCCTGGGACCCTTTTCAAGTCACATGTCTGCAGGGGCTATTTCAGGCAAGGGTTGAAGACATGTTCCCCTTCTGTCTCTCCAGGGAATGTTATATGCCTAGTCACCAGGACAGACAGCACTGATTAACGTGGTCCTGCCCCTCATGGTCCACGAAGCCCATGAGAACGACAAGCAGAGGGGCCCCACGTGCCCGCAAGAGAGAAACAAGCTTGCAGCAGCTCGGGAACTGAGTCTCATCTTCCCGACAACCGCGTCTTCCCGGTAGCTGGAAGCTAAATGTCCCAGCACTGTCTGGCTTTAATTATTCTGATTTATCTGTTTGGAATGAACCTTTTCTCTGTGTGGGAAGCCCGATATTTTGGCTTCCACCCGCAAGATACGAGCTCAAAAGCATTAGAGAGCATCATGAGGGATAATCAGAGCCTCCTTCGTGACGACGGTTTCCTGTTTCAGAGGAAGCCAAGGAGAACTGAGCATGTGAGGTTCATTTTCGGTGAGGAAGCGGGAGTCCAGGGCCTCCTCGATCAGTTTTGCTGTATTGGATTAACATCTACATCTAAAGCCGGGCGTTGGTGATGCGTTTAATCCCAGCACTCGGGAGATAGAGGCAGGTGGATCTCTGTGAGTTCAAGGTCAGCCTGGTCTACAGAGTGAGTTCCAGGACAGCCTCCAAAGCAATACAGAGAAACCGTGTCTCGGGAAAAAAAAAAGTATATCTAAATTGGCACTTCCAAACTAGTTGTCTTCAAATCAGCTCACCTCTTTTAATGCAAAAAAAGAAGTTAATGGAATTTCATAGCACCCCATGAGTGGAAAGCGGCTTCCACCCTAAAGATCATTTTAAAACGGCAATAAAAATCAAACAGTGTGTTGAATTTAAAAATTAAAGGAACCAATGAAAAGCAAATCTTATGTCTGATGCTTTTTCAAAACTGCACCTGAGGAGGCAGTGTGGTTGGTGACGTGTGTGCTCTGCACACGAGCGTGAGTTCTCTAAGGGACGCTCAGGAGAAAAAGGTACGTGCTGCCCGCCCATCCTGGTGACCCGAGCTCAGTCCCAGGGGCCTACATGATGGACGTAGAGAAACAGTTCCAATCAGTTGTCCCTTGATCCCCATCACACAAATGAATGTTTTTCTCTTAAGGTGCGGAGCAGCTGAAGGAGGAGCCTGAGGTCAACCTCTGGCTTCTACATGCACACATATTACATACACATACATGCACATATACATATACATACATACACATATACATATACATACACACATGTCTGCACTTGGGTGCAGGCACATGCACACATATTAACATACATATGCACACACACATACCCAGGCACAGACACATGTACAACAAGAATGCACATCCAGGAAGGCTAAGGGAGGAGGAGGCTCATTGCAAGTTCAAAGCTAGCCTGGGCTACAGAGAGAGAGAGAGACAGAGAGAGAGACAGAGACAGAGAGAGACAGAGAAGAGAGACAAAGAGAGAGACAGAGACAGAGAGAGACAGAGAGAGACAGAGAGAGAGGAACAGACACAGAGAGAGAGAGGAACAGAGACAGAGAGAGACTAGAAATCAAGAAACACCAGATTTATCAGAAAGACATAGTTTCTATTTTTTAAGTTCTACTTGCAATTAGTGAAAGAGGACAATTTAATCATGCCCTGAGGTCCTCCTGGGTTTTGAACCCGCCGATGCTATGACACAGGGGTGGAGCAGAGAGGACACAATCTGTTCATTACAGCGTGTTCTGTGTTGAGATGGAATCGGTCATGCTGCCCATCCCCGCAGTGGAGCACACGCAGGCAAGGTGTGGCTTTCTCTGACCACTAGGATGTACTTTGCAAACGAAGCAGTGACGTAAAATACTCTTTAAATGGAATTCTTTTTTTTTTTTTTTTTTTTTTTGGTTTTTCGAGACAGGGTTTCTCCGTATTGTTTTGGAGACTGTCCTGCAACTCACTCAGTAGACCAGGCTGGCCTTGAACTCACAGAGATCCTCCTGCCTCTGCCTCCCGAGTGCTGGGATTAAAGGCATGCGCCACCAACGCCCGGCTCTTTAAATGGAATTCTTAACACATGGAAATAAAAGCTTGAGATCCGTCTTTGCTCTTGCGAGGATAAAAAAAAAAATCCAGAGGGATACAGCAGGTGGTATGGGCTGCCTTTGGGGAACAAAATTGTGTTATACGTAGGAGTCAAGAAATACTTAATAAATGCACTAGGAAAATCTAGTTTCTAAATGTAGGAAGGAGAGTCTTTGGCTGAGTGTCTTTCTTCATAAAATGATTTTTAAGGTCTGTCTCCTCTGCTTCATCTATGTAGTGCTTTTCAGGTCTTGCTGGCGTTGGTTCCCTAGATTCTGGTGGGGTCATGTTGGTCTTTCTATTGCTGAGTGAGCTCTTATTCTGTCTTCTTCCCATCTCTTCTTCCAGTGGGTGCTGGTGGGGCCTTTCTGTCTCCACTGGTCTCCTTCCTTCCTGAAGCTGAAGCTGGGGTCGCTGACACTGAAGCTTAAGCTGAAGCTGGGGGGGGGGTCGCTGGAGTTTGGGGCCTGGAAGGGCTGATGTCTTTCCTTTTGTGTGCGGGTCTTCTGGATGCCAGGAGCGGCCCCCGGAAGCTCGAGGGGATGGGTGTTGGGCAGGGGATAGGGGGTGTCCCCCTGGAGACCCAAGCTCACCTGAAGCTGGTCTGCCTGAGTGTCTTTTTGTCTGGCAACATTTGGATTTTGACTCAGGTAAGTTACGGGAGACGGAGGACAGCCTTGCAGAGATCTGTGTCCTAACACGGGGAATATATTCCCTTGTGTTCTGCTACACACCAAGAAGGAGTCCGGCTTTCCGATGGGATGGGGTGGCAATCAGATGATGACCTTAAAATAAGATCGCCCTGGGCAAGCGCCTGCAGATGAAGAAGGGAAGCGACCGGCAATGGGGATGCAATGAGGTGGGTGTGGGGGCGGAGAGGAGAGCGGCCGGGTTCCACAGAAGGGTGTGGAGCGCGTTCATCCTTCAGGTGTGAGCTTCTCCAATGCCACAGCACTAGTACACTGGAGTCCAAACAAGAGAGGCTTCAGCCCCACCCGAAAACGTGAAGTCTACTCTTAGAGGTTCCCGGGGGAAGAGGAGGCCCGGGACCGTGAGGATGCGGGCATGGCGAACATGTGACCTTTCTGCATCCTGCAGTCAGATTGCCCAGTGCGGAGAGCCCCGCCTTTTGTGAGAGCTGTGGGGACAGAAGCCTAGAGGAGGGTGTGGATGGATCCCTGGGGCTTAACAACTGGAAGGTCTGGTCTGGTGATGACTGAGGACTGCTGGATTGGAAGCTGGAAGAGTCCAAGAGCCAAGGAATGCAGGCACCTCTAGAAACTCCGGGAAGCAAAGGGACAGAGTCTCCTCGGTATCCCCAGGGGGAGCACAGCCCCAAGCCGTGATCTTCAGCCCCACAAGAAACATTCTGGCCTCCTCTGACCTTTGGAAATCTAATGGAATAAATCAACTTGTTTGTTTTGTTTTTGAGTCAGGGTCTCGTTGTGTGGCTCCAACTGGCCTTGAACTTGCTCTGTAGACCAGGTTGGCCTCAAACTCAGACAGATCAGCTTGCCTCTCCTCCCAAGTGCTGGGATTAAAGGCGTGAACCATCACATTCAGCAAAATAAACTGATCTTTATAGGTCATAAATATAGCTATTTAGAAGGTTATTTATGAGCCGGGCATTGGTGGCACACGCCTTTAATCCCAGCACTCGGGAGGCAGAGGTAGGCAGATCTCTGGGAGTTCGAGACCAGCCTCCAAAGCCACAGAGAAACCCTGTCTCGAAAAACCAAAAAAAAAAAAAAAAGAAGGTTATTTGATGGTCTCAACATGTATATTTAATAAAACAAGAGTGGCAACTTCCTTGATATGTTGCTTGACCTCACCACTCACAGGCTTTTGACCAGGTTTATGGCACCAGACACCGATTCCCTCCTGTATATTAAACCTCAAATTCAATTTAAGATTTAAGAAGTTGGTTACCTCCACAACACCCATGTAGCTTTCGCACAGGTGGGTACATAGCAAGTTGGAGCTCAAGACTAGCCCAGACTATGTGAGACCCTGTCTTTAAATTAATTAATTAAATCTAAGTGATGTAAACTTGGCTGAAGTAGGGAGATCTCAAGGTCAAGGTCAACTAATACCACATATAGTAAGGTCCTGTCCCTCACCGCCATCGAAAAAGAATAAATAAAACAAAACCACTCGAGTAGAACAAAACAATGTCAATGACTAGATTAAAAACAAGACAAACAGTACTTGAGAGGCAGAGGCAGGAGAATCTCCCTGAGTTTGAGGCCAGCCAGGTCTATACAGTAAGTTCCTAGACAGCCAGAGGTAAATGGTGAGACCCTGTCTCAAAAAACAAACAAACAAAACAGAACATCACAAACCAACAAGCTTTTTAAGAGCTCATTTCCAGACCGTGTCCCGAGGACGTGGAAATTACTTGGTGCCTTCATACAGTGGTAGATGAAGTCCCTATCAACTGGAGACAGTAGTCACCAAGTGTCTGGAGATGTTTTCTTGCTTGCGTCTATTTTGTTTTACAGCGATGGAGAGTAAACACAGGGTCTTGTTTGTGCTAGGTTCATAGTTTATAATTCTTTCAAGTCTTTGTTTACCAGATCTTATTCCCCCAAATCCAAGTGTCTTCCCCATGGCACCAGATTGCTGCGGCTGGAAGCCTTTGATCTTGGCATGACATGGCCTACACAACTCCCAGTATCTGCAGGGCTGAGGGTGAGCAGAACTCCAGCTCCAACAGACCTACTGATCCAGGCCTAACATCTCGCAGGGGGAAATTCCTCCAAGAAACGAGCAAATGCCTTCCTATTTAAAAACAAAGGACTTCCACTAGGAACATGGAACATTTTATTGCACACTCAAGAGCAAAGGTGTGATCTTTAAATGGCTGCTCACGCCACTAAGGATCATTTCGTGGGGTAGGTAAGTCCTGTCTTAGCAGGTTCATGCCTGTGCCGGCTTCCTGTGTGTATAGTGACTCTGGGGAGGTAGGGCTTCCCTCTAACAGCCTACTATGGAAATGAGGCCTTCCCGTGGTACCAAACAGCCTCCGGCCACGCCCTCTGAGCCTGGATACCCTCTTCTAGAGTATGCCAGGACCCCTCACTCAGCAACCCCCCCCCCCCCCCCGAGTTTAAGCATCGGCGCCATAAACATCCCCCCCAATCGTCTTCACCCAGGTCGTGGTTGGTGACCCAAAGAAACTCAAAAGTCAGGATGGACATCTCTCAGTAACTACTTTGTTATGCCGATGAAAGCAGCAACGGCAAAAACCACCGCATTATGTCATCAGCACAGTGGGCAAGCCTTATCAGCGTGCCGGCTCTTGTCACCGGACACGGGCATCTTGCCGATCATTTTCTTTTCTCTGCTGTGAGCAACAGTTGTGACATTTCTCTGGTGACAGGACTGACAACTCATCAGAGAACTTAACAATTCCCTGCTCCGAGATTAGGCAAGATGGCATGTAGAGTTTGCATTTTCATCTCCTAAAAACGGCATGTTCTTGTTCTAACATTCAGCTATTCTGATAGTTTTTAATATGACACTGTAGGACTCCGTTCAAGATGGGACTTGAGACAGTATAAGCTTGCCCGGGGATTTGGGAGCATCTCTGAAGTATGTGACACAGGATGACACAGTTTCCCTCTCACTGAGGGCCATCCGCTTTCAAATAACTGTCACTTGGAGTGTGCTTTCTTCTGTTCCCTTAGCATTGTCGGATTTGTATTGCTTTGCTATACTGATGGGCAGTTCTGGGGTATTCGTTGATTATCACGCTTTTCAAAACATGATTTGAGGCCAACCTGGCCTGTAAGGGACACTGTCTCAAAAAATTAACAGCAAACATTCAGCAAGCAAATGACAGTGACAACAACATTGCTGTCCCCAGGGACCTCCCCCACCCTCCAGTCCCCCCACAGCTGCTGCCATTTTCAGTCTCAGGTCTACAACGGGCTTGATTGGATTTTTTTTCTTTGTGGTCCTGGCTGTCCTGGAACTCACAGAGATTCACCTGTCTCTACCTCCTGAGTGCTAGGATTAAAGTGCGTGTGCCACCACACCCTGCAAAAAACATTTTTTTGGTTTTATGAGACAGGGTTTCTCTGTTTTGGAGGCTGTCGGTCCAGCCCAGCCTGGAACTCACAGAGATCCGCCTGCCTCTGCCTCCCGAGTGCTGGGATTAAAGGCGTGCGCCACCACTGCCCAGCTAAAACAAATTTTCTTTTGAAGAATTTAATTAAAAACCTAGTTTCAATGCACACTATGAATAGCCAACTTCCAGTAGGGACTGTTTTGTTTGTTGAATGGGAATGCTGCAGATGCCTGGGATTCAGTGTCTGAGATCCCTCTCTGGCAAACTGCTCCGGGTTCTTCTACTCGTTTATAACCTTCTGGCAGAATATTTACTTGTTTATTTCCGCTGCATTGGAAGGCTCGCCAGTCCTCTCTTCCTGGCACGGGAAGGCACAGATTTTTGTCTATGTCAATTGCCCAGCTCTCGGCACCTGACGCCATGCCTGACGCGTAGCAGGTTCGCCGTAAATATCTCTGGGAGGACCCGGCAGTATAGACAGAGCCTGACTCCGGAACAGAGCCCGTGACAAGCAGCAAAGAGAGGGTACCAAGGACCAGATTCTGTGTCTCTCATCTCAGCCATCCTTGCCTCAGATTGGCTCCCTGTGGTGACAAGATGGCTACCAGAGAAAATAATTTTGTCCACGTCTGTAAAGAAAGGGTAGGCTCTTGCGGAGATGGGACAGATGGCTCAGTGGTTAGGAGCACTTGTTCTTGCAGAGGACCTAGGTTTGGTTCCCAGCATCCACACGATGCCCACAGTCATCTATAACTATCCAGTTCCAGGAAATCAAAACCCTCGTCCGACCCCTGAGGGCACCAGGCATGTGTATGGTGCACACGCATACATGCCGGGGAAACCATTCATGCCCATAAAATAAATAACCCTCTAAAAATAATCTTTCAAAAGAGTAGCACTCGGGAGGCAGAGGCAGGAGGATCTCTGTGAGTTCGAGGCCAGCCTGGTCTACAGAGAGAGTTCCAGGACAGACTCCCAAGCTACACAGAGAAATTCTGTCTCTAAAACCAAAACCAAAACACAAAAGAGTAGGCTATTGATTAAGCCAACTCAAGAGCTGTGCCCTCAGTATTGGGTGGGGAGGTTCATTACTGCCTACACACAGAGAATGGTTTAAACTAATCAAGATCCACTTTCTTATTGATGTGGTGGCTTACACCTGTAATCCCAGTATTTAGGCAATCAAGGCACAGGACTGCCATGAGTTTGAGACCAACTGGAGCTACATAGCAAGTTCTAGGCCGGCCAAATCTGTAGGGCTAGAAATGTGAGATACTCCATTCCACCCAGCCGCCACCACCACCATCCTGGGCTGGGGGATGCAGATGAGTTGGTACAATGCTTGCAATTGCCCAGTGCTCACCTGGGGTGCATGAAGCCCTAGGGTTGCTCCTCAGCACCAAACCAAAGCAGGCTCGGGAGCACACATCTATAATCCTGGCGCTGGAGAGGTGGCAGCTGGAGAACCGGAAGCTCAAGGTTGCCGTCTGACACACAGAGAGCTCCAGGCCGGTCTAAGCAACATATGATCCTGTCTTGAGCAAAACAGAGAGTAAAATTTAAATCCACCTCCTCCCTGAGAGCCAAGACTGGATGTGGACAGAGGCTTGCAGCGAAGATGGAGACAGTGATGGGTGAGAGGCCACCCCATGTCCTCCCGCTCTCTCTGCACTCCCTCCCCACCCCCTTCCCCTCCCCACTCCCTCCCCTCCTCTCCCCTCCTCTCCCCACTCCCACACATCCTCCGTAGCACTACTGTTTCGGAATGCAGCAAAGAGTTCAGAGCATGAGAAGTCCAAAGTCTTCCCCACTTCCTTCGCTCCAGTTGCCAGAAGTAACCTAGCGACATCACTTTATTGAGCATCTGTTGAGGGCAGAGCACCAGGGAGAGACCTTAGGAGGAGCTAACCGCCAAGGTCTGTGAACTCTGGGGCTGGGCCTGAGCAGGAGGCTGCGGGGAACTGAAGCTGTGATGTGGGGTCTGGACCAGGTGGGAGCTGTGGACAGGGATCCAGTAACCCAACCAATCAGGAGTGAATGTGCTTCAGGGATCCAGTAACCCAACCAATCAGGAGTGAACTGTGCTGTAGGGATCCAGTAACCCAACCAATCAGGAGTGAATGTGCTTCAGGGATCCAGTAACCCAACCAATCAGGAGTGAATGTGCTTCAGGGATCCAGTAACCCAACCAATCAGGAGTGAATGTGCTTCAGGGATCCAGTAACCCAACCATTCAGGAGTAAACTGTAGGGATCCAGCAACCCAACCATTCAGGAGTAAACTGTACTGTGTGTAGGAGCTGAATACATCAGTGAATACTTGGGGCAAACCCCTACTCATGGAAATCTGCCTTCAGGTGAAGGGAGATGGGCATTACCGGGGTGTGGGAGGGCAGAGAACCGTGTCTCCCAGTCTGTGGACCCCCATCTCTCCCCTCCCTTCTCATCCTGCTCCTGAATTTAACTCCTCACCCCTCAGCATGGAGAGGCCTGTGTTAGCCTCCCGTGGTCACCATAACAATGATGGTGGCGTGAGACAACAGAAAGATAGTCCGTCATGGCTGAAACCAAGGTATCAACAGGGCACCCGGTCCCCGGTTCTAGGGAGGTTCCTGCTTCTTCCAGCTTCTGGTGGCGGCAGGCATGCCTTGGCTCGTGTCACATTGCTCTGGCATCTTCCTTTACATTCACGTGGTCCTTGTCATCAGCGTGTCGTGCCACCTCACGTGAACACCTGTCGTTGGCTTCAGGACCCACCCTACCTCCAGATGATTTCCAGAACTTTAACTTAATTACATTACTGTAAAGACCTCCCCGCCCCCCATCCCAAAACTTTAACTATTGCTGTGACGCAACCCTCGACAAAGCAATTTAAGGAGGGGTTCATCCTCCCTCACAGTTAAGGGTATGCGTGACCACAGGGACACGAAGGGGGGGACACAAAGGGGGGACACAAAGGGGGACACAAAGGGAGGGCACAAAGGGGACACAATAGGGGGACACGAAGGGGGACACAAAGGGGACACGAAGGGGTGACACAAAGGGGTGACACAAAGGGGGACACAAAGGGGGACACAAAGGGGGACACAAAGGGAGGGCACAAAGGGGACACAATAGGGGGACACGAAGGGGGACACAAGGGGGACACGAAGGGTGACACAAAGGGGGACACAAAGGGGGGACACAAAGGGGGGACACAAAGGGGGGACACGAAGGGGGGACACAAAGGGGGGACACAAAGGGGGGACACAAAGGGGGGACACAAAGGGGGGACACAAAGGGGAGGGCACAAAGGAGGGACACGAAGGGGGGGACACATTGTGTCTGCAGTCAAGAGGCGAAAACATGAATGCTGGTGTTGACCCCAGACGGTGGCATGGTGTCGCCCACGTTCAAGAAGAGTCTTCCTTCTTCATTTAAACTTTTTGAAACACCTCCCCGACATGCCTGGAGGTAAGATTCTAAGCCCAGCCAAGTTAACAATGAAGGTAAACCATCACACCACGTAAAGTCACACTCTATGGGCCAGAACTTGTTTTGAACATAACTCCTCCCCACACACACACACTATCCAGTCCTGGATGCAATATTCATTTGTATCTGTCTGCATAGGTCCCTTCTCACCCTCTGTCTGAGTGGGAAATCCACACCCCCAAAACAACATGGGGAGTCACCCTAGAACCGCCTCTTCCTCACCCAGCTGGCCACCAAGGGTTGTGGGTCACTCCTGGAAGTTCTAGAGTCATTCTTTTCCGTTTGGTCCACACTGACCCATCACTGCCTTCCTTGTCTTCCTCAGACTCCCACGGGGTCTTCGAGTGGGACTCCTCCCTTCTCTGGGATGCTCCTGCCATCCCTCAACTGACACAGGCTGGCCCCTATTGTCACAGATCCCAACCAAGAGCCACCACCTTGGAGAGGGCTTCTCTCCCCCACCTACCCCTCCCCAACAGCCCCCGAACCTCATCACTCGGGTTTTCTCTGACGGATTCTCATTTATCTTTTTTGGGGGGTAGGGGTGTCCCCTGGACCATGCTGGTGTTAAATCCAGGGTCCCCCGGGTGCTAGGCCAGCGGGGTGCCCCCAATCCCAGCTGTCCACCTGTCCTTCTTGTGGCCCTTAACACGTAATCCTATTGTTTACGTTAGTGCCTGCCTTTTTTCTCTGTCTCCCTGGTATCTGGTACACCCCACGACTTCAAAACAGTACTGGGTCCACCTCCTCAGCCCTGAGAGTCTCCTGCCGGCATGGCCCGGAGCATTGCTGTCCAGGGTCGCTCAGCTGGGGCACAGTGTGGTAAGAACGTCTGGAAGCTTCACAAAGATGTTTGCTTCTGGCCTTCAGAAAGTCCCCTGGCTGTGCCCTTGGGGCACATTTTCTGGAGCTTTCTGGCCTCTGACTCACTGAAGCAACCCTAATCCCCTGTACTTATGTGGGCTGGGGTTCCAACTCTTCACACCCTATGCCAGATGCCAGAGGCTACTTTTGCTGTAGCAAGAGCCGGACCCTGAGTGAGGGATGTCCCACACACAGCCCAGGAGGCGAGTTTCAAAGGTTGAAGAGAGGTAAAGTCTGGGCGAGTTCACTAGGATTTCACTTCTTCTTTTTCTTTTCTTTCTTTTTTTTTTTTTTTTGGTTTTTTGAGACAGGGTTTCTCTGTGGCTTTGGAGGCTGTCCTGGAACTCTCTCTGTAGACCAGGCTGGCCTCGAACTCACAGAGATCCGCCTGCCTCTGCCTCCCTAGTGCTGGGATTAAAGGCGTGCACCACCACCGTCCGGCTGGATTTCACTTTTACAGTGACCGTGTGGTGGGTTTTCAGAGGGATACATAGAGAGACTAGGAGTGACCCAGAGGAAACTGGGCAGAAGGTGTGGAGAGGAAGATGGGGGTGCTGGGGCGGACCTGGAGGGGTGTCCAGTTGGGGAGCATGGTCATCTTACTGTCTCTCACACACCATTTCCCCTCTGATAGCACCTGTATCTTTAGTTGTTTTTTTAAAAGTGTGTGTGTGTGTGTGTGTGTGTGTGTGTGTGTGTGTGTGTGTGTGCTTTGTTGGGCTGGGAATGGGAGACAGATCTGATTATTGTATTATAAAATGGTTAGTAGCACTCCCAGCTTTTGCCCATTAAATGCAAGTTCCAAACTGTGCTCTGATGTTTCCCTGGGGGGCACTGGGACCCCCGAGTTGAGAACCATTGGGCATGGGAAGCACACAGAGGACGAGTGCCTGGGAGGCGTTTCTTTTTTGTGAAGAGAGGGGAAGGAAAGGATGCCCACATAAATCTGAGAAAGGCTAGCTTAAAGAGTTAAACACAGGGGGCTGGAGAGATGGCTCAGTGGTTAAGAGCACTGGCTGCCCTTCCAGGGGACCCAGGTTCAATTCCCAGCACCCACAAGACAGTTCACAACTGCCTGTAACTCCAGTTCCAGGGGGTCTGACACCCTTACACTAATGCACATTAAATAAAGTTTTTTTTTTTTTTTTTTACAGTTAAGCACAGGCTCAGCAGTTAAGAGAGCTTGCTGCTCTTCTAAAGGACTCAAGTCTGGTTCCCATGTCAGATGTTGTGCCCAAATTCTGAACCCCAAAATCACCAAGAGGCCCATTTCGATGCAAAAGCAAAGAGTCTTTTATTGTAGATGTTTAACGAGCTAAACCCATTAGTTCGGGCCCTTCACCCCGCCACCATGGTGGATGGCTGGAGAAAGACCCCAAGCAACCTCAAGGCAGGGATCTTTTTTTTTTTTTTTTGGTTTTACGAGACAGGGTTTCTCTGTATTGTTTTGGAGGCTGTCAGTCCAGCCCGGCCTCGAACTTACAGAGATCCGCCTGCCTCTGCCTCCCGAGTGCTGGGATTAAAGGCATGCACCACCACCGCCCGGTCCAAGGCAGGGATCTTAAAGGGCAGCATGAGGGGAGTGTCTAGGGGTATGCAACAGTCTCAGGATTGGTGTGCTTCTAAGTTTGGACGACCCGCCCTGTGTTGATTGGTCAACTGGTTGCTATGGCCCATAGGCCCTCCCAGGGCAGTTGCTATGCTCTGCACGTCACTGTTGTACACTTGTCTGTAAAGCACACCCAGAGCCGTAAAGCACAGGCCTGCCAGCTAACTTCTGATTGGTTCCTTGCCAAGAGGAGGCATCTGACCTTAGTGACCAGGACAGGAGCGGCAAGGTCATGCAAGCCCATGTTAGCCTGTCATGGCTGCTAAAACGGGGGGGGGGCTGGTCACTACATCAGGAAACTCACTACCTCCACTAACCCCAGGGACCTGACACACTTTTCTGGCTCTTACAAATATCCTCACATATTAGCCTGGGATACTAGAGACCTCCCTCAAAACCAATGCCGAATACCCTACTAAAAGTTTGAGTCCACTGGTAAACATCAGGAAGCATCCAACAGCTCACACAAATTTCTGGACACGCTTACACACAGAGCCCTTCCATCAACGGGGCCCTACTTCAGCATGAGGGAGAGTAGCTCACATAGAAGTGGAAGATGGAGTTTCTGCCCTGCCTGGTCCTGCAGCTGATTCACCCCCAAATAAGCACACAAAGACCTATATTGATTTATACACTGTTGACCGATGGCCAGGGCTTCTTACTGGTTAGCTTTCTCTTAATTATTAACCTACTTCTATTCATCTGTATTTCTACATGGCCTTATCCTACCAGAGAATGCCTGGCACGCTCTGTCTTCTGCATGGCATCTCTCTCTCTCTCTCTCTCTCTCTCTCTCTCTCTCTGTCTCTGTCTCTGTCTCTCTCTCTCTCCTTCCTCTCTACCCAGCATTCTCCTTGTCTCCTAGCCCCGCCTATCTTACCGCCTCTACTGGCCAATCAGTGTTTTATTCACGAACCAATATGGGAAACGTATATACCGAAGGACGTCCACCCACCATGGAAGTGGGAAGCACTGAGAGCCACTTCCCCGCCCACCACAGCTGACTTGATTTGTGCTCCCGGAGAGGCGGGACCTGGCACCTTGCCTGATCCCACCGTCTTTCTTTCGGCTACCCCTGTGCCCCTCTGCTCTCCTCCCTCCTGACGGACTCCGCTTACACCGCGGGTTCCCTTGCTCCTCTCACCTCTTCCTCACCCCTTCCCCTGTCCTGGTGCTGCTCGATCTGCTTTTGGTCCCTCTTGCCTTGGCTCGGATTCCCCTAGAGCGGCGGTTCTCAACCTTCCTAATGCTTTCATACAACAGCTCCCCCTGCCTGCTGCCGTGACCCCTCCACGGAATTCTTTTCTCGTTGCAGCTTCATAACTGGAATCTTGCTACTGTTACAAACTGCGGTGTAACTATCTGATACGCAGGATATCTGATATGTGACCCACAGAGGGGTCATAGATAGATGGATAGATGATAGATTGATAGATAGAAGATAGATAGATAGATAGATAGATAGACAGACAGACAGACAGACAGATAGAACCTTCCATTCATGTGGGAACACCAGACCTTGAGCAGAGACCCACTTCCCCTTCTGCCTGGGAGTAGCAGCTGTAAGACAATGTTTAGTAAAAACATGTTTACTAAAAACGATACAATAAGTTCCTGGAAAAGGCCTTCCCACGGAAACCGCCCTGACCTCGACCTTGTCCAAAGACTAACCGCACCTTCAAAAACCCACACACATCCACCTCTGGTGTCAGAGGAGAACCAGCCAGGGTAGAGCAGAGAGCAGAAGCTTGTCTGGTGGGAGCTTTTCTTAGGAGGTTTTCTTGAACCTTTTTGGAGCCTGTTTAAAGTTTTCTTTATATCGTTGAACGAGTCTCTGTGTTGTCAATCCCCGACACCCTCCGCACATTCTCGGACACAGGCCGAGCAGCAGACGTGACACATTCACATCTCCAAGGACACAAATAGCCTTTGGGGCACAGTCTGGGAACCAGAGAGCAAAGGATTCAGGAACAGACCTCTGGAGAGTGGTAGAGAGTGTGTGTTTGGGACACAATAATCCATGACTCTATCAAGTGAACAGTGTCTGCTGTCTTGTTCTGGTTAGGTTTTATCCAGCAATAGTAACTGAGTTAGAGGGAAATGGCTCACAAAAATGCACCCAGAGGACTCCTCCCTTGGAGCTCCTCTGAAGAGCAGTGGAGGATTGGGGTGGGAGGGAGCCACCCAGCTTCCAAGTAGAAGGAAAAGGGGACAGGGAACTTCAGGGCCTGGTGTCAATGGGGTAGAAATTGCTGGCCTGGAGGACACGGCTCAGGCCTTCAGGGAAGCTGTGCTATCATCAGAACGGTTCCAAAGGGGGGGCACTAGGGGGGAATGCAGTGGGGGGTGCTAGGGAGGATGCAGGCTAACAATTCTGGGGTCTCATCAAAGAGGGGGCAGTTGAGAGGAGTCTCAAAAACAAATAAGAGGGTTTTGTTTTGTTTTGTTTGAGACAATCTGTGTAGCCAGCCCTGTAAGCGTGAGTTTTCTGGCCCTTCGGAGTCTTGCCTCCCTTGAGCCCCAAATGAACACACAGACGCTGTATTAATAATGAAACTGTTGGCCGATGACTAGGGCTTCTTATTGGCTAGGTCTGTCTTTTTTTTTTTTTTTTTTTTTTTTTTTTTTTGGCTTTTCGAGACAGGGTTTCTCTGTGGCTTTGGAGCCTGTCCTGGAACTCACTCTTGTAGACCAGGCTGGCCTCGAACTCACAGAGATCCACCTGCCTCTGCCTCCTGAGTGCTGAGATTAAAGACATGTGTCACCACTGCCCAGTGGCTAGCTCTGTCTTAATTATTAACCCATTTCTATAAATCTAAGTATTTCCACGTGGTTTTATCCTACCAGAGAGCACCTGGCATGTCCTACCTTCCCGTTCTCACACGGTGTCTCCTGTCTGCCTACACTCCCCAGAATTCTCCCTGTCTCCTACCCCTGCCTATACTTCCTGCCTCATTGGCCACAGTGTTTTATTCATCAACCAATAAGAGAAACATATACACAGAAGACATCCCCATCACACCCCCAGCTGGCCTTAAGCTTGGAATCCTCCTGCCTCTGCTTCAGAGTGTTAAAGCAGGCCTGTTTCACAAACCTTGCTCCATTTTAACCAGAGAAGAGTATATTGTCTCCTTTTTGGAATCTGTTAAGGATTTCCTTTCTTTTTTGTGTGCATTGGTGTTTTGCCTGCATGTCTGTCTGTGAAGGTGCCAGGTCCCCTGGAATCGGGTTTACAGACAGTTGTGAGCTGCCATGTGGGTGCTGGGAATTGAACCGGGGTCCTCAGGACAATCAGTCAGTGCTCTTAACCATGGAGCCATCTCTCTGACCATTAAGGATTTCATTGTGACCTAAAGTGTGGCCAATTTAGCAAATGGTGCACAGGCACTTGCATTCTCTATTTTTGGAGGGAAAGGATGCACTCTTGTTCCTTGTATTATTTATACATTTTAGCAAGTCTTTCATGATTTGCCCACACATGCATATGTGTGCATCTATTTTTCCCTCATACGCTGGAGATCTTCAACTAAATTCTTTTATCACTATTGAATTTTTTTTTACCATCTCTCCTTTTTAGTTCCTGTGGTTTGTTGGTTTGCTTTGATTTCTGTTAGTTTTCTTGCTTTGAAAACTTTCTGTTACATTTTATTTATTTATTTCATGTATGTGTGTTTGCATTTACCCCGCTCCGTGTATGGGGGTGTAGCCAGTGCTGGCATCCTGTGACTCGGGTGTGGAGGTCAAAGGACAAATTGAAGAAATCGTTTCTCTCCTCCCACCATGTGGGGCCCTGGGTTCGACCTCAGGTCATCAGGTTGACCGAGGGCTGAGCTATCCTACTATCTCTTGCCTGTTTTTGAGCGAGGGTCCTGCTACACACCCCGGCCAGCCTAGAACTTGCTATGTAAACTGGCTCTGTTTCCCAGTTGCTGGTGCACCGTGCCCCGGCCCCTCCTGCAAATCTTTGTAGCAGTTCTTTTTTAATCTTGAGACTATCATGATGCTGTTTGGGTCCTAGAAGACTCGGATAACTGGGTAGAGGAGAGCTGGGACGCATAGGCAACAGGCTCATCGAGAGGCCGCGGAGGAGGTGGGGCAAACCCAAGCTCCAGTTAGCACATGGGCAGGAAGGCAGGTTGGCAAGGGTGAGGTAAAAGGGCCCAGGACTCCGAAGCTGCTGGGCCACTACAGGGCGGTTATCCAGTGTGTGGTGGTGGCAGGTGCCCTCAGCTTTATCGTGATACCGTGGGGGCTTGCTTTGAAAACGAAGGGTTAATAATTAAGACGGGCGGTGGTGGCGCACGCCTTTAATCCCAGCACTCGGGAGGCAGAGGCAGGCGGATCTCTGTGAGTTCGAGACCAGCCTGGTCTACAAGAGCGATCAGACTGGGGAACCAGATTGAATAGATTTTAGAGAAGTTGAGCACCAGGGATGTGCCCCAAGCCTTCTTCAAAGTGGCTGAGGACCTTCTAACAAATCTGCATAACCATGCATCTGTAGACCAGCGAGCGCTCCTTGCCTCCTTCATCACCAGAAACCCGTAAGCACCTCCATCACCAGAAACCCGCCATCTGATTAGTTTGCGGCAACTTTTCCTAAATTGTCAGCATCATTTCTAGGCTCTTCTACATCTGTCTGGAATGTTGCTCTCCTTCCCGACTCTCCAGAGACCTTAATCCACCACAGTGTCCCCCGCAGTCTATCAATGTCTTTGTCTGGTGGCTTTCTCCTTGTCAACTCTGGACACACTCAAAATCCTTTCCATCCTGAATGGGGCTAGGAAGCTGCGATACTCCGGGAGTCGCCCTCTCCGTTGACTCCAGCTGGGCTTCCGTGAAGACTCGGGCACAATCCTAACCTCCACCACCGTTTGTTCAGACTTCAGCTTGACCCAGTGAGTCCTGTCCAACAAGACAGCTGCCAGTGCACAAACTCATAAACTTTCTTAAAACACGATGGGGAGGACACGTGACTCGGTTGTGTCGTTTCTGTAGAGAACGTGATGTCCCAACGCCAAACGGCTAGACGCACCTGGTTCTCTTTTCCACTCTCCTCAAGCTTATCAGTCTGCCTCATATGGTCCAAGTGGACCAGTTTCTGCCTGTCCTTTCTGTGGCGTTTTTACCTACATTTCCTCCTCCTCCTCCTCCTCCTCCTCCTCCTCCTCCTCCTCCTCCTCCTGATCCTGTAAGTAGGCTGAATATGTAATTTATCATCCCATTTGGGTCACTGTTTAAAGTGAAAAGGACACTAATTAATAACTATACCAAGTCCAACCCCATAAAAAAGACTCCCAGGTGAACTTAGGTGTATGCCCCCCCCCATTCTCGGGTTGCTCACCTGGCTCCTTTATGGGCCACCCCACCTCCCTGCATGGCTTTATCTAGCTGTGGCTCCTGATCTGGTGTGACACTCTTGTGGTTTCTATATTCCATGTTTGTGCAAACTGGGTGGCTGACCGACCAGAAGTCTCCGCTTGGCTGGCCTGGCGGTAGCTCAGACCCACATTCTAAAACCAAAGACATTCTCCACGTTGGAGAACAGTGGATGGATGGGGGAGATGGAGGACGCGTTTCTGGAGGTGCTGCGGCCGACAGCCAGGTCACCCACACTAGCCACCCTACCAGGACGGTTATTGAACCCGCCAAGCCTTAGCTTCCTGTAGAATGGAGATACGATCTCACCTGGTGGGCAGGATTACGTGGGACAGTAGCAGCAATAGCAGGTATTTATAGGGTACTCTGGCGTGTTTGTGCAGCTCCCAAGAGATATTTCACTTAATCCTCAAACAGCCCACAGGATAGTTTTGCTACCGTGCCGTGTGCTGAGGAATGATGAAAGGTATGGTGCTTGCCCGGGCTACACGGCAGGCTAAGGTTTAAATTCCGGAAGCCAGGATCCAGGGACGTTTTGTGAAGCACCTGAGAGTTCTATGTGTTAGGTGTTTTGTGCTCAGGCTGCCAAAGCAGGCAGACGCCCCAGAGGACACAGGTTTCTCTCACCCTCTCCATACACAACCCTCAGGTCCTGTCAGCCGTACCTGAGGTGTCAGGGGCTTTTGCAGAGCTAATCACCATTGCTCAGTCCTGGTTCTTCTACGAGAGTGCCTTCCTGTTAAGAAGCCAACAGCCAGGGCTGCAGAGATGGCTCAGTGGTTAAGAGCACTGACCTCTCTTCTGGAGGACCTGGGATCAATTCCCAGCACCCACATGACAGCTCCCACCTGTCTGTAATTCCAGTTCCAGGGGACCCGACATCCATGGCAAAAAAACCACTAATGCACATAAAAGTAAAACTAAATTATTTAAAAAAGAAGAAGAAGCCACAGTACAATAGAGTCACCTAATCACGGGTTTCTCAGAACTCACCTGGAGACGCTAAGCTCAGGGCTGTATTGTCTTTCCCACGAGAAGGAAGGGATGAGAAAAGCCACAGTAAGAGTACGACACAGGCTTGGATCATAGCGAGGGCTAATTGTCACTTCATGCTCCTCCAGACCTTCTGCCTGTGGCTCCTGCGTCATCCTAGCTGCCTGTAAAGATGCCGCAAGTCCTCCTGACCACTTCTTGACTGGCCTCCCCACTTCTTTTGTGTCTCCCCACCCAGTGCCAAAAATAAAAACGGAAAGTCCTGGCACGGCGTAGCATTTCTATAACAGTCAGGCGAGTTGAAAGTTCAAGGCCAGCCCGGGATACTTAGCAAGCAAGCCTCTGTTTCAGAATGGAGCCTAGCGTGATGGAGACGCAGGACTCAGTCCCCAGTATTGGCCAAACATGAAGAGGGCCTTCTTTTCCCTTGACTTCCTGCTGGGCTTGGCTCTGGTGGTCATTGCTCCTTTTGTAATGGTGGCTGGCGTGCTGCCTCTGACCTTTTTATCTGCTGCCTCTCCTGGTTCATCTCCCCAACCCTCACCAGTGTTGGCTCCCCCCTGCCGTTGTTAGAGTTGTCTTCAGGGGTCCGCTCTGCCTCGTTCAGGTGATGTTAGCAACCCCACAGCATCTGGGTTTTTTTTTTTTGCTTTGTTTTGCTTTTTATTTTTCGAGACAGGGTTTCTCTGTATTGTTTTGGAGGCTGTCCTGGAACTCGCTCTTTGTAGATCAGCCTGGCCTCGAACTCACGGAGATCCGCCTGCCTCTGCCTCCTGAGTGCTGAGATTAAAGGTGTGTGCCACCAACGCCCGGCGTGGCTGTTGTTTTTAGCTACTATACTTGGAGATAGTTTGACATGCCTCCTCAAAAGTGCATGCAGAATCCATCACCCCCAATGTGACCATATTCGGAGTTATGACCTTTGAGGAGGTAACGGACGTGTAGAGAGGTAACAGGAAGAACTGAGGTCCAACAAGACTGGTGTCATTATAAAAGGAGGGAGGGCCAATGTGTCCCTCTCCCTCCAGGAGAAAGGGCCGTGTGGAAAAAGTTGCAATGAGAGAACAGCTGTCTACACAGAGGCCTGTCCGAAACGGCCCCTGTACAGGTTACGAAAGACTGTCGGATTAACAGCGGCCCACAGGATTAACTGCTCAAGGCCTCCAAGTATTGCTTGGGATTCGTCCATGGGCTCAAGAGAAGGAGTTAGATTGCTAAGGAAGTTAGCCTAAGTTGTAGCGCAAATAATAAAATCCCACAGCCTGATGTTGGGGTTCAAGCTTCAAGTCGAAGATGAGAAAAATCTCGAGGCTGGACACTGAATGCCTCACGGGACCCTGAGTTCCTGTTTTATATAGCTCTCTAGCCCGGCCTCTGTGGCTGTGGCTAGCTTTGCGTGCTCACACAGCTAGTAAGTGACGAAAGTGGGATCTGAATGAACCTGGCAGCCTGACTCCATGGGATGGGGAGACTGGACGTGGATTCTGGCCTGAATCTAAAATGAAATGGAGGCCGGGCGTTGGTGGCGCACGCCTTTAATCCCAGCACTCGGGAGGCAGAGGCAGGCGGATCTCTTTTGAGTTCGAGACCAGCCTGGACTACCAAGGAAGTTCCAGGACAGCCTCCAAAGCCACAGAGAAACCCTGTCTCGAAAAAACAAAAAAACAAAACAAACAAACAAAAAAAAAATGAAATGGAAAGAAGGGAAGCATGCAGGCAGATGGTAGCTCAGGAGGCAGGGAGAAAACTTTGATGCAGATCACGCGATATCCATGGCCTTGGTTTATCTTTTATCCTCTAAACAAAGGAGTAGGTGTGAAGTTTGGAGGGAGAGCTATGAAGGTTGAGAAGAGCAAATGGTTAGAAGCTAGTGTCTGTCCCAGCTGACGGTGCAGACCTGGAGACTTGGTTTGTAGCGGTGCCGGCCCTGTGCCTTCCGTGGTGTGACAGCCAGAATGTGCTCACAGTAGCTGAGGAGGATGGTGAGGGCTTCCTGCAGGGCTCTGAGGAGGAAAAACTGGAGCTGGGGACACTGGCCCAGATGGGAGGGGACCTCAGAGCTCTGCAGTTGGGGGTGTGATGAGCAGAGAGCTAGGAACCCCCTCTTGTGTTCCAGCTGCCCACACTGATGGAAACGCTGCTGTCAGGACTTCCCTTCCTGTTTGGAGCAGGGGTCAGGATGAAATGACGAGTACTCAGCGGCTGTTTCTGCGGCATTTTCTCGCCAAGAGACAAGCACAGCCAAGGGGACCCGCCCCAGGGGTGACATCAGGATTGGTTGCCTGGAGGACACAGGGTGTCTTCCTTGGCCAGCGACCTCTTCTGAGAAATAAGACACAAGGATGGGGAAGCGGCAGTTAGCAAGAGCACAGCCTACAGAGGACCTCGCCCGCCTGAGGCGCGGTCTGACAATACGTGAGACGACACGTGATCTCGAGTGGCGTTTCCCAAAGGACATTCTCTGGGACGTCGGCGGGACACTTGTGAGGTTAGGGCATTGATCACAGGTCAGCCAAAGTTGGGGAGACGTTGGGTGAGAGAGGCTTCAGCAGATCTATGCGTGGCAGGACTTTCTCAGAGTGTTTGATCTGACCATGTCTCGGGACTCAATATTTGAGGAGGATTCATTCCAAGACCCCTGCGTGCACCCAAATCTGAGGGTGTTCAAGTCCCTTATATAAAGTCGTGTATGTGCGTACAATGGATGTATGCCCTTCTATACTTTATTTTTTGGTTTTTCAAGACAGGATTTCTCTGTGTGGCCTTGACTGTCTTGGAACTCTCTCTCTGTAGACCTGGCTGGCCTTGAACTCAGAGATCCGCCTGCCTCTGCCTCCCGAGTGCTGAGATTAAAGGCGTGTACTACCACCCGGCCTTCCTATACTTTAAAACACTTCTAGATTACCTGTAACACGTAATGCAGTGTAAAGCATCGGGTAAGCGCTCGCTACGCTGAGGAGAAAGAGGAATCGCAGGAGTAAGGGTGGCGTACCATTTTTAGCACAGTCATTTGAGTTATTTTCTACTTGAAGCTGAATATGTTAGATCTTATGGACATGGAGGGGCCAAGTGTACTTCCTCAGCATGGATCTCTGTGAGTTCAAGGCCAGCCTCTGCCTCCAAAATTGCTGAGATTAAAGGCTGGGCGCCACCACCGCCCAGCCCTCCGCATGCTTGAGCACTTGGTCACTTTCATTCCTGACAGGCCTTGAGGAATAGAACACGCTCATCGGAAGTGTCACGTAGTACAAGGGGGTCAGCTTTGCGGTCACATGGCCTGACTTCCAGCACAGGCTCCCTGCCTAGGAGCTGTGTGAACTCGGACACCTTGGTGATGTCCCTTTCTCCTCTGCAGAGTGAGGGCTGGGGGATGAGTCTCAGTGGCAGACCACACACAGGTACAGACCCGTCTGTAAAACAGGCTACATGACAGCGCGGCCATCGCGAGAGTTCAGTACACCTTTGGAACCCTGAGGGCACCAGACACCGCCCCCCCAATCCCATTAAAGGCCTGGGTTGGGAGATCCGGGGGTCTTACCCAGTTTTGTGACATGTCGGCCTGAGCTCTGCCCTCTGAATTACTTAGAAACGGGCGGGCGTGGGTGGTCGGATCTGTGGCCGGGTAAGACAGGGACCAGAGACACGGCCTGGGGACAGAGACACATTCGGTTTCATTTCTGCTGCCCAAGGAAGCACAGGGGAGGCTGGCATCTTGGAGAGGATGGGGCAGGGGAGGGGCGGGGAGATGCGCAGGGGAGTTTGGCATCTTGGAGAGGATGGGGCAGGGGAGGGGTGGGGAGATGTGCAGGGGAGGCTGGCATCTGGGAGAGGATGGGGCAGGGCAGGGATGGGGGCGCGGCAGCCTGCCCTGCCTCCGCCGGGCAGTGCGAGTGGGCACACAGCAAAGCTCCCAGGCAGGCGTGCAGAGCTTGGCCCAGGGCCCGGCCTGCATCCGGGGCTGACCGCGGGCGAGGAAGGGCCTTCTAGAAACCTTCCTGGGGCCGCCTCGGGCTGACGTCAGCGCCTCCGGACAGCCCCGGGCTGCAGCGAGGGGAAGAGGGCGTCTCTCCGCGGGCCCCTGCGGCGTCTGCAAAGTGTGGTCCGGTGCTGGGGCGGGAAGGGTCTCATTAAGGTCACCGAAAAGAGGCCGCGCCCACGCTGGGGCCAGCGCGGCTCAGACTCCTCCCCCTCCAGCCCCGACAGTCCCAGAGACCTACGTGACCCTAGGGAACCGCCTACGTGCTCGCAGCGGCGTCTAGCTTCGGGTCTGTCCCACCTTCCTGTTTCTCCTGACGCCAGGGAAGGAGGGGCGGCCACCGGGCTTGGGATCCCAGGGTACCACACTGGGGCATCAAACGTAAACCCAAGATAATCCGCTTGGAATGCAACCTACTAGGCTCCGAGCCAATGCTCCCGTCACGTCGTGTCCGCCAGCGTCCTGACACTGGGGCCAAGGGGGGAGCCATGCAGCATCTAAGAGAGAAATGCTAAGCCCACGTTTCTTTATTCAGGCAGGAACTGGCCTCGAGCTCACAATCGCTCTGGTCCAGGCTCCCAAGAGCTGACATTACATTACAGGTGGGTGCCACCAGCCCTCCTACTCTTTGCCTTTCCTGAGAGGTCGGGGGGGGGGGGGGACTGCAGAGTCCTGGAAAACAGAACCCCTCTGGCTGCCTCAGATCAGCCCCGCTAGACAATTCAGACAGGGCCCTGTCACCTCTAGGTCTCCTTGGTGGCCTTGCTGGCCTAGTCTCTCTCTCCTGCCAAGGTGGGGCCTCCGGGGCTCAAGGGCTCGGCTGCGATCCCTTTTTCCTTGGCAGCTCCTGGAAGTCTCCACAATCCCTTCCCCGCCTGCCTAAGGAGGAGGGCTTTTGATTGCCTTCAGCTGGGATGACCTCACCCGCTCCAGAATTTGGGAGTGTTCCCGTTTTCCACGGCCCCACCTCAACCCAAGGAGTTCCCTTCTGGCCATCTTTTCTCTAGCGGCCACCTGGCCCAGTGGGTGGGCCTGCGCCTTGGAATCCCCCATCCCGCTGGGAGGGCAAGCACGTGTTTTCTCCCCGCCCACCACTCCTTCCGCCCTGAGTTGCCCTGGCTTTCCCCGGGCGGGCGGTGCAGTCACAGCACCTTACCCTGCCTCTAATCCTCTCTCTGCTCTTTGCCCAGCAAGAATCTGCATCATTTAAAACAACCATAGGCAGCTGGGCACGCCTTTCATCCCAGCACTCGGGAGGCAGAGGCAGGCGGATCTCTGTGAGTTTGAGGCCAGGCTGGACCGACAGCCTCCAAAACAATACAGAGAAACCCTGTCTCGTAAAACCAAAAAACCAAAAAAACCGTAGGCTGAGGGAGATGGTTTCACAAGCAGGAGCGCTCCAGTCTGGATCCCCAATGCCCACGTGGAAGCCTGGCCCCGGAGGGCTCAGACGAAGATACTCGATATTGCAGGAACACTCTCTGTCCCTCCCTCCCCCCCTCCCTCCTCCCCACGTCTGCCTTGGTGCTGTTCCTCTGACACATTCTCGTTTACTCTTCCCAGATTATAACCAAAGAATAAACATCCCCAAGTCACAGACGAAGGAGCAAATACTTGGAGACTCTATGAACCTGCCCAAGACGGGCAGCTGCCACCACGGACTCAGGAGGTGGTCCCGGTTGTCTGACTCCAAGGCCAGAGCTCAGGGCTCTCACACTGAGAAACCCTGCAGACTGTGGCTGTGTGTGTCCCAACCATTTACCGCAGAAAGACCAGGGACCGATCCCATTAGCCTTGCCTGGGCAGTGTCCCCAGAACCTGAAATTGTACCCCAGCCCACAGCTAAGCCACCCTTTTACAGCCCACTGGAGCTAAGGCAAATGTCAAGGCAGTAGCTGTGACTGTCCCTACCCTGTATGGGGGACACTTGACAGTTCTCCGCGCAGCAGCTGGACAGACCTAAAATGTCCAGTTTGGTCAGGTCTCTCTTGTGCTCAGAGCCCTCCAACAGCTCCTGTCTGACTCAGAGACCCTGCAAACGTCCCTACGGTAGCCTAGAAGGTTCTCCACACCTGTCCCTCACTAGCATTCCTGTGACCTCTGATAGTGCTCCTTATCCTGCCCCCTCTGCCCCTCCCCACCTCACCCCACCCTCCCCAGCTCCGCCTACACAGGGCTCCTTGAACCACAGCAAATAGCCTCCTGCTGGCATTTGCACTGGCACTGCTGCGGTGCCTGGAAATCTCTGTCACCACATAACCTCGTGGCTTAGTCCCTCAGGCCTCTGATTTCGCCCAAATGTCACATTTCACTGAGTCATCCCCCCCCCCCACATTACCTCCTCCATCATCTCAAACCTTGTCGGCTCTCCCCAACAGGGGTCATCACCAGGTGACGCTCCTTTAGACAACTTACCGAGTAATTGGCTGCTCTCCTGTTAGAACGTGAGGGCTATCCTGCCTGTGGAGGTCCTTTCATGCTGGATTTCCATGAGTACAACCCTGCTTGTCACTTAGTAGGTGCTCAATTAGCATGTACGGAGGAGGCAGAGAGAAGGATGGAAGCTAGGTAAACTGAGGCGAGGCCAAGCAGGGGGAGTCTGGACAAGCCTTGGAGACAGGATCAGCCTTGAGGAAGCGAAATCTCAAGGTCCAGATGGCCTTTGGCCTTCCAACGTGTCTTTGCAGCTTCGGGAGCAAGTGTTAACTGGCATCTCTAACAGGCTAACCGTCGCAAGGCTGGAGCTGAGAGCCATGGGGGTTTTCAGGACTGTGTTCTCTACCGTGTTGTGTGTATTTTGCTTTGCTGTTTGCTTGTTGTTTTTATCTGCGGCATCTTACACCATACCGGGCTAGCCTTACCTCGTTATGTAGTACAGGCTGGCCTCAGACTTCTAGTAGTCCTATTGCCTCTGCCCCCTGGGTGCCGGGATTACAGGTGTGAGACACCATGCCCGGCTGGGGTGATGTTCGAGGACGTGAGGGAAAAGAGACAGGAGTGGACAGAGGAAGGGTCAACTGTGTTTCCATCCCAGACCCTCAGGTGACTCCACAAAGATCCCGGGAGTCCCAACAGTCCCTGGGTACAAGCCCTCTGTCTACACCATCCTCCTGGACTTCCAGACTCCAGAACCATGATGCAACTTATCTCTGATGCTCTCCCAGGCATGTCCACCTTCAACATTGTGACTCAGTGTGTGTCGCCTACAAAGTTTATGCGTGAGGACTGCACAGTCCAGTTACAAAACAAACAAACAAACAAGCAAACACGTGTTTTAAGTAGGCTCACAGTTCTCCCTTGCGCTGCTATCCGTAGCTCTCCTGGGCCATATATGAGTCACAGGTTAAACATGCCTGCAAGGCATCCCACCTGTGGCACAGCGTAGCAAACCCACCGAATCCTCAGGAACTTCTTAAGTTCACTCTGTCTCTGCGTTCACGCCTGTAAAGCAGGGGTGATTTTGGTGACCTCCCACAGTTGAGGAAATTGCACGATCCTGGGTGTGACACATGAGGGTCACAAGACAACTTGCTGGAGTCCGTTGTCTCCTTGCACCGCGTGGGTGCAGGGCATTGAGCTGGTTGGTACGGAGTACCATCGCCGACTGAGCCTTCTTCTTGGCTTTGACGGGAGCACGTCAGTCTCATAGCTGCCGTCAGTGAGCACTGGTACCTCGGTTGCCACCAAGGATGTTTAATCCCAGATATCAAATTGATAAGATCAAGAATTCCCAGAGAGACCAGCCTCAAGTGTGTGAGTGTTGAAGAGGGAAGTCCTAACCAGGATAATTAGGATGGGAGAACCTGCCCACTGTGAGCGTCACCATTCCCTGCGCTAGGATCATTGGTTAGACAAAAGGGAGAAACTGGACTCGTGAAATGGCTCACGTTAAGGTACTTGCTGCCAAGTCTGATGACCGGAGTTTGATTCCTAGGCTCTGCAAACATTTGTGTGTGTGTGTGTGTGTGTGTGTGTGTGCAATTTATTTTTTAAAGGAGAAAGTGAACTGACCATAAGCATTCAGCACCCTTGGCTTCCTGGCTGAAGATGTGATGTAATCAGCTTCCTCGCACCCCTCCTTCCTGGATGTCCCCACCCTTATGGACTGTCCCCTTGACCTGTGCTCCAGGATAAAGCCTTTCCCCCTCAACCTGGTTTTATCAGAGTTATTGTCACAGCAACTGGAAAAGGAAGTAGGTTGTCCCTCCTTTCCTGCCATTGTCCTGGGCAGAGGAGACAGGTCCCGTGTCAGCCACTATTGCTGGGGGCTCCGTGGACAGGAAGGAGGCAACTCAGTCTTCCTGAGAGCTGTGCCGACTCTGACCATGAACCCCGCTCTGTGCCTGCAGCACACGGCATGGAGGGAGAACTCTGGGTCAGTCCTTCCAGATGTCAGACATGATCCTTCAGTTCAAAACAACGACAACATTAAGCTTGGCATGGTGATGTAATTACAGACCTGTAATCTCAGCACTTGGCAGCAAGACAGGAGGATTGCCCTGAGTTCCAGGCCAGTTTGTGCTACAGCACGAAACTCTGTCTCAACAGCAGCAACAAAAAGACATTCAAAAGAAAGGAAAGAAGGAAGACATAACCTGGGATGAACTCCAAGGACTAGTTTTGAGCTCACCCTCACCCCTACACCCCACCCCCCACTCCTACCACTTACTCAGAAAGAGGGGAAGCAGGAGATGAAGAGGAAGAGTGCCCCAACTACTGTAGATTCAATGTGTGTTGTTTGTAGCCAACTGGGCGCATCCAAAACGTGTGTGTTTAAACACGGTGGTGGCGCACACCCCTAATCCCAGCACCCAGGAAGGCAGGTGGATCTCTGTGAGTTCGAGGCCAGCCTGGTCTACAGAGCGAGTTCCAGGACAGGCTCCAAAGCTACAGAGAAACCCTGTCTCGAAATAAAACAAACCAAAACAAAACATGTTGGGTAGACTTCAAAGTTCATTGCAGGTCTTGGTGTGGACAGAGTGGTAGGGATATTGTGAAGGATTTGTGTTATGGGTGTGGAATGTTCCTCCACTGGGTTAGTGTGAAAAGCTTGGTCAGTAATACGGCTGTGTTCAGAGGGGAAGTGGTTGCATCACCATCACGAGACCTCTGACCTCATCTGTGAGTTAGTTCATTGATAGCGTCATGACCTAACGGCTCTTTCAAGGAGGAGGGCTCCGGGTGATGGTTGCGCATGCCTTTAATCCCAGCACTCGGGAGGCAGAGGCAGGCAGATCTCTGTGAGTTTGAGGCCAGCCTGGTCTACAGAGCGAGTTCCAGGCCAGCCTCCAAAACAATACAGAGAAACCCTGTCTCGAAAAACAAAACAAACAAGAAAAAAAAAAAAAAAGGAGGAGGGCGACTGTAGGAGGTGGAGCCTTGTTAGAGGTTAGTCCCAGGGAAGGGCCTTAGGGAGGTGTATTTTGTCCCTGCTCCCCCTCTTCTAGGTCACTGTGGGTTAGGCAGCCTCTTTGGTCACATGTTCCCACCATTACCATAGTGCCATCTCAGGCCTCGAAATGACGGACTGGGTACAAGAGAGGAAACCTCGGAAGCCATAAGCCTAAATAAAGCACCCCTCCTCTTAAAGTGCTGGTCTCTGGAATTCTGTCACGCTGACAGGAATGTAGCCTACACAGTCTGAAAACGAGTGTGCTCTGTTACCAAGGCCTCGGTTTTATGATAGATTCTTGGCTACTTTGATGATAGTTTTTGCAGACACCATCAGTGATAGCCTTTTGGGTTTTTTTTCTAATTTTTTTATTTTGCTATTTTTTTTGTTTATTTGGCGATAGCCTTTTGTGGGCTTTTCTGTTCACCCCAGACACCTTCCAGTCGTCCCGCTTTCCCTTCTCACATCCACAGCTTGCATGGTTCCTTTCGCGTCTTAACAGCGTCTGCCACAACTAAAAGCTTTACAAATCGGCGAGATGATTGCATCCATTGCTTTTCTGTGGCCGAATACGGGACAGAAGCAACTTAATGGAGGAAGGCTCACGTGGGCTCACGGTTCCAAGCCGTGCTGGTGGAGAAGGCATGCTAGCATTCACGTTTGGTGACAGCCTCTGGAGGAGGTGTCCCGATGGTGCCAACGAGGAGGCAGAGAGCTTGCGTCGGGTGCAGTGGCGGCCTATAACCCACATAGATCCACCCCTAGAGGCCCTCCTCTCCAGTAACGCCTCCTGCTCCAGCCATCCAAACCAGTGCCACCATCTGGGGACCAAGTAGTGAAATGCATGAGAGCTTGTAGGGAACATTTGGATCCACACCAGAAGACTGACTTTTAAATTTTTGAAAAACACAACAGAACATTAGAAAAAAAATATCTCTCTGCATCAAAGCCTCTCGGAGTCTTTTGTTTCCGGGTGTGTTCTAAATCTGAACACAGACCCGTAGCGCGGCAAGCGCGTGAGAAGAGCAGGCCGGAGGAAACGTTTGTGGTGTGTCTAAACTTTGCCTAGGAATACCATGGGACAGCATGGCTGGAACTGGGTGCAGAATGCGCGCGCGTGTGTGTTGCACGTGGCAAACAGACAGGACGTCCCTGAGCAGAGCAATAGTCTCGTGATAAGCGATCAGCAGTCCTTAGACATTGTTTCCACCACGGGATGCAGACGGACAGGACGTAGCGACATGGAGCAGCTGGGGACTGCGGCTTCTGGAGTCTAATCCAGTAGAGCAAGTGCGTGTCAAAGACCTACTGTGTGTGCTCAGCTCCCTGGGGGTAGGGGCATGTGCTCTGCCATCAAATATCTGGTAAGCAAGTGGAGATGTGAGGAGAGAAAAGGAAATCGTTGGAGCCGGGCGTTGGTGGCGCACGCCTTTAATCCCAGCACTCGGGAGGCAGAGGCAGGCGGATCTCTGTGAGTTCGAGGCCAGCCTGGTCTACAGAACGAGTTCCAGGACAGCCTCCAAAGCCACAGAGAAACCCTGTCTCGAAAAACCAAAAAAAAAAAAAAAAAAAAAAAAAAAAAAGAAAAGAAAAGAAAAGAAAATAGTTGGGATAAAGCCCATGATGCATGGACGCTGCCGGCCTCGAGAGGCGACTGGACCCAGACAGTAGATGATCAGAGAAGCTCGTCGCAGCAGCAGCGTCTCGGGCAACAGCTGGATGGGGTCCGTGGGACTCAGCCAGTGGGCAGAGGTGAGGGAAGGGGAGAGGAAGCCTCGGGCAGAAGGAAGAAGGAGCAGATCATCCGAAGTAAGAGGCCGGTCTGTTCAGCCACTGGGAGCGTGGGTGGAGACTGGGGAGAGCGCTTGCGCGGGTGCTAAAGGACGCGGAGGACCCCCAAAGGAAGGGGGTACCTAAACTCACCTGAGCCACGAGGTTCAGAAGGACCAACAGGGCCTGGCTACAGAGTAGACCCGAATAGGGAGAGCTGGAGTCTGGAAAGGTGGGCGCGCTGTTCTGGAACTAAGGGAAGAGCATGAGTGGGAGATGCGGTGGAAGGAGGGATGGAATCCGTTAGAGTCCACGGGTTTGTAGCAGAGACTACGTGAAGACAGGCGACAGAAACACAGTGGGTTAGAGTCAGCGCAAGGAGGTGATAACCACTGTTCAGCCTTGTCATTCACACACACACACACACACACACACACACACACACACACACACACACACACACCAGCCTCTTTAGATCACAGATACCCACCTCCCGCCTGGCCTCTCCAAGCTCTTCTGCTCTTCTGATGGTGGCATATTAGCTCCCTGTTGCTGCTACAACAAGTGACCACACCACCAGTGGCCCGAGGCAGCAAAGATTTGTTATCTCACACTTCAGAAAGCAGGTCAACATGGAAATATTCCTTCTGGAAGCTTGAGGGAAGAATCCATTTCCTCACCTTTCCACCTCTACAGTCTTCCTTGATTTATGGTCCTTTCCAGACATGAGACTGTGTGACTTGCACATGTCACTGCAATTTCACCCTCACTGTCAACCCCACCAGCATCCATCCCTGGCTCCCATTTTACACGCAAGAACCTCAATAGCCAGCTATGCGAATGTCGGTTAAACACGAAATGCATGAATGGATGTGAGGGAGGAGAGCCAGAGATGGGAAATGTTTCCAAGTGACTCTGTTATGACCCCGCACTAAACCCAGGGGCAGACCCACAGACATTGCAGGAAACAGAGGTGGCGAATCCTGCCCCAGTGGGCCTTGGTATCCCATGAGGGAGACCGGACGCAAAACAAGAAAGATGCTGGTTAGATGTGACACGCTTTACTGGGGGTCAAGACGGAGAATCTGCTCCATGCTGCCCCTACAGCTCAGGGGAGAGAGGCTCCAACGTCTAGGACCAGGGCTCACCGCAACCATTTGGTGTTGTAAAGTTAACTCCAGGAACCATGGTTTCTTCTCCGCGTAGTTTTGTGTTTGCTTTTTAAAGACTAGTCTTGCTCTGTAGCCTCAGCTGCCCTGGAACTCTCTATGTAGCCCAGGATTTCCTTAACTTGAAACTCCTACTTGGGCTTCCTCACTATAGAGGTTACAGGCGTGTGCCTCCATACCCAGTCCAGAAGCAGTTGAAGCCAACTAGAGCCATGGTTTTGAAGCTCCACCGTAGTTAAGTAAGCTTTTAGTTAGACAGGATCCAGAGCGGGGGGGGGACGACGGGACGGGATGACACATTCTAGCTCAGCCTCTTTGACCAGCATGTAACTCACCTCTGGTCCTGTGACTCCCTCCTCGGCAATCCAAGGAACCTTACAGAATTCCTAGGGCTCAGCAGAGCCTGGTCAGGAAATGGATGGCAGTCACCCTTTCTAAAAGCTACATCCCATTCACCTCTTGACAATCAGTGAAGCCATCATCTCATGATGAGGAATCAGTGGCGTAGAGGGATTGATAGTGGAAATAAACACTGATAAATAAATAGTTGCTTGAAAGTTGCTTCCCGTGCCAGGGATTGAACCCTTGTGCATGCTAAGCAGGCACCCTCTACTGCTGAGCTACAGCCCCAGACGTGCTTGGAACTTGATGAAATAAAAGGGAAGTCTGGCCCCTGTCTGCCTGTCTAGCCCCATCCCTACACACACACACACACACACACTCACACACACACTCACACACACACTCACACACACTCACACACACATGTGATATCACAGCCATAGATCCTATCTATTAGGATGTTGCCATCCTCAGGGGCCCAGCCCGACCTGTCATGCCTTGTGACAAGATCTGAGTTGAGTTTTAATGCCACGTCCTCAAGGAAGCTGTCCCTGGCTTGTGGCAGGCTCCCACAGCATGGACAGTTGTGTGAGCCGTGCCAGGCGTGTGGTGGACGCTGCTTTTCCATTTCTAGTCACAGCCCCCAGCAGAATCTGCCGCCGAGTCAGAACTCGGGAAAACATTTGCCACACAAATGGAGGAGCAGATGGATGAATGACCTCGCTTGGGGTGGCAGCAGGGATTTGAACTTGGGCAGCGGGTTCGCAGAGCCCCTCCCTCTCTCTTAGCCCTTTGCTGCACAGCCGTTCATGGAGCTGTTGTCTAAGCTAGCCTGGGCTCAGGAGGTGGGGAGGTTGAGCCCTTGCAGAAAGCAATAGTCTCCAATCCTGAGGTTTAGGACACCATTCTTGATGAGGATGGGTGGGTGGAGGGTTTTTGGCAACGCTGGCGATGCGGGGTTGGCATGTGGGTGTGAGAGCAGCTGCAGCGGGGGTTGGGGGGAGGATGGAGGACAGGCAGGGGACCCGGTAGGCACGCACGGAAAGGAAGAGAACTTCAAGGGCAGCCCTCAGGCACACCCACGGGAGAAGCTGGGAGAAGAAGATGCCAGGGAGGAAACGAGCTGTCAGGGCCCAGAGGAGAGGAGGAGACGTGGGAAAGCGCAGTGTCATGGAAACGGGAGAGGGAGCCTGTCCATCTCCAGGAAGAGGCAGCGGCGTCCGGGCGGGGCAGCAGGGAGGGTGGGAGCAGGAGCGGGGAGACCCAGGGCCACCTGTCCTGCTGGGATGGCCTCGTCTTGACCTTTCGCAACTGAGGACCACGAGCTCAGTAAACTTCACTGAGAGTTTGAAGCCGCCGAGGGGACGGGGGAGGCTGAGTGGGCGCTTGCACGGCTTCAGGAGGAAATGCAAGGAGACCACACATTTCCGGATTTGGCAGAGCAGAAGAGGGATGGGGGGGGGGGGGAGGCGGCACGGTGAGGACAAGTGAGATGCTCGCGTGGGCTGGCAGGCGCCTGGGAAGAGCCTGGGAGGAAGCAGCCGAGGAATCAGAAGGAGGCCAGGTCGTGGGCGGGCATGCGTGCACCAGGCCCGGCTGGAGCTGCTGATGAATCAGCATTCAGCAAACCCAGTCTGAGAGAGGCGGGAGATCCCTGATGGGGCGCTGAGCCCGGCTTCTTTCCTTCCAGGGGTGAGGAGCTTAGTCCAGCTTCACACTGGGGGTTACCACGGGGAGGAGAGGATGCCCTAGGCTGGGCTCAGGCTACTGGATACAGCCTCCTGCTAGGGTCCACCTGAAAGGCCCTTGTCACCTCTGTGACCTGGGGCACCTGGCAGACCCAGTACTGGACCTGGAGCCCAGTCTGAAGCCACCACTAAGGGACTCCACGGGGAAGCGCAATTCTCCAAAAGGTTCTACACGTGCCTTGGTTCACACCCCAGGAGAGGATGCGAGCCCGCTTCTGCGTTTTGGAATACGAAGTACACACTAGCGAGCGGCTGTGGGAAGGGGGAGGGTGGGTGGTTTACAAGGGCTGGGGACGTGCTTGCCTAGCATGGGACGAAGCACGACATTGGGCTCACACCTGTTCTCGGCCATGGGAGGCGAGAGGAGCAGAGGGTCCGTGGCACACTCATCTGCACACCAACGATGAGGCTGCCCTGGGTGACTTCGTGGGACTTCGTCTCTAAATAAATGCATACATGAGCCAGGCGGTGGTGGCGCACGCCTTTAATCCCAGCAGAGGCAGGCAGATCTCTGTGCGTTTGAGACCAGCCTGGTCTACAAGAGCGAGTTCCAGGACAGCCTCCAAAGCAATACAGAGAAACCCTGTCTGGAAAAAAAAAGTAAATAAATAAATAGATACATGTTTAAGAAGTGGGGTTTTTTTTTTTTGTTGTTGTTTTTTAAAAGGCCATAAACAGTGAGTAATGGGGAAAATATGATTGGAATACATTGTGAGTGTGTGCATGGAAATGTTATAATGAAGCCCATTACTATGGGTAGCTAAATATGCTAATAAAACATTTTTATAAGGGCATAAAGGAAGCTACTAAGAATTATCAAAGAAACCTACGATATGGAAAGCTAATTTTCTTATTTATGTATTTATGTATGTATGTATTTATGGGTATAGTAGAAGTCAGAGGACAACATGTAAGAGTCTGTGCTTTCGGGGCTGGAGAGATGGCTCAGAGGTTAAGAGCACTGGCTGCCCTTCCAGAGGTCCTGAGTTCAATTCCCAGCAACCACATGGTGGCTCACAACCATCTGTAGTGAGACCTGGTGCTCTCTTCTGGCCTGCAGGCATACATGAAGTGCTGTATACATAATAAATAAATTCTTAAAAAAAAAAAGAGTCTGTGCTTTCCTTGCCTGTGTGTTCTGGGGTTTGAACTTGGGTCTTAAGGTTTGGTGGCAAGCACCCTCATCCACTGAGCCGTCTTTCCAGCCCTCTGTCCCTTACCGTGCATGGTTATTACCATGTTACAATCTATGGTGTTGTTTAATACAGGTGACAAAGGAACACATGGGACCCTTCGGGAACCCCTCCCTCCTCTTACAATCTTCCCCTCAAACACCAGGACCTAAGGAAAAAGAAAATTTTTACACTTAACCTTGTCCTCTCTACTCGGCTAACATCTTGCCAGGTCTAAGAGGCGCCAGCGAGTTCCACACAGCCTGGACTGCGATGGAGCAACCAGGAACCCCAGGGCAATGGCAACACCCCAGCTTTCTCAGGTCCCCCAAAGATGGCCAACGCCCCCCCCAGGTCAGCAGGAAGCAGTCTTAAGAACTGGACTGTCCTTATTCCCTCGCCTGCCACGTCCAACACCCCGCCTCTTTTTAATAATAAGTAAAATGAAAGGTTCAGGCATCACACTGGCCGCCCCTGTTACCTGGCAGAATGCATTCAGGCAATGCTCTGGCCAGCCCAGGGTTCCGTGAGAACCAGTCTGCACACAGGTGCAAAGGACCCCTTTGAAGGACACACCTCCCACTTACGCTCTCCTTCTTATCACCTCGCTCTTCTTACCACTCTCTCCTCCCTCTCCATATTCTTCTCTTTCTCCCCCTCTCGCTCTCCCGACGCTATAATGAACTATGGTTAACTATGCACTCCACGGCTTGTGCTGTGTCGCACCGGTCCTGGTGCTGTGGTCCCGGTGTTGTGCTCGAGCTCGTGTTTCACCTTCTAACTTCTAATTTCTTTTTTGTTGTTTTTTGGTTTTTCGAGACAGGGTTTCTCTGCGGCTTTGGAGGCTGTCCTGGAACCCGCTTTTGTAGACCAGGCTGGCCTCGAACTCACAGAGATCCGCCTGCCTCTGCCTCCCGAGTGCTGGGATTAAAGGCGTGCGCCACCAACGCCCGGCTCTAATTTCTTACCTTATGCAAAATAACCACAGTGTGGGTCTGCAGACGCAGACGTTACAGCTCATGTGCGGAGGTCAAAGGACAATCTCAGACATCAGTCTTCACCACCTGCCTTGGTCACCGCTGCTGGCAGTAGGCTGGCCGGCCCATGAACTTCTCGGGGATTCTTGCCTTAACTAGGATTGCAGACACTGCTTACCGGTTACCATGCCTAGCTTTATGTGGGCTCTGGGACCCAAACACACGTCTCCATGCTTACGAGGCAAGTATTCTACCCACTGAGCCGTCCTCATCCTGGACCCGGCGAGTTCTGTCTATGGCCTCCAAGATCTTAAGGACATCTGTAGCAACTGTTCAAAGCCTCCGTGCGTACAGGGGCCACAGAGGTGATGCCTGAGGCCAAAGACTGGGAAAAACGGTTGCAGTAAACACCGTCTCCTGCATGAGCAGTGCTGCTGGGCTGCCGGGGCAGCAAGCTTGCTACCGCTGGATCTTCACAGCATCCAAAGATGCCAGGAATACTAATTATTATGTAAATTCTCCTAGTTCTTCAATGTGAGCAAAAGCATGCAAGCTTTAAAGTGAATTCTGGGCCCAAATATATCTGCAGCTGTGACCCGGAGGCGTGGGAGCTGGGCTCCCTGCTGTTGGGAGTCTTGATGGAGAGAAGGGGGGAGTTGCACGTTTTTTCCAGCATCACCCGCTAGACCTGCATCCGCCAGAAGCCCGTTGGCCCATTGAGAACCTTCACTTCAGCCTGCAAACATCGTCAGCCGCAAATCGGGTCTGCAGGGAAATCCTCACCTGCGATTGAGGCACCTCCTGGGCCGAGTTTCCCTTCCTGGCACTGTGTACTCATGTGCTGTGTGACTCCAGGATCAGCGCTGCTGCATCTCAGTCCAGAGGACCCAGGGAGCCTCAGATCTCTTCCCGCCCCTACACGACTCTTCCAGGAAGTGGGCCCGAGAGGCTGGTGCAGAACGCTGGCCAGAAGTCAGGGTTCCTACATATTTCTATCTGTGTTTTGTTCTGCTTCCCCCAGCTGGTCCCCTTAGAGGGTGGAGTGTAAGAAATGAAGTAAAACGTGTTTGTCCCAGAATGCTGCCCAACGGACAAGATCTTAAAAGCACCCCCAAACAAAAGCCTAAAGTAGTTGACCCAAGTCCCTTAAGAAGTGGTCACTCTGGAAGGATGCAGTGACTGGGCGGCCATCTCCAGAGTTTTCCTTCCTGGATGTGCGGATCTGAGGGAGGAAGGAGGAGAAGCCGGCCACAGGACGCTCGCCGGCTGTTTTCGTGTTATACCTAGGATGTTCAGCCTGGTCCCTGCGGGCCTTGTCCTCGTCTTGGGGGGGGGCAACCGAGGCTCTGAGCTGCCTAAGGACAGAGTCTCCAGGTTGGGTGGTTATGGGAGCTGGGAAGTGAGACCAGAGGAGGAGCCTGCAGCCGAATTACACATCCCAGCCTTGATTTAAAAGAAGAACACCCTGTGTCTCTGTGGGAGTTTCGTCTGCATTTGCTGGGTAACTGCTACCACACACACACACACACACACACACACACTAGACACGCCACACACACACACACACACACACTAGACACGCCACACACACACACACCACACACACACCACACACACACACTACACACACACACTACACACACACACTCACACACACACACTCACATACACCACACACACACTCACACACACACACTACACACACACACTACACACACACACTCACACACACACTACACACACACACTAGACACGCCACACACACTCACACTCACACACACGCACACTAGACACGCCACACACACACTCACATACACCACACACACACACTCACACACACTCACACACACACACTCACACACACACACTCACACACACACTCACACACACACCACACACACACCACACACACACCACACACACACACACACCACACACACACACCACACACACACACACACACTACACACACACCACACACACACCACACACACACACACACCACACACACACACACTCACACACACACACCACACACACTACACACACACACACACCACACACACACCACACACACTACACACACACACACACTAGACACGCCACACACACACTACACACACACACACTAGACACACACACTCACACACACATACTACACACACACACACTCACATACACCACACACACTCACACACACTCACACACACACTCACACACAACACACTCACACACACACACACACTACACACACACTCACACACACACACACTAGACACGCCACACACACACACTCACACACACACACACTACACACACACACACACTACACACTCACACACTAGACACGCCACACACACACACTCTCAGTGAGCTGGGCTGTAGCAGGAGCTGTGACATGGGTGACAACAGCTTCTACCTGCCTGGGACAGGGCTTAGAGAGCCTGACCCTATGGGAACACTAGACCTTGAGCAGAGACCCACTTCCCCTTCGGCCTGGGAGTAGGCAGCTGTAGACAATGTTTAGTAAAAACATGTTTACTAAAAACGATACAATAAGTTCCTGGGAAAGGCCTTCCCACGGAAACCGCCCTGACCTCGACCTTGTCCAAAGACTAACCGCACCTTCAAAAACCCACACACATCCACCTCTGGTGTCAGAGCAGAACCAGCCAGGGGAGAGGAGAGAGCAGAAGCTTTCTGGAGGGAGCCTTTCTTAGGAAGTTTTCTTGAACCTTTTTTGGGGGCCTGCTTAAAGTTTTCATTACATCGTTAAACGAGTCTCTGTGTTTTCAATACCCGACACCCTCCGCACGTTCTCGGACACAGGCCGCGCAGCAGACGTGACAACCACACACTAGACACACACACCACACACACACACTCTCGGTAAGCTGGGCTGTAGCAGGAGCTGTGACATGGGTGACAACAGCTTCTACCTGCCTGGGACAGGGCTTAGAGAGCCTGACCCTGTGAGCCGTCTCATGACAACAACTGAGGGCTCTGGGGAAACAGAGCTCCAAGAAGAGCTTGAAGAGAACCAGGATCCGTCATAGGGAACGGGGAATTCCAGAGTCACATAGCATTCAGAGCCCAGCCAGGCCCTTGTGAGACTGTCGAGCCCGAGCTGACACTTAAGAGCTAATGAATTATCTGGGCAGTCGTGGCACATGCCTTTAACCCCAGCACTCGGGAGGCAGAGGATCTTTGTGAGTTCAAGGCCAGCCTGGTCTGCAGAGAGAGTTCCAGGACAGTCAGAGCTACACAGAGAAACCTTGTCTCCAAAAAAAGTCTAATGAATTAATACAGAAGCATCTTTAAAATTGTGCATCTCAAAATACTAACCAAGTGTAGTCCTTTTTATCCTTCCAAGTCACCAGTGGTTCTCCTGCAAATTCCAGGGAGCACCTGTGCTCCCAAAGCCTTTCACGTGTCCCTAGAGAGCAAGTTTGAATGACACCCCCACTTGAAGCCCTTTTCGCGTCACTCACGATTAACCATTGCTTTCTGATAAGGTGCGCTTTGAGAGTCTCCCTGGTGTCCGTGCAGTAGCCGGCTCAGGTTTGGTGGGGTCTGGTACTTAGGACATGTAGGAGACCCTAAATGCTACTTTCTTGTTGCTGTGAGAAAATACTGACCAATGTAATGTAGCAAGGGATTATTTTGGCTCAAAGTTTGAGGGTGCACAGTCCATCATGGTGAGGGAGGCTTGGCCGAGAGAGCTCCTCCCAGTTAGGGCACCCAGAGCAAGAAGCGGCTGGTGATGTCTGTAGTCAGCACATAAAGAGAGGTCAGGGTGCACTCAGATTGTTTTCTGTTTTTTAATTTAGTCTGGAACCCCTGATCTGAGATGGTGTTACCTATGTTCAGGGCAGGCCGTGCCTCCTCAGTTAAACTTCTCTGGAAACAGCCTCATGGACACACACACAGACATGCACCGGGATAAGTCTGCATCCTGTAGGGCTGACAGTCAAGACTGGTCATCGCAGGAGCTTTCTTTACAAGAAAACAATCCGACTTCCGTATTGTTTGCAAACGACAGATGACCTCATGAACACAGCCCTAGGAAAGACAAGCCCGTGAAGGGCCTTCACCAGCTCCACGACGAATCAAGCCACCATGGCCCAGGAGGTTAATAACCACTGGCCCCATCTTACACATGTGGAGAGTGAAATTCCAAGACAAGAGGGTGCATGGTGACTGAACATACAATACTCAATGCATGATGATTGGACATACAATACTCAATCAATGCATGATGACTGGACATACAATACTCAATCAGTGCATGATGAATGAACATACAATACTAAATGCATGATGATTGGACATACAATACTCAATCAGTGCATGATGACTGAACATATAATAGTCAATGCATGATGAATGAACATACAATACTCAATGCATGATGATTGAACATACAATACCCAATGCCTGATGATTGGACATACAATACTCAATCAATGCATGATGATTCGACATGCAATACTCAATCAATGCATGGTGACTGAACATACAATACTCAATGCATGATGATTGGACATACAATACTCAATCAATGCATGATGACTGGACATACAATACTGAATCAATGCATGATGACTAAACATACAGTACTCAATCGATGCATGATGACTAAACATACAGTACTCAATCGATGCATGATGACTAAACATGCATGCTCAACCTTCACTGCTGAGCACTCTTGCCCAGCCTGCACCGGCAAACTGCTCATGGGCTCTCATCTCTTGGCTTCATGTTTGGGGGAATTTCCCAGCGTTCAAAGGGGAAAGAAAGAAGCAACACTGCCGTGAAACCAAATGGGATTGCAGAAAAGAACAGTCCATTCAGCAGGCCAGTCACTCCGTGTGGCCTTTGGAAGAGACCCAGGGATGTGGGGGCGGGGCTCACACAGATGTGAAATGCACGGGCTGCTGGCCGTAAGATGACATACTGTTTCAGAAGAGTTTTTTGTAATTGGGAGGATGCTCTAAAACAGCAGTAAAATCACCGTGCAGTAATTATGTCAATCGGAAACACACTTTCTATCATGGAACATGATGCCGTGGACATTACTGTATGCACCACGCTTTTGTATGATGGGCAGGTGGGGGTTAATTTAAATGAGCACCGACACATGTCCCTCAGGAATGTGTTGCAGTCTCACCGGGGAAAACAATTTTTCAGATCCGCTAAAACGTTGTGGAATGTTATTGGTCTATAGTTGGCAAAGTTATTGGGGTTTTTGTTGTTGTTGTTGTTTTGTTTTGTTTTTTCTCGAGGCAGGGTTTCTCTGTGGCTTTGGAGGTTGTCCTGGAACTCGCTCTGTAGACCAGGCTGGCCTCAAACTCACAGAGATCCGCCTGCCTCTGCCTCCCGAGTGCTGGGATTAAAGGCGTGCGCCACCACCGCCCAGCTAGCTGATGAAGTTATTGTGTGGTTATGTTATATTTATTATATCATATAATGAAACAGAAGGGAGAACAAACATTTCTGCCCCCCCAGGAGCCTGCACACTACAGAGGGGCTTGAGGAAGAGACCATGCAAAATACATAATAACGCCCAAGTCTGAGGAGGAAAACAAGCCAAGAAAGGAGGTTCGCCGTCTGCAGAGGCTTGTGTGCATGTGCGCGCACGTACGTGTGTGTGTGTGTGTATTTGTGTGTGCTTAAGTGTGTGCATGCGCGTGTGTGTGATAAAGGAATCTTTTAGCAGAGTTCTGAAGACGGTGAGGGAGTCACATGGCCACCCAAGAGTCACATGACCCCCCAGGTCAGGGCCTTCCACACAGAAGGACCAGCATGTACAAAGTCTCCCAGCAGGAGGAGAGTGGGGGGAGCAGACCCGTTGTGGATAAAGAGAGGTCAGCCAGGTGAGAGGCGTGGGCGATGCTGGCTTTGCCGACGATGGCGGGGAATCTCCCTCTGCTCAGAGCGGGGCAGGAGCTGAGCCGCTTGGAGGCTGCAAAGCAGGTGCCCATCCCACTTCCGTTTTAGCGGGACCCCTCTGTGGGATGATGAGAGAGAGAGGACCAGGGGGGAATGAGAGAGACCTCAAGAATGCGGGCAGCGGGGATGAATCCGGGCAGCGGTGAAAATGACCCGTTTCCAGCTGATGGGGCCGGAGAAGACGAGAAGTGGGGACAGAATAGAGTGAGGACGCCTCTGGTACTTCCAGCCCAAGGCACTGGGGAGCAGGGTGCCTAGAAGAGGAGGAGAGGCTGGTCACAATCTCAAGTTTCCGCATATTCTTTTTTGGGGGGATTTGGAAGTGGTGTTTCAAGACAGTTTCTCTGTGTAAAACATGCTTTGTAAAACAGGCTGGCCTCGGCCGGGCGTTGGCGGTGCACGCCTTTAATCCCAGCACTCCGGAGGCAGAGGCAGGCGGATCTCTGTGAGTTCGAGGCCAGCCTGGTCTACAGGAGCTAGTTCCAGGACAGGCTCCAAAGCCACAGAGAAACCCTGTCTAGAAAAACCAAAAAAAAAAAAAAAAAAAACTGGCTGGCCTCGATCTTACAGAGATCCGCCTGCCTCTGCCTCCCGAGCCTGGGATTCAAGGTGTGTGCTGGGATTAAAAGTGTGCGCCACCACCCAGCTAATTTTTTTGGGGGGTGACTTTCAGCATATTCTGTTTGATCTTTCCCAAGCCAGCAGCTGTCTGGATGCAAAGGACTGGACTTCTTATGGGAGACAAGGAAAGAAAAATCGAATTATCCATCACTCTTGCCATTCAGGGAAGCTGTCCAGGGGCTGACAATGAAGTTTGACGTCACTGACGTGAGGCATAAAGCTGAGGAGAAGTGACAGGTGAGGAGCAAGCAGTGTCCCCAGAAAGGAGGGTGTGACCCTAGGTAAAGTAAGCCTGGAGAAGGAAGGAGTCAGTGGATCAACGAGAAGATGGCCTCTGGTGACCTTGTCCGCAGCAACGAAGGGGGCTCGTGGGAGTGGGTGTAAGGGGGGACGGGGAGAGCTTGAGGCAGCATGAACAGTCACCTTTCCCGCAGACACACGTAAAGAAGGGGACCAGAATGTGGGGGGGGGAGGTCTAGAAACAGCTTGTATGCAGGGGGAAATGCTAACACATCCCCACAATGACAGCAGAGGCTGCAGAGTGAGGGCTGGCGTGATGCCAGAGAGAAATAAGAGGCAAGCAGCCTGGTGGGCCGGAGTGGGTGGGCATGCCTAGGGCTTTCACAGGAAGGAAGGAGGGTTGCGTAAAGGGAGATTCACGCTCCAGGCTGTCAAGGCGCTGGGTAAGAGAGGAAGCCCTGAGGTAGGTAGGGGGCAGAGGAGGAAGGAGTTGGGGTGAAGGACAGTGGCAAGCGGAGTGTCTGATGGTGGCAGCTGCTCGTTGCCCCAAGTCCCTTGCCAGGCAGGGACCCCATTTCCCAGCTTTCAACTAGCTGTATCCGCGCAGCCCAGTCAGCCAGTTCCGCGCCACTGGCACACATGGAATTTGTTTCCCACCTCTACCCCATCCCCATTCCTCCAATGTTGACATACAACAGCCCAGCTCCAAACACCAGAGCACACACGGGCCGCAGAGGCTGCTTGGCTCTGCTGCGTAGCCCTTCCTCGGAGCACCGGTTTTAACTAAGAAGGTGAAGAAAAACGACCCGACCGTATCAAAGCAACAGAGTGCTGAGTTATGGTCTAGCAGCGAAAGCACACACCCCCTTTCCTCACCGGATTGGAGGACACATCCAGCAACCGGCCCTGTCAGTGCCCTGCTTTGCAAATAAGGCTGAGCCTAAACACTGTTTTGCATCCGGCGTCTGTGGTGAGAGGCTCTCTGGGATTTCTGGGTGTCCCACCACCTCTGTGGCCAGCCCTGCTTTGCACATCTGGCAGACCCGAAGATGGGGCATGGCATTCCCATAGACGCCTCGATTCAGGGCCACCCACCACTAAGGCAGGCAGCGAGCCAGGCTGTTGCAGGGGACTGACTGATCTGAAGTTCCTTTTTGGAAGCTCCTCGCGTCTGGCATCTTCATACCGCAGTGACTTGCCCCGTGCTGTAGCAGAGGTGGATGGCGGCGGGGGGGGGGCGACACTCCGGATCACCTTGCCCTAGACAGCATTCCCAAACACGGCGTTCAGGGCTGAGCCTCTGCCCTCCCAGCTCAGGGTTCAGGAGAGCAGTCACCCGGCCGCACCTAGACGTGGGCCTCTCCCCACTCCGCCCTGTCTGGGCCTCAGCAAAGCCACCTGTTTCCTGTCCTTGGCCCGGGCAAGCCGGTGCCCCCGGCCTGGACAGACAGAGCCACAGCTGCAGCTCCCCTCCCCCACGGCCTGTGCAGCAGCCACACCCGGAACGCCAACCTGGCGGCTCTCTGACTACCGGGACCAGGAATGCCACTGGGGGACTCGGATGCCGCTGCGGGGCGAGGGTGTGAGCTGGGACCGGCTGCTTCGAGCCAGGTCCTTTAGAGGGGGGGAGGGGCCGCTCACCCAAGCCAGCTCGGGGGTGGGGGGAGCATCAAGAGGCGGGCAGGAGGGATGAAGCCAGCAGTGACGGGCGGGCGGGCTGCCCCTGCCGCTGCCCCTGCCCCTGGGAACGTGTGGGCGCCGCTTTCCACCCCGCAACCACCTCCTGGGGCCCTCTCCCAGTCACATGCGCCTCCTCGCTGGAAGCCGTGCGAACGGAGGTTCAGGGAAGCTGTGTCATCGAGGCAAGGTCGCACAGCCCTGAGCTTCTGATCGAGGCAAGGTCGCACAGCCCTGGCCTTCTCACAGTACTAGAGCCACGCGAGAGCGGCCTCTTTCCTGATGGGGAAAGAGGAGGCCCCGCGGCACCCACTCCCCCTAGGGCGGCCTCATCAAACGGTCTCCAGCTCAGCAGGACCTTGAGTAAAAAAGGCTGAAATCTCCGGGAGACTGCGCCGTGCTCTGAGAGGGAAGGGAAGACCTGGACTCTCAATGATCAGCGCAGGATGGGGCCTCACTTGGGCTTCCACCGGGGCTGGCTCTTCTGCTCCCCCTGTCCCTTCTCCTGGGGCCCAGGAAGAGGAGAGGTGGGACAGAGCTGTCAAACGCATAACCACGCCCCGGTTGGACTGGACACACAAATCCCCGGGGGATGGGTTATGACCAGCCCCGGAGCCAAGGAAGGGGAAGAGAGGGTCCAGATGGTTGAGCGCCCCCATATCTGGGGAAGGCAGCCGATGAGCTGACTCCTGCAGCAGGCATCTGCAGCCTGCTGTGACCCCCAGCTGGTGGCAAACTTACGTGCCGCCTTGCGCTCACAGAGAAGGGCACCTTCGTGGCTGAACTAGCAGTCACTTGCCGCGAGACTGAGAGAGCGGAGAGTGTGGATGGACCGGGAGCCGACAGTGTGGATGGACCGAGAGTGTGGATGGACCGACAGTGTGGATGGACCGAGAGCCGACAGTGTGGATGGACCGAGAGTGTGGATGGACCGGGAGTGTGGATGGACCGGGAGTGTGGATGGACCGGGAGCCGACAGTGTGGATGGACCGAGAGTGTGGATGGACCGGGAGCCGAGAGTGTGGATGGACCGACAGTGTGGATGGACCGACAGTGTGGATGGACCGAGAGTGTGGATGGACCAGGAGCCGAGAGTGTGGATGGACCGGGAGCCCAGAGTGTGGATGGACCGGGAGCCGAGAGTGTGGATGGACCGGGAGAGTGTGGATGGACGGAGAGTGTGGATGGACGGAGAGTGTGGATGGACCGGGAGCCGAGAGTGTGGATGGACGGAGAGTGTGGATGGACCGGGAGCCGAGAGTGTGGATGGACCGGGAGCCGACAGTGTGGATGGACCGGGAGCCGAGAGTGTGGATGGACCGGGAGCCGACAGTGTGGATGGACCGAGAGTGTGGATGGACCGAGAGTGTGGATGGACCGACAGTGTGGATGGACCGGGAGCCGACAGTGTGGATGGACCGGGAGCCGACAGTGTGGATGGACCGGGAGCCGACAGTGTGGATGGACCGGGAGCCGACAGTGTGGATGGACCGAGAGTGTGGATGGACCGACAGTGTGGATGGACCGAGAGTGTGGATGGACCGGGAGCCGACAGTGTGGATGGACCGGGAGCCGAGAGTGTGGATGGACCGCTCCTCCTCGGTGCCTGTCTCCCGGAAACAAACAGATCCGCTGTGTCACAGGGGCTGCACCCGTCCAGGAGCCCTTGATCGCCTAACCCCAGGCCTGACAGCGGCGCCATTTCTCAGGACGGCTGTATTTGGGCTTATAACCCTCAGTTCACACTCATACACAGTTCACACTCACACACACACCAGTTCACACTCACACACAGTTCACACTCACACAGTTCATATTCTTACACACAAAGTTCACACTCATACACACAGTTCACATCCTTACACGTACACAGTTCACACTCACACACACACCCAGTTCACACTCATACACAGTTCACACTCTTACACACAGTTTATATTCTCACACATACACAGTTCACACTCTCACAGATATCCCCAGTTCACACTCATACACAGTTCACACTCACACACATACCCCCAGTTCACACTCATACACAGTTCACATTCACACACCCCCAGTTCACACTCATACACACAGTTCACATTCTTACACGTACACAGTTCACACTCACACACCCCCAGTTCACACTCATACACACAGTTCACATTCTTACACGTACACAGTTCACACTCTCACACACATATACACAATTCACACTCACACACACCCAGTTCACACTCATACACACAGTTCACATTCTTACACGTAGAGTTCACACTCTCACACACATATACACAATTCACACTCACACATACCCCCAGTTCACACTCATACACACAGTTCACATTCTTACACGTACAGAGTTCACACTCACAGACATATACACAATTCACACTCACACGCCCCCAGTTCACACTCATACACACAGTTCACATTCTCACACGTATACACAGTTCACACTCATACACACAGTTCACACTCACACAGGTCACACTCACACATACACACAGTTCACACTCACACAGTTCACACTCACACATAGTAACAGAGGAGTAAACAGAGGAGCGTCTTTTTTTCAGAAGGATTAGGGGTTGAACTGTGAAGGGACTGAGCTTCTGTCAGCACGGGGTAGCTGCCTGCCCCAAACATGTCTTGTGCAGCATAGCAGGGAACATGCATCAACTCCAAATAGAAAGTCTATGTTGCTGGCTGGTGACTGCACAGGGAACTTGCCCAAATCATGCAGCCCCGAGCTTCACTGTTGTTTTGTCTTTTAGGCACAAAAGCCACATCCTGGTTGGCATGCTTCAGTTAGAGGGAACAGTCACTGGAATCTGAACCCCTGGGAAGGCTCCCGCTCACACTGGTCCACATGGTGGCTACAACTAGCAGCTGCAGGTGAGACAGCCCGGTGGGTCCTGGTGACCTCATGCAGACGCCACCTCCTCTGCAGGCAACTGGACCTGGACATGAGCGTGCTCACAGAGGCATTCCTGCTGGGTGTGATGTCTAAAGGACCGAGGTGGCGTGGCGAGGCTGAGGGGCGCTCAGTGAGGCCTTCTGGGTAACACTGCAAGTCACAGTCCCTACCTGCCCCTGCAGGAGTCCCAGCCTTCAGCAACAGTTAGGAAGCCAATGCCGGGCGCACTTGACAGAAGCCTAGAGAAAGGGTAAGAGTTCAGTCAGATCTCCGAGGCCCTGTGCCTCTCGCCTCCTCGCTGTCCAGCTTCTGCCCCTCCTTGCTGGATGACAGTGGCCCAGACACCACACTTGTCAGGTGTCTCACCACGTAATAGCACCAAATGAGGTATACCCCAGTTCACACTCATACACACACAGTTCACACTCTCATACACAGTTCACACTCTGATACACAGTTCATATTCTTACACACACACACAGTTCACACTCTCATACACAGTTCACATTCTGATACACAGTTCATATTCTTACACACACACACAGTTCACACTCATACCCCCAGTTCAGACTCCCATACATACCCCCAGTTCACACTCTCACACATATACACAGTTCACACTCATATACACAGTTCACACTGTCACACATACACATAGTTCACACTCGCACACAGTTCACACTCATATACACAGTTCACACTGTCACACATATACACAGTTCACACTCACACACAGTTCACACTGTCACACAACACACAGTTCACAGTCATATACACAGTTCACACTGTCACACATACACACAGTTCACACTCATATACACAGTTCACACTGTCGCACATACACACAGTTCACACTCATATACACAGTTCACACTCACACACAGTTCACACTGTCACACATATACACAGTTCACACTCACACACAGTTCACACTGTCACACATACACACAGTTCACACTCACACACAGTTCACCCTCTCACATGTACATACAGTTCACACTCACATATCCCCACTTCACACACATACACACAGTTCACACTCACACAGTTGACACTCTCACACATACATACAGTTCACACTCTCACACATATCCACATATCCCCAGTTCACACTCATACACACAGTTCACACTCTCATACACAGTTCACATTCTGATACACAGTTCATATTCTTACACACACACAGTTCACACTCATACCCCCAGTTCACACTCCCACACATACCCCAGTTCACACTCTCACACATATACACAGTTCACACTCATATACACAGTTCACACTGTCACACATACACACAGTTCACAGTCATATACACAGTTCACACTGTCACACATACACACAGTTCACACTCACATACACAGTTCACACTCTCACACATACACACAGTTCACAGTCATATACACAGTTCACACTGTCACACATACACACAGTTCACACTCATATACACAGTTCACACTGTCACACATACACACAGTTCACACTCACACACAGTTCACAGTCATATACACAGTTCACATTGTCACACATACACACAGTTCACACTCACACACAGTTCACACTCTCACACGTACACAGTTCACACACATATCCTCAGTTCACACTCATACACACAGTTCACACTCTCACACATACACACAGTTCACACTCACACACAGTTCACACTCTCACATGTACATACAGTTCACACTCACACATATCCCCAGTTCACACTCATACACACAGTTCATATTCTTACACATACACAGTTTACACACATACACACAGTTCACACTCACACACATGCACACACTGTTACAAAACAGAGTTAAGTCTGTACCCTACTGTGCACATCACAGCCTTAGGTGCTGAGCTGGGGGAGGTCTAACACACATGCGTGCACACACACACGCACACACAGACACATGACACCCATTTCAAGAGTAAAACATTGTGATCATGTGCTTTTAAAATTAAGAATGACATCCTAAGCGTTGTTTAAAAGGAAAGAAAGAATTGTTCAAAGTAAATGTTCAGAGTGTTAGCACACAGACGTTTCCCACGTAGTTCAGAGTCCAAGAGGGGAAAATACACGAAGAAGGAAACCAAACCAAACCAGAAGGCGGTGGGCGATGGGGTGGGATGATGGGATGATGGGATGATGAGATGATGGGATAGGATGGGATGGGTGGGGTAGGATGATAAAGTGAGAAGATGGGCTGGATGGGATGATGGGATGATAGAATGGGATGAAGGTATGGATAGGATGGGATGATGGAGTGATGGGATAGGATGAGGTGATGGGATGATGGGATAGGATGGGATGATGGGTGAGGTGATGGAGTGGGATGATGGGATAGGATGGGATGATGGAGTGGGATGATGGAGTGGGATGATGGAGTGGGATGATGGGCTGGATGGCCTGGGGTGGGGTGGGGAGAAATGAGATAAAGGGAAAACAGGAAGTTTTGCTCCTGCTTGGCTCACCACATACACTGGCCTCTGACCTCCTTCCTGACAGGGACTGAGCACCTACTATGTGCAGATTCCTTATTTCTCTCACCTGTTCGTTTGCACAGTGTAGTGAGAAAGGGCATGCTCAGCTCCACGCTGTACACGAAATACCCGAGGATCCCGGAGGAAAACGACATGCACGAGGGCCAGACGGGAACCAGAGCAGGGAGCAGACTCTGCTTGCTCCCTGAGCCCTCATCCTCGCAAGCCTCCATCGTTCGACGGCCTTCATGGGGGCTCCTGGCGTCTCATCTGGCTCTGGAACCCCTCGTGCTAACCTCTGACCCTGACACACACCGGGCTTCCTCAACACATGCTCAGTGACAGAGAATACAGGGCTCGGGGAGAACCTACTTCTCCGCTACTGAAATGGAACAAGAGAAAGAGGCTGCGGCCGCCGCTCGTTTCCGCGTGAGCTGCGCTTTGGTCCCAGCAGACAGATGGCGTAGCTGTGCTTGTGATCTCGTCTGTGGATGTCCCAGCAAGAGAGACCACGGGAGAGACCTAGGCGCGCTGTGTGGGGCCAGCCTGGTCCTGCCACCATGGCTCTGGTGGCGGATGCTTTCCACCCTCTGCTGCCCGCTCCTGCCGGCTGCTCCCAGGAACTACTCTGAAAACTCCACCAACTTTGAAAACAATCCCCGGAGCTTGGGTCCCACCCTAGAGATTCTGGAATTAGTTGGACTGGAATGGAACCCAGGCAGCAAAATATATTAAAATCCAAAGTTTATGGCCCAGAGACTATTTCACCTTCAAAATTTCGAACCACTACAGGCCCAGGCCCACTGCGGGGGAGGAGAGAAATCACTCACCACGCGGCACTGTGCGTTTCCTGCCCACAGCACTGAGGGGCTTAGCAAGCTGCCATTACTAAGGAGCAGAGCCATGAAGGGATCCAAATCTGACTTTGGAATTCCTGCAGTCCCTATGGGACACACGAAGCCTGCTCTTCCAGGGTCCCCTGGACTTCACAGTGTGAGCTTCTAATGGGAAACTCTTCCCATTGCCTGGTCCCAACCCCCAAAATGGCGGTGCCACTGACAATGTTCTCAGTGACAGTCAGGGCTCAACCCAGGCTGGACTCTGACCGGGCAAACAGGAGCCAGTGTTCCTCAGGAGCCTTGTCAAGTGGTCTCTGCTCTCAGGAAAAGCCATTACTTTCTTATCTGCCCACCGTGGTCCCCTGCTGTCCCTCACCTCTGGAAAGGGCATCTCGTCTCCTGTTAACTCAGACAAGCTTGCAACACAGCAAAGCCCCGCGTTGGTCCCCACACTGTTGCGGCTAGCAGGCTCCCTCTTGCTGCTCCCTGTCTTTAAAACTGGCAGGACTCCCCTACCACACTTGCTATCCATCCTCTCTGTCCCAGGAGAGAGAGAGAGAGAGAGAGAGAGAGAGAGAGAGAGAGAGAGAGAGAGAGAGAGAGAGAGAGAGAGAGAGAGCGCCTTGGCAGTTCGGGTAAACCTTCCTTTCCACCAGAGCAGCCTGCTTTGGAGGCCTGGCTCGCTGTGGCCCTCACCTACGTCTGCCACGTCTGCCACTAAAGCCCGTAGAGACCCTGGTTCCCGCCCGCCCTACAGGGGTCCTGCCCCTCCTAATCAAACAAGAATGCCAGGTGCAGATCATTGCCACCCCCCACAGTCCCGCCCAAATTTTAGAGCCCGCCTCTCCAGTTGGTTCTCCTCCTGCTGCTCTTGGCATGGTCCCTCCTTGCCTACCGGGGGAGTGAGCATCCTCGCCGAGCGTATACCCCCTCTCTCTGGCTCCCCGGACCCTCGATGAAGGTTGTGCCCATATGTCACCTGCATGATCCTGGGTGCCGTGTCACGTGACCCTGGGCATCTCCCTGACAGGTCTCAGCCCCAGTGAGGAAGCCCTTGGATTGAGACCCCCTCTGCCACAGCACTCACCGCTCACCACAGGCTGCCCTCCCTGTGTCTCCCGAGCTACTGGGACCCTGCTTACACCCCCCTTCCCTGAGTCTCTCCCGCCAACTCGCTCTGCTCCGGGAAACTGGGCACTGCCAGCATTTGTGGAAATCTCCCTTCTCCCCTCAAACTAACCATGGGTTCTGTCCCCCCCTCTTAAAACTGGGTGCTTTGACTCCCCTTGCCTGTCTCCCTCCAGTTCTTAACCTTCCTGCTCTGCCTCATGCCGCACTCACCAGATTCTCCGGGCAGAAAGCCACGACTCTGCCTAAGACTAAGCTGCACCCGCAGCCCTGGGCCCTCTCCCCTTTTGACTTGGATTTAGAGGACCAAGCCCCTCCCCAAGAACTTCCTCAGCCTGACCCACCAGCACCTCCGCCTCCTCTGAGGGGTACCTCCCAAACCTCACCCCCTGGCACCCTCCCACTGGCTCCACCCCTTATCCTGACTCCCTCTCTGCCTCCAGCAGCTCACGCCCATTCCTGAACACATGGTCTTTATTCCCTGGGGGGGAGGAGGGGGAGGGTGGCTCCGATGACCCCTCTAACTTCACCTGAGAATTCAGCTTCCTTACCCAGGCTTGTAGCCTCACCTGGCGTGACCCCTAGGCTATTCTTTTCTCTGCTCTCAGCCCCAAGAGAGAGGAGTCTGGAGGGTAGCCAAGCCCATGCAGACAGTGTTACTGCACCTCATGGACGATGCCCGTGGGGGCCTTGGAGGTTCCCTGGGCCACTGGGATTCCCCGCTGGGATTACCAGGTTAAGGCTGAAAATCAGTTCCCTGGTAGGGTGGCCTAGGACGGAGTGGGTGGGTACTCTTAACTGCTCAGACTCCAAAATGCCTCGCAAATTTTGACAAGCTGAGAACCCTACCCGGTCCCTTACCCAGCTTTCAAAGGCTGTCCTTGTCACACCAAGCTAGATCCTAATTCTCCAGGGGACATGCTTGTCCTCGACTTCCCTTCCCAGCATGCTCCTGATCTTCGAAGAAAACTTAAGACACTAGATGATGACCCTCAGCCGCCTCCGAGAGACCTGCTGGTTGTGGCGGTTAATGGAAGGGAGGAGCAGGGAAAGATGGAAAGGGTTTCCTCCTGCTGTGCTGAAACACCAGCTCCTTCCTGGCGGCTGCCCCGAGGCTTCAGAGAAGATGGGGTACCCGAGGATTCCACCTGGAGTCTGCTTCCTGCGTGGCAATTTCACTGAGGAAGAAACACACTCTATCTCGCCTGCTGCTGAGACCCTGCCAGACTGTGGGCAGGCAGGATGCTGATTGGAGGGTGGACTGTCCCTCTGTGTCCCCGCAAGCTCCTACTCCACAGGAAACTCTCTCTGATGATGACGCTCTGGATCCTCTGCTATCAACAAAATGGTCAAGATTACCACAGGGGAGTCTAGGGTGACTGTTCAGGCAGCGAGTTCGTCTCTCTCAGTTTTAATGGATTCGGGAGCTACTTGGTCCCCATCATTCCTGATTTCTCCGGTGGTAAAGCCTATCCTCCTCTGTGACGGGTGTTGAAGCCCAGCCCCACCAGCCTAATGGCTCCCACCAGCTGCTCTTGGGATTTGTAACGCGGCTGTCCTTGTTATGCAGCCAGGAGAGTCTAAAACCTTTCCCTCCTCTGTGTCTCTCATGTCACCATTCTAGACCTTGGGGACACCCACATACCCAGGACCTCTTTGCCTTCACCTGGAAGGACCCCAATTCAGGAACAGTGTCTCAGCTTGCGGTCCCTCTGTCTCTGTCTCTGTCTCTCTGTGTGTGTGTCCCTTCACTCTGTCTCAAGGGTCTCCTGTCACACAAGAGCCTCTCCACTTTGTCCCCTTCTAAGCTTCTTCAACTTTTCACCTCACCTTTCTAGAAAAATCCTGATGTCTCACTTGATTCCCACTCTCCTCATTCCTTCCCAAGACCGCTACCCTCACTCACTCATGCCTAGAGTCCCTTGAGACTTACCTACAAAAACCCACAACTTCCCCTCCGTTGTCCTGACCGTGCTTGGTTCGCAGACGGACAGACAGCCACCTCTCAGCTCCCCTGGCTCCTGCCAAGCAGCGGGCTTGACCAGGCTGTAGAGTCTGTATGAGCCCTGGCTTCCCGGAAGGCCGAGCTCATAGCCCTCACCAGAGCTCTCATCTTACCAAGAGACAATGCATACACAGATTCTAAATATGCGATCCACATCACCATGGGCAGGAGAGGGGCTTTCTCATGTCCTGTATTTCATAATTTATCTGTTTTTATTTCATGTGCTTTGGTGTTTTGCCATGGAACTGGAGTTACGGGCAGTTGTGAGCTGTCGTGTGGGACCTGGGAACCGAACTCAGGTCCTCTGGAAGAACAGCCAGTGCTCTTAACCACTGAGCCAACTCTCCCCGCCCCACGGGATGTAACCCTAAAGCTGCTAGAATAGACACCTCTGATCTTCCAGAGTCATTCGCCGTCGAGGTCACCAGGTCCCTACTGAAGACAGAGCTTTGGGACATGCTTTTGCTGACAGAGTTGTTGTTAATGAGGCCAGCCGACACCCCGCCCTTCTTCCTGTATTCCACTGTTGGCCCCTCCAAGCCTAACTCCTACCCACTCAGAGTCCTGAGGACAGCCCCCGAGGCCGTGGGAGTTGTTATGGGCCCTCGGTGCTGGCTCCTTCTACGGGACAAAGCCCCTCCTAACAACTGTCCACAAGTCCTTATGCATGGGGGGGGCTCGGCCACTTCTGTTAGCCCTACCTCTCGTCCTCCACCCCAGCCTTTCCGCCCCCTATAAACTGTCACGGGGGGGGGGGGACACTCTGCCTATACTCAAACCTCCCCACAGGCTTGTGACCCCCTCCTTCCTTCAATCCCCATCCATTCTGAGGCAATCTTCCAAAGGAGGACAGGCAGATAGATTTCACACACCGGCCTCTTAACAAGAGAAACATAAATAAGGCTCCTTACTATGACAGACGCTTCGCTTCCTCAGGGTGGGCAGCTCAGGTGAGGAAGTGGTCTGTTCTCACCTCACAAATGACACTTTACCCAGATTTGGGCTTCCAGGATCCATACAAGCAGATCAAGGACCCCCCCCACCCCATGTTCATCTCAAAACCGATCCAATCCCAAGGGCCTTAGGGGTACGGTGGCACCCCACATTCCCTGCCACCCACCTAGTCCTCAGGAAAGGTAGAAAGGGCTGTGCACTGATCAAAACTGTCTTCGGAACGTGACCTTCCTTGGGCTCAACTCTTCTCCCCCACGTTCTCCCGTTCAAGCCACACCCTGAGCCTCGCCCTTTCTCAGCCCCCTTGAGTAGATCCACGCCCATGTTCTTCTTCTAGGGCATTCGCCCCCTCTGGAATCGGCCTCACTGTGTTAGCTGGGGTGTCTATTGCTGTGAAGAGACACCCTGGGCCACTGCAACTCTTACAGAGGGAAGCATTTGACTGGGGCTGGCTTCATAGTTCAGAGGTTCAGCCCATCAGCATCATGGTGGGACTCGGCCACGCGCGGGGGCAGACGCGGTGCTGGAGAAGGTTCTCCATTGGGTCAGCAGACAGCAGGAAGAGAGAGAGAGACAGTGACGCTGATGCCTGGCTTGAGCTTCTGGGACCCCAAAGTCCACCCCCTAGTGACACACGCCCTCCAACACAGCCACTATTCCAGCAAGGCCACACATGCTAGTAAGTTCCACTCCCGTTGTTGGGTGCTTTTGCTCTGCGCTCTTTGGGGGTCCGCCACTCAGCTCCCAAATAAAGCACACAGAGTCCTATTCTTCCTATAAATGCCCAGCCTTAGCTTGACTTGTTTCTTGCCAGTTTGTCTAAATATTCTCTCCTACCTTAGCTTCTGGGCTTTTACCTTTCTCTATTTCTGTATTTTTTTCCTTTACCTCTTATTCCGTGTCTGGCTGTGTGGTTGGGTGGCTGGTCCCCCCTGCTCTCGATCCTTGATCTTCTGTCTTCTGCTTAGCCTCTCTGTCTGCCAGCCCTGCCTGTCCTTTCTCTTGCCTTTCTGTCGGCCGTTCAGCTCTTTATTAGACCAATGGGGTGTTTTAGTCAGGCTCAGTAACACAGCTTCAGAGTTAAGCAAATGCAGCATAAAGGAATGAAACACATCTTTGCATCACTAAACAAATGTTCCTCAGCGTAAACCAATGTAACACGTCTTAAACTAATGTTCTACAACAACTCCCTGTGAGCCTATGGGGACTATTTTCTTTCAAATCACCACACCCACTATCCACCTTCTTTCTTCTCTGAAGACACTGTCTTGGGAAACACACTGATAATGTCCTCCCTGGTCTTCCACTAACCCTACCACCCAAACCATGATAACGGGAAATTGGGTGTACCAGTCATGGCTAAGTTCCCAGGAGTCATGACTTGGATCCATCTGTCACAACTCAAAGGGCTCCAGACCCACATCTAGTAACTGCTCCTGTTGACCAACCAGACCTCTAAAACTTAAACTCTCTCACTTATGGTCTATCCCTGAGGATGGCTCTTTCCTCCTCTTCTTCCTCCTCCTCCTCCTCCTCCTCCTCCTCCTCCTCCTCCTCCTCCTCCTCCTCCTCCTCCCTCTTTGTCCTTCCTACCTTCCAGGCAACTGGACAAGCAGGGAACTTCCAAACATTTGCTATTCAAACTAGTGAATGACTTGCTTCTTCTGCCCAGCCTCTGTCTGCCACTCCACAATGCTATCTCTCTAACTTTTGATCCCCAGGCAGCTTGATTCCACAACTGTGGTCATGAACAAGCCAACTTTAATTCCCATAACAATCCCCAATGCTTTTGTCTCCCCAAGGCCAAACAAACCCAGCCTGCACCGTTGATCTTCCCTGGGGGAGGGTGCCCTTGTTGGAAATGTAAGTACCATTTTTCTGAAGCAGGATGGGGCAGGCTTGCTGCCTCAACAGCTCTACCATGGACCCCAACTGGGTATGGTCACTGTCATGAAATACGGACCCAAGCAGTCACGGGATACATCTTTTATTTCCTGGGCTAGTCCATCTTCCAGAGGGCTGGTGGCGGATTCTAGAAACCGCGAGAAAGCACCGGCCACCTTTATAAACGGCACAGCTGAGTCATTACCAAACCTGAATCTACCCCACCATCCATGCTACATGAGAGCTCTCCCAACCTGGCCTTCTAGAAGACCGTTCTAAAATGAGTCCTTTCCACGCCTATGGCTGCAACAAGTATTTCCTTAATGTGTCCTCTTGCTTTCTTCCTGCAACGGTTCCTCAAGGTAGCTATTCCTCTTATCCACATAGCCCTAACCTCTGTAATCTCCAAATCATTTCCTCTCCCTCTTCACCTCCGGTATCTCTCTACTCTTTAACTTCCTTCCCGGCCCAGTCAGCACATACTAACATCTCAATTTCAGGAACTTACTAGTCCTTCTGGTGTCCATCCAAGCTCGACTAGCAGATGGGCAAATCCACTCATGGTCCTGGTTTCCAAAACTGTCGTTTCCCCAACTCTATACACCGAAGGAGAGTTCAACCCCCTCCCCCAAGTCATGCACAGGAACTGACGGTCGCTCTCCCAGTCATGACTGGAGTCCGTTTGGTAGCCTCGGCCGTTGCTACAGGTTTGGCCACAGGCAGATTGCTCAAAGCCTGTAACCTTCGCAGCAGATCCCACCCAGCCAGCAGACACCATCCAAAACCCAACCTTAGCCTTGCAACTTCCCCAAAACAGGTCACATCCCTGGCCCCAGGTGGCCCCGAAAAGCCAAAGATCCCGGGCCTGCTAACTGCTGAAAGGGAGGCACCGGCCTCTTTCTCAATGAAGAATGTCGCTACTGTATGAGCCAAACTTAGATGAGCTGGCTTACAGACTACGGCCTCCAGGGGTGAACTCCAAGGCAGGGCTCTCCTTTTGGTCTCCCTTGGGTCCCTAGCTCATCCCTCTCCTTTGTCCACTAATTTCTATACTTCCCATAACGATTGTTCCCTGACTCTTCAGGATGCTTAAGACAGAATTGGTGAAATTACCCAACAGTCAGTAAACCAGATGCTTCTCACAGAATTTCCTCAGGTTTGCTCCTGTCTCAGGTCTACATACACACACACACACACACACACACACACACACATACACACATACACACACACACATACACACACATATACACACACCACACACACATACACACATACATATATACACACACATACACACACCACGTACACACACATACATATACATATACACACACACCACGTACACACACACAGACACATACATACACACACCACATATACACATACACACCACACACAAACACCCACACATTCATGCCACAGACTTTGGCCAACATTCCAGCCTTCCTGAAAACCCCACATGGCCCCTGCCCAGCTTGAAGAAGCTGGAGATTATCATTGTCCCTTATCCTCAACAAAAGGCTGCAGCGTTAGGTCCCAACCCCCAAAATGACAGTGCCGGTGACACTGACAGTGTCCTAAATGACAGTCAGGGCTCAGCTCAGATTGGACTCTGACCAGGCAAACAGAAGGATTGCTACTTCAAGCCAGCATTCTTCAGGAGCCTTGTCAAGTGGTCTCTGTTCTCAGGAAAAGCCATTACTTTCTTATCTGCCCACCGTGGTCCCCTGCTGTCCCTCACCTCTGGAAAGGGCATCTTGTCTCCTGTTAACTCAGACAAGCTTGCAACACAGCAAAGCCCCGCGTTGGTCCCCACACTGTTGCGGCTAGCAGGCTCCCTCTTGCTGCTCCCTGTCTTTAAAACTGGCAGGACTCCCCTGCCACTCCTGCTATCCATCCTCTCTGTCCCAGGAGACAGAGAGAGAGAGAGAGAGAGAGAGAGAGAGAGAGAGAGAGAGAGAGAGAGAGAGAGAGAGAGAGAGAGAGAGAGAGAGAGAGAGCGCCTTGGCAGTTCGGGTAAACCTTCCTTTCCACTAGAGCGGCCTGCTTTGGAGGCCTGGCTTGCTGTGGCCTCACCTACACCTGTCTTTAGCCGGAGACTTAGGAGAAAGTTTGTCATCTGTAAGCCCTAGCTTTTGTTTGGACAGCTTTTTATGTCTCCAGAGGACCACACCCCATCACCGACACCGATAGATGGCTAAGAGCAACTTTCATCATAAACAACTCGAACGACAAGCCCTGGGAATTTCTGTGCTTTGCCCAAGGGCACAGAGCTGAAGCTGCCCCAGGAAGAGACGAACCTAGTGTTTGCCTCCTACCTTACTTCTGGGCTAGAGTTCAGATCACACATGAGATTGTTGGGAAAAATCCCCAGAAACACCATAGCAATTGCCAGCTGAGGCAGGCCTGGGGCGGGGCTTCCTGATGACAGCAGAATGCATAGGGAAATGAGGACTGATGTCAACTGTCACCTCTCGAGAGTATTCATTGATATGCATTATGTGGCACTGGGGATTGATCAAGGTTAGAGCCAAGCTTGCTACCAAGCATTTCCAAACCCAAGCCAGGAGAGTGAGCCCACCCCTGACCCTGCCTGGAGCACCAGGACCCACAGACTGGAGACCCAGGATGGAACCAAACATCACTGGAGGAAAACATAAAGGCGTTGTAATGATTCCTAACGATATTCTGCTATAGTCGTAGACTGGTGCCTAGCCCAGCTGCCTTCAGGGAGGTTGCTTCCAGCAACTGATGGAGACAGATGCAGACCCACAGCCAAACCTCAGGCAGAGCTCAGGGAACCCTGCAGAAGAGGGAGAGGAAGGATGGTAGGAGCCAGAGGGGACAAGGGCATCAAGAGAAAACAAAACAAACAAACAAACAAACAAACTGACCAGGGCTCATGGGAGCTCACAGAGACTGAACCGACCACCAGGGTGCCTGCATGGGCTGACCTAGGCCCTCTGCATATATGTCACAGTTGTGTAGTTTCCTCTTCTTGGGAGACTCTTAACACAGGAGTGGGGGCTGTCTCTGACTCTTTTACTGACCTTTGGTACCCAACTCCTCGTACGGGGGGGGGAGGGAGGGTCCTCCTTGCCCAGCTGTAATCCATGGGGAGGGGCATAGTCTCACTAAGACCTGTCCTTCCCTAAACAGAAGCAGGGGGGTGGATCGGGGAGTAGGGGCAGAGAGGAGGGGCAGGGGGCAGGGGAGGGGGGCAGACTGGGAGGACAGGAGAGAGGGGAGACTGTGGCCGGGATATAAAATAAATTTATTTTAAAAAACGGAAGAAAAGAAAATTTATTTTAAAAATAAAATTATTTTAAAATGGTTTTCCTTTTCTTCCTTTTTTTTTTTTGTGCGTGTTTGGGGACACGTATGTGGAGGTTAGAGAGAAGACAGTTAAACCTGCGGGTTTTCTTCCTCTACCACGTGGATCCCAGGGATTGAACTCAGGTCTTGGCAGTGGGATCCATCTCACCAGCCCCGTCTTTTTTTTTTTTTTTTTTTTTTTTTTTTTTTTTTTGGTTTTTCGAGACAGGGTTTCTCTGTGGCTTTGGAGGCTGTCCTGGAACTCGCTCTATAGACCAGGCTGGTCTCAAACTCACAGTGATCCGCCTGCCTCTGCCTCCCGAGTGCTGGGATTAAAGGCGTGCGCCACCAACGCCCCGCTATGCTCGGACCTTCTTAAGCGGGGATGGACAATCAGGCGTGCCCTCTGACCTCCGGCTCGCCCTGCGACCTTGGCGAGCAAGTTCTGGCCAGCTGGAAGGGGTGTGGTTGGAAACCAGCTGGGGTTGGTTGGTTTTTTTTTTTTCCAGGTGAGCTCTCAGGTGAGAGGCTGTGGGGCACATGACTCAGGGTAACTGCTGCTTGCCACAGGCCCTCGGGGACTTTTGACTCACCTGCCTGGGCTAAACGGGATTAAGAGGCTTGAGAAAGAGGAAGTTGCTGCAACAACCATTCCCGGCTCTCCGTGGCAGCCCTCCAGGCCTCCCACTCCTGCGGGCTGATGAGACACAGAGCCCCGGAGAGCCTCGCCTCCATGGAACCGGCTGGAGCCTGAACTCAGGAGGGTCCTGAGGCACAGCGGGCCCCATCCCTTGAGGACAGAGAAGGAAAGGGACTTGGAAGTGTCGGGATATGCGGGCTGCAGGGGCTGTGCCTTCAGCAACACCTCTGCCCTGCGTCTCTCTGGCCTGAGCTTGCTGAACTTTTCTGCTGCCTCAGGCTCTCCTGGCTTAAGAATGAGTTGGGGGGGGGGAGGGCTGGGGATGGCTCAGTGGTTAGGAGCACTGACTGCTGCTCCTCCAGAGGTCCTGAGTTCAATTCCCAGCAACCACACGCACACACACACACACACACACACAGACACACACATACACACGCGCTCGCGGTGGCTTAGAACCATCTGTAATGGGATCTGATACCAAAATAAAAAGGTAAAGTGAGTTTGCCTCTGGAGGGAATTGGACCCAAAAGTTGCAATCATTTTTGTAAGCACTGGTGAGCTCCATGATAGCCCCCAAGCTTGTCCCCTCCTCCCTCCCCACACCCACCTTTCAAAAGGCAGAGATCTTCAACCCGAGGGTCTTTTTTGTTTCTTTGTTGTTTTTTTTTTCCAAGACAGGGTTTCTCTGTATTGTTTTGGAGGCTGTCCTGGAACTCATTCTGTAGACCAGGCCGGCCTCGAACTCACAGAGATCTGCCTGCCTCTGCCTCCCGAGTGCTGGGATTAAAGGCGTGCGCCACCACTGCCCAACCCTAGCCCGAGGGTCTTAATGATTTCTTTGTTTTGTGTTTGTTCTTTTGTAGTTGTGTTGTTAGTTTGTTTGAGAAAGGGGTCTCTGTAGCCCAGGTTGGCCTCAGGTTTTCTATGTAGCCCAGGCTGGCCTCCACCTCCTAGTACTGAGATCATGGGTGTGTGTCCCTGTCACTGGAACTGATTCTTGATCACCAAGGACCTAAGTATTAGGAACTATCCGAAGCATTTGCTACCCATTGTTTCCTGGATGCTCTGCGTGGTCCTGTGTTTTTTGCTGCTGTCAGCGCTCCAACTGGCAGACGAGGCTGAGTTCAAAACCAAGGCTGCTGGACCTCGCACAAACAGCGTTGGAAGACAGCCTTTAACGCCACCCAGGGAGTAAGAGGCGACGACCCTCACCCCGAGACGCAGAGAGTGAACGAACCCAAGCCCATAACTCCCCCTTCCCCTTACATATGGGGCATTGCTGGTCCACGCTGAATTCCAGAGCCTCGGCTGATACAAACACTACTCCGTACAGGCAAGTCTGCGGGGCAGCGTTCCGTGTGAGCTGCGTGTCCCTGACACTCAGAACGCGTGCACTAAACGTGTGCTAGCATCGAATGGGTGTGACAAGCAAGGAGTTCGGGCGGCTGCGGTCACGTGTGAGTGAGACAGCTTTTCCCTGGGGAGAGGAGGCGGGATCTGGTCTACACACTAGGCCCAGGTGGGTTTCAGCACAGAGAGAAGGGAGCTGCTAAGGGACCGGATGACCAAAAGTCCAGAGGCCCAGGAAGACCATGGAGATGTAGATCCAGGGACACAACGGCCACGGGAGACAGGAGGAGAGCAGCATGAAGCATGCTGACCCGGGAGAGCCGGCTGACCCGGGAAGTTAAACTCCGCCCACCTGGAGAGCCGGCTGACCCGGGAGGTTAAACTCCGCCCACCTGGGGAGCCGAGTCCTAACCACCAGGTCCTGTGACTGTGACCTTGTTTGGAAACAGAGTCTCTACCGATGAGCAAGTTAAAATGAGGTCATTATTGTGGGAACTAATCTGCCAGACTGTGTCCTCGTGAGGAAGGAGGCAGCTGGGCCAACAGAGGTGGGTTTGACACCCGGAGTTCAGGAAAGTGCCAGAACCTTCATGAGAAGCACGGAACCGAGACAGGACAGGACAGCAGCCTTTGAGAGGGGCCACTGAGCAGCCAGGCCCCTGCCTCCAGCTCCCAGCCTCCAGGGTTGCAGAGAGACTGAGTCACCTGCTTGTCACAGAGTCAGGGAAAGTGTCCCTGCCTATCAGGGGCCACCTGGCCCAGGAAGCAGCTTCCCCAGGTCGTGTGGCCAAGAGCCCGCCCTGCAGTCCACTCCCAGTGGAGCTGAGGGAAAACCACTCACACCTGCAAGGCCGGATGAACGCCACACAGCCCAGGCACGGCCTCTCTGTGGCCCAGTGCTGGAAAGAGAGGCCTCGGCCTTGGCTGAGGAAAGGCAGCCCTGGAGGGACAAAGCCCTGGCCGGGCTCTCTTGGAAGGCGGGGTGACTTATGAGCTCATAGGTTTGGGCTCCAAATTACAAAATACAGTTCTAACTTGAGGGAAACACACGCACGTGTGCACACACACACACACACACACACACACACACACACACAGGATCTCGGGCTGAGGGTGTGTAGCTGCTGCCTGGGGTTTGCCAGGCCCTGAGTTTAACCCCAGCTTTATTTGAAAACAAGTGTGGCCATGGGTACCTGCAACCCCAGCGCTTGTCGGGTAGAAGCAGGGGGACCAGAAGTTTAAAATCATTTATCCCTGACCATAGCAAATTCCAGACCAGGTTGGGGCTATGTCAAACTTTGTCTCAACCCCCTCACTGCCCCCCCAAGCAATAAAAATAAAAAAATAAAGAAGGGGCTGGAGAGATTGCTCAGTGGTAAGAGCAGGTGCTACTCTGTCAGATGAGCAAGGTTTGTACCCAGGACCTACGTGCTGGCTCAACCATCGCAACTAAAGTTCAAGGGTATCCAGCGCCCTCTTCTGGCCTCTCCAGGCACTGCATGCATGCGGTGCACATACAAGCAGACAAAACACTCATCCTCCTGCCTCTGCCTCCCGAGTGCTGGGATTAAAGGCGTGCACCACCACTGCCCGGCTCTGTGTCATTTTTGTTGTTGTTGTTAAGCTGGTGGCCCCCCACAAAAAATCGGTTTAACCCCTGGGGTCTCGGATTCGCCTTCCTCAATTGAGGAATTCTGAGGAAGAAAACTGATGGTCAGCCCCTTGTGGGACTAGCGCTGGTCCGCACTAAAGAACAGGCGCCCATCCATTCTCTAGAGGGAGTGGAGCGACAAGGGGAGTCTGTGCGCACGGAGCTCCTGCACGGCTGGGGAGAGGAGGGAGAAGGCTTGGAAGCCATTGCCGTCTGACTAAGGAGCAGGCTGAGTCATGGAGGAGAGACTCGGGCGGGCAGGGAGGGACAGGTCTGGCCGAGGTCCCAGGCAGGTGTGAGGGCAGTGGACATGAGCCCAGAATCCACACCCACACCCCTCCCTCCCTCCCTCCTTCTGGGAGTCCCCCCCTCATCTTCTCCGCCGGCTCTGTGGTCACCTGACACCGCATCCCAATGGATCACGGTGGGAGTGGCATCCAGACCCAGCCTGGGCCAACTTCACACAAACCCTTCTCTAGACGCATCATGTTTGTTTGTTTGTTTGTTTGGGTGCTGGGAACCCAACCTAGGGCCTTCTGCATGCCAGGCAAGTATCCTACCACTGGGCCACACTGCCCCCTCCAACTCGAATCGCGTTTCCATTCCTTTGTTGTTGTTTTTTTGTTTTGTTTTGTTTTGTTTTTTGAGACAGGGTTTCTCTGTGGCTTTGGAGGCTGTCCTGGAACTCGCTCTTGTAGACCAGGCTGGCCTCGAACTCACAGAGATCCGCCTGCCTCTGCCTCCTGAGTGCTGGGATTAAAGGCATGCGCCACCAGCGCCCTGCTCCATTCCTTTGTAAGGTCCTATATAAATCAAATAAACCAAGGGAGAGAAGAATTGCACACGGACATAGCTGGAATAAACTGAGTATTTGTCTGTGCAGCTAAGAGAGCACCAGCGCCGGGCGTTGGGGGCGCACGCCTTTAATCCCAGCACTCGGGAGGCAGAGGCAGGCGGATCTCTGTGAGTTCGAGGCCGGGCTGGACCAACAGCCTCCAAAACAATACAGAGAAACCCTGTCTCGTAAAACAAACAAACAAACAAACAAAAAACAAAACAAAAACGAGCACCAGCAACCTTCATGGTGCCTGTAGAAAGCACTGTAGCCTTGTCAGCCGTGGTAGTGGGCGCCCCTGATTCTGGGCCCTGGGAGGCAGAGGCAGGAGGGTCACCACAAGTTCAAGGCTGGCCTAGGCTACTTAGAATGTGCTATGAAGGAGAGACTACAATCACAGAAGAGACTTCACGAGGAAGGAAAGCATTGCGGGTCTGAGACGGGCTTGAGCAATAAGAGAGCATGGGGCTGGACCATGTCGGCGCACGCCTTAGTCCCAGCACTCGGGAGGCAGAGGCAGGAGGATCTCTGTGAGTTCGAGACCATCCTGGTCTACAGAGCGAGTTCCAGGATGGGTTCCATAGCTACTGGGAAACAGTCTGGAAAAACCAAACCAAAAAAAAAGCCTCGGGAAGGACTGGAGAGATGGTTAGTCACTAACAGCACTGGCTGCTCTCCCAGAGGACCCAAGTTCAATTCCCAGTACCTACGTGGTGGCTCACAACCATCTGTAACTCCAGTTCCAGGGGACCTGAGGTGCCACAGTGTGTTTCCATGTACGCGGTATACTTACATGCATACAATCAAAACTCCCGTACGCCTAATCAAATAATAAGAAAACTAAAAAGAAAGTGTTGAAAACATTACAGAGGGTAACACACATGTCAGGAAGCCCCGGAGGTAAGACCCCGCTGGACCTGCGTGCTTCGTGAAACTGTCGCGACATTATCCTGGGGAGAAGTGGAGAGCCCTAGAGAAATGGGCGGGGGAGGGGGAGGGGGAGGGAGGAGGGGGAGAGGGGGGAGGGAGGAGGGGGGAGGGGAGAGAGGAGGGGGTTCAGCTTTGTGTCAGATGGGCAGCGAGATGGATCCAGAGCTAACACAAGCTCAAAGAACAGTGAACTCCACAACCATGGGCTGAGGGGCCTCACAGCCAGCAGACCCAGGTTATCAGTCCAAGAGGATGGTCAAGGGGGTCGTCAAGGGGCAGAGGCCAAGTGGAGAAGGTGGGGGCCATGGATGCTGCCAGGGAGGGAAAAGCCCAGCTCAAGAGGTTGCTGGTGCTCACAGATAGTACAGGCAGAATTCCAGAGCAGACCTAGACCCCCATGGGCTCTTCATGCTCTTGGAGGGGGCTCTCTGGAGGTATTTCAAGTGCTGTCTGAGCACATATAGACCATCTTTTTCTAGGCTGGGCCTGGTGGTGCATGCCTTTAGTCCCAGCTCGACAGGCAGGAGGATCTCTGAGTTCCAGGCCAGCCTGGTCCACAGAGTGAGTTCCAGGACAGCCAGGGCTACACAGAGAAACCCTGGAAGAAGGAGGGGAGGAGGAGGAGGAGGAGGAAGGAGGAGGAAGGTGTCGTTCTACTTCTAGTAGTGATTAAATGAAATGCATTTTTTTGACGTAGTAGATCCTACCCAAGGACACTGTAATTTCTGTTTTCTTCCCATTACTGGAATCAACAGCTTCCTAAGATCTTTATCACTATGATACTTCATTAGTTTTTGTTTGTTTTTGTTGCTTTGTTTTGCTTTTATTTTTGACGTCTCAGGGCTGGGGTTCAAATCCAGGGTGTTGCTTGTGGTAAGCACAGCTAAGGTCCCCTGTTCTTCTACGTTGTACCCCTTTGATTACTAGTGAGGCTGGCCACCCCTCTGTCTACTTCATGCCTGCTTCCTCGCTGTTTTGTCTGTGGTGCTGAGGGTGAGGCCGGGGCTCCTTAAAGCTAAGCAAAGGCTCCACCACTGAGTGATGGCCTCAGTCCATGTTTACATTTTCTTTTCCTTGCCTGTGCAAATCAAACGTATCATTTTCTTCACAACAGTCCTTTTCCTTATTGACCAATGAGAGTCCTTTACATATCATACAAAGTGGCAACACTTGACTGTCATAGGTACTGCAGGTTTGTTTTCTAGTTGGTGGACCCCAGTTCATGCTGTGTGTGTGTGTGTGTGTGTGTGTGTGTGTGTGTGTGTGTGTGTGTGTGTGCACTAACACTGTATATATTCTGCGTCCATTTGCAGGAGTCGGGAAGACATGGATGGGAAATGTAAACGGGACCGCTGAGAGCCAGAGAGACTGAAAAGCCCTCCTCAAACAACCAAAACTACTGGGTGCTGAGAATCGAGGACGTTTTAGTTGAAGCAAAGAAACCTGTAAGCCACCGGGCGTTGGTGGCACACGCCTTTAATCCCAGCACTCGGGAGGCAGAGGCAGGTGGATCTCTGTGAGTTCGAGACCAGCCTGGTCTACAGAGCGAGTTCCAGGACAGCCTCCAAAGCCACAGAGAAACCCTGTCTCGGAAAAAAAAAAAAAAAAAAAAAAAAAGAAACCTGTAAGCCAAAAGCCAGCAGGCACTGAGGTAACTTTGTTGTCCCTTGCCTGGGGGCTGGAGAATTTATCATGCTGTGCAGGAAAGAGAGAGGACGACTGAGGACTGGGAAGTCATGTGACGCGTGCACAGCGGGCACAGGGCGATTGGAGAGAGAGATCGTGTGGTAAGCCGTGGGAGCAGAAACCTACTTCTGAGCTCACTCTAGGGATAGAGCAGTGAGGAGCAGCGTGTAGCCACCCAAAGGCTGAATCACCGAGCATGACGGGCTCTGAAGCACCGTGAACGAGCCTGGATCCCACGGAGGGACTTCAGTGGGAGGCCTTCTGGAAGCCGAGGCTGAGCTGACATATGACAGCGAGAGAGAAAATAGGAATCCAGATCTATAAAGGGCAGAGAGCAAAGGGACAACATTTACGAGGTGGTTTTAGGGAGAACTGTTTGGCAGATAGGAGAGAACGGATAGCCCTGTGGTGGCTTTGGGGGAATCACCGATTATCAAGTATTTCCCGGGGATACACTTTATATTGAGCTTTTGATATAAACACAGAGATAGAGAGACCAGGGATGATATCTTGGTTAGCTTTAGCTGTCAACTTGACAGGTTGGCGTCATCTGGGAAGGGACCCTCAGCTGAGGGAGGGCCTAGACCCAATTGGCTGTGGGCATGTGTGTGTGTGTGTGGGGGGGGTGTTGGGGAAGTCCTTTGTCAATAAAGCACTGCTGGCCAATAGGAATCTAGATAGGTGGGACTAGGAGTCCAGGAGGACTCTGGGAAGGAGAAACACAGGAGTCGAGATGTAACGCCATGGGGTAGGAAGCCCGGAACTATTCTCTGGTAAGAGAAATACTTAGATTAACAATTATGGGATAAATACTTAAGTCAGAGCTAGCCAGTAAGAAACAAACAAGGCCAACAGCTTCATAATTAATATAGCCTCCTGTGTGTTTATTTGGGACTGATGCGGCTCTGGAACCAGGCTGGCGGGAAGGCTTCTCTCAAGGAAAAGCTTCTCTTTACAGGGGGGGGGGTCTTGACTATTAATTGTTGTGAACAGTGCCCTTTCCTAGACAGACAGACCGTCATGAACTAAGAAACCAAGCAGAGAACAGAGAATAATCCAGCCTCTGAGCCAGCTAGCAAAAGCGCCCACCAAGGTTTCCTCTGTATTTCTTGGCTGTGAATGAGTCCCTTGGTGGGAGGTAACGGGTGGAATAGCTCGCCTTTAAGTCCCTGCCTTGACTTTCCCGTAATGACGGACTATGATCTGGAGCGATAAGACCCATAGTCCCTCTCCTTCCTCAGTCACTTTTGGTCAGACAGAATGTTTGATCACAGCACAGATGGAAACAGCAGAGGGAAATGAAGGGAAACTTCCTAGAGGAGCTGGGTTCTGAAGAACAAATCAGAATTTCACAAGCTCCCTCCTGTGTGGAAATGCCTCTATTTATCGTTAGGAACATATGAAAAAGTCATACAGTAAATCTCTGCCGTAACTGAGGCCACCACACCTCAAGCAAAGGACCTACTCCAGGGCTGTCGAAGAGTTAAAATATTGTAAGGAGGGCTGGAGAGATGGCTCAGAGGTTGAGAGCACTGACTGCTCTTCCAGAGGTCCTGAGTTCAATTCCCAGCATCCACATGGTGGTTCACAACCATCTACAATGAGATCTGGCACCCTCTTCTGGCCTGCAGGGATTCATGCAGATAGAACACTGTATACACAATAAATAGATAAATCTTTTTAAAAATATTGTAAGGAGAAGGTCATGGCAGCTAGATATGAGCAAGGCATCATGTGTATGCTAAATTTTTGTTTTGTTTTGATTTTTGTTTTTTGAGACAGGATTTCTCTCTGTAGCTTTGGAGCCCATCCTGGAGTTCACTCTGTAGACCAGGCTGTCCTCGAACTCACAGAGATCTGCCTGCCTCTGCCTCCCGAGTGCTGGGGTTAAAGGCTTGCGTCACCACCCACTGCCCTGCAACCAACTAAAAACTTTCATAAAGAAAAATATCAGAAGATTGAAAGAAAAAGATAGCACATGGAGAGTTCAGCGCCGGGAGCCCCTCCGCGGTGAAGTTGCTATCTATTGGTCCTCGCTGCTAAGCCTGAATGTTTCTCTTGAGTTCTAACCCAGAAGCATGACTTGCCTTTTCCCTTTTTAGTAAAATACCAGCCAAAATCCTAAACATGCCCTGTACTTTCTCAAGACTGAAGACCTCACACCCCCTCCCCCTACACACACACACACACACACACACACACACACACACACACCTGCTTCCTATGGCTCCTAGCAGAGCCCTGTAACCACCCTCATTCAGAAAACACCACTCCCCCTCTTCCTCTTCCAGCCTGTCTGCCCTGCTGTTTTGTCTTCAAACTCCAATAAAATGATGCTTGGACTCAGGCAGGGGAAAGAGTTCAAAGCATGTGGAGAGTCCTAGTTTGCTTCCTGTTGCTGTGATAAACGCTGTGACCCCAAAAGCTTGGGATAGGAACAGGTTTATTTTGGCTTACGCTTCCAGGTCTCAGTCCATCACTGAGGGAAGTCAGGGAAGGAACCTGAGAGCAGAGCAGAAACCACGGAGGGCAGAGCCTGCTGTCCCACCCCACCCCTCCCCGCCCCTCCCACACACCTAGAACAGCTTTCCTACACAGCCAGGCATACCTACCTAGGAATGGTGCCGCCCACAGTGGGTTGCCCCCCCCCCCCACGTCCATCATCAAGATACCTTCTCGCAACTTCCAGGCAACTCTAGGCTGTGTCAAGCTGACAATAAAAACTGACTGGCAGGTCATGGAACCCTCTCGTTGTCTAAGCTACTTAAATGAGCCGGGAACATTGCTTGCAACCAAGAGTTCTAGGCCAGCAGAAGCAAAAGCATCTTAAGAATTCAGAACCAGGTGTGGGCGCACACGCCTTTAGATCCAGCATTCCGGACACGGAGGCAAGAGGACCATGCATTCAAGACCAGCACCTCTGTTAGAAGGGAGAGTTTAAAGCCAGAGGGGACCACGTGGTGAGTTCAAGATTAGCTTGGGCAACACGGAGAGACTGTCTCAGCGAGGGCGAGTTCAAAACGGCGTCTGGATCCCAACAAGCACACAGAACAAAGTTTCTACTGACTTCCTCGTGTTGTGTGTTTGTTGGTGGGGGCGAATGCATGTATGTGTGTGATACTGCGCGCAGGAGTAGCACGTATGTGTATGGGAGTGATTGTGAGCGGGCGAACACGTGTAAGACCGTGTATCTGTGAGGCTGTGACTGTGTGAGTACCTGTGACCATGTGAGAACGTGTTTGGGTGTAAGCGTGTAAATGTGTATGTGCAAAATACACATTTGCACATGTGTGAGTTTGTGGCTGCGTGACACTGTACTGGCATGAGTGTGTGTGTGTGAGCATGTGTGTGTGAGAAAGTATTCGAGTGCGTGGGGGTGGGAGCACGTCGCTGTACATGTGTGCACTTGAGTGTGAATATTCGAATGTGAGTATGGATGTGTATTCATGCCTGTGTGGGAGTGTACTGACTTATGTATGTGAATATATATGTATATAAATGTATGTGTGTGTTTGTGTGTATCCATTGGCGTGTGGGGGTATCTATTTGTGTGTGTATTAGCATGTTAGTATGAGGGTGTGTACTTATGTGTGTGTGTGTGATATGAGTATGTGATTTTGTGGGTATGAGAATGTCTTTGTCGGGCTGGAGAGATGGCTCAGCCGTTAAAGGCTAGGTTCACAACCAAAATATAAGAGACTGTGCCTGTGAGTAGACATTAGGATGTGTGAGTGTAAGTGTGTGGGAATAAGAAAGCATGTGTGTCAATGAGTCAGTGCATGTGTGTGCATGTGTGTGAATCTGTGCAAATATGTTAGTGTGTATATAAATGTATGCTTGTGTGCTTATGTGTGTATGTGTATCTTTGAATTACGTTTTGATTTTGAGTATATGTATACATGCGTGTATATGTGTGTTTGGCACTGTTCTTGTGTGAATCTGTGTGAGTGTGAGTCTGTGGGTTTGCATGTAAGTATATGTGAGTGTGTGTGTGCTTGTACAGAGTCTGAGGGTATGTATGGGTGTGTGTATGTGTGTGAGTGTGTGTAGGTGTGTGAGTATGTAAGATTGTATGAGTGCATTTAAATGTGTGTGTATGTGGGCATATGTGTGCGCGTGTTTGTGTGAGTGTATGTATGTGTATTTATGTCTGAGTGTTCACGAATCAGTGTGCGTGTGTATGGGCGTGTATGTGTATATGTAAATGCGTGTGCGTGAGCTTGTGTGTATGTACATGTCTATCATCGTTCCCATTCGCAAGTGAGAACACAGAGGTGCAAAGCCACCCACGGCCACTCACTTTAAGTGATACAGCCGAGGTGAACCCAGCCACCCTGGGCCTCAGAACCTGCTGGGAACCCCGACTCACAGCTGCTTGTCACTGAGGACCCCAAGAATAAGAGCTGCTAAACGCGGGGAGACGGTATTAACCTTCATGTCCCTGTTTGCTTCCTGCTGCTGCTGGGAAAAATTACCACTAACCCGTGATTTTAAACAATGCAAGCCTGTGCGCTGGCGGTTCTGCTGGCCAGAAGTCTAAAATCCCCAGGGGTTGCATCCTCCCAGAAGCCCAGGAGACAGGTCTGCTCTGCTTTTGCTCAGCCGCTGCTTGCAACTCGCATTCCTTGGCTCACCGTGCCCTCCTCTGTCACGGCCAGCCGTGTCTAACCTCTTCTCCTCTCTCACCTCCTCCCCCTTTATAAAAGCTCTGTAAATATGTTGGCTGCACCAGGCCATCTAAGAAAATCCATTTCCGTCCCACATCCTGGACCACAACTGCAAAGCCCTCTGGACCACGTTCCCGAGATCTGGACGCCGGGGTCTTTGTGGGTTATTACTCACAATTCTCTAAGTTCTTGTCCCTGGAAAGGGTGGGGGAGGACCCGTGAACCCACAGAGCTCATCCGCAGGGTGGGCACCACGGGAGCTGGGGTCGTTTCTTAAAGGCCTAGGCCACCTGCTCTTAAGTCCTTCCCTACCTTGTCAAGCTGCGACTGTCTTGGATCTCTGTGGAAAGCAGGGGTGAGGTTCTTTTGGGGAGGGGTCACCACTCCTCTCCAAAGCAGGGGTGAGGTTCTTGTGGGGGTTACTACTCCTCCAAAGCAGGGGTGAAGTTCTTGTGTGGGGGTCACCACTCCTCTCCAAAGTAGGTGTGAGGTTCTTGTGGGGGGCACCACTCCTCCAAAGCAGGGGTGAGGTTCTTGTGTATGTGGGTCACCACTACTCTCCAAAGCAAGGGTGAGGTTCTTGTGGGGAGGGGTCACCACTCCTCTCCAAAGCAGGGCTGACCTGCTTGCCAGCCTTTTTCCAGGAGGGTTGGGCTTTCCCACAAGAAAACAGGCGGGAAAGCTGCCCCCAAAACAAAAGAACTAAGGCCCGGTGAGATGTCTCGGAGGCTGAAGGTGCTTGCCGCCAAGCCTGACAACCTGAGTTCGATCCCCAGAGCCCACAGAGTGGAAGGACAGAATGGACTCCTGCAAGCCATCCTCCGACCTTCATACATGCAGTGTGGCACAAGCGCCCAGAATATACACATACACTAATTAATTAAATAGTTAATTAATTAAATTTAATTAATTACCAAGGAATAGGCTAAAGCCCTGAAAACTCTAAAAAGGATACCCGGGGTCTTCTCATTTTATCAGGCCATAGGAAGTGAGGTGTGAGAGGCCCACTTCAGAGTGTCCCCTGCTGTAGGCTGCTTTGGGGGGGCCTTGAATATCCCTGTGTTGAAGACTTGGTCCGAGGGTATTTTTGCCATAAAGATAGGAGCTGAGACACTCCCCCCAACCCCCCCACCCCCGCCATTGTGTACATGGTCATTAGGAGACAGCTTGGAACTGGGGAGGTTAGGGCTGGGGTGTGGGGAGCTCCCATGCTTGGGTCCTGGTCAGGAGAAGCTCCGCCTTTGCCGACAGCATGCCCCCTCCCCTCCTTCCCTGACTGTCTGCTGTACCAGAATCTCTGACTGGAGGCCTCGAGACCATGAGTCAGGGCCAGAGAGGCAGAGGGAGCTGCTGGGAGGTGAGGCTTGAGCTCACTGCCCCCCTTCCCCTCGGGGCTTGCTGCCATTGGGAACAGTCACGGACAGCTGGTGACCACACAAGGGGGAACACATCGTGGAGATGCTGGCTTTGCTTTCTTGGGTTTGCTGGCCTGTTTCTGGTGTGTGCGGTGCCGGGGATGGACCCCAGACCTCACTGTTGGCCTCCGGGTTTGTACGCAGGAAATACATACGCCTGTCTGTGGGTAGAGCCCTCTCTCAGATTTCCAGTCCACGCCACACGTCAAGTGCTATGCAACATGATTCTCCCTACATCATGATGCTGAGAGAGACGCCTCTTCTCCAAGAGGCATCACAGAGACTCCAACCTGCCGGGAAGTTTCTCCCTCACAGCCCGAAGGAGCACAAACTGTCAAACACAAGTTCACCACGTCTGTGGTTTGCCCAGAAGCTGCCAGCTGCAGAGGGTTTGTTTACCTAGCAACCCTCTCCCGTCTTGACGACAGCAGCCAGCCGGGAGCCAAGCTCCAGGGTGACAGGTATGGGCGGTGATTTGCCACAGTGGTTTTTGTCCCATCCCCCAGGACTGCCTTCTGTCCCTCACAAGCCGAAGCTGAGCTGTTCCACAGGCCACGCCTCGCCTAACAGGGCCTCCTTTGGAGCAGACTTCCCCTCTGCTCTAAGGACCAGGCAAGCAAGGGCCCAGGGCAGCCACTCTGTCATAGGGAGCCTCGGTGAGCAAGGGAAGGAGAGAATTAAGGAAGCAGGGATGAATAAGGAGGGTCCTGGGCATGGGGAAGACAGAGTTAAGGAAGCAGGGATGAATAAGGAGGGTCCTGGGCATGGGGAAGACAGAGTTAAGGAAGCAGGGATGAATAAGGAGGGTCCTGGGCATGGGGCTGAGAGAATTAAGGAAGCAGGGATGAATAAGGATGGTCCTGATCATGGGGAAGAGAGAATTAAGGAAACAGGGATGAATGAGGAGGGTCCTGATCATGGAGAAGAGAGAGTTAAGGAAGCAGGGATGAATGAGGAGGGTCCTGGGCATGGGAAAGAGAGAATTAAGGAAGCAGGGATGAATGAGGAGGGGCTGAGAGGCAGAGGTAGAGCCCATGGCTGTCACAGCAGGGAGCTGGGTCGGGCCCAGATTCCTGCTAATGAGCTTTCCTTCCCTGAAGGCCACAGCCAAGGGGACAAACGCCCAGTTTACCTTTCCCAGGCAAAGCTCACCCCCCACAGCATGTGAGCACGGAGGAGACTTGATGACAGACATGACATCCAACAGACATGAAAACTGAGGTCCGCCCAGTGACATGCTTACCATCGGGCAGTGGACACACACACACACACACACTCACATACACACACTCACACACAAACACACACTCACAGACACACACTGACATACACTCACACAACTCACTCACACACATATACACACATACACACACTCACACACAAACACATACATACACATTACACACTCGAACACACATATTCACACATATGAGCGCACACACAAACACACTCACACACAAACACACACATACACACTCGAATACACATACATACTCACTCACATACACTGACAGACACACACATACACACTCACACTCACTCACATACACACTCACACACAAACACATACATACACATATACACACTCGAACACACATACACACATGAGTGCACACACACTAACATACACACTCACACACATACACACACTCACAGACACACACTGACATACACTCACACAACTCACTCACACACATATACACACATACACATACTCACACACAAACACATACATACACATTACACACTTGAACACACATATGAGCGCACATATAAACACACTCACATACACATACATACACACACTCGAACACACATACACACACTCACACACACACACACACACACACATGGGCGACCTGTCCGTGACCTTCACACCCTCACAAGAATGCCCACTGACCCGAGTGCACACCTGCAGACCAGCATGGGCTCCAGGGATGTCTGGAGCTGCCTAGGTGGTTATCATACCCCCTCCTTAGCGATAGCTAAGCATGGCCGACACCATACGAGATCCTCGTGAGCTCAACCCCCAGTCACAGACCACACTAGGAGGCTCTGTAGCTTGCCTGAGTCATTTCGGCTGGTCAGAGGGAAAAAGGCAGGATTTGTATTCAGATCCACCAACTCTTCACCCTTGTGGGACTCACCCCTCCTTAGACAGGACTGTTTCTGTTCTGCCATTTTCGTCTTGCTGGGCTGGGACCTGGGCAGACATGTTTCTGGGAGGAGCCAAGCAGCCTCCTACACGATTGTAGCGTGCATCATCTCACATGGGTATGATCAACACAGAATCAGCACATGTCCTTTGACATTATCTGATCTTAAACAGGTGGCATGGGGGTGTGACAGGCTTTCTCTTCGGGCTGCCAGCTCATCAACACCACACAGAGATTTATTAGTAATTATGAAAGCTCGGCCTCAGCTTAGGCTTGCTCCTAACTGTTTGTTTTGGTTTTTCGAGGCAGGGTTTCTCTGTGTAGCTTTGGAACCTGTCCTGGAACTCGCTCTTGTAGACCAGGCTGGCCTCGAACTCACTCTGCCTCCCCAGTGCTGGGATTAAAAGTGTGTGCCACCACCGCCCAGCTTCCTAACTAGTTCTCTTTGTTTGTTTGTTTGTTTTGTTTTTCGAGACAGGGTTTCTCTGTATTGTTTTGGAGCCTATCCTGGCACTCGCTCTGTAGACCAGGCTGGCCTCGAACTCACAGAGATCCGCCTGCCTCTGCCTCCAGGGTGTTGGGATTAAAGTCGTGGGCCACCACCGCCCGGCTTCCTAACTAGTTCTTATAACTTAAATTAACCTGCATCTTTTCATCTGTGTTCTTTTACTCGGCTCTGTTCTGCCCATCCTGCTTCCTCTCCATCTGGCTGGAGACTCCGCCTCCCTTTCTCCAAGACCTCTCTGTCCCCAGAAGTCTCGCCTAACCTCCCCCTGCCTAGCTAATAGCCATTCTGGTCTTTATTAAACCAATCACAGTGACACATCCTCACGCGGTGTAAAGGAATATTCTGAAACATGACAGCCACGAGGGGGGACTGGTGTGGAGCTTGGGGCCAGGGACGGGGGGGAGGCCTCCTGTGCAGTGTTCGGCTGATGTCATTTCAGTCCGGTGCAGCGTGCTTCTCATGAGGTTTCAAAAATGAGCACATTTTCCTAAACTTGTCCAGGCAAAGTAACAATCCCAGGACTTTGGAGGCTGAGGGGCCAGCCTGGGCTATACAGTGACTTGGAGGCCAGGTTAGACTGCAGACTGAGGCCTTGTCTCGAAAAAAAAAAAAACCAGCCAAACAGGGCTAGCAAGATGGCTCAGTGGTTAAAAGCACTCGATACAGGCTTGAGTTTCGTTCCCGGGACCCACAGGGAAGAGGTGACGTCCATGCACACACCACCTCTGCCATTGTATATGTGTGTGTGTGTGAGAGAGAGAGAGAGAGAGAGAGAGAGAGAGAGAGAGAGAGAGAGAGAGAGAGAGACTTTAAAAATTCACAAACCAGCCAGGCGTTGGTGGCGCACGCCTTTAATCCCAGCACTCGGGAGGCAGAGGCAGGCAGATCTCTGTGAGTTCAAGGCCAGCCTGGTCTACAGAGCAAGTTCCAGGACAGCCTCCAAAGCCACAGAGAAACCCTGTCTGGAAAAACCAAAAAAAAAAAAAAAAAATCACAAACCAATCAACCAAGCAGATAAAAACCCTGGCTCCAATGTGCTCAATAGAATAATCATGGCCCCCACTAACCCCACAGCACATGCTTTTTGCAGCTCAGCCCTTGGGACGACTTCACATGTCACATCTGCTGCGCGGCCTGTGTCTGAGAACGTGCGGAGGGTGTCGGGGATTGACAACACAGAGACTCATTCAATGATATAAAGAAAACTTTAAACAGGCTCCAAAAAGGTTCAAGAAAACCTCCTAAGAAAAGCTCCCACCAGAGAAGCTTCTGCTCTCTCCTCTCCCCTGGCTGGTTCTGTTCTGACACCAGAGGTGGATGTGTGTGGGTTTTGAAGGTGCGGTTAGTCTTTGGACAAGGTCGAGGTCAGGGCGGTTTCCGTGGGAAGGCCTTTCCCAGGAACTTATTGTATCGTTTTTAGTAAACATGTTTTTACTAAACATTGTCTTACAGCTGCCTACTCCCAGGCAGAAGGGGAAGTGGGTCTCTGCTCAAGGTCTGGTGTTCCCACAGTCACATCTCAGAAAACTACGACAATAAACAAGAACCGTCGTTGCCTACGGAGCCGTACATGGGGCGTTCAGCTACCCCAGCACTCTCTTTGGTTGGCCCGAGCACGGGAGATGTGATCACCGTCACCTTGTCCCAGCCTCCACTGCAACACTTTTCGTGACACTCGTCACCAGCTAAGTGAGTCCATATATGTCCCTGTGCACAGGCACAGCGAGAACAAGGAGACCTGATTGTGTCCCCAGACCCTAGCACAGAACCCCACACAGAAAGAGCGCCCAAGAAACCTTTTGCATTAGGAAACAGCAGAGCTATAGGCTGTCAGAGGACAATCCGTGGCCCGCTTTACAGACACACACAGAGTGAACTGAGACCCCACGGTGCCTGCACACGTCTCACGGGCAAGTCTCTCGAGGTGCCTTACACACTGGAGCCTGAGAGATGAGGGGGGAGTGGGTGACCGTGTTGAGCAATGGCTCATGATGAGTGAATGACTATGAAAGGGAGGGGCTTTTGAAGATCAGCACATCCAGCCTAAATACATGTATGTAGACACAAGCTGTGCGTTTCCTGCATCTCAGCTTCTCGGAGAAATGGATAACGCTGCATCTCCTTCGAGTAATTACAGGCCGGACTGTAGGCTCCCCTAAAAAAGACACTGTCCTATACAGAACAGCAAGCCACAAGAGTGTTCAGAGCCTTGCAGACTACACACACACACACACACACACACACACACACACACGCACGCACGCACGCACGCACACACGCACTCACGCTAAACTCTAGGGCTCACCGAGACAGTGTAAGCCTCTCTGCCCCATTGGCCCACAGGGTTTGGCAACTTTGCCTCTTTGTTTATTTGCCTGTTTTGAGACTGGGTCTTACTATGTAGCCCTGGCTGTCCTAGAACCCTGTTTAGACCATGCAGCCTTCAAGTAAACGTGTGGAGATCCTCCTGCCTCTGCCTTTCGGAGTGTTTGGTTTATAGGTGAGTGCCTCTTGGCCTGGCAAGAGAGTTTGCCTTTTGACCTTGTTGGCTCAAGGGCTACGGTGTCTGGCAAGAGATGAACCTGTCCATATTCCAGGCATTCCAGAACATTTCTAGGTGAACCAGACTCTTGTGCTGAGCTCTCTCCGGCTCCCTCCCACCCTCTCAAGCTGGCTCTGACGACGTCTGGCATCCCTTGTACTCGGACGCCCTCAGATTAGAAGTTCAATGTCGTCCTGTTCCTTCAAGTAGATCCACATCCACAACCGGCCTGAAACTCGATGCCCATCTGAGTTTGGTGCCATCACCCAGTGTTTCTCCTGGGACTGCGATTCTCCTGGCCTTGACATTTGCCCTTTGGTTTTGCTCGCCCTCTCCCAGTACCCCTTCCCAGTATGCCCACGCCCAGAAGAATATTTCAAGTCTTTCCTGGAAGGCTGCAGGGCTTGGAGGTGAGCCACAGGTTGGCAGGAAGCTGCCCTGCGGGTCATTACCAGCACTGTCCCCAGGGGTGCCTGTCGGTCCCTCTCCTTTCCCGTGTTCCATAGAGTGCCCCCACCCCGCATCGAGTCCCCAGTGGGTCGGATTTCCTCTCATTGTTTCTCTTTCCAGAAATTTTGTTGTTGTTGTTCTCCTAATTCAGTTACTCAGCTGCTTAATAGAAACCAAGTAACCAAACCAACCGGCAGAGTTAGGAAGAAACTGAAACTATTTTCTGCTTAAGCTGGTATCAAGTCTGGCTTCCCGAGGGCACATGTATCCAGGCAGTGCCAGGTGCTGCTGCCCAGGCCAGCACTCGCGAAGGGGGCGGGGGGGGGGGGTGTGTGTGCTCTGGTTTCCCTAGCACGGAGCCTTGTGGGTCAAAGAGAAGGAAGATGAGGCGTGTGTTCTGTGCCCTCGCGAGCCGGAGCAGGACAGTCCGGAAATGGGTGGCAGGTGCCCCAGCGTGTGGGTAGACTTCTGAGAGACATTGTCTAGGGCACACGTGGATGGCTTGGTGACGCCCTGTGGTTGGGATGGATGGATGCTGGGGGACATTTCAAACCAGAGGTACCCAGGAAAGTTTTACATCATCGCTCAAGCCTCCTCCAAGGGAAGTGACAAAGCGTCCAGCTCAGGAAAAACTCCCAGCAGGGACGGCGTAGTGTCGTTCTCCACCCCACCCCACCCCCTCCCCACCCCCTCAACCCCCGCCCTACCCCCGACCACAACCTAGGCGAGGGGCTGCGGGTATGAGTCAGTGGTCAGACACTGGTCCAGCATGACGGGGGAGCCTGGGTTCGATCCCCAGAAGTGCAAAATAATAATAATAATAATAATAGGGTAGAAAGGCAGGCAGATGCAGGTGTACCTCAGAAGCCAGGAGAGGGGACGCCTCTGGTCCTGCCTTTCTTCACTGTCCTCGGTGGGCGGATTTGTTCTGACTTCCCACGTGTAACCGGAAACCTGGCTCCTGACAGCTCCAAAGCTACTTTAAGCCTCCGTGAAAAAAAAAAAACAACAAACTCCCTCCATCCTTGCTAGGAAGTGAAGCTATTCCCAGAAGAGGACTCCGGGTGGCTTGCTGGGTCAGGGCTCACTCCCAGGCAGCCTATTGTGGGGGAGGAAGGAGAGGCCTTCAGCATGGTGGACTCCATTCGGATTCTTGGCAAGGGGGGCGTGGGAGGTGCCAGTTCCTGGGGTGGTGGGTGGGGGCCCTTTGTGGGCTCTCGGGTCCTCACAGCCGCAGAAGGACCTCCACAGGTGTCCCAGGTCACTGGGAGATTATGCACTGGGGAGGGGTGGGGCGCAGAGGGCAGAGGGAGGACTTGGGCTACTCTGAAAATACGTGAGGCGGGTGGGAATGGACTTCAGAGGCGACAGTCGTGTGACCAGGCTAAGGCCAGGTGAGTGCGAAGGATTTCCAGGTTGAGGGAGGCTCCAGAGAGGGTCGTTACCTTGCTCTGCTTGCTAAAGGAGGCTCGCGACTCGGCAAGGGGCCCATACCACCACACACTGCTGGGGAGGCTGCACTCGAAGACCATTATCTGAGGTCAAGGCGAGCAGCAGATGCACAGCAAGTGTTAGCCAACCTGAGCTACATGAGACCCTTTTTCTTTTTTCTTTTGTTTTTCGAGACAGGGTTTCTCTGTATTGTTTTGGAGGCTGTCCTGGAACTCGCTCTTGTAGACCAGGCTGGCCTCGAACTCACAGAGATCCACCTGCCTCTGCCTCCAGGGTGCTGGGATTAAAGGCGTGCGCCACCACCGCCCGGCCAAGACCCTATTTTTTAATCTAAAAATAATATAAAAATAAATAAGGTGTCAGTATCCATAAAGCTTCAGGATGTCAGCTGGAAATTGACCTTAATACGATGATGCTGTGTGTAAATCCTGAAAACAGAACATTATCCGTTGTTTCTCACGGGCGGGCGGTAAGATCTGGACTGGGGTCTGCTGGTAAGGTTGATGGCAGCTGGATGTTTTTGCCGCCCCTCAGGGCGTGAGCAGGCACAGCCCCCTGGGGCTCACACACTAGGACTTCCTGGGCGTGGCTTTGCGTCACCGCGCAGGCTCTCCATGTGCTTCCCTCGGCAAGGAGGCTTTGAAAACCCAGACTTCTCCCCTGCTGGCTTGGGCTCTGCAGGTGCACACCACACACACAGAGCTGAACCGAAGCCGTTTTACCTGCTACGATCTGCCTCAGGAGCCGCGCAGAACCTCTGGAGCGTAGCACTTGATTGATGGAGGCAATTTCGCAGGCTCACCCAGGCTCAGAGACCCGGTGGTTTGGATGTGAATGTCCCCCGTGGGTTAGAGTCTGGGTCTCAGGCTGGGTGCCAATAGAAAATGGGGCCGGCTGGGAAGGGAAAACAGGATCTCCTGGGTAAACCGGTGGTGGGGGAGGTAGAAGGGAGGGGATGGGACCCTGAGGGATCAAGAAGATGCAGTTTCGGGAAGGTCAGAGGAGGAGAGCAATGAAAGAGATACCTCGTTAGAGGGAGCCATTATGGGGTTAGGGAGAAACCTGGTACTAGAGAAACTCCCAGGAATCCACAAGGAGGACCCCAGCTAAGACTCCAGTGGAGAGCATGTCTGAACAAGTCTTCCCCTTTAATCAGATCAGTGGCCACCCTAATTGTCATCATAGAGCCTTCACCCAGTAGTGACCTGCACCTGAGCACTGGGCTGAGCTCCTGGAGTTTGGTTGAAGAGAGGGAGGAGGGATCACATAAACAAGGGGTGGGGGAGGTCAAGAGCATGATGGGGAAAACCACAGACAGCTGACCTGAGCTAGTGGGAGCTCAGGGACTATAGGCTGACAGCTGGGGAACCTGCATGGGACCGAACTAGACCCTCTGACTGTGGGTGGCAGTTATGCGGCTTGATCTGTTGGGAGGGAAGCATGTCTTGAAGGCCTTGACACGTTGCTCACGCAGAAAAGCCATGCCCCTTGGTGTTGTGGGATAGAACATCTGTTTGGTATGTAAAGATGTGTTACTGTTTTATCTTTCCCGTCGAAGGCACCTGATTGGTCTAATAAAAGGCTGAATGGCCAAGAGATAGAAGAGCATGGATAGGCAAGGCTGGTGGGCAGAGAGACAAGGGGAGCCAGCCAACCAGCCAGCCAGCAGGGGGGAGGCGGGGAGGGGGAGAGCCCGCCAGACTTGGAGGAAGCCGGAAAGCAAGACAGACAGCGTAGATGACAGGACACAGGTGAGGTAAACGAGCCTCGGGGCAGCACAGTTAATAGAAAAGGGTAATTAAAGTATATATATAAAAAAAACCTAGCTAAGGTCAAGCATTCACAATAAACAGTAAGTCTCTGTGTCATGATTTGGGGGCTGGTGGTCCAAGAAAGCCTGCTACGCCTTGGTATCATGTCTCCCAGTGCATGGCCAGGTATGGGCCATGTTAGTGTAGTATTCACACCTGGGACACTGGGATGGCTTCAGTCCTGTGTGCTTGGTTGTGTTGTGATTTCGAAGAGAAGTCACACCACACAACAGGACTCATATGGGAGGTTATTGGAAGAGGAGAGAGAAGGGGCAGAAAAGGAGGCAGAGAGGGGGACAGAGACGGGTTCCTAGTGACAAGAGTGAGGGAGAGAGAGAGAGGATGGGAGGTGGGCGGGGCCGTTTTGAAAGGGAACGCAGTGAATGTGCACAGGCAGTGCTCTCGGTGGCTGCAGCTGAGGGCGCATCCTGTCAGGACCCCGAGGGCAGGCCGGTAGAGATGCCTGGATACTGACAGGTTATAAAGAACTTTTCTTCTTTAATTTACACGCTTAGAATGTTTGCACATGTAGAGGGGGCCTATCGAAGGGCCACCGTGCACACGTGGAGGTCAGAGGGCAACTTTTAGGAGTTGGTTCTCTCCTTCCACCAGGGGCATTCTGGGAAAATCAAGCTCATATCATCCGGCTTGGCACCGGGCACCTTTAGCTACCGAGCCATCTCAGCCCTGTGGCGCTTTCCTCTTTCCCTTTTGCTTTCAGCCCACGAAGTGAACAACCCTCAGTGCCACACACTCGTCGCCATCACCATCACCATGCGGGACCCCCCTATCAGAGGCCCAGAAACAACGGGCCTGCTTCTGCAGCCAGGAACCCAGAACAGCCCTTTTTTCTCTTTGTAGACTCGTTACCGCGGAGGCACTTTGTTTTAGTGGGTGCACAGCGACTAACAGGAAGGGAACAACGGGGCCACACCCCAGATGTTGGTAGAAGAGCATCATCGCCTCCGCGCCGCAGAGGGGGCAACAGGATCGGATGCGCTCTGGTATGGCTGGCTCTGGAAAGCACGTCCACCCACAATCGCCCCAGCAGAGCCAGGATTCAGAAGCAAGAAGGGAACCAGAGGGGCACCGCTTCCCCCACCCCCAACCCGAGTGCTTCTTTGCTGTTGCGATTCATGCGCACGCACGGAGCAGAGAGCACGCGCAGCCCCCTCCCCCTGCAGCACACAGTTAGCTTTCCCGATGTTTCTGCAAGCACCGACAAACGCGGGCTTGAGCCAGACAGCGGTGGCTCACACACCGTTAATCCCAGCACTCAGGGGGAGGCAGAACTGGATCTCTGAGTTCAAGCCCAGCCTGGTCTACCATAGCGAGTTTCAGGACAGCCAGGGCTACACAGAGAAACCCTTCCTCAAAAAACCCTCCCCTCGCCCACCCCCCCCCAAAAAAGTCCCAACTATTTAAGTGTGAATAGGCGGGGCATTTTCTACTTGCCCTCCAGGCCCACACTCCCCCCAGCCGCCCTGCGCCTAGGGAAGCTGCCCCCGCACCAACTTGGCTCCTTTGCCTCCAGGCGAGCACTAGGCAGTGGTGGGAGGGAGAGGGAGATGGAGCGGTTATTGGATCCCCTTTGCAGGCTGTCTCAGGTGAGTGACCGTGACCCTCTACTGAGAGTCTCGGCACAGCTCTCCCTGCCCCTGGGTTTTAGCTTGTCATAGTGAAGCCTCATGGGGACTACACTGTACCTGTGTGTTTCCAATGCCAGCCCAGAATCTAGAAATACTCCTTTAGTAAACAACTGTCTTCAAAGTCATCCATTGTCGTCGTCGTCCTGTCCATCCTCCCCGCCCCCCCTAAATGTGTTCACGGATACACCCCGATATAATGCGCATGTGTGGTTTTTGTTTGTTTTGTTCATGGTGCCAGGGATTGGACACAGATCATGTACTACTGGTCTACCAGAGCGTCTACACTTCTACAGAGCACTGTACCATGCATGCATTTTTACATTGTTTCACTTTTTGTCTTTCTGCATCAGTAAATACAAGATCCAACTTGTTCCTTTTAATATTTGCTCGTGTGGCCTTCTCCTAGTGAGGGACATATAGGTGGTTGACAACATTTGCCCCTGTGTAAAACGCTGACGCCATGAACACACACACACACACACACACACGCGCGCGCGCGTGTGTGAGTCTGTGTGGGCTGCGTTTCACTGAGACAGATACCTAATCAAATCCAAAGGCAGAAGGGTAACTCTGGAGTCACATCTTCCTGGATTTAAAACCCTCTCTTCTCCCTGGGCTTGGTGGGCCACACATAAAACCCCAGCACTTGGGAGGGGGACTCAGGATGACCAAGAGATGAAGTCATCCTTAGCTACATAGTGACTCCAAAGCCAGCCTGGTCTACCTGAGACCCTGTCTTTAAACAAATAAATCCCGTCTCCTCTACTGAATGGCCACAGAGGGCTCGCTCTACTTAGCCCCTCTATGTATCAAACTGTGGCAGGACCTTCTCCAGAGCAGCTGAGACGGGCCACCAAAGAGCCAAACGTGTAAGCATGCAAGCCAGGCACACCCTCGGGCTCCTCCAAGCCTCTCGGGTTCAGTTTCTCCGCCTGTAGGATTGAGGTATCGCATCTCTGGTTGAGAGGCTCTGAGGATGAAGTCGTCTAAGGTTGTAAAGTTTAAATGGAACAATCCGAGCAAAGCACTTAGCACCACGCCTGACCCGTAGCTGGCATTCCATAAACAGTAGCTTTCACTATTTCTGCTCATAGTCTCTACCACATTTCGCGTTTTATTATAGGTATTAAGATCACTATAACCTTTATAGAAGTTATATTTTATGTTGACTGTGGCTCTTAACAACTAAAATTATTTGCTCAGGGTAAACTAGGTGTAAGATTTCACTTAAATGGACCCTGTAGGCAAAGAAAAGTACATAGAAACACAGCTTATTAATTTTCTCCTTGTTACTTTCGATCGGGGGAATTAAGAGAAGCTCTTTCATCTGTAATGTGTGTTTGGGGGCTTGTGGGTGAATGGATCTGTTGGTGGTGGGCTTCCTGTTTTGGACTGGTTTTGGTTTTTGGAGACAGGGTTTCTCTGTGTAGCCCTGGCTGTCCTGGAACTCACTCTTGTAGACCAGGCCGGCCTCAAACTCACAGAGATCCACCTGCCTCTGCCTCCCAAGTGCTGGGATGAAAGGTGTGAGCCCTGATACCAGGCCTTTATTTTTATTTATGTGAATATCTATGTAAGTCTATGCAAATATGTGCCAGTGCCTGTCCATGGGCCAGAAAAGGATGTCGGACACACTAGAACTGGAATTATGGATGCTTGGGAGCTGCCCAACATGGATGGGACCAAACCCAAAAGCAGAAAACACTTTTTTTATAAACACTATATATATATATTTGGTTTTTATGAGACAGGGTTTCTCTGTATTGTTTTGGAGGCTGTCGGTCCAGCCCAGCCTCGAACTCACAGAGATCTGCCTGCCTCTGCCTCCCGAGTGCTGGGATTAAAGGCATGCGCCACCACCGCCTGGCTATTTTATATTTAAGTTAGAAACAAGCTTGCTTCCCATGTCAGTCCCAGGTCCCTCTCCCTCCCCTCCATGTCCGCTCCCCTCTCCCCCCAGAAAACACTCTTAACCACTAAGCCATCTCTTCCGTCCATTTTGATCTTTTAAAAATATGTTTATTCTCGGCCGGGCGTTGGTGGCGCACGCCTTTAACCCCAGCACTCGGGAGGCAGAGGCAGGTGGATCTCTGTGAGTTCCAGGCCAGCCTGGTCTACAGAGTGAGTTCCAGGACAGCCTCCAAAACAATACAGAGAAACCCTGTCTTGAAAAAACAAAAAACAAAAACAAAACAAAAACCATGTTTATTCTCTGTGTGTGTGGTGTGCACACGCACGCACACAACTCACAAATATGCATGTCACAGTACACATGTAGAGATCAGAGGATGTCTAGTGGATGTCAGTTCTCTCGTGGGTCAAGGGGATTGAACTCACTTAAGCAGGCTTGGTGGCAAGTGTCTTTTCCCGCCGTACTGCTGGCCCCAGGATGGATCCTATTAATCACCATTTTTATAGAGATGCACACTCCTAGTTTTTGCTTTCCTCTACCTGGATGACTTTGCCAACACATACATTTGCTCCTCCCATAGACCTCAGCCCTGTGAACCCTGCAAACTGCACATATTGTGTTGGAACTAATGTCATGGGGTGTTGTGGGCTGCCTTGTGAACCAGGTGAAGCACTTACAGGGGCTCCTAATGAACTAGGGAGGGGGCTATTACTCTTAAGAAGAAGCCTGTAATTCTCAGAACTGATAGTTCCAGCAGAAACCTACTAGGTTTTTTGGGGGAGGGCAGAGGGTTGTTTGGTAAGTTGGTTGGGTGGTTTGTTGTTGTTTGGTTTTTGTTTTTGTTTTTTCAAGACGGTTTCTCTGTATAGCCGTGTCTGTCCTGGAACTCACTCTATAGACCATGCTGGTCTCAAACTCAGAGATCCACCTGTCTCTGTCTCCCAAATGCTGGGATTAAAGAGGTGCGTCACTGCCGCCCGGAAAGACCTACTAGTTTTAACCACAGCTATGACAATAAATCCAGAGACCTGCAAACATATTGCTTAACACTGTCAGTCACTACCCAGTCTGTCTGCAGACCTTTTCATGGAACTCGAATCTGTTTAGGCCAGCTTCCCAGACCAGGGTTCCTGTCCAGACAGCATTCACCAGGAAGCAGCGGGCATGAGAACGCGGTGCACTGCCCACTAGGGTAAAAGCCACTGGGCCAGATGTCTCACCAGGCGGACTATGGGGTAGAGCAAAGCGAGGGCGGGGCTCTGTCCACCCCACCTTGTCCCTGGCACACGGGGAACCATGCTCTGCAAGGCTGTTTGCCCTGAGAAACCGGGATCAGGCCAAAGAATACTCAGGCCAGGGCAAACAGGTATCAGAATCCTTCCTGCTCAGCCCTGCTTTCTGTCCGGCTGGTTCCAGTAGCTCCTAAGCTCTGGTGGGCATCAGCCCGCCTGATAAGAAGGAGTGTAGGGAGGGAGAAAGGCAGATCCCCAGACCCATACTCGAAATTCTGAGACCCTGGAAAGAGATCTCGTCAGAGGGGGCTGGAGAGAGAAGGCTCAGAGGTTAAGAGCACTGGCTGCTCTTCCAGAGGTCCTGAGTTCAATTCCCAGCAACCACATGGTGGCTCACAACCACCTATAATGAAATCTGGTGTCCTCTTCTGGCCTGCAGACAGATGTGGAGGTAGGATGTTGTATTCATAATAAGTAAATAAATAAATCTTTAAAAAAGAGAGAAAGAGAGATCTCCTTAGAGAAGTGAACGTTGACTCAGATCACAAGCCAGTATCAGCCAGATCCCTCAAACTGATGTCATTAAAATACACCTGTTAGAGGTCAGGCCATGCAACAGTGGTGAGTCTTCTCTCTCTAAGAGGTGCCCAACCACTTTTTTATTGGATCGATGCTCACTCCACAGGACGGAATTCACATCTGGTGGTACTGTAAGCCTCGTCGAAAGTCCGTGGCTGGAGAGATCACAGGCTCTAGTGGGAAAGGTACTGTTATTTTGCTAGAGGGACATGTGCCTGTCAAACTGCCTTCTAAATAACCACATTTGTGCCCACAGAATATTGCTGCTTTGGGCAGAGAGAGAGTTCTCTTCTCAGTGGTCAGCTGTGACAGTGAAGGCTCATAACTGCACAAAATACTGAGGGTAACTGACTTGGCAGCTGGGTGTCCAGTCATAAACGGGGCGTCTGCATCACCCCCTCAGGAGAAATAATGTAAGAAGCAGAGGAGGTGAGTGTCAGTACTCAGGCGTCTGTCCTGGCCTGCCCTGGGGGTTCTGACAGGACACGCCCTCAGCTGCAAACACTAAGAGCACCACCTGTGCACAGTCACTGCGTTCCCTTTTAAAGGGGCCCCGCCCACCTCCCATCCCCCCCCCCCCCCTCTCTCTCTCTCTCTGCTTCTCTGCTTCTCTGCTTCTCTGCCTGCCTCTTTCTCTCTCCTTCCTCCTTCCTCCCTCTCTCTCTCCGTCTCTCTCTCTCTTCTCTACTACTGCTCCGGTCCCCAGAGGCCTGTCTTCCCTCTTCCCTCCCAGCATTTCCCATTTACCTCCCCCCCCCCAAAAAAAAACCACCCTCCACCCAAGCTCTGTCTCACGGCGTCTTTCTCTGTCTCGTCTGCTTTTTAAAATTACAACAGAGGTGATGCGGCTTACTGGTTGATATGACAACCTGCGCGAGATCTCCACGAGACCGGGTCCACCAACACCCTGCAAAGAACGGGAGGAGGGGTTCATGGGACCCACCAGCCCAGAAGGATTTAGGTATGGTTAAAGGTTGGCGGGAGAGGGAGAAATGTCCTCCTCAGCAGTGTTAAAAGCGTCCACTGTCGTTTCTGTAAACAGCCCTAATGAAACTCACTGGAACACGCACGCACACATGCACACACGCACGCACATGCACACTGGGTTCCAACACTCTACCTGCCGATTTCCCTCTGCACACATGCTCACTACCTACACTTGTTCAAGCATAGCTGTGGGATCCTCTGTGGCTGAGTAGGGGACAGGGTCTCCTCCCCTTTGTGACCACCAATGCCTAGAGAAGCTGCCTGTGGGTCCCTGCAGAGGAAAATCCTGGGAGGAAACTTTAAACTATCCATTCCTCCGGGCTCAGGGGTGGGGTGGGGACAGGTGGAGGGTGGCTTGATTCTGCTATGCAACCTCTATTTTTATTTCCTTTTTGTTTGTTTTGGGTTTTTTCCAAGACAGGGTTTCTCTGTGTAGCCTTGGCTGTCCCGGAACTCCCTCTGTAGACCAGAGCTGGCCTCGAACTCACAGAGATCCGACTGCCTCTGCCTCCTGAGGGCTGGGATTAAAGGCGTGTGCCTGGCTGATTTTTATGTCCTAAAGAGGTTGAGTCTAGAGTGTGGAGGAGCGAGGTGGCTCAGGGAAGAGCTGCAGGCCTGATGCTGGGCTGCCCTAGAGACTGTTGTCAGGGGAAGGGCAAACAGCCAAGGCTGCACTTGGGACTGGCTGACCCAGGGAGGTACGCTACCCTGCAGCCAGGGAGCTTGATGCCAGTGGGACTACTCCAAGTGGCTGAGTATCGGATGTTGTATAAAGGACACAAGTGAGTCCCATGAGTGGACCAGGCTGAAATGAAAGCCTTAGCCTCCTGCTAGGGAGCCCCGCCACCAGGTGCCCAGGTGGCCTCCACCTAGAGTGACGAGCCTGCTGTACTTCTTGCTACCTGGGTCCTGGGGTAACGTCTTGGGCTGCACCAGTTTCCACACAAGCCAAACACACACACACACACACACACACACACACACACACACACACACACACACACACTGCATACCCGGCCTCCTCCCCGGGAAGGGGCAGAGTAGAGCTACAGGGTACTGAACCAGGCAGCGTCTATCCCGAGGAACCCAGTGTGCCCCCCAGTCCGCCCTGCCTCGCAAGCTGCATGGAGAAAGGGGAAAGCGGACCAGGAAGTAGCCTGCTTCTCCCAGCTGACCTGCTGGACATAAATGATTGCACAGAAAACCGCCATCAATGAAGGCTATGGCCGTGGTGCCTGTGAGGATTAAGGCAAACACAGGGCCTCTTCGTGGTTACGTCCAACATCCACCAAAACTAAGAGCGCGAACTGAGCCGGGCGGTGGTGGCACACGCCTTTAATCCCAGTACTCGGGAGGCAGAGACAGGCGAATCTCTGTGAGTTCGAGGCCAGCCTGGTCTACAAGAGCTAGTTCCAGGACAGCCTCCAAAGCCACAGAGAAACCCTGTCTCGAAAAACCAAAAAAAAAAAAAGAAAAGAAAAGAAAAGAAAAACCAAAAAATATATGTATGTATATTTTATGTATTATTAGTGTGGGGGAGGGGCACACATGTGCCATTGTGTGCTTGTGGAGGTCAGGGGACAATTTTATAGTCTGCTCTCTCCATCCTTACGCCGGTTCTGTGTGGTGGAATATTTAACTATGTAAAGATGTGTAGGAGGAAGTCTATGTCGCCATTAAACATGTGACTTACTAGAGGCGCATACAGATGAGGTAATAAAAGGGCGGTTTACCACACCGCTAACCACACCCACTTTAGGCAGGACTAAAGACGTATACGGCTGGACGTAAAGACGTATACGTACGTAGGCGGAACTACGTCACTAGCCAAGCCCACTTTTGGGCATGGCTAGGGGCGTTACGGGGGAAGGCATAAAAGACAGCGCACAGGAAGTCTCGCTCTCTTTTCCTGGAGTTCGGCTTCCGGTCCAGTCGCTAGCTGAGATCTGCTGGGCTTCTCGGGGTTTGGTATCGTGTGAGTAATTTTCTAAATTAAATACTTAGCTTCCCTTTCAGTAACTGTGTGTCGCGTATCGTTACAGCGTCCGTAAAACCAACAATTTGGTGTCGGGAGCGGGATTGAAATCCGGATCCAGGCGCCCCGGAAAAGCGGCTTCTCTTGGCCGGACCAGGCACACGTGGACTCTCCTTTCGCTAAGTTCCTCACCACTTCGCTCAGCAAGGCACGATTCCTGCCGCCAGGAACCAGTACCTTCTACCTGCCGGTAAGGTTAGGCGGAATTCCAAGGTTTCTCTCGCGGCCACGTGCTGTTTTACTGGCGGCCAGCTGACTCCGGCCACGTGCTCTTTCGCTGGCAGCCTGTTGATTTTGGCCTGAATTACTCCATTGGTAACAAACGTAACTGCTTTATACAATGTCAACAGCTAACACTATGATGCAGGATGTTAAGAATTTTCTTGGTTTTTGTATGGATGGGATTTTAGAAAGGGTTGAGGACCTACCTGAAAGGTGCTTCCTACCCATGATGGTGATTATTAGCTTCATAATCAATATAATTTTGTTAATGAAATGGTTCAAAAATAGGAATAAACTTATACAGGTCATGCAGTCATCACAGGATAGTTTTGAAATCTTAATACAAAGGATTCAGGAAATGCAAAATTCATTGCAGGAGAGTAAGAAAGGGTTGGTAGAAAATATTCAGGATATTAAAAATGATAATGTAGGTCTGACGAACAGGTTTAAAGAGACGGAACACAAAATTGAATTATTTTCAGGAAAAATGTGTTCCATAGATAGAATTGAAAAATTGGAACATAATGTGGAAACATTTAACGACAAACACGGTTCCATGTTTGATGATTTCACTAGCAAATTACAAAGACTGGAACATAAAATTGAAATGCTAGCAGAAAAGAATTGTTCCATGTCTAAGAGCAATGATAAACTAACTGATAGAATATCATTTGTAGAAGGCAGTTTACATGCTATTGAGGTACTTGCTAAGGATGAGAATATTAGAAATTTGGAATCACATGTAAATGACGAATGTAAGAAAATGAAAGATTCCATGACATCCTTAGAAAATCATTTGTCCCAAGAACTTCAAGAGCTCAGAGAAACAATGATGAATAGACTGCAGGATTTAGAAGACGCTCAATCTGATACTTCAGAATCAGAAATACAGGCAACAGGTCAGGACAGGAGTTTCCCAAAGCTTCTCAAATGCCGGAATGATTTCCCTAAGGTTGCTATGCGTTCCCCTATGGTTTTTCCAGTATCTGTATCAGAAAAACCAGCAACGAAAAAACAATCAAATGGTCCCATTGCTTATCACTGGGAGCCTATACAGATGAAGGATCTAAAAAATATTAAGGAGGCCATTGTCATGTATGGTCTTCATTCTCCCTTTGTCAGAGAGCTCCTAACCTCATGGGCTACTGTAAATAAAGTAACCCCAAAAGACTGGGCCCAATTAGCCTCTGCAGTGCTCGAAAATTCTTGCCAAATTCAATGGAGAGCTTTGTGGAGGCAAGAAGCAAAAGCAATTGAGATTCAGGAATTGCAGAACGGTCATGAAGTACCCCAAGACAAGATTCTTGGGGAGGGTCCTTACGCTGACACGCAGGTTCAATCTGCATATGATGAGCACATGTTGTCTTTGTGCCGTACAGCTGCTTTAAATGCCTTGGATAAGGTTTGTGAAACAGGAGAGATAATGCAACCCTACACCAAGGTATTACAGGGCCCAAGGGAAAGGTTCACTGAATTTTTAGAGAGATTATCCAGAGCAGTAGAGGTACAGGTAGCGAACCCAGAATCCAGGCGTCTTCTTATAGAATCTTTGGCGTATGAGAACGCGAATCCTCAATGCAGGCAGGTAATTTGGCCATTAAAAATAAGATCAGCGCCATTGGAGGAATGGGTTCTGCATACAGCGAACCTGGAATGTAAAAGTCAGGATACAGGAGCTTGGGTAGGTGAAGCTATTTCTACAGGTTTGAGGAGGCACCAGGATGCCAAATACCCTACCTGTGATGATATAGAGGCATGGGTAGGGAAGGCAATCTCAACGAATTTAAATAGGCGTAAAGATGCAAAATGCTTTAACTGTGGTAGAATAGGACATCTTAGTAGGAACTGTAGACAACGCATTCCTAGAAATAATGCTTTTACCAGGAATGTATCAAACAGAAGGCCTAAGCCTCCTGGTCTATGCAGGAGGTGTGGGAAGGGGCGCCATTGGACTGATGAATGCTTTTCCACAATAGACAGACAAGGTAGATCTTTACAGCAGGGAAACGGGCTTCCGGGGCTCCATGGAGCCCCGAAGAAGAAGATTATCCGATCATTCCCAGTGACAGTGGAGGACAGCCTCTCCCAGGACAATTAGAAGATCCACTGCCCATTGTAAATAATACGGCACTGGATAATACATTAGCTCCAGAGGATGAATCAATTACATCAGGAGGAGATACAAAACATATATTTTGGCAAACTTCTATACAATATCATAGACCCAAACTTCCGGTTAAGGTAAATAATAGGGTGATTTACGGATTACTGGACACCGGAAGTGACGTCACTATCCTTAATCAGCAGTCCTGGCCACAAAACTGGGCTTTAAAAGAGGTTAATGTTCAATTCTTAGGGATCGGAACCCTATCTGAAGTTAAACAGAGCGTTAGATGGATTGACTTTATTGGGCCAGAAGGACAGAGAGGAAGGTTAAAGCCATACGTTGCAGATATTGCTATAAACCTCTGGGGTCGTGATCTACTCCAGCAATGGAATACGCAGATTAAAATTCCTCCTGTATCAGCTAGGAATTATAGACAAGCTCTTAGTGGTAGTAAGAATATAGTAAGACAGTACAGAAAACAGATGCCAAATGTACAGGCTGTGCAGAAGCAAGATGCTAGTGCCAAACCTACAGAGCAACCAAAAGCTCTACCATTAAAATGGCTGACAGATGAACCCGTCTGGGTGGGTCAATGGCCTATGACATCTGAGAAGTTAGAGGCTTTGGAGAAGTTAGTTCAGGAACAGCTAGATGCTGGACATATTGAGGAATCAACTAGTGCGTGGAATTCGCCTGTTTTTGTTGTCAAGAAGAAGTCTGGTAAGTGGAGAATGGTTACTGATCTTAGAGCCATCAACAAGGTAATTCAGCCTATGGGGTCTCTACAACCTGGGATGCCGTTACCTTCTCTAATTCCTAAGGATTGGCCAATTATAGTTATAGACTTAAAAGATTGTTTCTTCACCATACCGTTACAAGAAAACGACAGAGAAAAGTTTGCCTTCACAGTACCTACCTATAATAATTCCCGTCCGGTACAGAGATTCCAGTGGAAGGTACTACCTCAAGGTATGTTAAACAGTCCAACTTTGTGTCAATATTTTGTGAATAAACCTCTAGAAATAATTCGTAAAAAATTTCCACATTCGTTAATATATCATTATATGGATGACATATTATTGTCTGATTCAAATAAGGATACTTTGGAAAAGATGTTTGAGGCAGTAAAGGAAATTTTGCCTCGCTGGGGATTACAAATTGCTCCAGAAAAAATACAAAGAGGAGATTCTATTAACTATTTAGGTTATAAAATAGATGCTCAGAAAATTAGACCACAGAAAGTACAGATCAGAAGAGATCGTTACCGGACTCTTAATGATCTTCAAAAACTATTAGGAGAAATCTCTCAATTACAGACGATTATTGGTGTAGAAGGGCATGATTTAAAACACCTGAAAATGGCTTTAAAAGGAGATAAAGACCTAAACAGCCCACGAGTACTATCAGCTGAGGCTGAAAAAGAATTAGAATGGGTAGAAAAGAGAATATTAGAAGCACATGTGGACCGTGTGGATCCAAATCTGGACTGTATTCTGGTTATTTTACCATCTAGAGAATACCCCTCAGGAATATTAATGCAGAGGGACGACATCATTCTAGAATGGGTATTTCTGCCACATAAACAAAATAAAAAATTGAAAACATATATAGAAAAGATATCTGATTTGATATTAAAAGGTAAATTAAGGCTTCGTCAACTGACTGGGAAAGACCCAGCTGAAATTATTGTACCGTTAACGAATGAGGAAATTTCCTCCTTATGGAAGGATAATGAGTATTGGCAAATAGCTTGCAGTGACTTTTTGGGAAGTATTAGTAATAACTATCCCAAAACAGAGAGAATCAAATTCATAAAGAAAACAATTTGGATTCTTCCACGTATCGTGAGGCAAACACCTATTTCTGGAGTTCTTACCTTCTACACGGATGCAAACAAATCAGGTAAGGCAGGGTATAAATCAGGAAATATAAGTAAAGTAGTTCAAAGCCCTTACAACTCCGTACAAAAGGCAGAGTTATATGCCATTCTCATGGTACTTAAAGACTTTACAGAGCCTCTCAATATAGTCACGGATTCTCAGTATGCAGAAAGAGTTGTCCTGCACATTGAGACTGCAGAATTTGTTCCTGATACTACAGAATTAACCTCATTGTTTTTACAATTGCAGGAAATCATCAGAAACAGGACTCATCCTATATATATAACACACATCAGATCCCATACAGGTCTGCCAGGTCCTCTGGCACAAGGCAATGATGAAATTGATCGTTTATTAGTAGGTAATGTGTTGGAAGCTTCAGATTTTCATAAGAAACACCATGTTAACAGCAAAGGTTTAAAGAAGGATTTTTCTATCACCTGGCAACAAGCCAAAGAAATAGTAAGAAATTGTCCCAGTTGCTCATTGTACACTCAAACTCCATTACCAGCAGGTTGTAATCCTAAAGGTGTTCACAGAAATGAACTTTTGCAAATGGATGTATTTCACTTCCCAGAATTTGGCAGTTTGAAATATGTACACCATACTATAGACACGTACTCAGGCTTCCAATGGGCTACTGCCCTCAGCTCTGAAAAAGCTGACTCTGTTATTACACACCTCTTAGAGGTAATGGCTGTTATGGGTATACCTAAAACAATAAAAACTGACAATGGTCCAGCATATGTTTCCAGTAAATTGGAACAATTCTTCAAATATTATAATATAAAACATGTAACTGGTATACCTTACAATCCCACAGGACAAGCAATAATTGAAAGGTCTAACCGAACCTTAAAGGAGATGCTTCATAAACAGCCAGGGAAAACAAAGACACCTAGACACAGGTTACACAATGCTTTACTAACGTTGAATTTTCTTAATGCTGATGAAAAAGGACAAACTGCAGCAGAAAGACACTGGACTACAGAGAAGACTTCTGAACTGAACCAACCGGTGTATTTTAAGGATGTTATGACCTCAGTCTGGAAACCAGGATATGTGTTACGTTGGGGAAGGGGTTATGCTTTTGTTTCCACAGGAGAAGAAAAGGTTTGGGTTCCATCAAAATTAATTAAAATTCGATCAGAACAGAAAACATCTCAGGAGGAGGACGATAACAGCCCATCTACAAATTCATAGTCCACAATGGGTAAAGTGACCTCCTAAAAGGAAAGAGAAGTGCTTTGTTTTTGTCCTCACAGGTAAACTCAGCAAAGAATACTGGACACATGGATTCCTGTAGAAGAATGAATAGCTACCCTGAGGACCATCAAACACACACTGTGTGGTATCAAAGTCTAAATCTCTCTATATTGCTTTTTCATAGTACACCTTTATCTTTATTTCTTCACATACCTCAGTTCCCATTCATTTAACTGAAACTGGCTTTGGAGTTGGATTGGCTCTCCTACTCTAAACCCAAGCATATTATTTAAATACAATTCAGAATTTCTGTATTATATCAAAGAGCCATTGATATAAGACAGAAGAAATAAAATGAGGGACTGTTATCTGTGGATTTCTTTTTCTGAACAGTCTAATTTCCTTCAGGTTTTCCATCTTCCCTATTGTCACCTCTTCTGTATGCATACATATGAAAGTTAAAATATTTCTTTGTTAACAGTAATGTTTGAGTTTTCCAGAGAACAAGGGATTTCCTGACAGCAATCTTCAACTGCTTCCGAAAGAGAATGAGGATCCACTTCCTTGACTTCACCTGATTCGACTGGAGGCATCATTGACTCCACCTGACAAGCACTATCCTGAAACTGGCTTGAAAATACATCACTCTACACATCTCCGGACCAAGAAACTGAAACAGCACATCTTCCACAATCTGACCAGAGCTTCAATCAACACTAGAACCCCAGTCAGGAACTTCAATCAAGCATCTCCTGCCATACTGAGACTGTCTGATCTACTCAGATTTTGTTATACTAACATTTTCTTTTCACAGGTCCCCATGAGATTATCATCGTCCCATCTCAGCAGGAAGTAGTTTTGAGAATTCCACGCCCCTCTCCCTACTATTGATATTATAAGATTACACCTGTTAGTGTTAGTTTTCAATTATTTTAGAGTTGGGATTGGAAGGAGGTGTTCATATTTGGGTGTTTCTTTAAGATAAGTTTAGGTTTAGATAGAATAGATGTTTGATACATTTTGTTCATGGACACAAGTTAGTTGTCCTTTTTTAGACTAAAAGGGGAATTGTAGGAGGAAGTCTATGTCGCCATTAAACATGTGACTTACTAGAGGCGCATACAGATGAGGTAATAAAAGGGCGGTTTACCACACCGCTAACCACACCCACTTTAGGCAGGACTAAAGACGTATACGGCTGGACGTAAAGACGTATACGTACGTAGGCGGAACTACGTCACTAGCCAAGCCCACTTTTGGGCATGGCTAGGGCGTTACGGGGAAGGCATAAAAGACAGCGCACAGGAAGTCTCGCTCTCTTTTCCTGGAGTTCGGCTTCCGGTCCAGTCGCTAGCTGAGATCTGCTGGGCTTCTCGGGGTTTGGTATCGTGTGAGTAATTTTCTAAATTAAATACTTAGCTTCCCTTTCAGTAACTGTGTGTCGCGTATCGTTACAGCGTCCGTAAAACCAACAAAGATGTGCTGCATTTGTTTAACTATGTTAAAGATGTGTTGCACCTGTTTCATCTTGCCTGCCTAAGGCACCTGATGGGTCTAATAAAAGCATGAATGGCCAATAGCGAGGCAGGAGGGGGCTGGGCGGGGCGGGGGGGGTGGAGGGCAGGGAGAGTAAGGAGGAGGAGGAGGAGGAGGGAGAACAGGAGATGAAGGGAGATGCCCAGGAGCCAGCCAGACACGGAGAAAGCAGACGAGTCGGACACACAGGATGAAAGAAAGGTTACACAGCCCCGAGGTGAAACATAGACGAAGAGAGACAGGTTAACTGAAGTTACAAGAGCGAGTGGGACACGCGTGAGATGAGGCCACACATTTATAACTAATAACGTATGCCGCAAGTCCTGAGGGCCCCGCCTCCTCTGCAGAGGTGAGCGCTGGGAAGCCGGGGCCAGAATGAAGGCTCTGACACCACTGTCCACGGGGCAGAGCACGGGGCCTCGCATGCATGGTCGGGATGCAGCAGCAGGTGCTGAGCTAGCCTGAAGGAGAGCTTTGTTTTCCTGTCCAAGGAGAGTGTAAGGACTCAGGCGTTACGCTGGCCTGCCCTGTCACCTGGCAGTGTGCGCTGGCAGTATGCAGGCAGTGCCCTGGTCAGCCCAGGGTTCCATGACTGCATAGTCTGCACGCAGGTGCAAAGGACCCTTTAAAAGACAGACCCCGCCCACTTAGGCTTTTCTTTCCTCTCTCTTCTCTTTCTGCTCTTCTCTCTTCCCTCTCTTCCCCTGGGGCAGACAGGACTTTTCCTGTCTCCCTCTTCCCTTCTGTCCTCTCTCTGTCTCTGTGTCTCTTTATCTCTTTTCTCTTTTCTCTTTCCTTCCCCCTCCCTCCCTTTATAATAAAACTTCCCACTCAAGCTCTGTCTGTCTGTCTGTCTGTCATCCTCGCCTGCCATGGATTCCGCCAAGGTCCCCTGTAGGAAAAGAGAAAGCAAATCTCTGTCTCTGTCTCTCCCTCCCTCCCTCCCTCCCTCCCTCCCTCCCTCCCTCCCTCCCTCCCTCTCTCTCTCTCTCTCTCTCTCTCTCTCTCTCTCTCTCTCTCTCTCTCTCTCTCGGAAGCAGGCTACATTTTTGATCTTCCCAGCCTGCCTGTAAGTTCTTTCTCCGGTAAATAAATATATTAGTTTCCATATTGCATTGACCTCCCTCGTCAGCCCCCACTTTATCGTTAACAGAGTGCCCTGTAGATCAGATCGTGTGTCTCTCAGCAGCTCCTCTGTGTGGGGTGGCAGGGCTGAGGGCCTTCCTCAGAGTGGGCACGCTGGGGCAGGGAAGCCGGCGTCATTCAGAAACAGCAGGGTCACTTTAGCTCTGCTGATTAACTCAATGCACGGCCTTGCTGAACTCAGAGCCGCTTACCCTCCTCAGGTGTGGGCAGGGTCACCTGGAGCAGGTTATAAAGAAGCCATTCTGTATAACTTTCCTCTTGCTCCACAGCTCTGTGTAGCTGGGTGGCTGGCCCCTGATGTCCTCCCCCCTCTCCTTCTCCATCTTCTCTTCCCAGATTTCTCCTCCTATTGTTCTCTCTGCCTGCCAGCCCCGCCTATCCTTTCTTCTGCTCACCTATTGGCCGTCCAGCTCTTTATTAGACCTGTTAGGTCTTTTTTTGTTGTTGTTGTTTTGTTTGTTTTTTTTTGTTTTTCGAGACAAGGTTTCTCTGTGGCTTTGGAGGCTGTCCTGGAACTCGCTTTGTAGACCAGGCTGGCCTCGAACTCACAGAGATCCGCCTGCCTCTGCCTCCCAAGTGCTGGGATTAAAGGCATGCGCCACCAACGCCCGGCCCCTATTAGGTCTTTTAGACAGGCCAAGTAACACATCTTCACAGAGTTCAACAAGTGCAAAAGAATGCAACACGTCTTTGCATCATTAAACAAATGTTCCACAGCATAAAAAAATGTAACCCATCCTCAGCTAATATTCCACAAAACATCACACACACACACACACACACACACACACACATCTCTGATTCGATCCCCACATGGAAGTTTCTTGTCATCTGACCGTGGGAGATAGTTTAGAGGAAGCATGGCCAGCGGAGGTGACGGCGGGTGTCAGACAATATGAGACAATCCCTAGGCGAGAGAGATGGACTGATTGAAGCTTGACCCTTCTGTGAGGCCAGGTCTGAAGAGGGCATAGCGGCTGGGGTGAGGGGGGTATCAACCCCTTACAGGGGCCGGGTCAGCCCTTGGGTTCCTTTTGGGAGAGATACCACGAACATTCATTCCATCGTGTTGTCAAACCCAGCCAACCACGCAGACAAGACCTACGGGGTTGGTCATCAGCCGGCCAGGGTTTCTCAAACGAGACTCCCCAAGGGTGGAGATCGGGGACAGCCACCAACACGCCAAACCCCGGAAGCCCAGCCCACACAGTGCACCAGGCTCAGTAGGGTTGAGAACCGGAGAGACAGAGTTGCTGGCGTGGGCAGCACGGCTGGTTCCTTGCAGTGTCAGTTTCTAGTGGCAATCTCACAGCTCCAGACCAGCCTGCCCTGAGGAAGAAGAGGGGGAGCAGCCTGACTGGCTGGCGGGGGCTGCTTCCTTCTGAGGGGAGGCAGGGTTTTCCTGAGCGGCAAAGAGCAATGGAACAGACCCAGCTTTAGTGTTGGGGTGACCTGCGTGGGGCGTCTCGTCTCTTGTTAAGCACAGAAAACCTCTCAACTTCTGTGAGTCTATTTAAAAAAAAAAAAATAGCCCAAGAGCATGCCCACCAAGCTAAAGCGCTCACAAAAGCCACCCTTCCTTCCTTCTTTCCCTCCCGGGGCCCCAGGGACGCCTCCCAGGAAGGCCTGCCCCTGCTTCTGTCCACCAGAGAGGACCGGGAGCAGTTCCCGCGGCTCAGGGCACAGCGTGGGCAGGAAAGACCAGAGCACCTGCCCGCAGGGAGCTGCAGTAGAAGCTGCAGCCCACGCAAACCCTCCGGAGATAAACAAATGACCAGCCACCCTGCTAATCCCACTGCGCTGGTACTGCAGCCTGGCAGCACCTCACCCCCACCCCCACCCCCACCCCACCCCACCACGCCCCACCCCGGGAGTTTTCCATGACCTCAGCTCCGGAGAATGTGGGGGAATTTGGTAAGGGTTAGGGCTGAACAGCTGGGCCTAAAGGGAAGGTCAGGCCGGGCTTTGGAGTTTACTGGGCCAGCGGAGACATGGATCTGTGTCATCAACCTCCTAGGTGGCAAGGCAGGCCCATCAGGTCCCAGGAAGCCGGGCAGATGTGCGAGTGGGCCCCGGTGCACGGGTTTCCACAGGTCGCCTGCGCTGATTGGCAGCTGCCCCGTTCCTGGGCTCACGTAACCCTCTTGTCTGACTTGTTGGCTTACAGGTTGTTCTCCAGGCTTCCTACTGCAGCTGCGGGGCCTGCCTGCTCCCTCCAGGGGCATGCTGCTTAGAGAGGAAGCATGAGGACCCTCAGAGACGCCAAGGGGCAGCCCTGAAGTCAGTCTTGGGGGGGCGGGGCGCGCTGGGGTCTCCAGCAACTGTTTCAACTCTCCCTCCTTCGCCTACGCCTACGTCATTCCCCCACACCCCACCCCACCCCACATTCAAGAGCAGACCTAAGGCCGCCTGTTGAAACAAAGAGAAACATAGGGTGGTTGCTTGAATTAGATCATCAGATAAATAATTTTTTAGTATCAGCACATCCCATACAATATTTGAGATATGTTTAAAAGGGGTTGGCACTTACCAGAATTCACGCTGAATAGGATGCTTGGAAATCCAGTCCGTCCATCCCCCCCACCCTCCATTTTATTTTTAAATTCTATAACTGTCTCTGCTGATCTGTGGGGAGACATTTAGGAGTAAGAGCCCACATCACACATTAATATTCTCTCATTATTACGAAATGAATCCAGGTTTTTAAAACTCTGGAACAATGTTGATGTTTTGGAAACATTCTGCAACATCTTATTAACTACATATTTCATGGTATATAATGACGACTTCCAGGGGAATAATTCCTTTTTCCTTCTCTTTCTCACTTCTGTGTGTTAGGGTGCGTGCCGCTGCCAAATAGAGAGCCATCCTGTCCTTTCCCGGTTGTCAGCGCTGCTGAAGGGAGATGTCCTTTTGTCTCTCTGGTTTTAGGTTTTTGTTATCTTTTGTAAGCATGTCTGTCTGTGTCGCCCAGGTTAGGCCCACACTTCTGGGCTCATGTAATCCTCCTGCCTCTCACCCAAACAGATAGGATTGGAGGAACTTGCCTGATCTTTTTATTGTTGACTCCTGCCACCCCCCCCCGCAAAGTCTGGAGTTAAGAGCAGAATAGCCCAGTGGATGTGGAACACGTGTGGACTTGAGGACCCGTGCTACTACAAAAACCCAACAAACAACAATAACCTACACATCGCCAGCACCAAGACGCCAACAGGGACCCTGCTTCCTCTGGCGAGGCAGGTGCCAGACAGAGGAGCCCTGCAATGACAGATGTCCCTGGAGCAAGCGTAGCCATGAACGAGGCCTCTGTGCTTTATATGGGGAGACTCCAAACCCAGCTCTGCCAGCCAGAGGCAGCGGCAGGGGCTCTCCTCGGGAGGTCATAGGGCTGTGGGAATATTTTCATGTTTTTGGCCTCCTTCTGCTCCTTTCCCAACCTTTTCTCCAAAGGAATAGAAAAAAGTCAGCCGTCCAACCTCTGAGGCCACCGGACGGAGTGTGACCGCAGGGCCCCTTCTGACCAGGCAGAAGTCCCAGGTCTCTGCTTGTGGACCTGTGGCAGGGACACCCCCCAAAGCAGCTCATCTACAAGGGCTTGCCCTGTCAGCCGCATGGTCTCTCCCGGGTCCCCAGGGAAGAAGCTCGAGAAGGATCAGCCTGGCCCTGGCTGTGTGCAGCAGCACCCTGGCAAGGGACCAGCGTGAGGCCCTTCCTGCCCTAGCAGAGAGCCATCTGTGAACACCCAGCGGGTCAGAAGTTCAGGAGCCAGCCCTCTGACGCAGTCTCTCCTCAGCCACCTACGCACGGGCAGCCAGAAGCGCCAGGCCTCAGTGCATTCTCCCGCCCCCTTTCTCTCCCAACCTCCCTTTCAGGGTTCACAAGGCTGCTGTGTGCACAACCACGCCAGCTCAGGGCTCCACCTCGGACGGACATACCACCCAGGGGGCAGCAGGGCAGCGGCTCCACGGTGCTCACCAACCGCCCACGAACAGTGGCTGGGAAGGCTTTGCCATCTGTTCATGAGCCTGCTAAAGCCCCTGTGTCTCTCTGTGCCTTCTCATCTGTGAAGGGAGAGCGGGAGCCACCCCATCTCAAGAACTTGTTGCAAGGCAACTCAGGAGATTAGAAAACTAGGTCAGTGAGATGGCTTCAGAGGGGAAGGACAGGCACCGCCAACTGGGACTGCCCGAGTTCGATCCTTGGGACAAATGATGAAGGCAGAAAAACAGCCCCGAACTCTACACATGCACCCTGCACGAATGGCCAGTGAGTAAATAAGTAAATGATAGAGCCAGGCGTTGGTGGCGCACACCTTTAATCCCAGCACTCGGGAGGCAGAGGATCTCTGAGTTCGAGGCCAGCCTGGTCTACAGAGCAAGTTCCAGGACAGGTTCCAAAAACAATACAGAGAAGCCCTGTCTCAAAAAAACCAAAAAAAAAAAAAAAAAAAAGATACCCCATGGACGTCCGTAATGCTGATGTACCGCTCACAACATACTAATTGAAACTGAGTCGGATAACCCTGGTCAGTGATCCTGCCTCATTTACAATCCGGATAGGAACTCCACAAGCCACTCCCAAGGTACATGTTACAGGGTCAGAAACAATGAAACAAGGCATCGGAGCAGTGTGGCAACAGGTTCTGGTGGTTGGCTGTCCATTCTTAGGGCTTTGAGGCCTGGCTGAGAACTGAAGAGACCTGAGATTTCGTGTTCCAACTCCTTCACTTGGAAACAATAAGCCCACAAGGTCCACAGAGGGATGAGCAACCTCCTGGACAGTCCATCCCCATGGATACCCAGAAGAACCATAGAAGCATCCTGGACAGTCCATCCCCACGGGTACCCAGAGGAGCCTTAGGCATCATGGAGAGATGCATCCTGGACAGTCCATCCTCATGGATACCCAGAGGAGCCTTAGGCATCATAGAGAGATGCATCCTGGACAGCCCATCCCCATGGGTACCCAAAGGAGCCTTAGGTATAGCTGATAGATGCATCCTGAACAGTCCATCCCCATGGATACCCAGAGGAGCCTTAGGCATCATAGAGAGATGCATCCTGGACAGCCCATCCCCATGGGTACCCAGAGGAGCCTTAGGCATCATGGAGAGATGCATCCTGAACAGTCCATCCCCATGGATACCCAGAGGAGCCTTAGGCATCATAGAGAGATGCATCCTGGACAGTCCATCCTCATGGATACCCAGAGGAGCCTTAGGCATCATGGAGAAATGCATCCTGGACAGCCCATCCCCACGGGTACCCAGAGGAGCCTTAGGCATCATGGAGAGATGCATCCCTTGAACATAGGTTCTTACTGCACATTCACAGCCCACTTACTTTGGTTTAACTTCTCTGTGGCAATGGCCTGAAGCAGAAGAGAAGGCTGTCTAGGTGTGTAGTCTGACTAGAGACCTTCTCTCAGGTGGACTCTGAACAAGCACGTGCATACATGAGAGCGAAAGACAGGAACAGACGACAGACAGACAGGCAGACACTGGGGAGATTGGGGGGAGTGGACACTAGAAGTCCCAGCCCAGAGGCAGGCAGAAGTGCCCATGCCCTGCAAGAGAAGCTTTTTGCTGGCCTCTCCCTGTTTTCCTGTGAAGACCAGCTCTTAGCAAGGACAGACACCGTCCAGATGGGTCACTGGGAGTCCACAAGCCCCGCCCACCAGGATTCAAACCACAGGCCACACCCAGGCCTGGCTGGGAATGGCATCTCTCATGTTAGGAAATATGAACCTCCAGGATCCCATATGGGTCTGGGAGTGCCCTCACAGAGAGCCCTTTGTGCCTGGGAGAGGGGTGGCCTGTTTATTCTGGCAGCTGTCCAGACATTGCCTACCTCCATTCACCGGGGCGCCCCACCTTCCCTCTGCGTTTGGCCCCTCCCTTCCTCCCAGGACACCAGCGACTCTACCAAGGGCAGGAACTCAGGAGGAGGAGGAGGCCTAGCTCTGAGGGAACCGTGACCCCGGAGAGCCTTAGGCTTAGAGGCTGAGATGACTTCAGGGCCTGCTGTCAGAAAGAGACAGGGCTCAGGGGACAGTCTCAGGATGAGGGAGCATGGAGTAGAAACAAGGAATATCCTCAGGGCTGGAATGGAGTTGCTCCGTGGCTACCAACACCTTCCAGTTCCTTCTGCCTGGGAAGAGGGTGGGATACGGCGCCATCTGGCTTGTTGCTGGGAGACACCGTCTCTAAAGGTCCACGATTATAGTTGCAACTGCTCTTGTTTCTTTTAAAAATGAAGCTAAAAAGCCCACAGGAATCTCACGCTCCTCAGTCTTCCTCCCCCTGCTGTCGGCTCCTATTATGAATCCACGACATCTGCTGGGAGTTAATTATGCGTTGTGTGAAGGGTGCAGACCTCCCTTTAACGGATTTCCCGTCTGGGTGAGTGCTAACCCCTCTAACCCCTCGGCTCCTTCCCCGGCCCCCCATCCCCCAACAGGGAAAAGATGTGCCTGACCTCCAGCCCTCTGCTGCCTGAAGTCTGCCTCTCCCTCCCTGCTGCATGCCAGGGGCTGCCTGCTGCTGAGCCAGAGGCCTCTTCCCTGGCCAGACCTCATTTCCCACCCCTAGGAGACTCCAGCTCTGCCAGTGCGGGGACCAGGGCCAAGCACAAACCGGCAGTAGTCACCTACAAGCACCCGGCACTAGGCCCGCCACAGGCTAGTGTTCATACTCTCAAGGAGAGAAAGGGAGTAAAGATGGCTTCCTGAAGGCCCAGTAATGGAATGTGACATGTGACCCTTTCTTCCAGGAGGGTCCAAGTGGAGCTTCACACAGTTCCTGTGCTTTTTTTTTACATTCCCCCCCCCATGTGTATCCAGACATAGCCATTCCCAGGATGGCTCAGTTTTTCTCCTAAGAAGCTATGAGCAGGAAATAGTGTGGGGTAATACCCTGAACCATTGCCCTCTGCGGTGTCGAATTTCACTGACTTAGGAGACAGCTAATTGTGCACTGTTGGGACATCTCAGAGCTTGTCACACAGGCTGCTCTGGGTCTTGACAAGTCACAGCTTCTCAGAACTGCACGGTCCTTCTAAGCCACCCCTTTCCAGAGTCAGGGTGCAGCTGATAAAGTGAAGGCTCCTATGTCCTGGGTATCATTTCCCTAGGCCACTCAGTAAAGAGAATCTCAAGGTTGACTAAAAGTAATCGTGTCGTAGCTTAATCTAAGCATTTGGATGGCTGAGCCTGGGGGATCACACATTTGAGGCCAACTTAGCTTGGGCAATTTAGCAAGTTCTTATTTAGAGAGAGAGAGGGGGGGAGGGAGAGAGAGGGAGAGAGAGAAGGAGAGAGAGAGAGAGAGGGAGAGAGAGAGAGAAGGAGAGAGAGAGAGAGGGAGGGAGGAAACCAGGTACCAGGGAGATGGCTCTGCATCAGGGAACGATGCTTGCCACACAGTCCTGGGACCTGAGTTCCATTCCTGAACCCACATGAAGGTGTTAGGAAGGAAAGAAGCAACTCCAAGAAGGGCGTTGGTGGCGCACGCCTTTAATCCCAGCACTCAGGAGGCAGAGGCAAGTGGATCTCCGTGAGTTCAAGGCCAGCCTGGCCTACAGAGTTCCAGGATAGCTAGGGCTACACAGAAACCCTGTCTTGAACCGTCCCTCCCAAAAAGAAGCAACTCCAACAACAACTCCACAATCACACACACACACACACACACACACACACACACACAAATAATAACAACAATAATGAAGAAGTTTTAGTAATGTTAAAGCCTGGCGTAGGAGTGCATGCCTATAATCTTAGTGTTCAGAGGCTGTGGCAAGAAAATTGCCATGAGTTCGAGGCCAGCCTGGACTAACTAGTGGAGTGCCAAACCGGAATATGTAGTGTGACCCCATTTAAAGAAAGTAACGATGGCATCTGTAGCTGTTAACTACCTGTATACAGATCACTGCTCACCTTTTTATAAGAAGAGTAATTATGTTAATCCCAGCACTCGGGAGGCAGAGGCAGGCGGATCTCATGAGTTCGAGGCCAGCCTGGTCTACAGAGCGAGTTCCAGGACAGCCTCCAAAACAATACAGAGAAACCCTGTCTCCAAAAAAAAAAAAAAAAAAAAGAAGAGTAATTCCTCTGGTTATTTGCTTTCTGTCTTCAAAGTGCAGGCTGGATATTGGAAGAATTCTAGGATGAAGAAGAGTGGTGCTCAGTGGCAGGGTGCCCGGCTGTCATGTGCGAGGCCCTGATTTGACACCCGAGGAGGAAGGGGTTGGACACAGTGAATGAGACACAGGAGCCTCCCCCAGCATTTGGGCAGAACTAGAGGGTATACACAGTGGGGGACACGTGACTGGCCAGTGTGTTGGGTACAGCCTTTCACAAGGGGGCTACAGTCCCATTCTTTCTCTTTCTGGTGGGTGTCTTCCTATTAAGCTAACTACTCTCTGTGTGGGTTCATGCACCTTCGCATATACACAGGGGGGGCAGAGAGGATGCCAGGTGCCCAGCGCTGTCCTCTCTGCCATGTCCCCTTGTGAAGGGTCTCTCAGTGGCTCTGCAGCGGAGCTGGAAGCCAGCTATCCCCACCTCCTATCTCTACCTCCTGGGAAAAGCTAGGGTCACCTCTGCAGGCAACTGAGACAGAGTCTCTCTGTGTAGCCCTGAACTCACTTGGTAGACCAGGCCGGCCTTAAGCTCACAGAGATCCGCCTGGCTCTGCCTCTCGAGTGCTGGGATTAAAGGCGTGCGCCCCCGCTGCCTGCCTGACACCCTGCTTTTTACATGGGTTCTGGGGGCACAAGATCTGTTCCTTGTAAGTGAAAAAGCAAGTCCCGTAATCCGGTGAACTGTCATCTCTCTGGCCTCCCCCCCCCTTTTTTTATTTTTGGAGACAAAGTCTGACTGTGTATTGCATGCTGAGTGGCCTGAATGTCACCTCACTAATTAGCCTAGGCTCATTAAGTAACCGTGATCTTTCTGTGATCTTCCCAACTCCGCCTCCCAAGCTCTAAGATTACAGGTGGCAACCATCACGCGTATTGTCCGTGGTGTGGCATCTGCAGTTCAAATGTACAAAGACCTGTTAAAATGCTAACACCTGTGCCTAGAGTGGTGTCATGGGCCTGTGATCCCAGCACTTGGTTGGTGAAGTAGGGGGAATCAGGAGTTTTAGGCATGCCTGAGCTACACAGTAAGTCTCAAGATAAATGAATAAACAATGGAGGAATGGAAGCTCACCAATCTGGGGGGACTCTGTGGTATGTATCTTTAAGAGGCATCATGGGAAATTCTGAACAAGTGGCCACACTGTTCCACGTGGATCCAAACTGCAGCTAAAACAGGAATCGACTGGACAAACCACAGTTGCTTTCCCGGAATGTATGCTCTAAGAAATTATTTATATTTCTATTTTAAAAATAGCACTAATTTCTCCTGCCTTCATTATAATTAATGTAGCCAGCTTAGAAGGTGCCATAATAAAACACTTGTGACCCTTCACCGAGGGAGGGAGAGATGGTTGGTAACTTTATGCTGTTCCTTCCTTACGTATTTTTAAATAATGTTGACAACACACTTATGATTTGATATCAGTGTCTCTTGTATTTTTTTAACTAAGTCTCTCTGAGGTCTGCACAATGTCTCCATTAAATGGGTATGCCTTACTTTTATAATCCTTCCCTAGTAGGAAATTGAAGTTCTTCTCAATAATTGAACAATAACCAGATGAAACATCTCTGTGCATAGCCCATTATCAACTCTTTGTTAGTGTGTTTGTGTTTGTTTTGTTTTTTGAGACATGGTCCCAAGTAGCCCAGAGTAGCCTAGAACTTTCTGAAAATGCCCTGAAATTCCTGACAGTCCTGCCTTTACCTCCCAAGGCCTGGGTTACACCATTTTGGGGATTGAAGCCAATGCTTCGGACACATTAGACAAGCACTCTACCAACTGAGGTACAGCTCTAACCCTGTCTGTTCATTCTCTGTGATAGTTTCAACTAGCCCAGGCTAGTCTTGAACCCACTATATAACGGAGGCTGACACTGAACTCCTGATCCTTCTGCCTCTGCCTCGTGAGGCCTGGAATTACAAGTCATATGCCATCGTGTCCACCCTGTTTTACCAACTTATTTTGTTGTTGTTGTTGTTGTTTGGTTTTTCAAGACAGGGTTTCTCTGTACTGTCTTAGAGGCTGTCCTGGAACTCACTCTGTAGACCAGGCTGGCCTTGAACTCACAGAGATCTGCATGCCTCTGCCTCTGGAGTGCTGGGATTTAAGGCGTGTGCCACCAATGCCTGGCTCAAACTTATTTTGTAAAATTAATTTTTTTTACAAGAGTCAAAAACTGAACCCGGGGCATTGAACATGCTAGGCTAGTCATGATCAACATTTCTTTTTTGCTTCATTTAGATGGAAATGGACCATTGGATCCATTGAATGTGGGCTAGGGACATAACTCAGAGGTAGAATGCTTGCCTAATATGTACAAGGTCCTAGGTTTGATTCCCCAGCACTGAAAGGGAGAGGTATTTTAGAGGCTCCTAGTAGACATGCCACCAACTTCCTGCCTCGTTTGTGGCTTGACCCTCATCTGCATGGAGCGGAATGAATACCGGGGTGTGCCACAGTCATCCCACAACCCTTTTAAGGCCTGATAAAGGATTTCACTTTTGTAGGCAGCAGCAGAAGTCCTAAGTGGATGTTTTGTTGACATAGCACAGCCATGTCAAGGACCCTACAGCCTCCGGGTCAGAAGGATGGCGAAGTCCAAGTGTTGACGATGTGCACAGGAAATGGCCACCATGCCCCACCACATATTTGGCCTGAAGACTGATGTCTTAGAGACTTCTCCTACCAGGAGTAGCCGGCCCCGCCTCCTTAAGCCAGCGGTATACCACACATCCTCTCTCTTTGTTTATCTAAGACAATTCCGCCTTCTTGCCCAGCTGTATACCATAACTGACTCCCAGTCCAACCATGTATAATAAACACATTGAGGCCAGACCACCGATCTCAGCTTTCTGTGTGTGTGTGTGTGTGTCTGTCTGTCTTTTCTTCATTCCCTTGCTGCCCAATCAGGTCTGGCCCTGGAACATCAGGTTGTTCTAAGTCCCCCTATTCATTACATGTAGGTATATCTCACAGGACAAAAAGACACACAAATCCACAAACTCGGTATTTTCTTTAAACTCTTGCATTAGACACAATAGAACATTAGGCTGTTACAGCCCCTCATACATCAAAGCCTTCTTTTAGTGGCTCTTGGATACCTTGTATCTGTGAGGGCCACTGTCACCTGTGTGATCAGGTGTTAGTCTGATGGGTCTAGTCTCCAGGTTAGTCTTTGGCTAGCAACATTGAGTGGGATGACAGGCTGTGCCATTTTTAAAGCCTCACTTCTCCTAAAATGCTGGTCTCCTAATGATGCCTTCACAAAGGTTGCTCCATGTGGTGAGCCTTCTATCATGAACAAACTTAAACCTGAAGACACTCCTCCTCTATGGCCTTTCTTGGCATGCATGGGACTCTGAGTTTGATCCACAGAACACCAAATTTAAAAAAAGAACCAGTTGAGGTAGAAAGATCCATCCTAAAAATGGATGGTAGCATTCCCTGTTTTAGTGTTGTACTGAGTACCAAGAGACACAGCCAAACACAGAGCCAATTACCGACTAAAGATACAATGTAACCAGCTGATACCCAGCTATGGATACAATGTAACCAGCTGTGGCTAGACCATAGATACAATGTAACCAGCCACACAGAAGACCACAGAAGGATACAATGTAACTAGCTGACATAGATACAATGTAACCAGCCACACAGAAGACTACAGAAGGATACAATGTAACTAGCTGCTTCTGGAGTATGGATACAAGTCCCCAGCTGCTTCTGGATCATGGATACAAAGTAACCAGCTGCTTCACGCCTTCCCAACCATGACATACTACATCCTAGAGCTGCAAGCCAAAATAAGCCTTTTCTCCCTTCAATTTCTTTTGTCGGGCATTTGTTTTCCTGTTTGTTTTCCTGTTTGTTTTTCAAGATAGGGTTTCTCTACATAGCCTTGGCTGGCCTGAAACTCACTTTGTAGACCAGGCTGGCCTGGAAACTCACAGAGATCCACCTGCTTCTGCCTCCTGAGAGCTGGGATCAAAGGTGTGGGCCACCACCACCGGCCTGGCTTGTCAGGATATTTTTTTTTAACAGCAATGAGACAAGCAATGAATGGAGACACTGAGGATGACCTTGGATCCCTGTACCACCTCTGCTGTGGAATAACCCTTCTGTATTCTGAAGATGTATTACTCCCATTGCTTAATAAAGAAACTGATTGGCCTGTAGCAAAGCAGGATAAAGCTAGGCAGGACAGTCAAACTGAGGATGCTGGGATGAGGAAGCGCAGGCAGAGTGGGAGACACCAGCCAACCACCAAGGAAGCACGGCTTGTACAAAATTAGGTAACAAGCCATGAGCCTTGTGGCAAAGTATAGCTAAGAAATATGGGTTAATTTAAGTGTAAGAGTTAGCTAGTAACAAGCCTGAGCTATTGGCTGGGCACTTTTAAGTAATATTAAGCATCTGAGTGGTTATTTGGGAACTGGATGGCAGGAGAGAAATGTACTTCCTCTTTTGCCTCCCAAGTGCTGAGATGATAGACATATACCACCAAGCCTGGCTTATATTGTGCTGGGATCAAATCTAAAGATTCCTGTGTGTAAGCAAACATTTCACCAAGTGAGCTATAACCCTGTCCTGCCTCATGGGCAGCTTTTAAGCAATTCTTAACTAAGTTGTCCACTTGGTATGACTGACCTTTTCTGGTTCTCCTAGAGCTCTTACTAGGTAGCCTGAGATAATACATATTTAGGCTCAGTGGCTAAAAGCATTGGCTGTTCTTCCAGAGGACTCAGGATTTGATTCCCAGAACCTACATGGCATTTAATAGTCATCTGTAACTCCTGTCTCAGGGGAACTAATGCCCTCTTCTGGTCTCCACAGGCACCAGGCATGTAGTGGTGTACAGAGATATGTCAGCAAAATACCTGTATACATGAAAAATATTTCTTTAAAAAATACATAGCCAGGCGTTGGTGGCACACGCCTTTAATCCCAGCACTTGGGAGGCAGAGGCAGGCGGATCTCTGTGAGTTCGAGGCCAGCTTGGTCTACAAGAGCTAGTTCCAGGACAGCCTCCAAAGCCACAGAGAAACCCTGTCTCGAAAAACCAAAAAAAAAAAAAAAAAAAAAAGATCTTCAGGGAGAGTTTTGGGATGGGAAACAGCCCCAGTCTCGATTTTCTGGACGTAGACAGACACCTGACCTTTACCAAGGCCAGTGCAACACTCAGGTGACTGAGACTCACCTCTGCTCCTGAACCAGTCCTAGCTTCACAGCCAGCAGGGACCAAGCACCTGCTGGCTGCCTCGGATTCAACCAAGACAAGAAGGTGCCAAGGCACTGCTGCTTCAATCTGATTGGCTGCTGGGGCCCCCCAGTCAAGGCTTGGAGAATGCTGGGCTGTGTGATCAGACAAGGGAGAGCTGGGGGTGTTAGAAGCCAAGATAAGGCTGCCTTGTACACTGTACAGCAAACAGGAAATCCTGTCAGACACAAAGGATGCTTCCAAGGCCAGCAATGGAGGCAGGCAGAGCTGCCAGCAAACTCACTTCGCCCAGGAGGTCCTGCAGGAGTAAACTGCACAGATTTAGCTCTGGTTTCCTAGGGCTTCTGGGTACAAGGGAACACGGAACACAGCAGGGCAAGCGGGGCGTATCAGGGGTCACGGTAGAGGCACCAGCAAACAGCTCTACACAGAGCAAGCAGGCAGGTGTCCCCTGGCTGGGCCCAAGACGGAAGTGGGAGAAACCCTTTTTCCAGAGAGCTTGGATTCTAAGCCTGGATAATGTAGCAGCTACAAGCCGCGGAGTCTGTGGTGGAAGCTCCAAGGCGAACACACACTGGTACAGCCCACAGCACTCCCTGAAGGGCACCCACACGGGCCGAGGGCCTTGACCACCACCACCTTCGATACCCACATCCTTGCCCACTGTGTCTTCCTCTAACTTCACGGGGTTCTGCGTCAGCAAATTAGACCCCTTGGTTTCCCAAGAGCTGCCATTCTTTTTTTTTTTTTTTCGAGACAGGGTTTCTCTGTGGCTTTGGAGGCTATCCTGGAACTCGCTTGGTAATCCAGGCTGGTCTCGAATTTACAGAGATCCACTTGCCTCTGCCTCCCGAGTGCTGGGATTAAAGGCGTGCACCACCAACACCCGGCGAGCTGCCATTCTTAATTAACTCTTCTGCAAGGCGGGGGTGGGGGGGTGGGGGGAGCACAGGGCTTCCCAGAAGCCGGCTTCAGTGCTATTTCCAGCTGGAGTGGACTGGCAGAAATGAGCCATCCCCCCCTTGGAAAAGGGCTCCCCAAATGCGGAAGGGGCACTCTTCTTCTGCCTAGATGAGGCTCACACAGGGCAAGGAGACGCTCACGTGGTCCCTGTCAGACGCTGACAGGACAGATCCAGGCCCAGCCCAGCCGTTGTTCTGCTCCCGCCTAAGGCCAGACACAGACACCTCCCAACCCGACTGGCATCAGCGGTGGCTCTGGGAAGAGCCGCAGCCAAATCCAGGAAAGGGGCCCAGGACGAACTCCAGCTGGAGGCTCACAGCCTTACTCATCCTGGGGTCACGGCCGGGTCAAAGAAATGCCCGTGTGGGAAGGAGAAAAGCAGACACCTGTAGACATTTGCGCCCTCCTGTGTCCTGTAGCCTGTTTGACCTGGTATGGGAAAACTCCCAGAGCCAAAGAAGTTTCCAGAAGTCACGAAGTTCCCTCATGGTAGATGTTTCTTACGTCTTTTTGTTTGTTTGTTTGGTTTTGAACTGTTGCTTTTGCGACTGGAGAACAAAGCCAGACGTTGTAGCCTTACAAAGCGTGCCAGAGAGGTGTTCTACCATTAACAACATCTTCAATCAGAGTTCAGACTTTGCTCTCCTTGGGTCTCCTGGAAACAGAGCCGCCTCTCGGACTGGTTACTGGGCAGACTCCGAGGCAGTTTTCCAAAGCACCCAGATGCCTGGCCTTGCTTCACAGAGGAATATTCTACAATATGTGGGGCTTGGTAAGAGATTCAATCCCCCCACCCCACCCCCAACACACACACCTAAGAACTAGAACTTCTGGAAACCTGCTTCGGGAAGAAGAATTACGTCCTCCAGTGATACGTGAGATATTCTCGGAATTCTTTTTTTTTTTTTTTATGCCTTTCTTCATACCATTATCGCCCAGTTTCATAGGAAGTCACCTGCCGGCCATTTACTAGGGCTCTGTTAACTCTTATCTCCGAATACACATCTGTAGCTGAGTGAGGCGAGGGTGCCTCTTCATTTCCCCACCCCAAGTTGAGTGCAGGGTCCGGGGCTGACTGAGAGAGTAAGGTGACAACGTCTGAGTCCATCCGGTCTGATCCCAACCAAGTCAGGCCCGACCCCTGCAGTAGGGCTTAATCAAAGCTGCCCCCATCAAAGGGGCTGCAGGCTCGGTCTCAGCCACAAACGTCTGGCTCCTGGTTGGTACCCGGAGACTGAGAGAGGTCTCTAGGGAGGTGCATTTCCTGCTTCTAGAAACTTGGCCTGGGGCCTTTCCCAGCAAGGGCCTCGCCTTTCCTCTCCTCCCGCCCTCGGGGCGGGTCCAGCCTTGCCACCCAGCGCGGGCTGCAGCACGTGGCTGGGGGTTGGGGGATGGGTGGCTTCCAGGGCGCGCAGCTACCCCGCAGGGTGGCCACGGCCCTCCCTTCTCCCTCGCCCTCGTGACTTCTGGTAAAAGCCCGGCTCGTCCCCACCCACCTCCGCCCTCCACCGCAGCCCTAGGGCCGCGCCTCCTCGGGAGGGAGGCTGAGCCGTCTCCCGCCCCTGGCAGCCGGCTGCGCTTCGGAAACTGTTGACTCAGAGGGTGGCCCAGCGGCCAGCGCCTGATGTCAGCCTGGAGCCCGGCCGCTGCGCTGCGGGGAGGCGAAGGGGAGGCTGGGCGGGTGCGGGCGAGCGGGGCGGGTGCGGGCGAGCAGCCCGGTGGGCGCCGCGGGGGACGGGGGGGCTGCGGCTGCCCCGGCGCCCGTGACTCACGGTGCGTCACCGAGCAGATACCGGAGGCTCCCGGCTGTTGCTGACTCATGAGAAAGCTGTGAGCAGCCCGGGTGGTTTCGGGGCGCCCCGAGCCGGAAAACCCCCAAGAGGAGGAGGCTGGGGCGCGGGAAGCCGCACGGCTGGCAGCTGTTAGGGCCACCTGCAGCGCGGCCGCCTGCGAGCGACCGTGGGCTGCAACATCCCCCACCCCTGCCCACCCTCCGTGGTTTCCTGTGCCCCCCCCACCACACCACACCCCCGGGCAGGGTCAGCCTGCAGCCGAGCATGCGAGTTCCCTCCCTGGTGTAGCAGGGCTGTTCCTAGGCGTCCACAGTGGCAGGGGTGTTACCTGAGGTCACCCATGTTTGCTCTCCGTCCCCCCCCCCCGCCCCCAGGTCTGTCTGGGAAGAGCAGGGCGCGCATCACGGACTGGGTTCTTTCCTTCCCGCCCTCTCTAGGGAACTACGCTGCGGCTCTGGACGCCACTGGCTGGACCGAAGCTTGGCTCCAGATCTTTCCTGTCACTGAAGGCTGACCGCAAGGCCCCCGCGGCACTCAGGAAATGCAGCCAGGGGTCAGAGAATTCTCAGAAAGGGGTGTGGATCCGGAGGAGTTGTCTGGGTGGTGTCCTCCCTGTCCTAAACAGGGACAAATTCTCTAACGTTAAAGATATGTTGAGGCCCCTCCGTGCTAGGCTTTCTGCCCCAGGTAGGACAATACTGCGAGATCTGATGAGGCCTCGCGGGCGCGCGGTTACAGTCTAACGTGCACCGCAGACAGTCCCGGGAAGGGGCAGGGTGGGTATGGAAAACAGTCGCAGTAACCCCAGTGGCCTGGCATTAGGGTGGGGACATTGGCAGGAAGGGCTTGGACAGATGGGAAAGAGTATTCCAAACAGCTCCAGGGCAGCCCTAGAGGCCCCGGGCACCGTAGGGTTAAGTTCTATAAACAGTGATCGGTCCCACATGCTTGGGAAGATTTCCCAGTGCAGGGTTGTGGCGCTCAGAAGCAGGCCCAGTGGCCCAGTGGGCCCTGGAGGAGTCTGTGGTGCCCACTGTTCCCGGCATGCAGACACGTCCATGCCCAGACACAGGGCCTTCCAAGAGTCCCACAGTCCCGCTCGGCCGCAGCTGCAGGAAGCAGCCTCGACCTTGGATGCCTTTTTATGATTTTGGTGCCTAGTGCAGAACCTTTGTAGTCCAGATTTCCAGTTCTTTTCCTAGTCTGTCCCTCGGTCACCGTACTGGCCTACACCAGCTCTTCTTACCCCGCTAGCACTGTGGGAATTCCTGGGGGCGCTTTTGAAAACGACGGAAGGCGTTTATGAGAGTCCCCCTCCTGGAAATGCGGTTCAGCAGAACCAGACTTGAGAGGGTCACCAGCCAGGCTGTCTGGAGGAGCCCCAGACTCAGAGCAGGGCCCTCAGAGTCCTCGTCTCTGATAGGCTGGGAAGGGTGCTGGCGAGCCAATAGGAGGGAGCCGTTGTCTTGGGCTCTGTCTTCCAGGCATCCACCAGACAGCAGAGGTCAAAGGTTCCAACCGGAAGCAGGGCAAGAACCAGATGACTTTTCTAGCCGGTGATAACAACCATGAGCCTCCTTAGCGGGGTGGTTAATCCCCCAAGGCAATGGCAGCCTTGTCACAACACCCCCAGGCATACCTGGCAAGGCGCCAAAGGCGTAGTTAAGGACAGGGGGCGGGGGGGGCGTTTAAGAAAGACCCTGAAGTCACATCTAAGGCCTTCTAGTTAGGCTGCTGCAAGGGAGATGACACCAGTTACCAAGTGGGTGACCAGATGTTCTCTCCAAGCAGCCTAAGGAGCACTGTAGGACTCGCGGGGTGGGGGGTGAGGAGGGGTCTACAGAAGGAGGGGGTTTTCTCACGAGCCCCAGATCTGGTCACTGTCAAGCAGTGTAGTTTCCATTTGTCATCGGAGGAGACCGGCTTTGTTTCCTCCTGGAGCAGCGAGTGGTTCTGGAATCTGAAGGGCCAGCATTAAGAGAAACCGGACAACTTCTGTGTGACCTTTGGCTGCAAGGTTTTGGAACTTTCTGTTTTTGCTGTGCACGCCTGGGACTGCAGGTCTCTAATCCTAGGGGTTTGGGTGTTAAACGCTAGAAAGTCTGGTTGAAAAGCAGCCAACTCACAGCAGACTGTTTCCTGAGGGCGGGGGTAGGGCAAATGTCAAGGTCCTGGGGGGGGGGGCGCAGAAGTGGCACCGCTTGCGTAATCAGCCTGGAACTGACTTCCTCGGAAACTCACTGGGATTGCCTCCAGGACCCTTTCCATGAAGCGCCAACGGCTCTGTGGACGGATTTGCAGGTCGGGGTGGGAGCTCGGGCAGGGTGCTCCACGTTCTCATCTTGTGGATGAGGAAATTGAGGAGGGGGAGAGCCTCCCCGCCCCCGCCCCGTGGCTAACTTGTGATCCTACTGCAATGCATGGAGTCTATCCACTCCAACGCAAGAACTCAGTCTACTCCAATGCAAGAATTCTTATTCGTCCTCCGGTGACAGCGGGCGGGACCGGTGGCTTCGCTCCCATCCCAGGCTCTGAACCAAAGGATCGAGCTTGGCACGCACACACACAACACAGATTCATACACATAGAGACACACATGCATGCACACACAGACACACACGGCAGGGAGCTCACACACACAGACTCATACACACAGACGCGCGCGCGCGCACATATACACGGCAGGGAGTTCACACACACTCGCATGCACACACAGAGACTCATACACACACACGCGTGCACACACACACACACACACACACACACACACACACACACACAGAGCCGGGAGCTGGGGCGCCCGTTTCCCTTCCCCTCCCCGGGGAACGCGAACTGCTCCGGGTGCCCCAAAGCCCAGCCTCCGCTGCCACTCCCGCCCGTTCCTGGCGCGCCGGAGTCTCGGCGGTCACGTCTCCCCATCCGGCTCCAAAGTGCGAGCCAGCTGCGGCCGGGCCAGCCCGTGGGAAGGCAGCGCCGGGGGGCGGGCACAGGAGTGGTCCCAGCCCCGCCGCGCCCGGGTCGGCAGGGGAGAGGTCCCCGCTGGGCAGGCAACGCCCCAGCTTGGCTCTACCAGGGCGGGGCCGGGGAAGCCTCCTGGCCGCGCCCCCGAGCGCCTCGCGGGCCCCTGTTGCTGGGGAGAAATGCTCGCCCGGCCCCGCCCCGAGCCCGGGGGCGCAGCGCCCTCTGCTGGAGAGATCTCGGAGCTACGCAGAGACCCCGCCCCGACCCAAGCGGAGGTTTCATTTAATATCACCATCCTCCTAGGGAAAAAGAAAAAAGACGACCGAACTGGAAAAAACGAGCCGTGTGCGTTGCAGGGCGTTTCGAAATGTGAAGAAAGAAGTCATACTGGCTTTTTTTTTCTAGAAAAATTTGCAAATTTTGGACGTATGCTTTTGTTTTTACACAGGGGGAGTCTTGTGATGTAGGCCAGGCTGGCGTTGAACTCAAGATCACTCTGCCTCCGCGGCTGAGGCTGTGATTACAGTTTGTCATCGCACACTCCTAGATGATTTCTTTGACTTTATTCTGACGGTGTGGATGCTCAAAAAACAAAACATTGGGACGGGCGTTGGTGGCACACGCCTTTAATCCCAGCACTCGGGAGGCAGAGGCAGGCGGATCTCTGTGAGTTCGAGGCCAGCCTGGTCTACAGAGCGAGTTCCAGGACAGCCTCCAAAGCCACAGAGAAACCCTGTCTCGAAAAAACAAAAAACAAACAAACAAAAAAAAAACCATTGTTTCTGTAGAAATGGGGGATAGACTCCTACCTAGCTGAGGCCACATTTTTACCATACTGAACGTTTCCTGCGTGGTTCCCTGCTCCCTGGTTGTGAGTACCTAAGGGGCTCACAGTAAAAGGGCCCGGCCCACTAGCGAGCGCCGTTAACTAGAATTCGGAGGCCAGATGGATTTGGGATGGAGGAATGCTCACAGTGGCCATCAGCTGACCTGTCCCCTAGAGGGGACAACACCCTGGAATCAGGCAGGCCCAGTCTCCACAGCAGAAAGCATGTCGGTTCACACTGAGTAGGACAAGCAGGTGTCGCAACCAGCTGCGTGTCTGGTAAGAGCAAACGGGCTCTCACAAGAGAGGAAAAGTCTTCCCGTCGAGTGTTTTCTGCAGCCCGGAGCTGGAGGTCGGGACGGGTGGGTGCACTAACCCCCGAGCCCACGGAGAGGCTGACGCGGTGAGCGAGTCTGTTCGACTTGTCTGGTATTTTAGTAATCCAGTGCTGCCCGCTGGTTAGATGTTTCTGAAGGGCAGGGTTTGGTTAGACTTCGGGAATGTGGCCTCCACCCCAGCCTACGCCCTTCAAGCCAGTATACCAACACCGAGAGGTTTTTCCTTCTAGGTCCACTTCTAGGACCAGCCTTGTCCCTGGAGACCCCACCTGGGGCTTTTGAGGGAAAGCAGAGGTACGACGTGACTTTCCCTGAACTGACCGTCAACTTGGGGACAGGGACTTCCAGTTCAGTCCCAGCCTGATCTCTCCAAGTCCTGAAACCAAACCACCCAATGTCTTCAGTGATAGGTTCACCACCCAGGACTGGGGTGCAACCCGCAACAGCAGCGGTATCCGATACTGTTTGGGAGCCTTGGGGGGGCTTACCGGGCCAACAGTTTATCCATCCCCTGCACTGGGATTGCCCTCGTCCTCTCTCTCTCTCTCTCTCTCTCTCTCTCTCTCTCTCTCTCTCTCTCTCTCTCTCTCTCTCTCTCTCTCTCTCTCTCAGGCAGGGTTTCTCTGTATTGTTGTGAAAAACCTCGGCATCAAAGCGCCGGGTACTGAACCGAACCCTCTGCCCAAGAACCGGGGCCAGACCACTGGCTGCAAATGCAAGAGGTGATTTATTGAGTACACAGGCGCCTGCTGATGCTACTGCAACTCGGGTGCACAGAATACCGGGCTTGCAGAGAGTACAATATTTATAGAGTTTTAATGGTTACATAAGTAACAGGCATTTCATTGGCTCATCTTGGGGGCAGGGGCAGTTCCCACGGACTAAGTTTCCTGGTATTACTTTATGAAAGACCCTGGCACGCTTCAGCAATTATTATCCGGGTCCCATGACTACTATGGTGATCATAGACACAACTGGGGGCAAGGGTAGTTGCCAAGGACTAGGTGTCCTGGTATTGTCATATGAAAGTTCCCAGCACGCTTCAGCAATTATTATCTGGGTCCCATGATTGCTATAGTGATCAGACACAATTGGGGGCCAGGGTAGTTGCCAAGGACTAGGTTTTCTAGTATTGTCATATGAAAGTTCCCAGCACGCTTCAGCAATTATTATCCGGGTCCCATGACTGCTATAGTGATCACAGACATCCTGTTTTGAGGGTGAGACACCTGGTCTGGGTTTCTTTCATTAGGCAACGGCCTGGCCTTACTTTTCTTTTCCTAGGGGGTCCTGGGTAGGAGTCTTTCAGTTGTATTGTTTTGGAGGCTGTCCTAGAACTCACTCTTGTAGACCAGCCTGGCCTCGAACTCACAGAGATCCGCCTGCCTCTGCCTCCCGAGTACTGGGATTAAAGGCGTGTGCCGCCGACGCCCGGGATTGCCATTTCTTAGCCGTATGTGTGCGCCACCCTCCCATTCGCTCAGGGTGCCCTGGGCATTTAAACACCTTACAAATTTAGAGATGGGATTTTTTTCTCAGTTCCCAAGCACTCTACCCCCCCCCCGCCGCTGCCGCCCCTTAACCAAGAGCTGTGTCTGACCTCGCACCCTGGACCACCAAATGACTTCCCATCTTACTCCTTTGGGTGCCTTCAGCTGTTTTCCTATAGCTGTAACGCGCTTAGACGTGGTGTCATGTCATCTGCAATGAAACCTTTCTATAAAGTCTGGGCGGGATGGCTGGGAGCCTACCTACTCAAACAAACAAACAGTTACTGGTTCTGGGATTCAGTGTTACAGGGTGCAGGGAGGGAGGCAGTACCAAAGAAGAGAGTACCATTTCAGTAACTTGTTTCCTCCAGAGGGTAACACTGAGGGGTTGGCCGGATGGCTCAGTGGTTAAAGAGCACATGCTGCCATTGCAGAGGAACCCAGCTCGGCTCCCAGCACTGGAGTCAGGGGGCTCACACCCAATCTGTAATTCCGGCTCTGGAGGACCCAAAGTGCTCTTCTGGCTCTCACAGGCACCACATGCACAAACCCTTGCACAGACAGCACACATAAGTTCACATAAAAAAGAATGCGTCTTTTTTAAAGAGTGATATTGGGTACAGTGGTGCACAGGCATCCCATCAGCCATGCCCATCAGCCACGCCCATCAGCCATCCTGCCTTCTATCTCTCTCAGCCTGGGAGGAGCTGAGGACAGGAAGCTGGCTCTAGCCACCTTGCCAAGCCCAGAGCAAAGCAGGGTTCGGGGCCATGCTTCAGGTTCCCCAAGATCTGACGGACTCAGGACTGGGGTACCACAGCCAGCTGCTGCCCCCCCCCCGTCAGCCACGGCGGCTGCTAACAGGGCACTGGGCTGGGGGGCACTGGACTGGGGGACACTGGGCTGGGGGGCACTGGGCTGGGGGACACTGGGCTGGGGGCACTGGGCTGGGGGCACTGGGCTGGGGGCACTGGGTTGGGGGGCACTGGGCTGGGGGCACTGGGTTGGGGGGCACTGGGCTGGGGGGCACTGGGCTGGGGACACTGGACTGGGGGCACTGGGTTGGGGGGCACTGGGTTGGGGGGCACTGGGCTGGGGGGCACTGAGCTGGGGACAGTGGGCTGGGGGACAGTGGCCTGGGGGGCAGACACGCTCTACCCCAGCGTGTTTCCCTGCAGGAGCGGACAAGGCCTGCTCTTGCAGAAGAACCACCTTCCCCCAACATGGCACACACTTTAATCCTCCTCACCGCGCTGTTTTATCGTCTGTAACCCCGCTAAATGTTTGCTCGGGCGGTAGGGAAGCTCACCAGTGCCACATCTGGCTTTCGGTCAACGTTTTTCTTTAGGAATTGGGACCCGACACTCCGTTTTGCTTTCGAGTGACCCAGGCGGGCTCCCTGGTCTGCCTTTTCTTTCTCTTTGCATTATATCAGCTCTATAGGAAGCCAGTTAGCATGGCGGTCACCCCACCCAAACCTGCTGGGGCCTTTTCTGCCTTGGGAGGATCATGGCCCGGTTTGGAACTCAGCGAAGCCACTAATGGCTCGATACCAGTCCCGAAGGACCCAATGAATTAAATTCCTTTTTAAAATGACATTGATTTCTTTATGCGTGTGTGCACGTGTGCTCATGGCATAGTGTGTGTGCGCGTGTGTACAGTGTATGCGTGTGCGTGTGCACGTATGCCCACGTGCGCATGGCATAGTGTATGCGTGTGCTCGGACTTGTGCGTGTGTGTGAGCGCACCCACAGGGCGGGTGTATGCGTGTGTATGTGTGTGTATAGTGTATTCGTGTGCGCGCTCTTGTGCGTGTGTGTGAGCGCACCCACAGGGCAGAGTGTATGCGTGTGTGTGTGTGTGCGCGCGCGCGCGCGCGCGCGCGCATGTGTGGAGGTCAGGATAATTACACTGGAGTTGGCTTCCTCCTTCACCATGTGAGTCAAGGGGATCAAACTCAGGTCAAGGCTGACGGCTAGTGCCTTCAGCTGCAGATTTCAACAGCCTGCCAACTCTCTAGTTCTTCTGGGCAAACAGTTCTATCAGGGCCAGTGACTGGGTATCAAATACTACAGCTACTACCCGATGCAGGCCTAGTGTCCTCAGGAAAGCCTGTCCATCCTTAAAAAAAAAAACATTGTGTGTGTGTGTGTGTGTGTGTGTGTGTGTGTGTGGCGGGGGTGGATTTGTCCGTGTCCATGCTTCAGCATTCCTGTGGAGAACAGAGGACATCTGGCCTCCCTCCTTCCACCACTCGAGTCCTGGGTGTAAAACTCAGGACATCAGGCTTGGTCAAGTCCCTGATATTGATGGCGATGGTGGAGTGTCTGTAATGGCTTGTGTATCCGTTACTTTCTGCTGCTATGATAAAACACCATGACCAAGGCAGCTTCAAGGAGAGCGTATTTGCGCCTCCAGTTCCAGAGGCAGACATGGTGGCCGGGGCAGGAACCCTCACACCTTCAGCTGCAAGCGCAGGGTGAGCCTCCCAGTAATGGAAACCACGGCTAAAGACACTGAGCTTCGAGGGTCCTGTGGCCTCTCTCTGGTGATGTCTCGCTTGTAACAAATGAAGCCTGTCTGAAGATCGCAGGGCGGAGCTAGCCACTAGCTAACCATGGAGAGGTCAGGAGGTCTGCACAGATAGACAGGAAGTGAGAGGGCTGGGCAGACAGGAAGTGAGGGCTGGGTGGAGGACCTACCTTGCTCTTTTTCAATGGGAAGCTAATGAGGTAAAGGTGGCTTTGGCTTGCTCCTTCTCTCTGATCTCAGTATTTTCCTGACTCCAGGTTTATATTATTCAGATCAATTAGAACTCCATGTACGCCGGGCGTTGGTGGCGCACGCCTTTAATCCCAGCACTTGGGAGGCAGAGGCAGGCGGATCTCTGTGAGTTCGAGGCCAGCCTGGACTACCAGGCGAGTTCTAGGACAGCCTCCAAAGCCACAGAGAAACCCTGTCTCGAAAAACCAAAAAAAAAAAAAAAAAAAAAAAAAAAAGAACTCCATGTACACCTCTCCATCAGAGAACCCAGTCTATCAGTCCCAACGTGTCCGTGTGTTCATGTGTTCATCCTTTCTTCATTCCCTCCTGGCCCTCAGGGCTCTAGGACCCAAGCCAAGCCAGGATCTGGCACCTCCCCTCCTCAAGAGTATAGTAGCATCCAGCAGAAAGAGGTGCTATTTATAAATTACCCATCTCCTGTAAGTAACCTCTCACCCGAGCTCCTGAGTAACCAAGTGAACTCCCTGGGTCGCCCAGTGAGACTTAGGCGTGGTTATTTGATATGTTCACTGTACCTGGGGTGAACAGACACCTGTTGGTGTGTCCCCAGGAGAATCCATGCAACATCTGGCACCCAAACAAGGATGCAACGGAGTCAAAGGTGCTGTGGAGAGCCAGCCATGAAACACGCAACTGAAGTGCAGCCATCCCAGGGTGGGGTCGTCCAGTGGGGGGGGGCGGAGTCCAGGTGACCACCATCTTCTATGTGGCACGGAGCCATACGTCTCCATGGTGAATGGGAGTCTGCCACATGATCACAGCACGCCCCCCAAATGGCTAGTACACTAGAGCCCATATTGCAGTGTCTGTAAATTGTATGTGGGAGCAGATTCTATAAGTGGGCGTGGCATCAGTGTTGTGGCCTCGGCTGTGGGAGATTAAGACAGGCTGTTTCCCTGAAAGAGCTTGGCTATGTGAGGAACACCAGAAAAGCTGTGCCGATGCTGTCCTCCATAGTAGCCTCTGCAGGAAAAAACGGAGCAAAGGGAGGATGAGATGGGAGGTGTCAGTTTGCTAAGGAGCTTTTTTGTTTTTTTGGTTTTTTTTTTTTTATGGGTAGAGGGAGTACAGATACAAATTAGGATTGTGCCAAGAGTTCCTTCCTGATGTCCAAAATCTTGGAACCTATGGAGAGAACTGGACACGGGGAAGGGAACATGGTAATAGTGAAAATACCCAGGTCAGCCTTTCAGAGAGAGGAAATGGCTGACTCAGTGTGCAGACAGGGCTGGACCGCTCTCTGAACTGCTTGAATTGACCCAGCAGGAGAGACAAAAAATGAGCCTCCCGCAGCCCGGCTTGTAAGGCTGTAGGACAGGCGGGTGGATGGGACCCGAGTGAGCACTGTGGAAGAGACTAAAAGAGCTACCCAAGGCTGCGTAAGCTGAGGCAGTCTGAGGGGAAAATGGAGGTTTGGGTGTGAAATGTCCCTCCCCTTCTCCCCAAGGCTGAGGCATTTGAAGAGGCAGCCCCAGTTCTTTGGTGGAATTCTTTGGGAAGGATTAGGTGCGACCTTGCTGGAGGTGTCACTGGGGGTGGGCTTTGAGGTTTCAAAAGGCAATACCATTCCTAGTTAGCTCCCTCTCTGCCTCGTTTGTGGATGGAGATGTACGCTCTCAGCTACTGCTGCAGTGGCCTTAACGCCTGGCTCCTGCCACGCCCACCCCGGGTGAATATGGACTCTCTGGAATGGTGAGCTCCACAGCAACACAGTAGGGTCTAAGACAGGCCAGCACAGCCCTCACGGCCTGCGTGCTGCTTGTGGTCTCTATGCACCATGGTGCTGACTTCCTGTCCTAGGCTTTAGCACATACAGTAAGTACTCTTTCAGTGAGTTCTCCCTCTACCTTGCTCTAAGCACACAGGCTCACCACGGCGGGCTCTGGTCATTCACATCTCTCCTGGTGCTGTTGCCTATTCCCTAGAAACGGCTCCAAACCAAGCCGATGGGCCCAGTATATGCTGTTTCTTGGAGCTAAAGTTGACCTTAACCGCGTGGCAAAGGAGGCCCTTGAACTTCCGATTCTTCTGCCTCTGCCCCTCGGGGTTCCAAGCGGGCATCAAGCCATGTGGTTCACGTGGCCCTGGGGGTTAGCACGCGTGTACTCTTCCGTGGGGCATACCTCTAGCGCTGCTTAAAACATTTCTCTCGACAGGGTCTCCCACTGCCTAGGCTGGCCCTGAAGCAGCGGAGGACAGAAAGGCAGTCCGTCCTCGCTCTGCCTCTCGCGGGCTTGGGGATGTAGTTCAGTAGTACCCAGCATGCATAACCTGGGATATTGAAGAGCTGCAGCCTGTGGGGCAGATCTGGGGATGGGAAGGAGGGACGCCGGTAAGAAACGGACACTCAAGAGACGCATCGGTAAGTGAATTTATGCCTGCAGGCCCAGTTATGCAATAAACCCAGGTAGGCAGGATGGCCCAAGTCCAAAGCCAACCTGGGCAACATGGAAAAAGTCCTCCTCCCTCTGCTTTTTTGAGACAAGGTTTCTCTGTTCAGCTCTGGCTGGAACTCCTGGAACTCTTTGCAGACCAGGCTGACCTCAAACTCTGAGATCCGCCTGCCTCTACCTCCCAAGTGCTGGGATTAAAGGCGTGTCCCACAATGCCCAGCTTTGAAGACAGAAGGCACTGTGGACCACTCAAAGGGCAGGGCGCTTTGGCAGGAAGACAGCAGGCAGAGCCTCACCGTGGTGAGCCTGTGTGTTTAGAGCAAGGCATCCTGAAAGGACAGACATTCAGATTCAAGAGAGCTGCTCGGGAGAAACATCAAACGCTTTGCTGGACCAGGTCTCCTACAGACCCTGCTGACTTGCCTGCTTCTACCAGGCTGCTCCCTACAGACTCCACAACTCTCTCTCTCCCCAACCAACACCAGCCACCCCTTGCTTTGCAATCCCCCACAGACCCCACTAAGACCTCTCTTAACGCCGTCACTGAGAAAATCGGGGGTCCTGGTTCCAACTTGGCTTGGGATGCCCACAGGACCTGAAGACGGCTGGTCTGAAAAAGCCACAACGGAAACCCCAAGCTCAATGCCATCCTTCTTGGCGTTGCTTACACTGTTTCAGACCTAGGACACCTTCCCAGTTCCCTCCTGTGACTCGGTACAGATCTGATTCCCACAACTATTTTTGACTGAAGGGAAACCTTTGTTTGCTACTTGGGGCGTGCATTCCGGGACAGGGAGGACACGTCCCGTGAAGCCATGCAGAGCATGGGAGGTGGCCAAGCAGGGGTACACACCTGAGACCCCAGCACTGACTTTTCAGTGAGAGAGAGCTTCAGGGACGGACCATTGCTACACAGGCCAGGCCCTGTACCAAACGCGATCTGGGGGCGCCACCTAGTGGTATTGTCTGCTGCAGCAGCACACTATCTCTGTCCCAAGGGCAGCCTGTACACTCATTTACCTGTTGAGCAGGGCCTTAGAAATAAATGATCAACATTTTTTGTATACAATTTTTTTCTTTGGGAGTGGGCATTGAGGCAGGGTTTCTCTAGGTAGCCCCAATTGTCCTAGAACTCACTCTGTAGACCAGAATGGCCTCGAAGTCAGAGAGCCACCTGTCCCTGCTCCCCCAAGTGCTGGGATTAAAAGGTACCACCGTGCAGCATGCTGTGTCATTTAAGCTCCACCCCCTACTAAACAATTTACTACTCGAATCCCCCTGCTTTTTGCCGAGTGTCACTAAGTAGCTGAGACTGGGCTGAGATTACTTACCTAGCTCTACCCTTACATGACTCTGAGTTCAAAGACGCTTGCTCTTTGTATTAGCTACTTCAACTCAATGTTCCTTCCACACGGGCTAACTCACCATCCACCACACAGCGCTAACTAACCCTTCCCGGCTCTCTTATGTGAAGCCAGACACTGGCAGAGGATATGCACACCTTGAGAAGGGTCTCTCGCCAAATCTGGACTTGCTGTTTAAGCTGGGCTCGCACAGCAGGGAACCCCTGGTATCCATTTCCCCAGCCCAAATTCCTGAGCTGGATTTCTGTGGCCCTTCAAGGGGTCCTGACCTCCTCAGGCAGGCCATGCATATGGATAGATGTATCATAAAACATCACTTTAAAACTGCAGCAATTGAAGCAGTCTGACCTCAAAGGCAGCCGCACAGGGCACAGCACAGCTGCCCTGCCCTGCTGCCCAGCAAGCCTGCTCTGTGGGGTGGGGGAGCTGCTTTCATAGCAGGGGTGCTCTACTGACAGTGAGAAGCCTTCAAGCCCAACCAACCCTCTTAGCCTGCTGGGCTGGCTTCAAGAAGGCTGCCAGATGGTCCATTATCCTTCAGGCAGGAGATATACGGAGGGCTGACAGTCAGCAGACTCCACAATAATGACACATTGTTCACCAATTAATTTGCCAGGGCAGATTTCTTTTCTCAGTTGACAAATTATACTCATGCCTTTTTAGTTCTTTAAAACCCACTAAGATACAAGGGTTACGATATATTTTTGAGAGATACCTCCTAACAGGAAAGGTACCAATTACTTGACATTCTTATAAATTCCAGGCCTGAGTAAAGAGTTCAAGGTCAACTTACTGAGACTAGGGGTGTGTGTTTCTGTATTAAAGCACAAAGGCTTGGATTTAGAGCTGGGAAAATATCTCAGGAACTGAACGTCAGCGGCGTGCGTCTATTGTTGTCTTTGTGGCGAGGGAATTGCACGCAAAGCACTTGTTATTCCATGAACCACAGCACACTTAGGCGCCCTCTTCTTGTGAAGGGTGGTTCGGTTATACCACAGGCAGGCAACTTCTAGCCTGGTTTTTGTAGTAATTTCTTCAATCAGAGGAGAAACAACCTCAGTTTAAGCTATTAGCTTAGACTTTTAAAACAACCCAAAATGCAGAACAAACCCAAAGCCGTCGCATTGGCCTCTCTCCAGCAAATCCGGGCGGTGTCTGCCCCTTCTGCCAGCTACCCCCCCCCCACCCATCACTCAGGAGGCCAAGACAGAACTGCTGGGTCTGAGGTTACCCTTATGCTACACAGCGGCTTAGGTCAGGTGGGGCTACAATGTCAAACAAACAAGAAAAAAACCCAAATCTAACAGACGACTTTTAATTCCTGGACAGGCCCATCCTCACTCTGAGAGCTGTATTGCACAAACCCAAGCAGTATGTCTAACCGGCTGTATCTTTGGATAACACTGCAGGCTAATGTTCATTTGTCTTAAATACAAGGCAGCAATGTACAGGACACCAAGGCAGAGTATATGATGATGACTTCTGTCATTAGCAACCATTGGATCCCACTAGTCCTATGCATAGCATACACTGGTATAGGAAGGCGGGTGTCGGGCCTCTGCTGGGACAGCAGAGGCCAGGGGCAGGGTTGGAAGCAGACAGTCTACCTTTCAATGAGCAGCCTATAAACTACTCTATTCCCTAAACAATACTGCTTCAAACTAATGCATCCTCCCTATCAAGTTACCCAGTAACAAGCAACTGAGATGTTGATTTCATTTGAGCAGGCCAAGACAGTTTAGGAAATTACTTTTTTTTTAAACATAAATTTAAACTTCACCCAAGTTTAAAAAGAGGGTCCCATGAGTATCCACTTATCAAAACCTTTGTTGTGCTAAGAAATTCCCAGATCACTTTACTTTTAATAGATTCTGAAAGAACGTGGGCAATATACACAAAATTAATTCATAAAATTTCACGTCTATTTCATGATAGAAGCCATCAAAGTAAAGCATGAGGAATAAAAACATTTTATCTGTGTATTCAGGATCACACACAAGTTACCTTTACAGTTCAATTTACTATATATAGAAATCATTTGGGTTTTATAGTCTCAATTAAATTTTGAACTGAGATTACAATATCATATAAAAAGATTTTACATTAGTCATTCTTAAGCATTCCAAATTGAAATACATAGGTTTAACTTTAGATTTATGGCAAACAGTCTTCAAATACAATACAGACACACTCTTAAGTTTACCTATCACTCACATGTATATTTGCAACTTTGGGCTGTTTTACATACAACCGATCTCCTATGCAGATGGCAACATTCCTATGCCACAAAGCGCAAGCCTATACAGTCAAGCCAAGGACTCAAGTTGTACCATCCTTTTAAAGAAAGTTTTGGCATTTCTGGACCACAACAATGCATAATGAGGAGGAGGAAAGGAACAACTCCTCCTCGTTAGTTTAAAGTTACATGGTAGCTTGGAATTTTGAATAAAACCCCTTATTACACCTTGGAAAAAGTCCAGGGCAACCAGATTGACAATGGACTGGGGTTCTTGGTTCTTTTTATAATTAACAGAACCCATGACATTCAAATGGGCAATAGTCAAATCAAAATAGTAAGCACCTACTGGTTTAGATTGAAATTAAGAGATTCATGATCAATTTCTTTCCACCTTGGAATCAAAGTGGGAAAACCAGCTATTTAAGTGCATCCCAAATCACTCCTGTGTAGCACAGGTAGAATTTTCTGTCCATTGGCACCAAAGTGAAGTCACATCTCTTCTTGGGGACAGAAACTCCACTTGTGAACACAGAGTGAGGAAAAGGGACCCCTGTAGTTGTCTCATTACTACTGTGATTCTGAGACCGAGGACTACCACACCAGCAGTGGACACAGCAAACCCCTGCCAAAGCGTCAGGTTAGTGACGCTGACTCCCTCCCCACCAAGCAAGCTTTAGCACGGAGAGGATTACAAGGCTCAACAAATGGGAAGTAACAAGAAACTAAAGGACTAGCTTCAAACCAATAGGAAAAACCCCTCCAATTTGATACCACTGCAAGCGAGAAATTGAAGAAAGTGTGCTTCACTACCCCGAAGCCCTTGCGTTTAACTGTGCAAAGGGCATGGGGAGTCTGGAAATAGACATAGCCCTTCTGTAAGGTTAGGGTTCTGCAGTCCTCCGCAGTCTCATCCCCTTCCCACCAAGTTGTCAGTGTTTAATAAAATCTTCTCTATCGGCCGAAAGATTCCCTAAAGTACTCTATGCATCCTATCTATACAGAAACACCTATCATTATTACAAGTGATTTATGCAGGGTCAACATTTTTGGTGTTAAAACTGTTAAAACATCATGCTTACTGCAGTCAGCTCCATAATAAATCTCAACTTCACAACAACTTACCCAACACTTACTTAAATTACTAATTAAATAACTAAAAGTGTAGTGAGCCAAAGCAAACTGAAATGGGCTGTAAAGAAAACTAACCCTCAGAACAGACCACACCCAACTACTTCAGAACTACCTTTGCTAGCTAGCCCCTTTCCCAAAGTTTTAGCCTGAAAAACAGTAAAATCTACACAAAGTTTTATTGCAATCATACAAGGGTTACATTAGGTCAAATACAACAAATACTATGATGCAATTTTACATTTATTAAACTACAGTTCAAAGCACAAATTTACACATTCTAAATACACTAAACGTATCTAATGAAGTCACACTGGTCTTCCACTCACAGGTGATATATCTGGGTGAAAGACATCAACTTTACATGACTTTTTTAACAGGAATCCTTATTATAAAAACTGTGTACTTGTATGTAAACGATTTGATGGGGAACCCAATTAATGGGCTTCCATCTCCACTAAGTCATCCATTTTGTTGCATATTTTATTTTAAACGCTTAAGGGGTAGGTCAAACTGATAAGTTTAAATCTGGATACATTATCTAAATGCCCCATTACCCCAATGAATTATAGATGAAGGCTGATTTTGTCTGGTCCCAAATAGCTATTACCATGAATTTGTTTCCAATTAACAGAATAAAGATTGACTGAAATTTTCCCACACTGGAATGTAGACCAGACAAGCTTAACCTGCGACTTCAGATCTAAAGAAGCGTCAGTGCCTGCTTAAGCCTCAGTGGGAAAGCTGTCTTCTTGGCTCAGCTGAATGCAAGAGGGGGCAAAGAAGAAGGTTCTCATCGTTGCATCTGAGGTGATCCCAGCATCCTGCATCTCATACCTGTGTTAACAAGACACAACAAAAGCAGGGATTCTGAGTATTTACTACAAGGGTACACAACAACAAAACAGGTAACAGTCCTTCCTCAAAGACGATCTGATTCTGGGCTAGGAAGGTGGCTGCTACAGTGCCTGCCATGGAAGCCTGACAGTAAGTTAATCTTAGAAAGAGCTGGTGGAGGATCTCAGAGTTCAAGGCCAGCCTGGTCTACAGAGTGAGTTCCAGGACAGCCAGGATTGTGTAACAAGAAAAAGCAAACTATCACCTGTGTCTGTCCCAGTGTGACATTTACATGAAGCATTCTTTTGAGTGACTTTTTCATGTGACTTCACGTTATACATCTGTCTGTTATATAAGGCATCAGTAAATCGAAATGTCACTTCCAATATCCCATCTGCTGTTGAATAAATCGAAACCACCTTACCAGTCACTGAATGACATCATGTAATAAACAGCTGGCCTCTGAACATCGTTGAAAGCAGACGGCTCGTGGAAGCAATCTGCTCCCATGTTATCAAAGATCAGCCAGTCTCCCACATCCAGCTCCGGAAGAAGACAGCTCTCCACAATCTGATCAAGCTCATCACAGGATGGACCCCAAAGGCTGCTTGTAAACAGAGGCTCATCTTCCTTGTATTTCTGTGGACAAAGAAAACTCATCAGTCCTCTCCGGCACGGAGTCTGCAGGTGAATCAAAGGTAAGCTCAGTTTCTCAGATGTCATATCTGTGGGAGACTGGGGTCAGGCTTCAGTCTCAGTTGTTACTGTGAACTCCACAGCGAAAGAAAGAAACAAGAGACCAAAACGAATCCTAGGAATACACTCCAAAACACATAGTAATAGCCAAGGTTTAAGGAGGCAGGGCAGGATTCCTGGCGACTGAATCCAGGACATGCAAATGGGACTCTTGAGCAGAGCCAATGCATTGCCTTAAAAAGCTTTACAAAAAACAGTCTTTTAAAATAATTACAATGTCTTTCTTGTGTACGGTGTGTCTGTGTGTGCTCAGGAGTGCATGAAGGTCGGAGGACAGCCTGCATGGATCAGGGCCCGGGCTCCATGCCTTCACCCACTAAGCCACCTTAGCAGCTTGTCTTTTTTTTTTTTTTTTTTTTAACACTGCCAAAGACATTTTAGAAAAAGAAGCAAAGGAAAACAACTTACCTTGTGAACCTCTGGGATGGTATTCAAGTCCTCAGACAGTTTACTCGCGAAAGAACCATAAACACCATCATTCATGTGATACACGAAGGCTGGCTCATCACTCCCAGTTTTTCCTACTGAAACAACAGAAAAGAGGAAGTTTAACTTAAAACACAGCACACCTTACCAACACACGGCGGCTCTACTCTCCAAAGACTCAACCTCCATGCTTGGGTTTTAAATTCTGCCCTCCACAAAAATAAACCAGGGGTCCCTGGAGAAAATGGCTGGGAAGGACAATGGCCAGAACATCTAGATGTACCAGAGCGCAACTGTACTAAGGCCAGTTGTAGCATGCCGGCAACCCCCGCATCACACAGGAGAGACTCAGCTAAAAGACTTCCTAGCCAGCCTGTGCTTCCAGAGTAAGTCCTGGTTTCTAAGTAAATGAAAGCAAGCCCAGAGGCTGGAGAGATGGCTTGGCAGCTGAGCACGTAAGCTGTTCTCCCAGGACTCAAGTTCAATCCCCAGGACCCTTGAAGAGCAGCTCACAGCTGGCTATTCCTCCAGGCAGGGGGTCCCACACCCTAAGCCTCTCAGGCACCTATCCCACTTTATAGAAAACACACACACAAACCACACACACACACACACACACACACACACACACACACACACACACACACACACACACACACGGGTAAAAATCTTAAACAAGAAAACCCGTCAAAACAAAACGCAGTCAAGTACCCACCCACTAAGCCCAAATGTAACACCACCAACACGAGAACACACCACTCTCATGTGCTTCCTCATGTGATACACAGAGGAAACTACTTCAAACTCTGGAATGAACCCACCAAGACAAAGCATCAAAAACCACGCCAAAATAATCTTCCCTTCAGAAATGTCAGTAAAGAAATACAAAGGAGAGGGGTTGGAGAGATGGCTACTCATCCAGAGGATCTGGGTTCAATTCCCAGCATGCACATGGAGGCTCACAACTGTCTATAAATTCAGTTCCAGGAGAACTTCACACAGACATACAAATAGGCAAAACACTAATGCACATAAAATAAAAATGAGTAAAATTTAAAAAGAAATAAAAGGGAGAAAGAAATACATGTAATGCAGTCCTGGGCTAAAATCTAACAAAGAAAAAGAGGAAAAACAGTGAAGAATAGTAGCTGGGAAGTCAACTTTTCTATGCACTAAAAGATGATTGCATTTCTACAATGACAGAAGACAGTGCTGTTGGTTTGACTTAAAGGTAAATTTGAAGAGCACTTTGGCCCTGCAGCAAAGCACAAGACAGATTCTTCTTCTATCTGAGCCAAGAGGAATGCAATGGGAGTCACAATGAAACGGCTCACAGGGCAAGAATCACATGGAGTTCTATCTAAAGCATGAGACAAACTTTGTAACTCACCTCCAGAGGAAAATTGACCATTTTCAACAACTTTCTTAGCAATAATATTGACTGCAAGTGTAAACGCAGAAGACACATAGTAGCTTCCAGGTTCTGAAATTATCTGAATGCCAGATCCTTCAGGGAAGTAAACATCCAGCAGAGGACTGATAACATGATTAACCTACGGGTTTTAAATTACAGTAACATTTCAGTTTCAATACTGGGTATCACAGAAGTCTAGGTTGACTAAGGTAGCTAGTAACTACCTTACTTAAGAAAACTAAGCAATTCCAATTAAAGAACAATGAGCATAGATACTTAGCAGGTTTTATACAATCGAATATTTTTTGTTATTAAGCACAATAGCATTAATTAAAAAAATCAATTCTTAATACTGTGATTGCTGGCAGAAGAGTCAAATCTCAACTCAGTGTCTAGACACTACACAATGAAGGTAAGAGTGATATGCATCTTGCTACTGCAACCACAAACTTGGGAGTTCAGGTGACATCTAATACATAAAACACAACTCAAACAATACTTTTCGTGGACTATAGGTGTAGTTCAGTGGTGAACCCCTTGCCTAGCTTGTGTGAGATTGAGTTTGATGATTAGAACATCAATAAATCAACAAGTGACTGACTACTTTGTGATTTGATAGGGTTCATACATTTTCAAACTTTAAAGTGTGTCTAATTTCCTTTGTTTTCTTAGAAATTGTAAGACAGGTGTTACAACAGACTTTAGTTTATGCTGCCATAAAAATTCTGGTCTATGTACCCACCAATTATGTAGCCAAGAAAGCAGATTATCCCAATTTATCTAAGCCCTAAATAAATTTACCTCTTCCAACTGAATTTCAGTTCCTGTGAAGCCTCCACCGATGTCTAACATGTTCATTGTAAAGCCAAATTCTCCCTAGAGACAAAAAACCCATGTGTTTTCAAAGTGTAATGCATACAAATAAAATACTCTGACCTTGAGACCTTCTGTTTTCTTTACTTTTTTATCACTCAGTGATGGCCAACTGTACACGTATGTAGCCTGGCCTCAGACTGGCCCTCCTGCCTCAGCGTCCTGGGCCCTGTTACTAGCGGGCGTCGGCCACCACACTCAGCTTCTTGGGCTCTCACTAAAGCACAGATGAGAAGCCGCATCTCTGCCTCCTCATCCTTGCCTGTGCTCTCCTCCAGAGCAGCCACCTCACATCTCTACTTCAATCTTTTGCCTACGTAAACACAATGAAGCATTATTATGTAGAACCCACAATCTTTCTAGAAATAAAATCAGGAAGCCAGGTGTGGTGGTACTAGCATTTAATCCCAGAGGCAGAGGTAGGCAGATTTCTGAGTTCGAGGCCAGCCTGGTCTACAGAGGATAGCCAGGGCTACACAGAGAAACCCTGTCTTGAAAAACCAAACCCAACCCCGCTTACAGCCCCCTTAGTGCTAGTTTCGGGGCTCCAGCACCCATTCTGACCTTTGTGGACACCAGGCATGTGCACATACATGCACACATGAATGCATATATATATAAGCAGAACACATAAAAGCATGTGTAGGGGCTGGAGAGACAGCCCAGAGGCTAAGAAAACTGACTGCTCTTCCAGAGGACCTGAGTTCAATTCCAGGCAACCACATGGTGGCTCAAAACCATCCCTAATGAGATCTGGTGCCCTCTGCTGGCATGCAGACAGAAGACTGTATATACAATAAATAATTTAAAAAACAAAAAACAAAACAAACAAACAAAAAAAAACCCCAAAAAACAAAAAAGTCATGTGTGTAGCTGGGCGGTGGTGGCGCACGCCTTTAATACCAGCACTCAGGAGGCAGAGGCAGGTGGATCTTTGTGAGTTCAAGACCAGCCTGGTCTACAAGAGCTAGTTCCAGAGCAATGTCCAAAGCTACAGAGAAACCCTGTCTCAACCCCCATCCCCTAAAAAATAAAAAAATAAAAAACCATGTGTGTGTTATACTAATTTTAAACAGTAACTAGTTCATACTATTGAAAATGTCTCTGAAATGGCACCCTGGTTTAAAGAAAACAATTAGAGAACTTACAGCCATGTCAAACACACACCGGGCATCAGAGAGAGCATGGACGTACACCTGATACTCTTTGCAAGCACTTGAAACGTGAAATCTGAAAGAAATAAAGCAGGATTTAAAGCAGCGTGGCTCTGAAGCGCGCTCTGTGACTCCTTTAAGCTATCACTCAGTATGATGACACTACAGAGTTTTTCTTTTTCTTTTTTTGGTTTTTCGAGACAGGGTTTCTCTGTATTGTGTTGGAGGCTGTCCTGGAACTCACAGAGATCCGCCTGCCTCTGCCTCCTGAATGCTGGGATTACAGGCGTGCGCCACCAACGTCCAGCTTATTGAGTGTATTTTTAACTTTACCAAGTATTTGAAACAAGAGTAGAATTACCCAATGCTATGATACAACGTTTGGAAAACACCAAAAGTCTATTTTCACAAGTCAGGTATCAGTGACTGTGCTAGCTAGTTTTGTTTCTGTGTAAAATGACACAAACTAGCATTGCCTAGGAAAGGGGACCTCACGTGAGGACCTGCCTACATCACACTGGCATGTGCATTTTCTGTGGGGCACAGTCTAAGCCCGCGATGAGTGACTCCACTTATCTGGCTAGTATACAGGCAGGCAGAGCAGGCCAAGCACAGTGAGCCAGGAGGTATCCACCGTGCTCTCAGCTTCAGCTCGGCACCCAGGCCTTACGTTCCTACCAGCACTCTCCCTGATGGGCCTCTAAGTTAGATTACTCTTTTCCCAGGTGTCCACCATAGATAGCAACAGAACAATCACACTGCTCTCATTAGCTTAAATAAAGAGCGAGCTGGCCAGTAGCCAGGCAGGAAGAGGCTGGAACAACCCAACTGAGAAAATTCGGGATGAAGAAGGGCAGAGAAGCAAGATGGACATGTGGTAGGGGGTAGAGAAGAAATGGGGGTTAACTTAAGACATAAGCACTAGTTAGAAAAAGCCTGAGCTGGTCATTTAGAGTCCTGGATCTAAAGCGAGACTTGCTTTCTGTATCTGGAAAGAAACACCATAAATCAGACGGCATTACAAACCCCTTCAGTGGACACTGACTCACCTGACTACTCAACTAGAGTTCCTGACCAGCAGGGCTGGAGAGTGAGACTCTGCCCTAAACAAAACAAACCCTATGAAAACTAAGAGGATGAAGCCCAGTTTTCCCCCCGCTTTTGGATTTTAGCTACAGAGCTGGCCCTACACTCACGACTCCTTGCTTTCCTTCTCTAGTCCTGGGATCACATCACAGGCACCGCATACCTGACTTCAAACCTGACTGAATGAAATGCCAATGAGGGACCGAGAGGAAAAAATCCTTAGAAACAGACGAAATGAGACCTATGCCTTATAGGCCGAATGCCATTTTAACAAGCATTAAATTGTTACAAATTAAATTGGGAACAAACTCCCTTTCAAATTAAAGGATGATTTAGCTGGTGGTACTTGGTAAATTTTTTTTTAATTTATTTATTATGACAACATCTTGCCTCCATATATGTCTGCACGTCAGAAGGGGGCACCAGATCTCATTACTGACAGTTGTGAGCCACCATGTGGTTGCTGGGAATTGAACTCAGGACCTCTGGAAGAGCAGCCAGTGCTCTTAACCTCTGAGCCATCTCTCCAGCCCGGTACTTGGTAAATTAAAGCAGACAACTGCCATTCAGTCCAAACAGAGCTACATGGTCAGACTGCCTCAAAACCCTGAAAGAAAATCAGTAAGAGAAGATGGCGTAGAGATGGCGCATAGTGCAGTGACAAAGCCAAGGGCTGAGCCCAAGCCAGCAGACTTCATTACTGTGCTAGCTTGCCCTTTACAGGAAGAAGGAAAGGTAACCTGACGAACAGCATAGAAAATGCATCTTTACACGGGCAGTGCACGCCTTTAACCCCAGGCACTCGGGACAGAGGCAGGTACATCTTTCTGAGTTTGACGACAGTCCAGGCTACACAGGTGCACAGCTAGCTCCAAGACTACACAGAAAGACCCTGTCTAAAAAAGGCATGTTTATTCTTTTATGTACTAAAAAGCATATTATAAATACTCACTTAACCCCAATTATTTGGACATCAAGTTCCTTGGCACATTCCAAAAGATGCCTACAGTTCTTCAGTGTAGTGCCAAACTTCATGCTAGCATCTTCACCTCCAATATTCTCCTCTGTTGCAATATGTAGTAAGACCCTAAGAGAAGGGGAGATGATTGGGGCAGAGTTGGTTTACATCATCATCAGCACATGTGAAGCCTGAAGCTTGTAGGAAGTGTGTTGATTATGTTGCCAGTGCTCCCAAATCCATCGATGGATGAGTCAAGTGAACCTAATGAAAAACAATCCTGTATAGAGAAAAAACTAGCAATTAGGGCCTAAAGCATGACGCTTGCACGGATGGAATTTTGGAAAATGCAGCAAGTTAAAATTCTGCTGTTGCGGCAAGATTGTCAGTTGGGCTCTGTAATGAAAGATGACATTACTTCCAAATGAAGTCAATCAGTCTGAATCCACCAGAACAGCAATGCCATCAATGTCTTAATAGGTTTTAAAATTATCAAAGTTCCCAGCTTGTTCCAGGTAGTTAATCCTTAGCAAATTTCTCAAATCATAGGTTTCTTTCTTTCTTTTTTTTTTCTTTCAGTTTTTCAAGACAGGGTTTCTGTGTGGCTTTGGAGGCTGTCCTGGAACTAGCTCTTGTAGACCTCGATGGTCTCGAACTCAGAGATCTGCCTGCCTCTGCCTCCTGAGTGCTGGATTAAAGGCGTGCGCCACCAACGCCCGGCAAATCCTAGGTTTCTAATGGAAACACTAGGTCATTTTAGTCATTGTATGCATATCAACACCATCCCTGATTCATATCTAGTGATTTCTTTCTGAACCTCTTACAACTAAAGACAGATGATTTAAACTGACTAAACATTACCAGTAGTTAAGCAATGATCAGATGCTAAAAAGCTACAAATGAATAAATGCCGTCTGTAAGGCTCTTCCCAAGGAGTTTGATGAATGCCAGAAAGCAAGACTCAATTGATAAACACAAATTATTTCCTTACAGTTAGAATCAGCTGTCAAATGGTACCAACTAAGCCAAAGCTTGTCTCCTGCAGGTCATAGGGCAGATCTCTTTCAGAGAAGCAAGTGCCTCTCTATACTTTCCCCCAAAGGCCTTTATCCAAAGGGTTTCAAGGTAATAACTGCCTGAATACCACGAAAGCCACCAAGTCAGACCAGTGGTTCTTAACCTTCCTAATGCTGAAACCCTTTAATACAGTTAGTTCCTCGTGTTGTAGTGACTTCAATTATAAATTAATATCATTGCTTTTTCACAACTGTAATGTTACTACTGCTATGAATCAGTGTGAATATCTGTATCTCCCGATAGTCTTAGGGGACCTGTGTAAGCTTGACACTCCCCGAAGGGTCACAACCCATAGGTTGAGTTAGACAAAAGATACATAAACATAGCTATGAACTTAATTTGATGAACACACTAAATTTTCTTCCATGAGTTAAGAAGTCATATCCTAGAATGTTTCACTGTATCTCAATTCCATAAAAAGGATCAAAAGTAGGCAGAAACTAAAATGCTGTTAGCATTTTTCATAAATCCTAAATAAGGGTAAGTTACAATACATGCCACTGGCCCTGCCATTAATACTGCCCCTTCTCCAGGGGAAAAACTCTAATACTAATTAGCAACAATATTTTCAAGTATACACTTACTTGGCATTTGGATGATTCCTTGCAATTTTCTTTAATTCAATTTCATTGTCACATGTCATGATATTTATTCCAACTTTTGCAGCATATTTTATCTGAGACACTTGTTTACAAGGACTTGTGTAAATGATGTTTTCTGGAGACACACCCAGTTCCTGCACTAGAGCCATTTCATTCTGTAAAAGATTTAACACTATCATGTTACAGTAAAGTTAATGACTTTTAGTACCTTCTCCCCTTTCCCCATTAATGCTCAGGCCTGAACCCAGGGCCACAGGCCTTCTAGACAGTTCCAGGTATGTTACCTTCTGGTAATGATACCCTACCATGTTCCTTAAAAAAGCAAACAGGAAGTGAGATAGCTCAGCAGGGGCACATGTCACCAAGTCTGATTGCCCAAAAGAGTCCAATCCTCTGAACCCACAAAGTACAACAAAAGTACCTGTCCCAGAGTTGTCCTGCACCACGGGAATTGCAAACTCCCACATAAATACAATCAGACTTAAAACAAGCACTTTACAGTGTGTTCATGTGTGGGGGGGGGGGGGCACTTGCACTCATGGTGGAGTGCAGTGTCCACAGAAGCCAAACCCACTGATCCCCTGGATGAGGTAGCTGTGGGCTGTGCTGGGTGTGGGTGTTAGCGATCAAACTGAGGTTTCTTTTTTTCTTTTCTTTTTCTTTTTTTGGTTTTTTTGAGACAGGGTTTCTCTGTATTGTTTTGGAGGCTGTCCTGGAACTCACTCTGTAGACCAGGCTGGCCTTGAACTCACAGAGATCCGCCTGCCTCTGCCTCCCGAGTGCTGGGACTAAAGGCGTGTGCCACCAACGCCCAGCCAAACTGAGGTTTCTATGCAAAAGCAGTATGCACCATTAACCATGACCTGCAGCCCACAACAACCTGTAACAGAGCAATCCCGTAGTTCACAAGCATGTCTGTTGTTAGAACTATCTTACAACAGGACTGGGTGTAGCTCAGGTTTTACGAAGGGTCTGCTTAATGAACATGGCTGACCCACAGAACCACATATTGCGTGTGGTAGCCCATGCCTGTCCCTAGCACCTGGGAGCTAGAGGCAAGAGGAGCAGAGACTCAGAGCCATCTTCAGCTACACAGGGAGTTTTAAGCCAAAGTACAGATCCTGTTTCAAAAGAAAAGTAAAAAAGAGAAACAGCCTAAGGAAAAAATTTTACTGTGAGACAGGGTTTCACACACCGCAGGTTGGCTCAAATTCACTATGCTGCTAAGACTAGCCTTGAAAATACATCTATCTCAGAAATCAAACATCGCAGCTGACTATAAAGAACACTGTCACTCTTGTGGGTTTTTATGTAAAAGCATAAAGCAAGGAATGTGACACATAATACATGTTACATAAAATTCAAATAAATCCATCTTTAAAAATTTTGAGCTGGCGTTGATGGCGCACACACCTTTAATCCCAGCACTCGGGAGGCAGAGGCAGGTGGATCTGTGAGTTCGAGACCAGCCTGGTCTACAGAACGAGTCCAGGATGGGCTCCAAAGCCACAGAGAAACCCTGTCTCAAAAAATGAAAAAAAATTTTTGATTAATAAGGAAGTTTCTCCAAAGTTCATTATAGTATACATAACATCCCTTTCATCAATACACCTGAAAACTTACTAGACAATCATCTAATGTCCACGGTGGATGTGGTTTAAAGAAAATGGCCCCTAAAGGGAGCAGCATTATTAGGAGGTGTGGTCTCACTGGAGGAAGTGTGCCACTGTGGAGGTGGGCTTTGAGGTGTCATAAACGATCAAGCCACTCCCAGTGAGAAAGTCCACTTTCTGCTGCCTTCTGATCAAGATGTAGCCAGCATCACGTCTGCCTCCGTGGACTAAACTTCTGAACTGTGAGCTGCCACTTCAGTGAAATTTTCTCTTTTAAAAAGAGTTGCCATGGTCTTGGTGTCTCTTCGCAGCAATAGAAACCCTAAAGACACTGTATGACATTTAAATAGTTATATAAAAACACAAGTATTGGGGCTGGAGAAATGGCTCAGCAGTTAAGCACACTGACTGTTCTTCCAAAAGTCCTGAGTTCAATTCCCGGCAACCACATGGTGGCTCCCAACCACCTTGAATGAGATCTGGTGCCCTCTGCTGGCATGCATACACAATAAATAAAACAACAACAAAAAACAAACATCAAACTTCTTGCACTGGTTCTGCTGGTGAGTGTAGCTAGGAGTTAGTAATTTTAAAATGCTATTAGTGGAAAAGAGAAATACTTACTTTGCTGGAACAAGCAAACCCAGTTCCGAGAGCTGCCAAGATCTCAAGTACAGCCGGAGTGGAGTTGCACTTCACCGTGTAAAATGGCTTTATCTGAGCCACCACGTTCTGCCACTGACTGTGCTTCCTCACGATCTTTCCAAGATCCCCCACAAAAAAAGCATTCTTCCCTGTCTATCAATGATAATAAGAGAGAGGGTTAAAAACCACTGGGAAAAAAGATGCATGGGAAAGAGTGTGCACACTGCACTTGATTAAGAAAGGGGGAATTGTCACTAAGTCCCCACAGCCAGATGGCGAACAGAGTGGACGACCGTGTTTCTGTCCAAACCTGACCTGAGATTTGGCACTTCCCACCTGTATGCTGAACAGCTGTTGTCTTCAGGATTTCCTCCCATCAACCACCCCAATGAGAAACAAGTGAATTTTGGTAGAAGACTTGGGCACGTGCAAAGGTACTTTTTTTGTTTGTTTGTTTGTTTGTTTTAAGACAGGGTTTTCTTTGTGTTAACAGTCCTGAATGCCCTAGAACTCACTCTGCAGACTAGGCTGGCATTAAAGTCAGATATCCACCTGCTTCTGCCTGCCCAGTGCTGGGATTACAGGTGTGTACCACCACCATCTGGCGCTTTTACTGAAAACTAGAGTAACTTTAGAACTCTTCAACATATTTGGAAAACACAAGAAATCTTACAAAGAAACAAAAATTTTGCCACTCTATTCACATAAGTAAATGGAGACAACCACATGACAAAATGAAAACAGATGACTTGTAACAGGGCTCTGTGGCAGTTTCCTGGGATAGTAGATAGTAGATAGTAACCGGAGTGAGTGATCAAACCCTATCAACACACACAGAAGGCATGACAATGAAAGCCCGATCATTTTATTACATCAACGTCTGAGAACCAAGTTTGGAAATAGGACTGCACACTTACCAGGGTATGTTCATAAACATAGTTATCAATAACATTTCCAAGGTTTGTTCCTTCATCCAACAGGCCCACGGAGTAGTTCGCATCGTCAATAAATCCTTTCATCTCAGCCGTATTCCACAAAGCCGAAAGTCATAAACCAGGAAAAACAAGAGACGGGCCACCAAGCCTATGTCTGGGTCCTTAGAATATGCAACAAACTGTCAAAATAGAAGTTAGATCCAAACCTGCATTATTTCAATAATTAAAACATGATGTACTCAGTGAGTCACTAAATTGTTGAGTGTAATTTTACGAGGAACACTGGACTCTTCATACTACTTTAAAAGTACACTAAATGAAGTTGGGGAGATGCCTGAGTCAGTAATGTGCCTACCATCTAGTAAGCATTAGGACCTGAACTCATATCCCCATGATGAATGCCATGTATGACAGTAGATGCAAGCAATCTGAAAGCGGGGAGGCAGTCAATCTAGCTATGGTGAGCTGTTTAGTGAGAGTTTATCTCAAACAGACAAAGTAGGCAATGATGAGTAAGACAGACGTTGACGTCTGACCTACACAGCCATGTGTGCCCCCCCACACAAAGGCCAGGTACACAGGTACATAATTCCAGAGACAGGAGGGACCAAGAGTTCAAGGGTAGCCTTGTCTACTTAAAATTCCTATCTACCATTATTACCACATAAATAGATAAAAAACTCAAGTTCAATGTAACTTAGTAAAAAGATAATCCCACACGTCATATGACCTAACAGGGTAAGTATAGATACTTGTAGTCACTGTGAGTTCCAGTATAGCCAAAGCTATGTGGAGAGACCCTGTTTCAAATAAAAAATACAGACATTTGTATGCTAATAAAATTCTAGACAGATGGGCTTGGTTGCCAGAGTGCTGAGATTGCTGAGTCTTAGGCTGGCCCAGACGATATAAAGCGACAGTCTCATACACGCGTGCACGCACAGTAGGTAAAAGAACAGTGGCAGGTGGGGACTCTGCAACTATGTGAGCTGTAATCTCAAGTTACAACAGAATTCTCACAGCAACACAGGCCACTCAGAAGGTTGTGACTTGGTGAGATTATTCCAGCACGCACCAAACCCCGGGTTTGAGTGATGTCACTTACACTTAGTAAGTTCTCAAATAGTTGTTGTGATTCTAACAAATCCCAGCATGGAGGTGACAGCAGCAGGATCCTAAGTTCAAGTTCTTTCTCAACCACACAAGGAGTGCAGTCAGCCCTGTCTAAATAAAACCCGTACAATCTGTGCACATGAACGCACGAGTGCTCTCTTAAAACCCAACTGTCCAAAATGCAAACCTAAGTAAGCTTTGTGGTGAAGCACACCTATACCCTCAGCTCTTGGGAATCCAAGGCAGGGGCATTCCTGCTAGTCTGAGGACAGGTAGGAGTACACAGTAGGTTTTGGGCCAGCAAAATGCATTTTATTTTCATAAAACGAAAGTCCTAATTGGAATAAGCCAGGTACTGTATATGAACTTTGCTATATTACACAGCCTAGGTGGCCCCAATTATGGGGCTGCGTATCGTGATCTAAGAGCTGAGACTTCCTTGTTGAATTTCACTGCTAAAATGACAGCATCAACACAGTACACTAATGATGGAAGACCGCTGCCACCCCCAAACCGCCTTGCTTCCCCACTGTCCCTACCCCCGCCTACTTTCTGTAGATGCCCCCCACAGACCCTCTCCACAGAGAAGGGATCTTCAGTACTTGCCATCAGAATTGCCACTCCCCTTTGCTGATGTAAGGGATGCCCAGTTTCCTGCTGGCTACAAACCACATCCCCATTCAGTGGGAAAGTGGCACAAAGACCACTAGTTATAATAAACTAACAACAGTGCTTAACAGTCTGCCTACCTGCAATCTAACATGGAGAATGTAGCTGTCGCGTGACTTACACAACAGCCCCTCCAATTCCTAAGAGACTGGCCTAGCTGTGACAGATGGACAGAGGCTGGTGGGTTGCAAGTACCCGTGGCTCTGAATGAAGCTAAAGTAGGGTGTCCATGCGTGGAGAAGGACCTTCGTCCTGAGTTAGGAGTCTAAAGGCACTGTGTGTCTTGTGTAATAAAACCATTTGGTGGCCCTTCACACGGCGGTGATTACCAGGCAGACAGCCTTTCCTTCTGCTGCTCCCCACCTTGGGTGCCAGCTGGTTATCCTGCACATACTCTCACTCCATTCTGTAGGTCCTCAGCTGCTTGACTACACCAGAATCAACTGCTCACAGAATCAACAAGCTGCAGCATTAGTGACATTTCATGAAAACACAAACATTCAGTTTAAACTTGGAAGGCACTAACCATCATTTCCAAGGTAACTATATTCAGCTAAATAAATAGCCCTCTTTTGCTATGATAAAGACTAAAAACCAAGGATGATGTTTTTTTTATCAAGAGTTCATCTGCATAAGATGCAAGTCATACAGTGTAGAGAAATCACAGCCTAGACATTCTCTAAAGGATGCTGGGTGTTACACTAGGACTGGAATCAATCTGTTCATTGAGACTGGACATTTTAGGTGAAGAATTGACACTATTTTTTTAAACAGTGTAACTCCAGCTAGAACACCATCTTTATGGATGTAACCAACCAGGCACTAAGAGCAACAGAATGAACGTTACTCCACCAAAGAGATGAACACCAAGGTAAATACCAGAAGAGTAAGGGTAAGGAACTTTCAAGTTTATACATCACTTGCCACTTGATTGTCAAACAGCCAACACACACGCTTAGGGGAAGGAGTCAGAGACGATTGTACAATTAACAAGCAGCACATCTATCCTCTCCAATCTTAAAGACTGTTAAGGAGGCTGAGCCTGCAGCCTTATCCCACAAGTAACTGATTACTCAGCTCTAACTACTGTTAAAAGTTACATGCTAGGTCCAGAAAAACTCAATTCTCTAAAGAATACACTACAGGAGAACAAGTCAACAAACTCAAGCCATTCTTGGGCTGGGGGTGTGGGGGTGGGTACAGGACTAGGATCTATACTTCTCAGTCAGTAGAGTTTGCCTAGCATGCCTAAGGCTCAGATTCAATCCCTGGCCCAGCGTAAACAGGGCAGGGCAGCACACACCCATAATCCAGTACTATGGAGAGGCAGGATTGGGCGTTTAAAGTAATTGCTGGCTACACAGTAACTTGGAGGATAGCGCGGGCAGCATGAGACACTGTCTTTAAAGAGTCATTCGGCAGCTCAGTATTTTAAACAAGGAGAGGGATTAAGTAGAGTCTCGGTACCCTGAGCTCTTATCTTTCCTACCCCCACCACGCCATATCTCATTGAAGGAGCCCTAAAACTCAGTTTGAAGACTCCAGGAGCGCTTTCCATTGTGACTTCACTTGTACACCCATCTGTACCTGCAAGGACGCACACATACCCACACGTGGAGGTCCAAGGACAACCTGCGTGAGTCAGTTGTCTCTTTCCACCACCACGGATTCTGAAAGACAACTTTCTTCATTTTAGCAAGACTCCACTCTCATAAAAGACAAAATTTTTTGTTTAAAAAGAAAAAAAGTGTTTTTGTTTTTAAGAGGTATTAACAATGTTAAAGCCAGATATAACAGAGCACACCTTTAATCCCAGCAATTGGGAGGCAGAGGCAGGCAGATCTGTGAGTTCAAGGCCAGCCTGAACGGTCTCAAAAACCAACAAACAAAATAAATGTTCATGTGGTGACGGGACATGGGAATGGTTCATACCACATGTCAAAATGTCCAAGTTAACCCACCCCCAAGAAGCTGTTTCCCAGCACACAGACTTGCTGTATGAGACTGCTCTAAGTGTTACATCAAGCGAGCAGAGGGCACATAAGTGAAACTCAGAAGCCATAACCACTACTGAGAAGCACTCTCCAGTCACCACCACGTTGAAAGCTACTTTTAGCAACTAAAAGCCTCTATTAATGTTTGACTGAATGACAGCTCATTTAGAGTTGCTGAAATCACAACACTACTTTTTCAAATAATTTCCTTTTGGACTCATGACTGGAAAAAAAATGTAACTGTGTAACACTCTTATTTACACTTGTATGTTGGTATTTTGATAATACATTTTCCATGAAGAAGCTGCCAAACAAAAGAGAGTGGCTCTGAGGAACCACACATTGTTCTCTGGAGTCTTATACGAGGTGGCTGAGTCCTCGGTAACGCTGTGGCAGCTGGGCACTTGCCTTGTTACACACCTGCTACAAAGGCGTCTATAGTTGATTGCACTTCAGAAGAAACTGATACATCTTTCATATAATCACAAGATAACTCTGGCAGCAACAGCCCACTTGATTGACACCAGGATGGATGAATGAGAGTCTTGGGTTTCTGAAGAAGACCTCCCTGGAAGCAGAACAGGGAGAGCTGAAAGGTTCAGAGTACTGTTCCAGACCCCTAATCAGGAAGCTCAGCCTCAGTAAGGGCCAGCCACTTTTCAACAGGACCACCACTCACTACAAATGACAACAATGTATTTTCAAATGTTTACTACTACAGTCACTGGAAAGCCTAACTACAAGCATGTCTACTTTACTTCATGGAGGCACTGGATGGCCCAGCACTCAGTGTCAAAGTATACAAGGCTGTCTAAGCCCCTCTTCTCTGTATCCCACCTGTAACAGAAAATGCTACTTACCACACAGGTAAACTCCGGAAGTAACGGACTAAAAGCCACTAGAAGAGGCTTCTAAAGGATGCCTGGCACTGTAATGCCCTCCAGGAAGCTATGTACTGAGGATGGTAGTAACTGAGATGCTCCAATGGGTGGTGAGAGATCACAGTACTTTTGCTATTAACAGACCCCAAAACAGCATGCACAGGTACTCATGGTATCCAGAACAGGCTTGCCCTCAACACACAGTAACTAACTGAAAATGGTCATCAGCCAACCAAGTTATCTAGTGTTTACATTTTCACTCTCCTAACACAGCACCTCGTTCTTTATGAGTGATTAATTTTCTGGTAAACGTAAGCAGGGGGAAGCCCTAAACCAAATCCCCCAAACAAGATCTGTGGTGACGCTTTGTGCTCTAACAAAGCTTGCCTGGAGAGCAGAGTGCAGAACCAGCACTAGTTAGCCACACTGGCTGGGCCGTGGTGACTCACACTTTAGTCCCAAAACTGGGAGTGGAGACACAACACAAGGGGGCAGAGTCAGCTCTCTCGTCCATTCAGTCTGAGGATTTCGTAGAGGTAGTAACTTTAGTGGCTGGCCACTTCTCTGATCGTTCAGCTTTCACCGCTAATATCTGACCAACTAGATCTGCACTACATCAGCTCAGTAAAAAACGAATGGTGAAACAGACACACTGACAGTCACCATCGCTTCCTGCCCCCAACTGTCCTCTGCAATAAATCTAAGAACCACTCAATCCCCTCTGAAACTGGAGCTGTCAGATGATGAGGTACACGCCTCTAATTCCAGCACTTAGGCTACAATCTGGAGCTCAGAATCAGTCTTACAGACCTCAACTTTGTTTTAAATTTCAGTGGGCTAGGGGAGACTGACATTGTGTGAGAACACCTTGTTTCCAGATAATGGAATGGACTAGCTTAAACTTAATAGTTGATTCAAAACCTTCTGAAACCAGGGGTGGTGATACATGCCTGTAATTCCAATACTTGGGAGTCTGAAGCCGATTCAGTGATTCCCAGGCAAGCCTGGGCTACCATAGTGATTCCCCCCACCCCAAACACACACAAAAGACTAAGGAGAAAAGAAAGCCATCCTGATGCCCAATCCTAGAGCCTACAATACCTGCACAAAAATTCCAATGGAGTACTGAACACAGCTCAAATAAAGTTCATAAAGCCACATAATTCACAACGCTATGAGGAATTTCCATCAAGGTCAATGTTTTAAGTTCTCCCAATAGTTTCCCAATGCTATACTGCTCCCCAAAAGATTACTCCTAGGATCCCAATGTCCAGTGATACAAACTATTATACACAAAGATACTGTGTTTCTGAGAGGTACTACATTTATTATTCTAGTGAAACCCTGAAACAATGTTTCTCTGAACTTACTAACTTGTCAAATTTCAGAGCAGACATGTAGTAGATATTAGTTATTATGTAACGCTCTACAAGAGATTGAGTCAGCTCTTTGTAAACATAGTATTTCTACAGTAAAATTCAAGAACTAAATACACACACAAAAAAAATAACTTCAAGTCAGAACCAAGCATTGGTGGCACATGCCTTTAATCCCAGCACCTCTGAGTCCCAGGTTAGCCTGGTCTACAAAGTGAATTCCAGGATAGCCAGGGTTGTTACAGAGAAACCCTGTCTCAAAAAAGCCAACTTGGGAGACCATTTTGATAAATCAAAAGGAGAACAGATTAAAATGAGTAGAAATTAGGTATGTGACTTGGAAATAACTTGGTAGCAAGTATGCTATTAAGTGGCAAATGAACCACCTGGTTAAACAATGGAGATTATGATTCAGGTTATTGAATTCTCACAATTATCATTATCCACACCAATATAAGTAATACATAAATCAAAGCAAAATTAATGTGCCTACTCAGGATCAAAAGGAAGTCTAAGCAAGGTTTGGTGGGCCAGGCCTATAATCTCAGCAATTGAGAAGCAAATGAGTCTCTGACCCTCTCCATCTCCCAAGTGCTCAGACTGTAGGTGTGTTCTAAAACTATGTCTGGCTCTAGGACAACCATTTTTACTTAACAGAATCTATCTTACCATCAAAATGAAGAAACTGCTTTGACCGCTCAGTTTTCCTGATATCTTTATTGTAAAAGGAATACTTTACAAGTACACTGCAAGGAGTTATAAGCTGGGCAGGAGCTTGGAAACTATCCCTCCTGAGGTTTTTCTAGTGCTGTGTCTGCCCATGTGAAACTAATTTAAGTTTCTAAACCCAAATTCAATTCCACGAAATCTAGAGAGGGAATTTTCAATTCCTACAATGCATCTATTATTTTGTATATGCAGGTCATATGTGCACACAGGTAAATTTCAAGTGTTAATTCCTCAGGGATTGTCTACATTTCCAAATAGGACCTCTCTTTGAGCCAGGAGCTTATCAAGCAGGCTCGCCTGGCTGGTGTGTCCCAGGGCTGGCCATGTGGGTGTATACCCTCAATCATAGCACTCAGAAGCAGAGGCAGGTGGATGTCTGTGAATTCGAGGCCAGCCTGGTCTACAGAGCAAGTACCAGGACAGGCTCCAACACAATACAGAGAGAAACCCTGTCTCGAAAAACAAATGAAAGAATGAGAATAATAGATAGAAAAGACCTCTCAAATTTAAACTACAGTTTACTGAGCAATTTCATTTTGTACAGTGGTAAATATCTTGAAATAATCCACGCACAGAATATCAAGTAGCCAAAAACTATCCTTGGCTATTTGGAATGAGGCATGCTGGGAGTCTCAGATATCATCTTTCAGAAAAGGCCTGAAAACCATTGGTTTCTATAAATTTAGTAGATTAAACCATCCTCCCCCCCAAAAAAACCCTAAAAACCAAAAAACTCAACTGGCAAAATCATCACCAGGACAACAAGAACTAAAACCACTTTTACACTCATGCTTTACCCAGGGGACTGACAAGATGGCTCCCAGGTGACAGCACTTGCTCTGCATCTGAGCCCTGGAAGCCACGTGGTGGAAAGAGAGCACAAAGACCTACAAAGCTGTCCCCTCACTTCCCACACACTCTTTCTGGCACAAATAGAAACAAGCAAACACATACAGGTGCTTGTGTGTGCACGTACGTACACACACACACACACACACACACACTAAAGGGAGTGTTGTTTAAAGATACCTTTGATGCAGGGGAATGTTAACTCAGTGCAGGACAAGTGTAGCCTAGAGGAAGTCCTGGATTCAATTAAGTCTTCTGACTCTTCTGATTCAGCAGAGACTTACACTACACCTACTAAGTAAATGACTGAATATGGTAAATGATATCCTGAAGTCTAAACCACTCTCCATATTATATTAAAACCCAGACTAGCACAATGTAATTTTTTTTTACTTACATGGATGTGCATATGTATATCTGTGTATGAGCACGAGTACAGGTACCAGAGGCCAAAATGGGACGGCAGAGCCTCTGAAGCTGGAACTAAGGGCAGTTGTGAACACCGGGAACCAAACTGGGTCCTCTACAAGAGCAGCAAGTGCTCTTCACCACCACAGACCCCCGTACAATCTCCTAATACAATTAATACAGTACTGTCGTCTAACTTACAAGAGATCCTATCAAGCTGGGTGGTGGTGGCGCACGCCTTTAATCCCAGCACTTGGGAGGCAGAGGCAGGCGGATCTCTGTGAGTTCGAGGCCAGCCTGGTCTACAGAGGGAGTTCCAGGACAGCCTCCAAAACAATACACAGAAACCCTGTTTCGAAAAACCACCACCACCACCAACAAAAGAGATCCTATCGGTAAACAATGCGCACAACCCTACCAGTCACACCTGTAACTACTTTCTAACTCAGTAAGTCTCTAAGGGTCTGAAGAGGCAGACGTAATTCTCAATTCTGAAGACTACTGAAGCAGGACTCCAATTGTAGTAAAACCCTAGGCAGGAAGGTACTTACATGGACAAGTTAGGAGATGGAACCCCCCTATCATCAGCTAGGTTCCCAAGGTGGCTCCGCGTTGAAGTCGAACTGCTCTCTATACAGCACTTCTCCTAGGCCTTCTGGGTAGTTGTATACTCGGTCAGAAAGCTCGCCCTAAAGAATAAACAAGAGCTCTGTTTTAGGTTGTGCTTCAGACAGGTTAATGAAAGTGACTTATTAGGTTAAGTTTTAGTTTCTAATAGTGTTCTAGTCAAGGGACATTCCATCTGTGCATGGTACCGTCTACTTGCAATACCCAAGCAGGATGATTACTTTTGAGTTCAAGGCCAGCCCACGTCCTATAGCAAGGTCCTGTCTTAAAAATGACAAAAGTGAGCCGGGCGTTGGTGGCGCACGCCTTTAATCCCAGCACTCGGGAGGCAGAGGCAGGTGGATCTCTGTGAGTTCGAGACCAGCCTGGACTACCAAGCGAGTTCCAGGACAGCCTCCAAAGCCACAGAGAAACCCTGTCTCGAAAAAACAAAAAACAAAAAAACAAAAAAAAAAGACAAAAGTGTCTTTAAATGCATAATGTTCTGGCACAGTCATGGAAGCATCTGGAACACCTTTTTGGTTAAGTTCACAAATTATCCTTTGCTACAAATTTCTTCTACAACACTAAGAAGCTTTATGAACTAAGCTGGACATGGAGGTATACACCTGTGATCCCAGCACCTGTGGGGACAAAGGGACCAGGAACCAGGAGTTCAAGGTCATCCTTTATCAAAAACAAGAGTCTGAACCAGCTTGGAAGACACGAGACAGTTCTCAAAAAGAAAAACAACTTGAAAGGCTCCAGGCCGGGCAAGTCTGCAAAGTTTTACTCCTATCCAACCCAGCTACATCTATTTTATCATCACCCAGAAGCAAACATGAAGCTTGGCATACTACAAAAAGGTGCTAAATGGGCTTTAGAAATAAATGGTCACCCCTATAATGGTTTGCCCGAATGGAATTAGATTTAGATATTATATACACCCAACTCATTTGTGCTTCAATGCTTACTACTTTAAAGTACTAGAGCCTGATTCTATTTTCTAAGAAGTAGGAAGAAGGGAACCAGAAATTAATGAAACTGTGTACAAGACCAAGAGTTTATAGGTTCCCAGAAGTACTCCATGAATACCTAAGACTATCTTACCTAAACCATGATCTAGGCAACTTTGAACAAAATAAAAATGTACTGCCCAGTGAGGAAAAATGAGCACTCTTAAAAACATTCATGGCTGCTGAATGAGAGAGCTCGTATCTGACTTGTAAAAAATGAGTGGCCCAGAGCTGTAATCCCCAGACTTGAGGAGGAGAGATCAGGAGTTGAGGACTAGCTTCAACTGTATATGGAGTCGAAAGCTAGTCTAGGTTACCCAAGATGTTGTCTCAAGATTCCAAATAAAATACTGACCTATAAATTTTTTTGCTGCAGTGCTGTGTATTGAACTCACAGCCATCATGGATGCTGGCACTTGACCAATGAGCTATATTCCCAGGTTTTAATCTACAAACTTTCAGAGTCTTCAAATACCTAGTCCTAAAAACCAAATTGTGCTTGAATCAGGCCATTCTTAACTATCCTAAGAAATAGAACAATTATCCTGAACGAGACATTATTCATCTTTCCTGTTCTATTCACAGCTATTTAGAGACTTATGGCAACCCAAGATAAATGCTGTGAAACACTGAGGACATTAAACTTTAGATATTCACAAATGTTCTTCAGTGACAATCTAATCTTACTCACTTAACAGAGCAACTACTAGGGAATAAAGACTCTCTAATTCCAAACACATTTTAGTAGACACTTGCCAGGCAATGGTGGTGCAAGCCTTTAATCCCAGCACTCGAGAAGGGAGAGGCAGGCTGAGTTCCACCTAATCCTAACCCTGAGTTCTAGGACAGCCAGGGCTACACAGAGAAATCCTGTTTTGAAAGACAAAAAGGCTTTATGTTCTCATTTATAATGATTTGTGTAAATTAGGAGGTGGAGATAGACTGGAAGGCCCTGCAGCCTCAAGCTGGCCCTGGAACTCTTCCTGGGGTGGTGGTGGGGTGGGTAAGGACCATTGACATCCCCTGCCTCCTTTCCCAAGTGCTAGGTCAAACAAATGCTAGGGTCCCCTATTCACCTGGTTAACTGGGAGCTGGGAGATCCACCCAGGGTTTGCAATTATAAGCAAGCACTTGACTAAGCTACAAACCCAGCTCCACCTTCTTCCTCCTCCCCCCTCCTCTTCTGAGGGGGCTTCTCTGTGTAACAGCTCTGACTGTCCTGGAACTCTCTAGGTAGACCAGAACTGCCTCTGTGCCACAAAAGAGTGCACATCAATCGTGCATTTAATTCTTTGATTTAAAAAACAAAACAGCCGGGCGTTGGTGGTGCACGCCTTTAATCCCAGCATTCGGGAGGCAGAGGCAGGCGGATCTCTGTGAGTTCGAGACCAGCCTGGACTACCAAGCGAGTTCCAGGGCAGCCTCCAAAGCCACAGAGAAACCTTGTCTCAAAAAACCAAAAAAAAATAATAATAATAATAAAATAAAAAACAAAACAACAAAAGGGAGACCAGATAGGCCTCTACAGGAGCTTTATGGTGTCAGCAATGTTCTACATGTTCATTTATAGAGCTGTTTCTCCTCCCCTCTTTGGACACAGGATTTTGCTATTATGTGGCCAAGGCTGGCTTCAAAAACTTCCTGGAATTACATGTGCAACTCTCTGCATCACTCACGTCTTTGTTAAAACTCATCACAGAAGCCAGGCTGGTCTTAACCTGGCTGAGGAGGGAGGTAAATCAGCAATCCGAGATCAGTGTGGGCTACAAGTGAGCCCGTGTCTCAAACAAACAACTCATCAAGCAAGACAAGTAAGACATGAGCATTTTACTGCCAATCTTGAAAGAGTATGGAGCTGGATTTAATGTAAGGAAATACTAAAGTTGTAGCTGTTGCAGTTCTGATGTTTGTAACACAGATTAGTAAAATGGCCGGAAGGGAAGACTATATATATACATACATATACACATATATATCACAATGCTTAGCTGGGGGCTCTAAGACTGACAGGCCGCTCTGATTTCTTTTGTTAGGAATCATATTAAGACCTTGGGAGAGAAATAAATCGATTACTTGATGTATCTTTATCATCTACAATTTTATGTAAACATTCTTTCCTACATTAGTGTCCGAACGCCTCAGACCTTACGGGCATGACCAGTACAAGCATGTCCCCCTGCGTCAGACCTATTTCTGCCCGGCTAGTTCAGTCCACATAATCCTTCCCCGGGGAACTCAGGAAGGGCAAAGTTAATCAGCTCTCGCCCAGACTGGGCGGTAAAACCCAGCAGAGAGCACAGGGCAACCTAACGTATCCACCACGACACCGAGTTCCATCTGTTCCCACACCCTGGGGCTGTAAACGGCATCCCCGGCCGCTGTCGCTTGGGCAGAAACGCGTTCAAGAGACAGGACACGGTTAAAGGCACGTCTTGGCCACCAACGACTTCGGGCTGCGCACTCCAGTCCTGGGGGAGCGGCCAACAACCGACCCTTCGCCCTCGTTCTGGCCCGCGATCGCGCCGAGGACCAGAAAGCGAAGCCACGGTGACTAATCCCCGGGCTCCGGGAGGTGACTGGGGTAAGCGAAAGCCACTTGGCCCAATCAGGAGCGCCGCAGGGGCGGGGCGGCAGCGCCGAGGTTTCCAGAAGGGGCCAAAGGCCTAAGCCGCCTCGCTACTTGACACCCGGGCTTCCCCGCCGCCGGGCCCCGGGTGAGGTCAACTTTCCTCCGCCAGAGGGGGGAGAGCGCGCAATCCGCACCCCCCGCCCCCCCAAGCCACCTCCGCCCGCAAGAATCCAGCCTCCTCCCAGCTGTCACCAGATGCCGGCTCCGGGCCCGCCCCGCTCCATTCATAACCCGGCGCCCCGGCTGGTCCGCCGGCCGGCCGGCCGCCACTCGGCATCACGGTCCCCCCGCGGGCACCGAGACCCGGGAGCGAGCCAGGAGGAGAGCGGCGGGGACCCCCCCGGGGGCAGCCGCTGGGGGCCCCCTCCCCGGAACCAGCAATGCACCACGGGAGCGGGGTGGGGGCCGCACGCCGCCGGGAAGGCACGGCGACCCCCGGCCCTGCACGCCCGCCCGCCCGTCCCGCCCCGCTCCCCACGCGCACACGCCCCCCCTCGCCCAACCGCGGCTGCCCGGCGGGCGCCCAGGGGCGCGAGGTGCGAGCCAGCGCCGGGGCCCCGGCCGGGTGAGCAGCCGCCGCCGGCCGCCATGTTCCAGGCCGCCCGCCCGCCCGCCCGCCGGCTGCGGGGCACTGCGGGGAGGACGGCGTGGCCCGGCCGAGCGACCAGAGCGAGCCGAGCGTGCGAGCCCGACCTTTCCTCTCCTCCCTCCCCCCCCCCGCCGCCCCCGGCGCCGGCTCGGCCCGGTTACTCACGTGAGATAACGGCCCAAAGAGTCGGGTGAAGCGTCTTCTCTTTTTCGGCGGAATTTTTAAAGAGGGATGTGGTTACCTTGAGCAGAAAGACCCAAGGCGGCCTGGGCCATAGGCTGCGGGGACGACGCGGGGGGAAACGCGCGGCGCCGACACCAGCTGAGCGGCAGTGGCGGCGGCGGCCGGACCGGAGGAAACGGGGCGGCGCGAGGGGGGTCGAGAGGCGCCAAGCGAGCGGGGAGACGGGGGCCTCAGGCTCGCCACACCCGCGGGGCAGCCGAGCAGAGAGAGGACGAGGAGGAGGAGAGCCGAGCGGGCGACAGCCGCGGAGGGAAAGAGAGAAAGAGAGAGGGGAGAGCGAGCGACAGACGAGAGAGAGAGAGACGAACGGAAACTCGGCGGCCGCGAGCAGAGCCAAAGAGTGTGGGAAGGCGGCGCCGGCGACGCCGGTATTTATAGTCGGGGGGCGGGGCCAGTGACGTCACAGACGGCCCGGCCGCTGCCGCCGCCGCCGCCGCCGCCGCCGCCGCGCGAGAGGGGTGGGGCCCGGAGGCCGCCGCCGCCGCCGCTGCCGCCGCTGGGGAATGTGGGAGGGGCGGAAGAGGAAGCCGAGAGAAACCCCCGGCGCGGTGACGGGACCCAAAGGGCGGGGGCCGCGCGCGGGGCCTGGCAGGTGCCGGCCCGTCGCTTCCCGCCCTCGCGCGGCCCGCCGCTTCCCCCGCCCCCGGCTGGGAGACGCACGCGTGGGCGGGGCCGAGCGCGGCCCCGCCCCCTTCTCCCCCCACCCACCCCCTCCCCACCAGCCCTGGCTGCGGCGCCTGCGCTGCTCGCCCAGCGGTGCGAGCGGTCGGCTTTGTGAGCCCGCCCGCGGCTGGTCCGTGCTGGCCGCCGCCTTCCGCATCGTCCCGGGGTCCTCGGCGGGGCGGCACCTGTGTCTTCCAGGGGGATGGCCGGCGAGCGCCGCCGCCGGGCTTCTCTCCGTGCGGCTCGCTAGGTTGAGTGAGGACGGCTGCACTCTGCCCCGGGGACTGTGCTCCCGGGGAGAGGCTCCCGCCGCTCGGAGGGATGCGAGCTCCTTGTTGGACTGCAAGGACCAGTCCCGTGCGGTTACCGAGGCCTTGAGTGCTCCTCGGGGTTCGCTTGCTGCAATATGGTGCAGTAGTGTTTTTTGTTTTTTTAAAATGTGGCTTTTCTTTGTCTTCATTTTCAAAACGAGTTGATGCCCACAGACCCAGACCTGTGAAAGCGGGGCCGGTGTTGAAAACATTGCCCAAGTTACACGACTTTAAGGTGCATCACTTTAACACCCCCGGCCCCCCCTTATTTCCCTTTTGCAGTCATTTTTTATTTTTATTTTTTATTCTTTTGTTTCTCAGGAGAGGGTTTCTCGGTGCAGCCCTGGCTGACCTGAAACTCACTCTGTAGACCAGGTTAGCCTTGACTTCAAGGTTCCCACTGTGTCTGCCTCCCCAGTGCTGGGACTAATGGCATTCGCCACCACACCTGGTTTTTCTATTCTTTAATAACTTTTATTACCAAGTCAAGATGGCCTATGTAGTTTTTAAGGTTTCACACACACACACACACATACACACACACACATTTAAAAGCCATTTCCTGGGTTTAGGAATTTAGCACTAGGCCCTGGGTTCAGTCCTCATGGGGGCAAAAAAAAGCCATTTCCTAGTTGTGCGTGGTGAATCCCCCCAGTCTGAAGGCAGAAGATGATCTTGGATCTCTGAGTTCAAGTCCAGCCTGATCTACAGAGCAAGTCCCAGGACAGCCTGAGTTACATAGCGAGACCCTATCTGAAAAAAGCAAAGCAAGCAAACAGGCCATTTCAGCACTTGCTGCCACTCAGTTCTGCCCTGCTAAGGCTTTGCAACTCCAGACTCAGCACAAATGAATGGGAGCTGACGGCAGACGGGGTTGTGCTACAGAACTTGCCCTGGGCTCCAATTTAACCAGCCTCCAGCCTCGGTTCTAGGGCTGAGATCACAGGCCTGGGCCCTGTTTTTGATGCCCCTGCTAGGTTTAGGTCTTTTAAAGTAAAACAGACCCTGAACACACACACACACACATACACACACACACACACACACACACACACACACACACACGCTCATTCTTTTATTCCATTTATCTTGTAAGTGGCATGGTGATTAATAAATCATCAAAATGGAAAGGACAAAAGCACTCTTGCAGATCTGGTAAAGCCAGAATGTTTGAGACGCAGACAGCCTCGGGTGGAAGTCGGGAGCTGTGGGCTCAGTTGCTGAGCTTGTTTCTCCCTATTTTTCTTGACATACTTAGCTCTCTCTCTCTCTCTCTTTCCTCCTCCCTTCCCTCCTCCACGCTGGCCTTGGATCCATGTCAATCCTGACACCCTCCAGAGTGCACTTTTGGTAACTTCCCAAGGGGCTTCCTCCCACTGGACACACTGTTTGATGTTTTCTTACAAAGCAGGAGAAATGGGACATGTATAAAACAGCCAAACTGTTGGCGGATAACAAGGTGAGCCTTGCAAGGAGTAAGTAAAAGGAAGACAAGGTTGCAGCTAACTGAGGGTTCCCTTGGAAACCGTTTTGAGTGAATCCCAGGGCTTATGTCCCAGGGAAACAGGATTCTGAGAGCCAGTGCTCTGGCTGAGGAGAAGGATGAAAATCCCACAGAGATGGGCAGATTGGCACACTGGCCTTTCTGGCCCCTCTTTAGAGGCATGATTGCAGAGGAGAATGGAAAACTTTATGAAAGAGATGAAGAAGAGATTAGAACTTAGCTTTCATTCTAGAAGCATTTTAGACAGGGGCATAATATAGACTATCGTACTCATAGTGTCATATCATACACATGACTAATCCGCGTGATACACTACTATTTTTACTTGATTCATGGTCTCTGTAGCCCGGACTTCCCAATCCTCCTGCTTCTGTTTCCCTACTGCTGGGATCACGGGAGCATACACCACCAATCCAGGTTTTAAAAGATCCCTCAATGGACACGAGCAAAATCTTAACCAAGAAATTCAGCATGCTGGTACATACCTGTGATCCCAGCACTGGGGAGGCAGAGGCAGGAGGCTAGTTCCAGGCCAGCCAGGACTACAGAGTAAGAGCCTTTCTGCCCCTCCCCCCTCAAAAAATGCCCAAAACTGATGTGGTGGTACATGCCTGTAATCCTAGCATGGGGGGAGGGGCAAAAAAAGATTATCAAATTAAAAAAATAAAAAAGAATATTGTCATAAATTTAAGACCAGTTCTAGTCCAGCCTGGATGACAGGCAGTCCTGCCGCAAAGGAAAGAAACCCAAATTCAGGAAGACCTTGGAAAAGGGGAGATGCAGAGCCTTCTGGATGTGAGTTTGGAGGTCTTTATTGTAGACACAATTGACGTGCTATAGTGTGCAGGAAATAATACATAGAGAATGCTAGGGAGAAGGGGCATGGGTAGAAGAGGCCAAGGGGACTGGTCAAAGACTTAGAGAATTAGAATAGTGTAAAGTCAAGCCATTTCAAAGCAGGGTGTTCATTCCAATATGGAAGGAATTGTCGTATCCCCGAAACAGGATGAAAAAGGGCTTCTAGTGTTTTTTTGTTTTGTTTTGTTTTTGTTTTTCGAGACAGGGTTTCTCTGTATTGTCTTGGAGGCTGTCCTGGAACTCGCTTTGTAGACCAGGCTGGCCTCGAACTCACAGAGATCTGCCTGCCTCTGCCTCCCGAGTGCTGGGATTAAAGGCGTGCGCCACCAACGCCCAGCTAAGGGCTTCTAGTGTTAACAAACGGAATGATGTTGATAAATTCCAACCTCATATTGTTTGGCTTTTAATCGCCTAGGCATTGGGAAAGACAGTTTTGAGAGTTGTTTCCATTTTAGAAAATACTACAGAGGTGGGAAGAGAGAAGACTGAGTCCTACAGGGAGAGCACTAACAGCAGAAGGGTTAGTTGAGGCTCTCCACTGCAGTTTCAGTAGGAGGGCAGGGGTCACAGAAGTCCAAGGGATGAGCAGCTGAAGTCAGGAATGTTGACCTCCCCTGGTGGTAGGCTGCTGGACCAGGGCCTAATCTAACATTTACACCAGGAGGGATTCGGCAATATTAAATGAAACTATGTAGCCATGTAATGAGTACTTGTGTATTCAAATTGAAAGAATAATGTTACCTTTTAATGAACACAATAGAAACTTGAAAAATTTTACCACATTGGAGTAGAGGACATAGTAGAGAACTAACATCGTGATAACTATCTGATGAGAACAGCCTATTTAATTATGTTTGAGGTTTGGGATTTGGGTTATTTTGCCAAGTCAGGTTACTCATACAGAAATCCACAAGTAGTGCCGGTGAAAGTTATTATTAAATAGAAAGCCCCAAGGTTGGAATTGTAATTACATTCACACTTAGATCATCCTGATCCATTGACTCAAACCTACTTGCTTTTGTGCCAAGACATAGAAAAGATTGAATGAATTTATAGATAATGGTAAGTCACTCAAAAGTAGATAATATATACGCCTAAAATCACTGGCCTCTGATAGAAATCTCATGTAGTCACATGAGTAAATGTGGCCATTAGTAACTGAGAGAGGGTGGAAAATCAGGTAATGAGAGCTGTAGTCTGAATGCTTAAGCCCTGATGTGACAGTGTTAGGAGATGGGACCTAAGGGGAGGTGATTAGATCCTAAGGGAAGAGTGTCTGGGTGAGCTCCATCACGAAGGGAGTGAGGTCCTTCTAAAGGAGCATGTTCACTGTCCCCACCCCCTCATGTTCTCCAGACCTCTTCATTCTTTTTTTTTTTTTTTTTTTTGGTTTTTACGAGACAGGGTTTCTCTGTATTGCTTTGGAGGCTGTTGGTCCAGCCTGGCCTCGAACTCACAGAGATCCTCCTGCCTCTGCCTCCCGAGTGCTGGGATTAAAGGCATGCACCACCACCGCCCGCCCAGACCTCTTCATTCTATTAGGAGACCTCACAGCAAGGTGCTGGTTATTAGATCCCAGCCCCTCTATCTTGAGTTTCTAACCTCTCTAACTATGAGCCAATAAAGTTCTGCTCGTCATGAATTATCCAGTCTGTGATATCTCATTATAACAATACAAAACAGGACAGTCTCAGAAGGGAAGGCCAGCCTGGACTATATGGCAAGACCCTGTTGATGGGAGGGGGGGGTTGTTAATGTAAATTCTTGTTAGTAAAGGAAATTGCTAGAGTATTCCCTATTCTTTTTTGTTTTTTCGAGACAGGGTTTCTCTGTATTGTTTTGGAGACTGTCCTGAAACTCACTCTGTAGACCAGGCTGGCCTCGAACTCACAGAGATCCGCCCGTCTCTGCCTCCCGAGTGCTGGGATTAAAGGCGTGCACCACCAACGCCCGTCGAGTATTCCCTATTCTATAGAAACCAAAAAAGTGTATGTCTTGAGTACAATATTTACATTTTGAGCAATCAGGTGTAAAACATTGCTTAGTATGTACAAGCCCCAGGTTGGAGGCTCAGTGCTTCAAAACAACAACAGCAACAAGAAACCCAGAAGCTCTCTGATAGTCAGGTGTAATATTGCATGTGTAATCAGTACCTGGGAGATCGCTACAGGAGAGTCAGGACTTCAGGGTTACCCTCTGCTACACACACGCAGTGAGATCAAGACCAGTGTGGGCAACCTGAGACTTTGAGATTGTGTGTGTGTGTGTGTGTGTGTGTGTGTGAGAGAGAGAGAGAGAGAGAGAGAGAGAGAGCACACACATGCATGTGCCCACATGCTTATGTGTTATTGAACTGACTCAAACAATTTGTCTTCCAATCTCCATACATGCATTATGGTATACACACACATATACCACAAACATTGAGAGTAATTTATAATAAAATGTAGTAAATATTGTTAAAAATTACTTTGCCAAGGATAAAGTTCATGCTATGTACTGTTCCTTTGGAAATTAACATGTAAAAAGAGTATCCTTTATTTTGGTTTTTTGAGACAGGGTTTTTCTGTGTAGCCCTGGCTGTCCTAGAACTCACTCTGTAGACCAGGCTGGCCTGAAACTCAGAGATCCACCTGCCTCTGCCTTCCTAGTACTAGGATTAAAGGCATACACCAACAGTATCCCTTTATCTTAAGATTGTAATTCCTTTACTTGGGTTGGTTTTCATCTTGGATAATGAATGGTTTTATTTATTTATTTATTTATTTTATTTTTTGGTTTTTCGAGACAGGGTTTCTCTGTGGCTTTGGAGGCTGTCCTGGAACTCACTTGGTAGTCCAGGCTGGTCTTGAACTCACAGAGATCCGCCTGCCTCTGCCTCCCGGGTGCTGGGATTAAAGGCATGCGCCACCAACGCCAGGCTATGAATGGTTTTATTATGTACTTATTTATGCAAAATGTAGGGCCAGACAGAGTCACGTGGCATTCCAGTGCAGCAAGTCCCTGCATCCCAGCACCGGCCATCAGCCAGCTCCGCATGGAACCATACAGTATGCATGGGAAACCAAGGAGACCAGAGCCTGGTTTCAACTCCAAGAGTGGGAAATTAAAAACGTCTTGTTTTATTTCAGTGGCTGTGTGTGTCACTGGATGTAGGTCAGCACTTTAACTTTCCGGAGTGACCTGGATGGTTTCTGTGATAAGGGAGTCATAGGCAATACTCTTACTTCAAGAAACAACAGATTACTCACTGTTAATTTGCAAGGACTGATTTAGCAGTCTACGTCAGAGGCCAAAGCCATAAACCAGTTTTATAAATTAAATGCAATTTACATGACCCATAAGTCTGGTGCTATGTCTCCCTGTGCTCTTTGGAAGTTAGGAAACCCTTGGAAAATCAATTTCATTTGCATTCTGTTGCCAGGCATTGTCTGATAGCAGTGTATTGTTTGTTGGGGAGTACAATACATACTCAGAAAGGTTTGTAGCTCTCTTATCTCAAAACAGTTGCCTGGCGGATAGCCTAACATTTGTAGCAGGGGCTGAGGAAACAGGAGCTCGGAAATCAACTTCTCTGCCTGAGCTGTGGTTTGCTCTATATTCTTTAATAAGTAGCTTGACTTGGGTGAACTAATTCTGCTGCCTAAATGCTTATTAATAATGGTATCAAGGCCATCGAAATAGCTGAGCTGGCGAAGGCACCTGCTACCAAGGCTGGGAACCCATGTTCAGTCTCAGGGACCCACAATTCCTCCAAGTCGTCCTCTGGATATACATGCAAACAAAGCAAAAATAAACAACACCCCCCCCCAAACAGTGAGGGGCTGAAGGCGTATCTCGGTTGGTAGAACATGTTTACCTAGGATGTAGGTGGCCCTGGGTTTGATCACCAGCGATGTGCAAAGTAGACACAGAGGCACACACACCTGCAATTCTACCATGTGGGGAGTGGGTATCAGACATCAGGGTTGAGTCTGAGGCCAACCTGGGCTACATGAAACTTTGACTCAAAACAACAGTGCTGGAGAACACTGGCTTTCCTTCCAGAGGACCCAGTTTCTGTTCCCAACACTGCATGGAGGCTCTCAACTCTAACTCCAGTTCCCGGGTATCCAGCACACTCTTCCTGCATGCTCCGGCATCTGGCACATACATGGTGAATGCGCATGCACTCAGATCGCCCACGTACATCAAATAACAAATTTTAAAAAAAGAAAAAAATGGGGATGCAGAGAAAAACGACAGAAAGAAAGAGGCTGAAGCCGGGCGGTGGTGGCACACGACTTTAATCCCAGCACTCGGGAGGCAAAGACAGGCGGATCTCTGTGAGACCACGTGGATGAACAGAAAGGATTGGGCTCACGTTCTGGAAAAGGTCTGATGTGGCCTGTGATCCCAGCACTCCGGAGGCTGAGGATCCTGAGTTGGTCCAGCCTGGACGACATGGTAAAAATCAGGCAGGCCTGAGCTACCCAGTGAAACACCGCTCCCATCCAAAGACAAATTCAAAGCAAGCGTTTCAGATATATATTGACTCTTCAGATCACTGGCCGCAGAGTGACAAGCTCCAGCAGGTAAATGAGAAATAACAGTGACAGAGGGAGGTCAGTGAGTCCTCTCGGCCAGACAGGCAATTCAGGGCCGCCTGAGTTCCCGCCGGCTTGGGTCTGTGCCTTTCTGAAGATCTTGTCTGACTGACCTTTGTGAATAAGGTATTTTGTTTAGGGCAAGAACTTCATTTTTTTCATAATTGTTTTATTCACTAAGAATTTCATGCGTGTATACAATGGAATGTGATCGTATCCAACCTCCATTGCTTCCCTCCAACGCCACCCCACATTTGATTTTGGTTCGCACAGCCTCTAATGATTTGTTGACCGAGTTGCCGGCAATGACATAGAATGCCTCATGCAGCAGAAGCCTGCCTTGTCACTAAGCTGTACCCGGGAGGGAATGTTTGCATTGAAAACAGGTTAGGCCAGGAGAGACCCCATGGACACTATCTTTCCTTAATCATGATGTATTTATTTCATACTTGAAAAAAAAAGAATTTAGCAGTATTTTAAATGCATTCTAACTGGTGGTCTGAAAGAAAATGGCCCCGAAGGGAGGGGCACTATTAGGAGGTGTGGCTTCGTCAGAGGAAGTGTGTCACCGTGGGGGCGAACTTTGAGATCTCTTTTCTTCACGCTTCCCTCGGTGTGACAATCACTTGACTTCCTGTTTCCTTCTGGTCAAGATCTATCCAGCACCACACGTGCCTGCACGCTGCCATGCTCCCGGATCCGGGTCATGATGATGAAGGACTCAGTCTCTCAGACTGTGAGGGAGCCGCCCCAATTAAACGACTTCCTTTGTAAGAGTTGCGGCGACCGTGGTGTCTCTTCATAGCAGTGGAAGCCCTAACTAAGACACTAAGACGTAAAGAGCTTGTATTTCTGGTCAGCAGTGGTGGCGCACGCCTTTAATCCCAGCACTCGGGAGGCAGAGGCAGGCGGATCTCTGTGAGTTCGAGGCCAGCCTGGTCTACAGAGTGAATTCCAGGACAGGCTCCAAAGTTACACAGAGAAAACCTGTCTCAAAAAAACAAAAGCAAACCGGGCGTTGGTGGCGCACGCCTTTAATCCCAGCACTTGGGAGGCAGAGGCAGGCGGATCTCTGTGAGTTCGAGGCCAGCCTGGAGCCACAGAGAAACCCTGTCTCGAAAAACCAAAAAAAAAAAAAAAAAAAAAATCAAACAACAAACAAAAGCCTGTGTGTTTCTTTGCTTATCCATATTAAAGTCAGATGCTGTTAACCAGTGATTGACATTTGATTGACTCCTCCTCTTTTGGGAAATCACTACTTGTTTGGGGGAGGGAAGGCTTTGCTGATAAGGCAAGGGCTGAAGTGATTGGCCAGCGGCTCAGCGTTTGGAGGTCGAGGCAAGGCGGAGCGCAGCCTTGGGCTACAAAGTAAGACCAGCCCTGTCTCAAAACGCCAAAACAGCTCGGAGTGCCTTGTGACAAAAGCTGGGATTGGACGTGTGAACCACAACAGCTAATCTCAAACTTTGTTTTTAGTCTGAATCTCACCGTGGAGCTCTAGCTGGCTTGGAAACTCGCTGCGCAGACAAGGCTAGCCTTGAATCCAGAGGCCGACCCCCCCCTGCCTCCCGTGGGCTGGGATTAAAGGCACGTGCCACCACGCATGCCTGACTCGTTTCAAACCTTTCTCTCCCATCCCTCACGCGTAAAGTACGGTGTGACCTTATCTTGAAATTATCTTTTCTCTCCAACATGTCGTGGTGTTTGAAGAAAGTCCAGTTTTCCCTGCCCCACCCAACCTACTTTGCGTGGGCGTGTCTCACAATAATCTTCCTTAAGTGCTATCTTCACCTGTCCTCCGCTGGTGAGAAACCATAATAAGCCCCCGGTTTTTCCAAATCATGTCTTGGCTCCTCAGCCTCCAGCCTCACTCACCCCTGGAGCCACTTCCTGAACCCCAATTTTGCTCGAGGCTGTCTGGTTTGCCCATAGGCCAGTGGGTTTATCCAGGCTTGTCACGACCACCTCGACCAGCAAGGAAGACTCGACTCAGAATCCTTCTCACAAGCAGTTTATTCAGGAACTTGATGAACAACGTGGAGGCAGCCCCAGGAGAAACCCCTCCTGCTCCCTAAATAGCCGAGGCCAGCCAACCCTGAGCAGCCACGTGTGCGCAAGCCATAGGCTCACCAGAATGCATAAGCAATCTGATGACGATGGCGTGACCCCGGCGGGATGGGAGCAGGCCAAATAAGGAGTTGTTTATTACTGAGCGCACTCACCGTCGGGATGGTGTAATGGGGAAGCCGGCGCCATCTTTGAGGCGCGGTGTGGCGCAGCTCTCCACACAGGCTGGTGTCTGCATCTGGGACTCTACTGTGGCTTTACTTTCTGCCGAAATCCTACGGCCATGGCATCCTAGCTCAGATCCCAGGAACTCTGTTTCCCTGATGCTCAACTTGATGACTCAGGTCTCTGGGGGTCCTCAAGGGCTATGATTCTCCAAAAAACTCCCTATAGAAATGAAAGCAACAGTACCTCCACTCAACCCCGTCCTCTTCGGTGTTTGGTCTCTCCTCACAGCCTTCTGCTGCTGCTGCTGCTGCTGCTGGAATTCAGGACAAGGAAACCATCCCTCACCCGGAGCCCTGCCTTGCTCCTTGCCTTAACTGAAAGCTGGCCGCTTCCTCTGCTGAGGCCTTGAAGGAAGCCAGGGCAAATTAATTGCTGTAGGCGCCTCTCCTGTTCTCTGGAAGCGGGAGTCAGGGGTGGCCCGACCCAGCTCCATCATGCTATGCCACACGGTCACCCTGAAAATAAGAGATTGAGCCAACTGTCTGGCCTTCATGGCTTCCCACCCCAATCTGTCCACGCCTGTATCTTCTGCTATTTACTGTCGTTCGCACAGAAAGTATAAGATGTAAGGACTCAGGCGTCATGCTGATCTGCCCCCCCCACAACCCCAACCCCCCCACCCCCTTATTGGTGGACGAATAAAACACAGATTGTCCAGTAGCCAAGCAGGAAGTATAGGCAGGGCTACCAGACAGGAGGAGAATTCTGGCAAGAGAGGCAGAGAGAAGCCTTGAGAGGAAGACGCCATGTATCGTCAGAAGGCACAACATGCCCAACATGCCAGGGCATTACCGGGTAAACCGAGAGCACAAGGGAATACTTAGATTAATAGAAATGGGTTAATAATTAAGAGAGAGATAGCCAATGAGAAGCAGGAGCCATCGGCCAAACAGTTTGTAATTAATACAAGCACGTGTGTGTCTATTTGGGGCTAAGCGGCTGCAGGACCAGATGGGACAGTACCTCCATCCACAATAGTGCATGCTTGAAACCTGAGGACTCGGGAGGTAAGTCCAGAGGATCGGAAGTTCTAGGTCATCCTTGGCTACTTACTGAGTTCAAGTCTACGCGGGACCTCATCTCAAACAAACACCTGTCATGCCTGGGCCAGTACAGAACTTGCTTTGCATGCAAAAGCAAACAAAAGAAGAAGAAAAAACAACACTTTTTTTTTGGTTTTTCGAGACAGGGTTTCTCTGTGGCTTTGGAGGCTGTCCTGGAACTCGCTCCGTAGACCAGGCTGGCCTCGAACTCACAGAGATCCGCCTGCCTCTGCCTCCTGAGTGCTGGAAAAAACAACACTATTAACAGAGTAAAAGAACAATCATAGAACCAGAGAAACTAACTGCCAGTATCTATATAATACATATGTGTTCATTTTTGTATTGCATTAGCTCGCTTAATGAATGAATGAGGTCTTATGGTGCTTGGGATTGAACCCAGGGCCTGTGAATTACTAGGCTAGTATTCCACCACTAAACTAAGTATTCTGCTACTCAACCCACCCCGGCCCTGCAACGGCTGTTTTTTATTTAATTATGAGTCCTCTATCTGCATGTATGACTTCATGCCAGAAGAGGGCATCGGATCCCAAAACAGATGCCTGTGAGCCGCCGAGTGGGTGCTGGGAATTGAACTCAGGTCCTCTGGAGGAGCAGCCGATGCTCTCAGCCACCGAGCCATCATCTCTCCAGGCCTGTGTTTTTACATGTTAGAGCAAAGCTGGAGTTCACTTTGATTTTTTTGTTTCCTTACTGGATCATAATCCGCCATTAGGGTAAGCTGACTCCAGGTCCATGTAGCCCCCCTGAATCTGCCTGCTTCCAACTCCCTTACCCTGGAGTAATAGGTAGGGACCACCATGCCTGAGTTTTTTTTTGTTTGTTTGTTTGTTTTTGTTTTTGTTTTTCGAGACAGCGTTTCTCTGTATTGCTTTGGAGGTTGTCCTGGAACTCACTCTGTAGACTAGGCTGGCCTCGAACTCACAGAGATCCGCCCGCCTCTGCCTCCCGAGTGCTGGGATTAAAGGCGTGCGCCACCAAAGCCCGGCTCATGCCTGAGTTTTTAAAAAGTTTTGCTCTTAATCTCTCTTGCTCCCACCCGGATCTTTTCACCTGGGTTCTGGGGATAGAACTCAGGCCCTTCTTGTTTGCACGGAGTCCGAAGTTGGGGTTTAGCAGTGCAAAGTTCTCGCGGGCTAGCTGAGTCGCCCCCAGAACTGTCAGTGCTTAGGGTGGCACCCGGAGCTCCAGTCCCCAGAGCACAGCTGGAGCCGGCCTGTTTGCTTGCTCTCATCTCTGCGGCCAGTGGCTCCTGGCTAGAGGCGGGTTTGGGATGGGGTCCTCCCTGCCCCTCAGAGCCCCCCTGACCTAGTCCCGCAGGGCTCTGCTGAATCACCTCTGTCCACGTCTGTCGCTGCACCAGGCCGCGTGGCTTCTTTCTCAACTCAGGCAGGGAAGAGTGCATTATGCAAACTGAGAGCAAGCTGGAGAACACCACCCCCTCCCTCCCTCCCACCCAGAAGCACACCAGGGGCTCTTTATGTAATTCGGAGATTAGCCAACACGAGGTGCCCGCGGAGAAGCCGGGTGGGAAGCCGGGTCCGCCGCTGATGGCGCTCTCCCCGCAGTGCGCGTGTTCAGTAAGTCTCGGGAGGAGCACCGAGGACCGAGGTTTGCGCGGCTCGGAGCAGATGCCCTTCAGCGATATTACTGCAGCAGCCTTCGCTGCCACGCACTGACAGAGGACGGTGACGCTGGCCTGTCTGTCCGTTGCGGGACTCGGTGTCAAATACTTCGCGGGCAGATGCTCAGACACTGCAGGCAGTTAGGGTGGCGCCCTCTCTCGTTTCTTTCCTCCAGGTGTCCCCGTGTTTATCCGTTCATTCTTTAGACTGGGCTGGCCTCGAACTCCCAGCCCTTCGCCTCAGCCTTCCCTAAGCGCTGGGCTTATAGCAACGCTACAACTGCCTTGTTTGCTTTTCTTCATAGTCATTCCCCGGCCTCCGCTGTACCTTTGTCCCTCCCTTTCTCCTCCATTTCCTCCCCTCTCCCCTCTTTCCCTCCTCCCTCTTCTCCTCTCCCCTGCTTGCCCATCCCCTCCTTTCCACCCTTTTTTTCTCCTTCCTCTTCTTCTTCCCCCTCCCCATTCTCTCTCCCTGTCTCCCTCCCTCCCCCTCTCTCTCTCCCTCTCTCCCTGTCTCCCTCCCCCTCTCTCTGTCTCTCTCTCTCTCTTTCTCTCTCTCTCTCCTTCCTTCCCCTCTCTTTATTTATTTCCTTATTTTGCCTCCTGACAGGGTCTCATGTAGCCTGAGCTGCCCTAAAATTTGCTGTGTAGCCAAGGCTGGTCTTGAACTCCTGATTCTTATGCCTCAGTCTCCCAGTGGTTGAGATTATAGGCCTGTGCCACCATGGCTAGCATAAGCCTTTGTTGCAGTATTTCCTTAAAAAGAAAAGAAAATAAAAATGCCTATTGAGGGCCTGGAGAGACGGTTCAGTGGTTAAGAGCACAGGCTGCTCTTGCAGGGGTCCTGGATTCAGTTCATAACACCCACATGTTGCCTCAAAATTGTCTATAACTCAGTTTCCAGGGAACCTAACACCCTCCAAGAGCACCAGGTGTGTGTGTGTGTGTGTGTGTGTGTGTGTGTGTGTGTGTACATGTATGTGTACATACATGCACAATTTTTTACATGGCTTCTGGGGATAGAAAAGGATTGCCTTGAGGTCAAGGCCTGTCTGGGCTACATGGTGAATTTTAGGCCAGCTAGGGCTACATAGCAAGACGCTGTCTCAAAACAAAACAAATAACAAATATTTTACATTTCATCCTAAACATACATATATCTTTAAAATAAAAAAAAATTCATGAAATAGTATCATTGCAGGGCCGGAGATGTAGCTTAGTGGTAGTCATACTTACCTACACACAGGCAAAACATCCATGCCCTTAAATATGTTTAAAAAAAGAAGCATTTATTGAGCACATACTGTATTGCCAGCGCACTTAGGCCTCACGGACACGTAGAACGGATGTGTGCTTTCTAATCTGGTTTAACTACAGCCTTGCTGAGTGATGGCATGCTTATGTTTGCTGAGGCTGACCGTATCTATCTGTTCAGTGAGTATGGTAATTTGTGTGTTATGAGGTTGCCAACAAGATTAGAAGTACATGAGACCAGCAGATGGTGAACGCAGTGAGAAGCAGCTCGTTTCAGTACCACTTGAAATGGACTTTGCACATGGCATGGCTTAAAAGAATCCCAGACACAGAAAGACTCCCTGCCCAAGGTCATGAAGGCAGCGGCAGTGGAGCCTGGAGTTGAAGCCCTCCCTAGCTCACCTGCAGCAATTACCAAAGCAGACTGCCACATTAGCCAATGTGATTCGACGTCAGAAGCCAGGTTTGCTCTGAAAACTCGAATGTCTACACAGAACATCTTGGACAGATGAGGATAAGCTCCAACCTCACAGAAGTCTTCGGGCACTTGGCACTACGTGACTAAAAGTACAACAGTGTCCCTCTCCTGCCCATGATATATCAGATGAAAAGCTAAGAAATAAGAGGCCACGCTGCCTCCCTCAGAGGGCATGCTTCTCCGTTCCCATCTGCAGAGAACATCTTTGGAAATTTTGAACCATCATTCTGCAAGGATAAAACCTTTATCTTTTCCTGCCCTCTCTAGACATTCCCTATCTTGTCCTGTGAGGACTTTAAAGTCAAAGCAGGATTTGATTTTTGGCCTCAGAGAAGAAACTAGATCTGAGGGGAAACAGTTAACCTGCTGACCACCTTGCGCTCACTCGAAAGAATTTTTGTGTGCTTGTTTATTTTCTTTTTTTTTTTTTTTTTTTTTTTTTTTGGTTTTTCGAGACAAGGTTTCTCCGTGGCTTTGGAGGCTGTCCTGGAACTAGCTCTTGTAGACCAGGCTGGCCTCGAACTCACAGAGATCCGCCTGCCTCCCAAGTGCTGGGATTAAAGGCGTGCGCCACCAACGCCCAGCTAAGAAACAAAAATTTAAAGTAGTATCCTTTGCAGGACTTAAGTTTCATGTCTATTTTCTTTCAAGATAGGGTCTTACTCTGCAGCCAGGGTTGACCTGGGACTCCCTGTGTGACACAGGCTGTTCTGGAGCTCATGGCCATCCTCCTGCTTCTGCCTCCCAGGTGCTGCTATTACAGATGTGAGCCATCATGCCCGGCTCAAGTCTTTCTGTAGTTCAGCTGATCTGGTCTTTCCCTTCCCTAGCTCGTTCATCCCCCCCCAATTACACACCCCCCACAAACAAAGCTTCTACAGGTCATTCAGTCTGCCCTAAGTAGACTTCTGCCTTTGGTTAGGTTTATCTTTTTTAATTTCGTCTTCTCCCAAGTGCACATTGATAGAACTCTGTCCCAGAGACCAAATACATTAAAATAGGAGGTGCCACTGTTCATCGCCCAAGTTAGGACAGTATAGAGAGAAGACAGAACCTGTTGAAAATTATCCGGAAGACAGGTGTGCTGGTGTACACCTGTAGTCCCAAGCTCCCAGGGGGTGAAAACAGGAGGGTCAGGAATTTGGGGCTAGCTGAGGCCACATGAGACCTTACCCCAAACAAACAAACAAAATATTAATAAGGAAAACAATTTTTAAAATCATGCCAGGGAGCCGGGCGTTGGTGGCGCACGCCTTTAATCCCAGCACTCGGGAGGCAGAGGCAGGCGGATCTCTATGAGTTCGAGACCAGCCTGGACTACCAAGCGAGTTCCAGGACAGCCTCCAAAGCCACAGAGAAACACTGTCTCGAAAAACCAAAAAAAAAAAAAAAAAAAAAAAAAAATCATGCCAGGGCAACAGGTGCAGACAAGGTGTTTCCTAACAGCTTAAACACCGAGGTAGTCTTTGAAGACAGGAAGGCACCACCAAATACCATTGGGGAAACATTAGGGACTGTGGCGCCTTGTGTTTCTTGACTAAACTGTGATGTGAATTTACACTCTGAGCTTCCCTTACTAAATTCAAGAGGAACTGTTTAGTGGGGAGTATGGATCTTGGGGAGTAGGGGGTTAGCGCCAGACTCAGAGGGTTAGCGCCAGACTCAGAAATCTCTTCGCAAACCGGAGGGTACCAGACCGTGGGGAGCAGGAAATCCCCACTGGTGACTGGAATCCAGCAATCTGGCCGATTGGAGACGGTGAGCCAAACCCATGTCGTGCCTTGCTGATGCATGGCTGGCCTGAAGAAAGAGCCCATTGACTTGTTTAAGGGAAAGAGTGCTGTCCAAAAGGACAGGCCGGAGAAAGAGGCCATCTCAAGCACAGTGCCTGGCAGGACACCAGGTCCTAGAGCTCCTTCAAAGGCTCTCAGAGCCACCTCTCTCTGAGCAGAGTTCTGTGTCCCCAAGTCCCGGGGACACACGACGGATGGGAACCTAGAGTTTGCTCCAGATGTGTCGGAGGGTGTGTGAGCTGCAGCCCCGCTTGCGTGTGAGGGAAGTCCCAGACCTGTGAGAACCCGAGGATACATACATCACCCTGGGCTCCCTAGACTCTTACCTCCTGCGCAAACGGGAGCCAGAGGCATTAGTGGCTGGGTTCTAGTCTAACCCTGAATCTGTGGCCTCCCAGCTGGGCGACTGAGACCATAAAATAAAAATGACGGTGTACGGGAACTCTTCTCAGCACTTTGTGTCCTGTCTCAGGGTACATAAACTCAGGGTACCCATACGTAAGGAAGGAAACTGAGGCACGGGTTCTCCAGGCAGCTTGCTCATTGTCTAGCGATGGTAGGACTAGGGTTTGCCGGGGCTGCACGACTCTAGAATGTCAGTTCCGGAAGCTGGGGGCATAACTCAGTTCGTAGAGTGTTGCCTGGAATGCGTGAAGATCAGGCTTGAGCCCTGGCATCACAGCACTGAGGACCAGGGGTACACGATGAGTTCTAAGCCAGGACACATAGACTTTACTTGAGAAGACCAGGAAAATGCCAGCACTGGAGAGGTGCCTTGTAGGACTGTCCTGCTTGGGCCACCATTCCGTGGCATGGGCTGTGGAATGGGCATGTGTGTAGCACCTCCTCCCTGGGGTGTTGTGATACTCCAAGGGGATAATCCGTTTACAGTGAGGCCACGCTGCCTGCATGCTAAACATTGTTAGCAGTCAGAACGTTAGTGCAATTAGTCACGGCTTCTCTGTAGCCTGGGTGCTCTCTCTCTCTCTCTCTCTCTCTCTCTCTCTCTCTCTCTCTCTCTCTCTGTCTCTCTCTCTCTCCCTCTCCCTCTCCCTCTCTCCCTCCCCCCTTTCTTCCCCCCTCTGTCTCTCTCTGTCTCTGTCTCTCTGTCTCTCTCCATCCTCTTTTCTGATTGAATGCCACAAGACTTTCAGTCTCTAGGTAAAACCGTATTGTCTTTTTGGTGTGTGTGTACAGGCAGGAAGATCAGAATCCCCGGAGAGGAGAGGGCAAGCCAGGATGTAAGTGGGGGATTTCTCCTCACCTAGCCGGTGTTCCAGGAATCATCCAAGGACTAGCATTTAAGACCGATCTCTTGAAAAAGTTTATTTAGGGGAAGTCCCTCTATGCCATATCAACAAAGTGAACCCACCTTCTTGTGGTTTTTGTTTGTTTGTTTTTGGTTTTTCAAGAAAGGTTTAGGACTGGCTGTCCTTGAACTCGCTCTGTAGACCAGACTGGCCTATAACTCACAGAGATTTGCTGCCTCTGCCTCCTGAGTGGGGGACTAAAGGCGTGGGCCACCACTGCCCAGTGTTGTTTTTTTGTTTTGTTTTTGTTTTTACTTTTGTTTTTTACTCCTATCTACACCAGAGAAAACCAAAACAATCAAAAATGAAGTAAAATTATTTTATGGCCTGGAAAAATATCTTGAAGAAAAGATTGTCTTTTTTTGTTTGTTTGTTTGTTTTGTTTTGTTTTGAGACAGGGTCTCTCTGTGTAATCCTGGCTGTCCTGGAACTCTCTCTGTAGACCAGACTGACTTCAGACTCACCGAGACTGTTCTGCCTCTGCCTTCCCATTGCTGAGATCAATTCTTTTTTTCTTTCTGTTCTACTTGGAGACAGGGTTTTACTACACAGCCCAGGTTGGCCTCAAACTTCCTGTCCTCTTCTGGGAGTGTTGCGATGACAACTGTGAGATCCATTCCCGGCAAGAACTTCCCTTCCTAAGTGGCATTAGCTCTGTGTGCGTGCGTGCGTGCGTGCATGCGTGTGTGTGTGTGTGTGTGTGCATGCACGCACTGTGTGTGTGAGTGTGTATGTTTGTGCATTGTGTGTGTCCACTGCGTGTGTGTGCAGTGTATGTGCACTGTGAGTGTGCGTGTGCACTGTGTGTGAGTGTGTGTGTTTGTGCATTGTGTGTGTCCACTGCGTGTGTGTGCAGTGTATGTGCACTGTGAGTGTGCGTGTGCACTGTGTGTGAGTGTGTGTGTTTGTGCATTGTGTGTGTCCACTGCGTGTGTGTGCAGTGTATGTGCACTGTGAGTGTGCGTGTGCACTGTGTGTGAGTGTGTGTGTTTGTGCATTGTGTGTGTCCAGTGCGTGTGTGTGCAGTGTATGTGCACTGTGAGTGTGCGTGTGCACTGTGTGTGAGTGTGTGTGTTTGTGCATTGTGTGTGTCCAGTGCGTGTGTGTGCAGTGTATGTGCACTGTGAGTGTGCGTGTGCACTGTGTGTGAGTGTGTGTGTTTGTGCATTGTGTGTGTCCAGTGCGTGTGTGTGCAGTGTATGTGCACTGTGAGTGTGCGTGTGCACTGTCTGTGAGTGTGTGTGTTTGTGCATTGTGTGTGTCCAGTGCGTGTGTGTGCAGTGTATGTGCACTGTGAGTGTGCGTGTGCACTGTGTGTGAGTGTGTGTGTTTGTGCATTGTGTGTGTCCAGTGCGTGTGTGTGCAGTGTATGTGCACTGTGAGTGTGCGTGTGCACTGTCTGTGAGTGTGTGTGTTTGTGCATTGTGTGTGTCCAGTGCGTGTGTGTGCAGTGTATGTGCACTGTGAGTGTGCGTGTGCACTGTGTGTGAGTGTGTGTGTTTGTGCATTGTGTGTGTCCAGTGCGTGTGTGTGCAGTGTATGTGCACTGTGAGTGTGCGTGTGCACTGTCTGTGAGTGTGTGTGCCATACTGACCTGCAGCCCTGTTCCGTCCTCCCTTAGTGCTGACTGGCTCTGCCGGCTTGGGTGCTAACCACATGAAAACATCCAGACTTCTCTCGATGCTCTCGGTCAGCCAGCCCTGTTGAGAAGCTTTGGATGGTGGAGGAAATCCTCTGCAGGACTGAAGCTGGGGTGCTCTGAACCCCTCTTGACACCTTCCTTGAGACTTCACTTGTGACGGCGCTGATTTGCCCTCTAAAGCTTTCCAAGGAGCTAGAGAAAAAGCGGGGATAGAAAGAAGGGGGTCTGAGGAGAAAGTTCAGCGGACAGAGTACTCGCCAGGCAAGCATGAGGACTGGAGTTCTGATCCCCAGCATCCATGTGAAAACTGTGGGTGCTGCCGTCACTCCCGTACTGGGGTGCACAGAGACAGAAGGATCCCCCGAGGCTTGCTGGTCGGTCAGCCTAGCCAAACTGGCGAGCTCCAGATTCAGTGCCTTAGAAGACATGGTGCAGCCGGGCGTTGGTGGCCCACGCCTTTAATCCCAGCACTCGGGAGGCAGAGGCAGGCGGATCTCTATGAGTTCGAGACCAGCCTGGTCTACAGAGTGAGTTCCAGGACAGCCTCCAAAACAATACAGAGAAACCCTGTCTGGAAAAACCAAAAGAAAAAAAGAAAAAGGTGGGCCTTACCCCTGCCCTCCCCTCCCAGCCTCGGACAGACAAGGGGGCTGCCCCTTACTGGCTGGGGCACTCAGGAGAGTGGTCCCTGTGCCTCACCTGGGCAACACGCAGAGCTGGCCCTGATGGCACAGGTGTGGATGAGCTGACCCTGAGGGCAGAACGGGCCCTATCCCTCGCTCTTTTCCTCCAGGGGTGAACTAGCCAGGGTAATGCAGGAGAGCTCACCTTGGTGGTGAGGACCTCAGAGAGCTGGCGGGCCAACCAACCCTGCAAATACCCAGGCCCAGAACCAGGGCTATGAGTTGGCTCGCCCAACATCCACCCGGTCTGTGATCCGCTGGAGCGTCTGGGGGGCCAGTCCTGCAGACCCAGAGCCGCAGGATCTCCATGGCACGGGTCAACGACCGACACCCAAGAGAGTCCTGGTGAAGGGCCAGCATTGATGGCGTAGCAGAAACCAGAGGCCTCGAACCAGACAGACCAGCGACTCTTTGCAATGCACACTTGCAAGTAAAGAAATAATGGACAAAAAAGGTTTTACTGCGCGAGTGGCTGTCACAGTACAGCTTCCAAGATGAGATTGATCTTTCTCTTTCTTTTTTTTTTTTTTTTTTTTTTTTTTTTTTGGTTTTTCGAGACGACAGGGTTTCTCTGTATTGTTTTGGAGGCTGTCCTGGAACTAGCTCTTGTAGACCAGGCTGGCCTCGAACTCACAGAGATCCGCCTGCCTCTGCCTCCCGAGTGCTGGGATTAAAGGCGTGCGCCACCAACGCCCGGCCCTTTTTTTTGTTTTTTTTTCTCTTAAATTTTATTTATGATGATATGAAAGACTCAAAGAGTGAATAAAAAGAAAGTTGAAAAAAAAAAAAAGAAAAGAAGGTGGGAGCAATAGAGGAAGATACATGACAGCCAGCCTCTGGTCTCACACGGATACTCACACAAGCACGCACAAGATACACACATGTGCGCACACCTGCCCCCACACACCCACACACACAAAAATAAACTAAAAGGGGGACCAACACTAATGAGATTTTTTTTTCAGCTGGGAAGTGTTCTGGGTGAATTTAGACGCCAAGTTTGTTTGGGGCTTAGCGAGCAGGTGAGATATCTTTGTGTGTACAATTACAGCCCTTGCTTAGGGCTCGTATTTGTCCTCGTATTTGGGAGGAGGAGGTTGGAACACCAGGAATGCAAGGTCATAACTCTGCGACTTTCTGATAGTTGAGGCTAGCCCGGCCTACATATAGGAAACCTAGTCTCAAGACAAAAAACAAAACAAAACAAAACAAAAAAAAACCCGAGAACGGTTTGGAGTTGCAGAGCTGGCTCGGTGGTTAGGAGAACTTGCTCTTCCGGAGGACCCGGGTTCAATGTCTACACTGGCAGCTCACAGCTGTCTGTGAGGCCTGTTCCAGGGAGATCCCACACACTGTTTCACGAGCACTTGTGAACACGATGCGCAGAAATTCACGTCAGTGCACGCATGCATAGTGCACGCACACACGCGCGCGCGCGCACACACACACACACACACTTAAACATTAAGGAGCATCCGCTGGGTGCAGAGCTCACAATGTTGGCATCGGGGGTGAACTGGGTTCAGTGTCCAGTGCCCAAACAAAAGATATATCAGAGAGAGTCCTGTTGCTTCCGCCTTTCACTCTGTGTGCGGAATCCCCCATTCAACAGAAAGCTCTAGAAGGGATTAGACAGCTGTAACTCAGCACTTAGCCACAGGACACCCGTTTTCATGAAACCAATAGGACAGGACTCAGCACTAGGTGTAGGGGGTGGTTTAGGGAATTTTTGGCCAACTGCCGCAGGGAACTCCAGGGAGAAAAAAATCTGTTTCGCTGGCAGAGATTTGCCTGAACCAAACACCCGCTTTCGGCCAGGGAAGCCTGCACTTTGTTCTGAGATAGCATGAACCGGGCTGACCCTCTTCTGGCCTCCATTTGATATTAACTCAGCTAGACACGAAGGGAGGAGGTTAGCCTCACAGAGATAAAGACTGTTTCCCTTCGTGCCAGAAGGTCCACTTTCTCTTGGTTTTGCTTCTTCCAGGGTACAGGGTAGAGCTCATTCCAGCCCTGGCAAAGGTCACCACCTGTCCCAGATCTTGTTGTAGTGACTGTTTATCTGAGCTTGCCTGGGCTGGGAGGTGGGTGGCACTCGGCTGGGAGGGCTTTGTTTTGTTTTGCAGACAAGGAATAATGAACAGTTTAAGAGTTTGGTTTCCCTGGAGCCCAAAACAAATTCTAGCCACCATCCCTCATCATCCCCTGCCAGTCTGGGCCATCAGAACCCAAGGGACCTGGACTGGGTTCTTTCCCTTAGAGGGTCATCCCCCAGATCACCATCGAGTCTCTGGGATTCTCTGTGGTATTCTCCATGTATACCATGGAGTCTCTGGGATTCTGTATGTATTCTCCATGTATACCATGGAGTCTCTGGGATTCTGTATGTATTCTCCATGTATACCATGGAGTCTCTGGGATTCTGTATGTATTCTCCATGTATACCATGGCATCTCTGGGATTCTGTATGTATTCTCCATGTATACCATGGCATCTCTGGGATTCTGTATGTATTCTCCATGTATACCATGGCATCTCTGGGATTCTGTATGTATTCTCCATGTATACCATGGCATCTCTGGGATTCTGTATGTATTCTCCATGTATACCATGGCATCTCTGGGATTCTCTATGTATTCTCCATGTATACCATGGAGTCTCTGGGATTCTCTATGTATTCTCCATGTATACCATGGAATCTCTGGGATTCTCTGTGGTATTCTCCATGTACACCATGGAGTCTCTGGCATTCTGTATGTATTCTCCATGTATACCATGGCATCTCTGGGATTCTGTATGTATTCTCCATGTACACCATTGAGTCTCTGGGGTTCTCTATGATTTCCTCCGTGTATACCACCAGATGCTCCCCAACCCAAGCCCTAGCTCAGGTTACTTCTCACACACACACACACACACACACACACACACACACACACACACACACACACAGAGTTTTCCCTGCTCCAGGGTTCCTTACAATCCCAACAGCTGAAGTGGTTTGTGGCAGTCAGCTTGTAATTTTAGACCTACCTAAACTCCACTCAGATTTCAGCGCCCGCCCGCGTTGGTATAATTATCCCCCTCTTAAACCTTAAACCTGGCGAGTGGAAGGAGGGGGCCCCGGGGAGGGGGCGCAGAGGAGCAGCTGTGAGAGGCCTGGGCCTGCTCTTCCCTGCCGGCTAATAATAGCTCAGGCTGAGCTAGCACAGTTCTGCCAGGCCTGCCTTAAACCGATCCTTGTCGTGAACAGCGCCACCGGCAAACGCAGTTTTGATGAGGAGAGCTGGGCTCCGGGAAGAGTTTGCCTAAACTCACAGCCCGGTGGTTGGGAGGCCAGGGACCAGGTTTGAGCTCCCGCAGACACTCGAATCCAACCCCTTTATTCAATGGTACTGTAGGGCTGCAGCAAGCTCATGAGTTCCATCGGAGTGGGGTGCCAGGAAATGCCAGCGAGACAGGAAGGAAGCCATTGCCAAGACGCCAACCCAAAAGGCGTTTGAAACCCGAGAGTCAGCCGGCTCACTGCCATAAGGCCCGAGGACCCGGTGGGGGTGGGGGGGGGATTGATGGGACACTGAGCGGAGTCACAAACCAGGACTCCCTCCGCACGCCTGGAAACATAGGAGAGCGCCCGAGGCCACTGCCTGCCAGTAACAGCCTGGGGCTCGCAGAGGTGTGCCTGGCTGTGGATGACGGATTGGAGAACTTATTTCAATGTCATCTCCAAGCCAAAGGCTGGTGGGCAGAGACGCTGTTGCTGAAGACGCTTAATCGCTTAATCCGTATGCAGATATAGCCTGGCTTTCTGCAGTAGAGTTCTGAGTGGCCTGGAGTGTCCCTCCCACCACGCCTAACTCCCAGGAAGCAGCTCTCAAAGAGGCTTCCTTAGGGCACACACTCCAGCTTCCTGCTCGGTCTGCTGCAGGTGGCTTAGTGCGATAGGAGGTCCGTCATCCCAGGCAGGCACAGGGCTCGCCAAGTTATCTTCTCCCTCACCGCGTCCTCACACAGGCACAGGCTGGGCTTGGTAGATGCGGGGTCACCCTGTCCATCTGTTCCTCTCTGATAAGTTACATTTCTCTTTCACTGCTGTGTGTTCCACCTGTGTGTGGTGTGTGTGTGTGCGTATGGTGTGTGTGTGTGTGTGTGTGTATGGTATGTGTATGGTGTGTGTGTGGTATATGTAGTGTGTGTGTATAGTATATATGTGGTATGTGTATATGGTACGCATGTATGGTGTGGTGTGTGTGCATGGTGTGTGTCTGATATGTGTGTATGGTGTGTGTGGTATTGTGTGTATATATGTGTGTGTATGGTGTGGTTTATTTGTGTATGGTGTGTGTGGTATATATATAGTGTGTGTATGGTGTGTGTATAGTATATGTGTGGTGTGTGTGTGGTGTATGTGTATGTGTGGTGTGCGTATGGTATGTGTGTATGGTGTGTATGGTATTATGTGTGTGCATGGTGTATGTGGTGTGTGTGTGTATGTGTGGTGTGTGTGTGTATGGTGTGGTGTGCATATGGTGTGTGTGTGGTGTGTGTGCTATGTGTGTGTACGTGTGGTGTGTGTATGTGTGGTGTGTGTGTGTGTGGTGTGCGTATGGTATGTGTTGTATTATGTGTGTGTGTGTGTGTGTGTGTGTTCCTGGATCCAGGGCCATACACACGCTGGGCCAGCACTCCCCACTGAGCTCACCCTGTTATACATTTTGAGAAGGGCTCTCTATACAGCCCCGTATTGCTCTATGCCCTGCACATGTATTAGCTTCCTATCCTTTTAAAGCAGCACAGAGTGGGTAACAACGCCATCTCCTTTTGACAGATGATGAGAACTGGGGTGGAAAGAGAAGGAGGATGTTGGCCCCGTCTCACGAAAGATGCATAGTGACCTGGGCTGCCTCACTCCAGGGCCGTGCTCTCAGCAGCTCTGCCAGTGTCTGGCCCAGGAGAGCGCTTCAGGCCCAGCTGTCCCTGCCTGCGTCGCCCTTGTCCATAGCTGGCTACTGCTGCTATTCCTGGCTCTTGACCGCAGCCTCAAGATTATACCCCCTTTCCAGGTAAGCGTGATGCTATTTTCGGTGGTAAAGGACAGTCTCTCTCAGTGTTGCTGATGTCCTCCGTAGGGCCGTTCTAATGATTCACCTTCCTCTGGGGTACTCAATTCTCCCTCGGATCTGGGCGCTGTGACTGTTTCTAACATTATCACATTTGAATGTTGACCGCATCATCACCTGTTCGTAGAGCGTGGAGTCAGCTGGCTGGGAAAGACACAGAGGAACACCAGAAGAGGGACAGGCAGCATTTGGGGTCCGTCACGGGGCCATGACAATTCCAGGGCTTAAGAAGTCCACTCAGCCAAGGAGATAGAAGGAATAATAGTAATAATAGTTAGTGTTTGTGGAGCCCTGGAACTATCTCACTCAATATCACCTCAACCCCGATGCAGATTATGCTCCTTTGGCAGGTGAAAAAAAAAAAAGATGAGGTAGAGAGTTGATACAATTTCCCAGAAGCCATAAATGGGGATCCCAGGTTCTGCTGTAGCCTGTTCCAAAGACTGAGCCCCCTACATCCGCTACCGGAACTCTTGAACCTGTCTCCTTCCCCATGGCTCTGCCGGGGAGCATTCATGGTGTCTGGTGCTCGCCGAGTTCATCAGATCTCCACTTCCAGCCCCAGAGGAAGGAGGCCTCAGAAGCAGAGTGAAAAGAGAAACCTGGTCTGAGACAATTTTGCATGGATCTGAAATTAGAAACGAGGTCAGGTGTGGGGGTGGGGCGCTCCCAAGACTGTAAATTCAGAGCCCTGATACCTCTAACTGATCCCGGGCAGGAAAAACCAAAACAGGCTTCACCGGTGGACGTCCTCGGTGCAGGCAGGGTGGGAGGGGCAGCGTGGGGGTCCTCTCCTCCACCTCCCCAGTTCTTCGTCAAGGGGCCATGTTCAACCTCCCCCCACCTGCCGGGCTCCCACTCCTGCACCTGCTGCTGGCGACTGCTTGTGGGTAGTCCCAAGGTGCTGACAGGAAGGAAGTGTCTCCCAGCTGGCAACTGTGGTAGCATTTGAGATTTCCAAGGCTGGGCAGCCTCACACTGTGATAGCATTTTAAAAAATATAGACACAGCCTTTAAAGCTTTATTTTTGTGTATATGTCTGTGTAAATGTGTGCCCTGTGTGTGTGTGTGTGCATCGTGTGCATGTGTGTGTGTGCGCGTGTGCATGTGTGTGTGCGCGTGTGCGTGTGCCTGTGTGTGCGTGTGTGTGTGTGTGTGCGTGCGTGTGCGTGTGCATGTGTACGTGTGCATGTGTTATTGGCTTGAGGCAGAGTCTCCAGCCCAGGCTTTGGCCACTAACTTGAGGCTGTCTTCCTTACTCTTCCGAGTACTGGAGATTGCAGCCATGTGCCACAGCCTGGAGAGGGTTAGGGACAACAGTGTCTGTCCCTCTCAGACATTCTGATTTAGTTAATGTGAGTGCAGTGGGAGCAGCATTTTATTTTATTTATTTTTGTTTTTTTGAGACAGGGTTTCTCTGTTTTGTTTTGGAGGCTGTCCTGGAACTCACTCTGTAGACCAGGCTGGCCTTGAACTCACAGAGATCCGCCTGCCTCTGCCTCCCGAGTGCTGGGATTAAAGGTGTGCGCCACCAACACCAGCACCAGCTCAGTAAACATTTTTACCCACTTAGATATCTCACCAGCTTGGCGTCAGGACTTTTTAAATCTTCTCAATAGATCCAGGTGTGGCGGCGGCACACATCTTTAGTGCCAGCGCTAGGAAGGCATCTGATCGATGCCAGCCTGTTCCACAAGTGAGTTCTAGGACAGCCAGGGCAACATGGAGACCCTGTTTAAAATTTTATATATTTTATATATCCATGGTAGAACACTTGCTTACAGAAGACCCTGAACTTGAACCCCAGCAGGCATGTACACACACACACACACACACACACACACACACACACACACACACACCATCTGCCAGGTGACTTCACTGTGAGGCTGCTGTTGAGGACCTCTTCTTTAGATTATTGTTGGCTGCAGAGAGGATTATAACAGAGTAGCAGAAAAGTAGACACTTGAGAGAAGACAGAATCAACAGGACCAACTCAGGTAACCATGGAAGGGTATGTTCCAACTCCCAGTGGTGAGATCAAAAAGGATACAGATATGGCCACTGCATCAAAGCCCCGGGGCCCAGAGGCTGTGCTGAGGGGGAGACACAAATGCCCAGGAGGGGTGGCCCTGCTGAGAAAGGCAGCCTGAAGTCAGGGATGAGGTCAGATCCAGGCTGGTGATGCTGATGGCTGGGAGGCGGCCGTCTTTGAGACAGATGCCGGGTTCGGGTTCCAGCAGGAGCGCCTGGTAAAGAAAGTGAGGAAGCCTGAGCGGCTGAGAAGGAAGTTTGGGGTAAAAGCAAAGAATGCAGGAGCTGCAGGGGAGGAAGGGTGGAGGGCAGGGGCTTGTTTTAGGCTGGAGTGGCATTATTGTAGTCTGAAGGGAAGGAAGGAGCCAGGCCAGAGGAAACCATCAAAAATACAGGGTAGGGAGGGGACAGTTGGTGGAGCCAGGACTTGGAGACTGCCTGACTGGGGCTTGCAAAGGCTGGGTTTTAAAAAAAACCACTTCTAGGTAGGATTAGCTATTCCAAGCTTCTTTCTGTGAAGCAAGAAGCATAAAAACTTTCCAGAATGGCACAAGCCTTCTGCCTGAGAAGCCACCCAGGGTCACTCCCGAGAGCCCACAGCAGCTTCCTGGAACATAGCCTGCTTCTTTTTCCAAGGCAGAAGCAGTCACTCCATGACTGAGGCCAGTGAGGCCGTGAGAGGCAGTGTGTCTACGGGTCCCCTGCTTTACTGTCCCGAGAGAAAAACCTGGAATCTCGCTCTGCAAAGCCAGTGGCTCAGCACCGTTGAAGAGTCCGGCTTCTGCTCTCGCTCCCGTGGCTTCTCGCAAAGCTCATCAGCCACACTGATTTTAAATTCTTATTCTTTCAAAGACAAGGTCTCATTACACAGTCCTGGCTGGCCTGGGGCTTACTAGGTAGAGCAGGCTGGTTTCGAACTCACGGACATCCACCTGGCTCTGTCTTCTGAGTGCAGGGGTTAAAGGGGTGTGCCGCCCCACCCTTTCTCACTGTTTAACCCCGAGACCTGTTCTGCAGCCGAGGCTGGTCTTGAACTCCCGATCCTCCTGCTAGGGTCGCAGGTGTGTGCCTCCCCATGCGGCATCAGACCAGTCACTGCCCAGGGCTTCCTTTTCCCAGAGGCCTCCTCTGCCACCACGCATGGCCTCGGTGCCCCCGCTTTATTGCTCCCAGGCCCCCTTCCTGAGTTTACTTGTGTCCCCGAGGTTGGTCTCCTCATCGTCCCTCACCTGCAGACTGGATTCCAGGCCCCACCCACTGCTCTGCTTCCCCTGGTACACACTCTCTTCAGGTCAGCTCACCTCGTCACGTCCACTTCGTGTTTGTCCTTTTAAATGTATCGCACACACTAATAAAGCGTAGCAACGGGTGGCCTCAGGGCGTGTTCACACGCGCGTAGGGCGGGTTCTGGTTATGCTTGCCCCCATTATCCTCTCTCGTCCCCCTCCCCCAACTTCCACTGATCCCGGGTCCCCCCATCTTCTTTCCAACAAGTCATTCTTCTGCTGGAGAGAGAGAGAGAGAGAGAGAGAGAGAGAGAGAGAGAGAGAGAGAGAGAGAGAGAGAGAGAGTGTGTGTGTACCACGGTTATTTACAGACCATAGGCGAAGGGCTATTTACAGGATCGCTGGCAACTTGCCGGCAGACACACCACTGAAGAGAACGTCCTCAGCTCTCCAAACAACCACTAACTACTATAAACCTCAGGGAAGAGAAAGACCTCATCCTTACCTTCTCCATGACAGGATGCTGACAGGCGCAGTCTTGTGCTGGTAAGCACAGCTGCTGAGAGTTTGATTGCTATAGCCAAAAGAGTATTCTCTCTCTCTCTCTCTCTCTCTCTCTCTCTCTCTCTCTCTCTCTCTCTCTCTCCCTTCATCTCTCCCCTCTTCCCTCCCTCCCTTCCTTCTTTCTTTTCATTCTTTCTTTCAAGCCAAGGTCTCGCTATGTAACCCTGGCTGTCCTGGAACTTGCTCTGTAGACCAGGCTGGCCTTGAACTCACAGAGATCCTCCTGCCTCTGCCTCCCGAGGGCTGGAATTAAAGGCGTGCGCCACACATGGCCCTTTCTCTGCTCTCACACTTGTTCCTTGTCCACTCCCTCTTTTCTAGGACGTCCCCCCCTCCCCCGAGCCTTGGAAGGAGAACGTGGATTTCCCATTTAGAACCAAAAGGCAGGGGCTCTGTATGTAGCCCAGGCTTGCTTAAATTGGGAAGTTCCTGCCTGGACCTCCCGAATCCTGTGAGTCTAAGGGTGTACGGCTCCACCCAGCTCTATCTCTTCACTTTAAACATTATCTCTACAGTGACGCCTCCCAGGTCTGAGCTCTGTCCAGCAGCAGAGCGTCTACAGTAAGGCTGGTGTTGGGTGGCATCTGGATAGCTTGCAGTTTTCTCAAGTGAAACTTCCTTTTTATCCTCATTCATCTGTCCCTCCTTCAGTTTCCACTCTGGGTAAACCCTGTACTTTCCCCTCGGCCACTTAACTGGTCCACGCGGCCCTCGAGTCTTCTCTTCATAAGTCTTATCAAGTCTTCCTCCCTGACACACTGAACCCTGTCCCTTTCGGCTTTCTGGTCTACCGCAGGCTCCTTGAGGCGGGGCTTGCAAGGACAGCAGTGTCACCAAGAGTCTTTTTTTTTTTTTTTTTTTTTTTTTTTTTGGTTTTTCGAGACAGGGTTTCTCTGTAGCTTTGGAGGCTGTCCTGGAACTCACTTTGTAGACCAGGCTGGCCTCGAACTCACAGAGATCCACCTGCCTCTGCCTCCTGAGTACTGGGATTAAAGGCGTGTGCCACCAACGCCCGGCATCACCAAGAGTCTTATCAGCAGTGTCACAGCAGGGGCTGGAAGTTGAACACCCTGGGAACGGTTCCTCAGAGGACTCAGACCACAGTAAAGTTTGGCCAGCTCTGTTCTGGCCCAGGCTGCTACAGTAACCTGCAGCTGCACGCCTTTCTTATCCTCCTACTGCTGTAATCTGTTTTCTCCTAGCAGCCAGAGTAACTCTCTAAAACAGTGTCGGGAGAGCTGGGGGTGTCGCTCGGTGGGTAGAATGCTCACAGGAGGCCCCGGGCCCAATCTCCAGCTCTCCACAAGCCTTGCGACATAGTGGGTTCCAGGCCAGTCTGGGCTACCGATGTGAGGGCCGCCCCATGTCCAAAAGCAAAAAGAAAACAAGAGTTACTTTTCACCTTCCAAACTGGCAAAGACTAATAGCTGCTGCCATTGTCTTTAGAAACACAGGGACGCTGGTGGGAGGGACAGCATTTTGGCGACGGCCAGCAAAGTCACAAAGGGACATGCCGTTAGCTCAGCCAGTTCTTCTAGGAAATTGCGCTACCCGGGACCTGGCGCATGCGAGGGTGGCACGTGTGACATCTTCACCACCGTACTAGGAGTAGCAAACTATTGGAGACAACATGAAATCCTTGAGCCTGACCTGGCGTATGGATAACATGTGGCGTGTGTTCACGTCAGCATGTGCGTGTGTTCACGTGAGCATGTGCGTGTGTGCTCCTGAGCTTTCACTGGTCCAGCAAGAGGCCGCAGAGGGACAGGACAGGAAGTCAGTGACCTACAATGTCAAAGGCTGCATGCAGATGGGCAGAAACCAGGGCTGAACACCTCGGACTCGCTGACGCCCAACTCATGAAGACGCTCTCTCCAAAGCCCTTGGGTGAGCTCGGTTCGGAGGATGCGTTCGGGGGGAGAGGGAGCGAGACGGCAGTGAGCTCACACTGACTGACTGTTTTGTGTGACAAGGGTCTCCGTCAACACAGTTTGTGCTCGAAGCAGCTGAAGGCATGGCCCCAGCCTCCTACCACAGATAAGGACAAACAGGCACAGAAGTGCCAAGCCACTTGGCAGATGTCATGCAGCCCGGGTAGAACCGGAAACACGTTTCCCAGGTTCAAACCACTGAGGGCTGAGATGAGGTTTCAGGAATGCAGCCCTTGCTAGAGAGTGACAGGAAGTACTGGAGATTAGGGCGCATTTATGGCAGAAAGAGAGGCGCCTGGAGGCAGAGGGATGAGGAACAGGGCAAGGTTCAGGGAGATAAGGCTGGGCACTTTGGCAATAAGACCTCCAAGGCAGTGATTTTGGCAGCACCGGGAGGAGGGGCGGGAGCTAGGCAAAGTGGCCTTTATTGGGGAGCCGCCATTATGGTAGCCATGGCTGAGGAAGTGGACAGCTGGCCAAGACCACAGGTGTGTCATCAGGACTTTAGAGAAATGGAGCCAGGGTGTGTGTGTGTGTGTGTGAGAGAGAGAGAGAGAGACAGAGACAGAGACACAGAGAAAGAAGGAGGGAGAGAGAGACAGAGACACAGAGAGAGAGGCAGGGAGACAGAGACAGAGACAGAGAGCGACAGAGACACAGAGAGAGAGGGAGGGAGAGAGAGACAGAGACACAGAGAGACAGAGACACAGAGAGAGAGTGAGGGAGAGACAGACAGAGACAGAGAGAGGCAGGGAGACAGAGAGAGAGAGAGACAGAGAGGAGGGAGGGAGAGACAGACAGACACACACACACACAGACTGACTGACAGAAAGACCGAGAAAGAAAGAGGGAGAGAGGGAGACAGAGACAGAGAGAGGAGAGGGAGGATTTCTATCATTCCTTATAAGAAACACATTCATGGCGACCACCGCGGTGACTGGTCCTAAGATCTGCAGTGCGCATGTTGGACCGGAAGAGGGAAGGTTGTCATTCGAGTCCAGATGCATGACGCCCAGAACGAGCTTCTGTTTCAGTTTGAGCCCAAAGGCAAGAACACGTCTGAAAGCCGGCTGAGCAGACAGAGCCCTCGGTTGCTGGAGCTTCTGTGGAGACCCGCAGCCGATTGGATGAGCCCTACACATATTAGGGCTCATCAGTAGTTACGGTTTACCATGTCTGCATTCAAATATGAATCGTATCAGGACACCCCCAGTCACACGAGAATAATGGCAAACCTAGCGTCTGGTCGCTGCCGGCACAGTCTGCACGTGCCACAAACCACGGCGGAGACAGAGGGTGAAGCGTGACTAGAAATAGCATGTTTTGGTAAACGGAAAGCTTGGAGGGCCAGAGGACTCTTGACAGGGGAGTTGACAAGTGACAAGGCCTTAGACCAACTTCAGCTGAGCTTCCAAGAGCAGGCAGGCCTGTTCCAGCCTCACAAGAGCAGGTGCTGAGCTCCGGTTAGTAAATCATTTACAGTTTTTATTAGCCAGAGAAGGTGCCTGTTTTCTGACTGGCGTTCAATGACTCGGAGTCTTGCCAACCATGGTTATCACCTTCTATCTGGTACCTGGATACACTCAGTCAGCCCTGCTGAGTGCCTGACCCTTGACCTTTCTGCACACAGTGCACCAGTGTGGCTGAGTGGCCTGCCTAATATTTTTCTATCGGAGTGTCATGGCCAGAATTTTCATTTTTACTTATTTATTATTAGATGGGCATCTCATTATATAACCCCGATTACCCTGGAGCTCTTTAGATAGACCAAGGTGAACTTGAACTTGTAGGGGATCCTGCTGTCTTTGCCTTCTGTCTACTGGAAAAACACGTTTTTGTCATGTGTGACTCGTCCTTGTGACTGAGTATCTTACTCACGTGACTCCTCTTAACCCCCAGAGTACAAACTGTCTGATACTCTGAATAAAGCTGGCTGTTGCATGAGACTCTGGTCGGCCTCATTTTTAGGTCTCCGCTCCCCCAGCTTCACACGGCCAACTACAGCAGTGAACACTCACTAGCAACGAGACCTGCGTTCAATCCCAGGGCCCCACATAGAGGTGAAAGGAGAGAGCCAAGCCTGTAAAGTCACCCTCTGACCTCCACTCCGTCACCATAACGTGTGCAACCCCCCCATAACATGTGTAACCCTCCATATAACATGTGCAACCCCACATAACATGTGCAAAACCCCATAACATCTGTAACCCCTCCCATAACATGTATAACCCTCCATATAACATGTGCAACCCCCTACATAACGTGTAACCCCCACATAACATGTGCAACCCTCCATATAACATGTGCAACCCCCACATAACATGTGCAAAACCCCATAACATCTGTAACCCCTCCCATAACATGTATAACCCTCCATATAACATGTGCAACCCCCTACATAACGTGTAACCCCCACATAACATGTGCAACCCTCCATATAACATGTGCAACCCCCACATAACATGTGCAAAACCCCATAACATCTGTAACCCCTCACATAACATGTATAACCCTCCATATAACATGTGCAACCCCACACATAACATGTAACCCCCCACATAACATGTGCAAACCCCCATAACATGTATAACCCCCACATAACATTGCAACCCTCCATATAACATGTGTAACCCCCACATAACATGTGCAAAACCCCATAACATGTGTAACCCCCCACATAACATGTATAACCCTCCTTATAACATGTGCAACTCCCCATATAACATGTGTAACCCCCACATAACATGTGAAAAACCCCATAACATGTGTAACCCTCCATATAACATGTGCAACTCCCCATATAACATGTGTAACCCCCACATAACATATGCAAAACCCCATAACATGTGTAACCCCCACATAAAATGTGCAAAACCCCATAATATGTGTAACTCCCACATAACATGTGCAACCCTCCATATAACATGTGTAACCCCACATAACATGTGCAAAACCCCATAACATGTGTAACTCCCCACATAACATGTGCAACCCTCCATATAACATGTGTAACCCCCCACATAACATGTGCAAACCCCCACAACATGTATAACTCCCCACATAACGTGTATAACCTCCCACATAACATAACATGTATAACCCCCCATATAACATGTGTAACCCCCCACATAACATATGTAACCCCCACAATAGTAAATAAATAAATAAATACAATTTCCTTCTTTTGGGGGGGTGGAGAAGGTCTTACTATGTAGCCTTGGCTGGGCTAGAATTCACTCTGTAGACCAGGCAGGCTTCAAACTTATGGAGGTCCACCTGCCTCTGCCTCCCAAGTGCTGGCATTAAAACTGAGTGCCACTGTGTGTGCCGTAAATCTTGTTAAAAGTAAAGAGAACTATAAAGACAAGTATGATGGTCCATAGCTGAGTCAGAAGCATCTCAAGCTGGGGCCAGCCTGGGCTCCACAGTATAAATAAAGCCTGTCTCAAAAAATCTAAAAGACCCCCAACAGACTATTCATTGATTTCTTTCTTTCTTTCTTTTTTTCTCCAATTTTCGAGGCAGGGTTTCTCCCTGGCTTTGGAGGCCGTCCTGGAACTCGCTCTGTAGACCAGGCTGGCATCAAACTCACAGAGATCCACCTGCCTCTGCCTCCCGAGTGCTGGGCTTAAAGGTGTGCGCCACCAACGCCCGGCAATTCTTTTCTTTTTACTGGTTTTGATCCAAGATACACATGGCATTCACCTTTGTTTTAAGTAAAATGAGAAAAAAAACCTCAAAAAAAAAACCCAACAGTTTTTTTTTTAAAAAGAGAAAACAAGAAGTGTCCTTAAAGAGTAAACAAGCAGTGTCCATGCTGCCACCACACAGGGTGGCTGCTTTCGGCTGCATGCAGACCACAGGCTTCCTGTAAGTGTGTTGTGGCGGTCTGGATGACAACGGCCCCCATTGGCTCTTACATTCGAATGCTTGGTCCCTAGCTGGTGAAGCTGTTTGGGAAGGATTAGGAGGTGTGGCCTTGTTAGAGGAGGTGTGTCACCAGGGGTGGGCTCTGAGGTTTGAAAAGCCCATACCATTCTCAGTGTCTGTCTGTCTGTCTGTCTGTCTCTCTCTCTGTCTCTCTCTCTCTCTGCCTGGTGGTTGTGGATCAAGATGTGACCCACTTTGTGCCGCCATCATGGGCTCTGACCCTCTGAGACAGAATCCAAAATAAATACTTTCTTCTTAAATAACCTTGATTATGGTTTTGGTTTGTTTTTTAATCAAGGCAATAGAAAAGTAACAGTGGCCGGGCGTTGGTGGCGCACGCCTTTAATCCCAGCACTCGGGAGGCAGAGGCAGGTGGATCTCTGTGAGTTCGAGGCCAGCCTGGTCTACAAAGTGAGTTCCAGGACAGCCTCCAAAGCTATAGAGAAACCCTGTCTCGAAAAACCAAAAAAAAAAAAAAAAAAAAAAAGAAAAGAAAAGTAACAGTGGGCATATGTTGTCACATAAAGTGTATTACGGGTTATACACCCCTGCCTATGTTAAAATGTGATCTGGGCTCAGTAAGTAGGGCGCCTGCAGCCAAGCCCAGCTACCCAAGTTCCATCCCCAGGACTCACGCAGTAGAAGGAGGGAACTGAGAACTGAGAACTTTGGAGAGCTGGGATTACAGGCGTGAGCCACACCACCCACAACTGACTGCTGCGGAACACTTTGTACACTGTGTGAAGATGTTTTGCTATGATTGGTGAAAGGCCAGTAGCTAGTCAGGAGTTATAGGCGGGACTTCCAGGCAAAGGGAGGAAGCAGGAGGAGATAATGGAGGCATAGAGAAAATGTCAAAGAGACATGGATGGCATAGGACATACAGAAACATAAAAAAGCCATAGGGTAAAATGTAGATTAATAAAAGCAGGCAAATTTAAGTTACAAGACCTAGTGGGGTGTTGTTGTTTTTTTGGGGGGAGGGCAGGAGCTGGCTGGTGGGATAGAGAAAGACTCACTGCAACTGACAATTACCAGGGAGAAGTCTGTTCACATTGCTTTTGAAAGGCGATGGGGTTGACTTAACCAGTCCCTTATAGACTGTAAGCTGGTACGGAACCCTTACAGAGAAGCCAGGCTGCAAACCCGCCCCGCCTCTGTTAGCTGTGTGGCCCTGAGCAAGTTCCTCAAGCTCTGTGTCTGCTTGAGTCATTAGGAAAAGGAAATGCAAGGTGAGTTTGACTCATCTTAGACAGACACATGAGAAGCTCAGGCCAGGCTGACTCCGGGGACGGGAGCTCCTGTGTCTGGATTGTCGGGTCGGGAGGTCAGAAGCACTTAGAACTGCCGGTCTAGAACATGGCTCACAGGAGGCTCGCACTTAGAACTGCTGGTCTAGAGCATGGCTCACAGGAGGCTCACACTTAGAACTGCCGGTCTAGAACATGGCTCACAGGAGGCTCGCACTTAGAACTGCCGGTCTAGAACATGGCTCACAGGAGGCTCGCACTTAGAACTGCCGGTCTAGAACATGGCTCACAGGAGGCTCGCACTTAGAACTGTTGGTCTAGAACATGGCTCACAGGAGGCTCGCACTTAGAACTGCCGGTCTAGAACATGGCTCACAGGAGGCTCGCACTTAGAACTGCCGGTCTAGAACATGGCTCACAGGAGGCTCGCACTTAGAACTGCCGGTCTAGAGCATGGCTCACAGGAGGCTCGCACTTAGAACTGCTGGTCTAGAGCATGGCTCACAGGAGGCTCGCACTTAGAACTGCTGGTCTAGAGCATGGCTCACAGGAGGCTCGCACTTAGAACTGCTGGTCTAGAGCATGGCTCACAGGAGGCTCGCACTTAGAACTGTCAGTCTAGAACATGGCTCACAGGAGGCTCACACTTAGAACGGCCGGTCTAGAGCATGACTCACAGGAGGCTCACACTTAGAACGGCCGGTCTAGAACATGGCTCACAGGAGGCTCACACTTAGAACTGTCAGTCTAGAACATGGCTCACAGGAGGCTCACACTTAGAACGGCCGGTCTAGAACATGGCTCACAGGAGGCTCGCACTTAGAACTGTCAGTCTAGAACATGGCTCACAGGAGGCTCACACTTAGAACGGCCGGTCTAGAACATGGCTCACAGGAGGCTCGCACTTAGAACTGCCGGTCTAGAACATGGCTCACAGGAGGCTCACACTTAGAACTGCTGGTCTAGAGCATGGCTCACAGGAGGCTCACACTTAGAACTGCTGGTCTAGAACATGGCTCACAGGAGGCTCGCACTTAGAACTGCCGGTCTAGAACATGGCTCACAGGAGGCTCGCACTTAGAACTGCTGGTCTAGAGCATGGCTCACAGGAGGCTCACACTTAGAACTGCTGGTCTAGAACATGGCTCACAGGAGGCTCGCACTTAGAACTGCCGGTCTAGAACATGGCTCACAGGAGGCTCGCACTTAGAACTGCCGGTCTAGAACATGGCTCACAGGAGGCTGGAAGTCGCATGGAGGGAAGGATCAGGTAGTCAGAAAGGCGAGTCTGACCTCGCTCGCCCTGACAGCGACCCTTTGTACTGATGGGGCTGCATGACCTGCAAAGCTGGAGCCGTGTCAGCAGAGAGTCAGTTTGGAAGAGAGAAGGAGAGGGCAAGGAGAGCGTAGTTGAGCCTGCACAGACCCTGCAGGGAGCAGGAGGTGGCCCTCCGACTATCACACGGCGACGTCAGCAGACAGAATTCACCTTCTAGAGGGGAGACAGACAGCTAACAATGAGCCCTCAAGGGACAGGTGCGGGACAGGGACAGCTCAATGGGTAAAGCGCTTGGTTCCCCGGGGTGAGGATTTCAGAGCTCCTGAACTCGGGGAAGCTGGGCTCCTTGGCACTTGTCTGTGATCTCAGCTTTCCGTCGATGAGACAGGAGGAGAAGCCCCAGAGGCTCAGGGGCCAGCTACCCCAGCCCAGCATACACATCAATGAACAATAAGAGGTTCTTATTGTTCCGGGTAAACTCAGTGGAAGTGGAGGACAGACACCCACGATTGTTCTCTGACCTTCACAGGTATGCCTGCGTGGGTGTACACACACACACACACACTCATTTACATGCACGCACGCATGCAGGCATGTACACACACACATGCAGACACGCACACACACCTGCACACACGTGCGGGCACATGTACACACATATATGCAGGCATGCATGCACGCACGAACACACACATGTATGTGTGAGCATGCATGCTTGCACACACAGGCATGCACATGCACGGCCGCATGCACGCACACACATATATGCAGGCATGCATGCATGCATGTGCACACACATGCACACGCACGAATGCACAAGCACTCACACAGATGCACATACACACACATACACACTTTCTTTAAACAAACACGTGAGAAGGGAAACTTCAGGTGTGAGCAAGTGTTCCCGAGGAAAAGCTAAGCCTGAGGTGCCAAGCGAGAGCTGTTTGCCCTGACTTGACGTGAAGAACATGGATGGGCCTTGAGAGGACGATGGCGGTGCCTTCCAGGCTAAGCGAACAAGTCCTTGGGACCAGAAACGTGCATGCGTGTCCAGAGCCGGTAAAATTACCAAAGGATGGGGACATGAGTTAAGCAAATTGGCACAGGATGCCCTCCAGTTAAATGTGTGGCCCATGATGGCTCTGTGTGTCAAGGAGCTTGCCACCAAGACTGATGACCTGAGTTCAATTCCTGGAACTCACATAGTAGAGAGAACCGACTCCCACAAACTGCCTTCTGAGCTCTACAAGTGAGCAAGTGTGTGTGTTCGTGCGTGCACGCGTGTGTGTGTGTGTGCGTGTGTGTGTGCGTGCGCACGCACAACCGACTCCCACAAGCTGAGCTCTACAAGCGAGCAAGTGTGTGTGTGTGCGTGCATGCGTGTGTGTGCATGCGTGTGTGCACGCGCACATATGAACATAGATGCCTCTGGAGTCTGGAAGGGTTTGACGAATCCCGTGGAGTTGTGAGCCACCTGGCATGGTCGCTGGGAACGAACTTCCAATCTCCAGCTCCTGTCAGATCAAGCTCCCGGGAAGCTGGGTCCTAGTTCCACTACCGGAACCGGAGCTTAGAGAGGAAGAGACGTGTGCAGTGGTGATGACTCCTGCACGTGGTGAGTGGAGACTGGAGGACCCAGGGAAACTCAGGGTCAGCCCTTGACTATACACTGCAGGACCAGCCCTTGACTACATACTGCAGGGCCAGCCTGGGCTATCCGGACTGTCTTGAAGGAGTCAGTCAAAGAGGAGCAAAAACCAAGAAGGGGAGAAAGAAAAAAAAATCACCTTTCCCCTCCCCCATGGCACCCAGAGCAAGGGTGGTCAGGGGCTCCCACCTGGAACTCGGAATCATGAGGGTGCACCCCCGAGATACAGCATCCTTTGGAAGTGATCAGGATGGCTGTGGTGGAGCCTGGAGTACCGAGAGATAAATGTTCCCAAGCAGCAGAGACCAGAAACAGTGACCAACATCCACTGACCTCTGGCTGCCGTGTTTCTGGGGAGATGGTTTTGTTTGTTTGTTTGTTTGTTTTTTGGTTTTTCAAGACAGGGTTTCTCTGTGGCTTTGGAGGCTGCCCTGGAACTCACTTGGTAGTCCAGGCTGGTCTCGAACTCACAGAGATCCGCCTGCCTCTGCCTCCCGAGTGCTGGGATTAAAGGCGTGCGCCACCAACGCCCGGCTCTGAGGAGATGGTTAAAGGCGGGGTCCACAGTGAGCCATTCTGGAGTTTGTGGCCGAAGCCATCCTCCACACCTGGTTCTCCCTCCCGGTCTTCCTCTTGGTTCTCGGACTTCCCGAATCACCTTAAGTAAATTCTGCTTCCGTTGAAAAGTTAGCCACTGTTGTTTTCTTGTGGTTTGAAAGCAAGCATCTTGACTAATAACACAGCAGAAGAATGAGTCACGGTTTCAAAAGACATGGCTGTTAGGATTGGGGTGGCGGCTTGCAGTCTGAGCAATCAGAAGGCAGAGGCTGGGTGAGCATTTGAGGCCAGCCTGGGCTATCCGGTGACACTTTATCTCAAAAATCAAGTGGAGGCCAGGCGGCGGTGGCGCACACCTCTAATCCCAGCATTCGGGTGCACAGGCAGGAGGATCTCCTGAGTTCAATGCCAGCCTGGTCTACACAGTGAGTTCCAGGACAGCCATGGCTACATAGGGAAACCCTGTCTCAAAAAAACAGCAAAACAAAACAAGACCAGGATCCTCTCAGCCTTGTCGTCTGGCCCGTCTGCACCCCTTGTGTGTCAGCCTCGGTTCTATTGGGGACCCTCAGGGACCACGCTGGACTGGGGCTCACCTCACAGACTCTCTCAACTCTCATCAGAGAAGCTTCCTCCTGCAGCAGCTGGGAACCAACACAGAGACGCATAACTGGACAGCATGCAGAGAGGGAGGGACATTGGAGCACTAGGTCCTAAGCAGGATGTCTCCGTCAACTTTTCCCATCCTACCCTACCCTCCAAGGCTCAGGGAGATACGGGAAAGAGAAGACAGACAGGTTGCTGGAGCCAGAGGTGACAAATGACTCCACAGAAACAGCCTCTTCTGGCCGCGATAGGACAACTGAACGCGTGAGCTCACTCGCAGAGACTGGCAGCAGGCAAAGGACTTGCCCAGGTTCAAGCCGGGTTGACAGGGACAAGAAGACAACAGCCACCTACAGTAGCCACCTGCCAGCAAAGGAAACATCAGCTGCCTCCCATGGAGTCTCCCTGGATGTATTAGGCACACTTCAGAGCGGGCCCTGTGCCCAGGAGTTAGTCGGCCCACACAAAAAATGTCAATGATATTTTTGTAGACTTTTAAATCTCATTGTGGTTTATTTGGGGGCATTTTTTTGTCTTTTTGGTCTATTGATTGTTTGAGTTCCATTTTTGTGAGCTTTTGAATATGAGTTTCCTAGATTTGTTTTTGTTTTTGTTTTTCCAGACAGGGTTTCTCTGTATTGTTTTGGAGGCTGTCCTGGAACTCTCTCTGTAGACCAGGCTGGCCTCGAACTCACAGAGATCCACCTGCCTCTGCCTCCCGAGGGCTGGGATTAAAGGCACACGCCACCAATGCCCGGCGAGTTTCCTAGATTTTTGTTTGTTTGCTTTTTAGAGAGAGAGAACATAGAATTGGGTGTGTAAGGAGGTGGGGAGAATATGGGAGGATTTGGGGAGGAGGAAATATGATCAAAAGATATTGTGTGCGAAATTTCTTTTTCAATAAGAGAAAAATCTTAAAAATCAAATCAAACCAAACAGAACAAAGACGGTACTGCTATACAGAAGCTGGAAGGCGAGGCTTGATAACACAGGCCTGTAATTTCAACCTCAAAACGACACAGTGAGGTCTTCTCTTAAAGGGGAAGGGAGAAACTACATCGGCCAAGAGCCCATCAGAAGCGAAACACATGTGACAGGAGGTGTTACTTAGGTGTGGCCGCTGGGGCGGGCTCAGCTTTCTAAGGGGAGGTCACCCAGCTCAGACCTCTAAGGAAAGATGCTTCGAAAGGGGGGCGGGGTGCAGGTGCTCAGAGCTCGCAGGGGTGTGACTCAGCCAGTGACAGCTTGAAAGGGTTCTTTTTCTGCTAGCACCTGGGGACCTAGGGTGGGGGGGAATAGAGCTGACCCAGGGACTGTTGAGAGAACAGAGCCAGGGCTCTTAGACACTGCTGCCGGCACCCGACAAGGCATGGATTAGTTGGGGCTCTCTCTCCACTACTGTTTCCTAAGTACTTTGCTGTGGAGCCAATGCGTCCCTCCTCCAAGGTCCCATGTTGAAACCCTAATTGCTGCAATGGTATCTGGGGGTGGAGATTCCTGGTGCTTATAAAATGGTTAAGTGTGGAGACCCCGTGGTGAGATTAGGGGCCCTTGGATGTTTCTAGGCTTCCTTTTCTTCCAGCCGTGTGATGACACAGCAAGAAAGGGCTATCTGGGCTTAGTAGCAAGTGAGCACACACGCGCGCACGCACACACACACACACACACACACACACGGAGTTTGTGAACCGTACATATCAGTAATCCTAGCACATGTGAGGTGAAGGCAGGAGGATTAGCAGTTCGAGGGTAGCCTCAGCTGCTCGAGACCCTGTCTAGTAAAAACCAGTAATATAAGAAAGAAAAAGTCACCACTTAAAAGCCAGAAAAGGGGTCTGAGTGGGCACAGAATCTGTAAGCAACAGGATCTTGACTGCCTAGACTCTGAACATTAAGTAAAAAATGTCTTGGGATGAGCAAAAAAAAAAAAAAAAACCCAACCAAACAAACAAACAAAAAAAGGCTCAGCAATTAAAAGCACTTGCTGCTTTTCCAGAGGACCCTGGTTCAATTCCCCGAACCCACATCTGAGTGCTCGAAACTGCCTGTAATCTAGTTTTAGAGTATCTGACTGCTGTAGTCACCATGAGCAACGGTACTGATGTGCACACACATAGACAGACAGACAGACACGCATACACATTATTAAAAAGGATAAGTAAAGCTGAAATAAAAGTTATACTCAGAGGGAAAAAAACACATTAAGAAAAAAAAGGAAGAAACAAATGACTTGAGCAAAGGGGATTGGTCAGCGGTCCAGTGCGTGCTTAGTAGATTCAAAGCCACAGATCTGACCCACAAAGCACGAACACTGAGGAGGGGAGAGGGAGGAAGAGGAGGACGGGAGGAAGGGGGGAGGAGGGGGGGAAAAAGAACGCCGTCTCTATTAACAGCAACCTGACCAGACTAAGGCACAGAGAAACAGGCGCACTTAGTAGAGTTCCTGAAATAGAACATCCACTCGGTTACTAACAGATGGATAAACGTGTACTCACCTTGAGAATAATTATAAGCCAACAACTGTGCACTATCGCAAGGTACATTTATTCAGAACTTTATGTATGTCATGCATTCTGCTGTAACATAATACGGGTATGTACTGATTCTACATGGTTTTTTCTTGTTTTATCTTTTGGCTCTTTTTACACGTCAACTCCATCTCCTGTAGCCCAGGCTGGGCTTGAACTAGCTATGTAGCTAAGGATGGCTTCGAATTCCTTCCTGATCCTCCTGGTTCTGGAATCACAAGAGTGCTGCATAAGTCATATATTCCAGAGTCAGGGTGTCATGCCATTACTCAGACTGGCTACCAACTCACGGCCTTCCTGTGTAGGGGTGAGCCCATGCCCCTTTGGGCTCACCCCTGCATTTCTGCTTCTGCCTACCGGGATTATAGGTGGTTGTTTTTGCCATCACCATATGTTACAACTTCATGGAAGGAAATTCCTAACAAATTTTGAAAAAAGACTAACTTAGTGAATAGGATTTTGTTCTTTGTTTGTTTGTTGTTTTTCGAGACAAGGTTTCTCTGTGTAGCTTTGGAGGCTGTCCTGGAACTCGAGCTGTAGACCAGGATGGCCTCGAACTCACAACGATCACCTGCCTCTGCCTCCCAAGTGCTGGGATTAAAGGTGTACGCCACCACTGCCCGGCATGAATAGGATTTTTTTTACCAATGCTGTTTTCTTGCTGTATTTTGTTTAGCTTGGTTTGGCTTTGAGAAGCCTTGCAACTTTCTACGGAGCAGAGGTATGCACCGCTGCTCCAAGCTCATGCAGCACTGGGGATTAGACAGGACTTAGGACAGGGTGGGCAGGACCTAGTCTACCAGCTGAGGTACATCCTCAGCTCTTACTTCTGAAGTCGGAGTAATGCACCATGGTAATATAGAATACTGACATTAGGGGAAGTTTCATGGGGAGTATGAGTGCTCTCTCTCTCTCTCTCTCTCTCTCTCTCTCTCTCTCTCTCTCTCTCTCTCTCTCTCTCTGGTTTTTGGAAACAGGGCTCACGTAGCCCAGGAAAGCCTCAAACTCACTGTGTTGCCACTGTATAGCCAAGAATGACTTTCAACTCCTAATTCTCCTGCCTCTACCTCCCAAGTGCTAAGATAACAGGATTGCATTACCACACCGTTTGTGAGGGAGTTTTCTATGTTGCCTATCTTCATAACGGTTCATTTATTTATTTATTTATTTGTTTGTTTGTTTATATGTGGTGTGTGTAGTATGTGCTTATGTATACGTCACTGCACATACAAGAGTGTGGGGATGTCTGTGGAGGCCAGAGGCTGACACAGGGTATCTTCCTCAATTGCTTCCCGTCTTATTATTTTGTTTGTTTGGTTGGTTGGTTTGTTGAGGCAGGGTCTCACTCCGGAGCCCTGGCTGACCTGGAACTTGATGTGTAAACCAGGCTGACCTCGAACTCACAGAGATCTGCCTGCTTCGACAGTGTGGGGATTAAAGGTGCCCACCACCGCACCCTGCCTTCCATCTTTGAGACATTTCTTGAGACAGAGTATCTCACTGATCCTAGGACACAGCAACTCAGCCACACCGGCTGGCCAGTGAGCCCTAGGGATCTTCCTGTCCCTACCTGCCCGGCCCTGGGAGTTTAGGCGTGTGTCATGTACCTTTTTACACGGGTTCTGGGGGTCAGATTTCCACTCCCCTGCTTCTGCAGCAAGCACTTTACGGAATGAGCTGTCTATCTGTCGCCTCAGCACTGAGAGATGGAGACAGTAGGATCGGAAATCCAAACTAAGCTGCGTGGTGGGTTTAAGGCCAACCTGCCCTATAAGAGACGTTTTCTCAAACAAAATTAACCAAACCGAACCAGTAGCTTCCTCCCGGGAAAGGCTCTATCAAAGCCGGTGAAGTCTGGAGGTGTAGCTCAGCGGTAGGATGTAGGAGGCCCAGGGTTCATCCCTAACACACAAACACAAGCCCTAGTCTGATCTTAGCAGGAACAGGCGGCAATCATGTCCTTGGGCTACAGTGACTGGGTACAGAACCCAAGCTGGACCAGTCAGTTTTTTCCCCTGGGAAATTTCTGTCCAAAAAAGAGGTAGGAGAGGGAACTTAGCCATAAATGAAGAGAGGTCTTCTTGTCTGTGTGAGTTGCTTGGGCTAGGAACACAGGGTAGCAAAGGTCACCTCATGCCAAGGCACAGGGGCCACACATGTTGGCTTGAGGAGAGAAATACCAAGGGAAAGGAAGGTGTCAGGAGTTGCTGGACCTGTGATCCCAGGAACTAAACTCTCAGGGTTCTCGTCTCCTCAGATTCACCTTTGACTCTGGGGGCCGCCCTTGGCCCCACAGTTGAATATCCCCCCTTTTGCCTTCGAACTGGTTTAGGTCGTGTTTCTGTCGCCTCCTGTTCAAAGGAACGCATGCTCCATTTGTCAGGCTCCCTTTGTGGAATTCACCGGCTGTGAAGGTTGATCTGACCACTCGCTTCGTGAGCGACGGAGGTAAGCTCTCTCTACGATGCAATACTGCGTCGGGCTACAGATGGTTTCACTCCTGGCCTCAGCATCAACCAACTGAGGCTCTTGGGGGAAGATTTACAGTGCTTGTGCCTTTGCGTCTCATCCAAACCCTTTGTGAAATATGAAGAGTTCCCAGCGAATTGGGTGGGGCTGTATATGTGTTTCACGGATGTGTGCGTGCCTGTGCATGCGTGTTTCTGCATGTGTGCGGATGTGTAGGTGTGCGTGCTTGCATGTGGAGACCGGGGCTGATGGAGAACATCTTGGGTTGGATCTTCTACCTTACCCATGGAGGAGGGGTTTCTCAGTCATGCCAAGAGCTAGTCTCGCTGGCCTGCTGGCTCTAGAGGTCTTCCGTCCTTACTTCCTGTGGCTGGAATTATGGGTGGACCTTTGTACTGGCCGGTTTTGTGCCCACTTGACACAAGCTAGAGTCACCGGAGAGGAAGGAGCCTCAGCTGAGGAAATGCCTATATGAGATCTAGCTGTAGGGCATCTTCTCAATTAGTGATCAATGGGGGAAGGGCCCAACCCATTGTGGGTGGTGCCATCCCTAGGCTGCTGACTGGGTTCTATAAGAAAACAGGCTGAAGCCGGGCGTTGGTGGCGCACGCCTTTAATCCCAGCACTCTGGAGGCAGAGGCAGGTGGATCTCTGTGAGTTCGAGGCCAGCCTGGTCTACAGAGCGAGTTCCAGGACAGCCTCCAAAGCCACAGAGAAACCTTGTCTTGAAAAACCAAAAAAAAAAAAAAAAAAGAAAAAAAGAAAAAAAGAAAGAAAACAGGCTGAGCAAGCCGTGGGGAGCAGGCCAGTCAGCAGCACCCCTCCATGGCCTCTGCATCAGCTCCTGCCTCCAGGATCCTGCCCGGTTTGAGTCCCTGTCCTGATTTCCCTCAATATTTAATAGCAATATGGAAGTGTAACCCAAATAAAGCCCTTTTCCCCAACTTGCTTTTTGGTCATGGTATTCTAGCACAGCAATAGAAACCCTAACCAAGACAGCTCTCTTGCATTTATGTGGGGCTCTGGGGGCCACGCTCGGGCCTTCATGTCTGCCGAGCTGTCTCCCCAGGCAGATGAGACACTATGTGTAGGGTCACAGGACAGCACCCGGCACGCGGCTCCCACTAAGTAAACAGTTCTCTGTGATCTCTTTCTGCTCCTGTCATGGTTCCCCAAGGCATCCTCACCTGCGGGATTCAACACTGACATTTGATCCAAGCCTTCAGATTGCTTTACTTCTTGCTTTGTTAGATTGCTCAATCAACGTTTATTTTTGACATTTCACCTCCTTTCTCTCGGGCTGCCTGTACTTTTTCTTATTGTCCATCCTGATTATTGTTCTTCGTGGATGTCTTTTTCACAATGCTTTCTGTTTCTATCCCCGAGTGCCTGCCTGCCTTATAAAACGCTCTTTATTCTGCCCCCACGCCGGAACTTTCCTACTACAAGGAGTGATTTTGCTGTGTGTTTATTTTCTTTGGAATCCTCTCTCTTTTATAGACGCAGGTCATTTATCAGCTGAGGCTAGAACGCTTCCTGGTTGGGTCAGGGCATGCTGCAAACTGCCCCGTAATTGCAAGTCCCTGTAATAATGCTGTTTTTGGCCAGGACACAAACCACACTCAGGAAGGTCTTCCTGAGTGCTGAAGGTCAATCAACTAGAACTTTCTCAAGCTTTTAGAGGAGTGGAATTCTGGAAACAAAACCGCTTCCCCAGAAGCAGCTATCAGCAATAGGTGCGTATTGGCTGTAGCTGGATACCAGTCTTGACTCTAGTACCTGGGAGTCACCGCATCTCCCTCTGCCTCACTTTCTCCATCTACAGCATAGGAGAGTTGCCTTTATTTCATGGGAAAGTTTTTATTTTAACGTGTATTTGCCTTACCATGTATGTTCATGTTTGTGTGCATGTATACTCACGATTGCGTGTGTGCACATGTGAGTGTATGTATGTAGGTCACAGGGCTACGTTAAGGAGTCAGTTCTCTCCGTCTATCCAGGAACAGACCTCAGGCTGTTAGGTTTGGAAACAGAGCACCTTCCCTCGCCCTCCGGGGAGCCGACTCATCATGCTCCATTGTGTGAAAGTTAAAAATGGAACAATTTGCAAACTGGGCATGGCTGTGCATGCCTCGGATTCCAGCGATGGGGAGATAGGGATGGAATGATAAGGAGTTAGAGTCAACCTTGGCTGCATATGGAGCTTGAGGTCATCCCATGGACCCCTTGTCCTCACCCAAGCAGGGTTAGGAGAGCCACAGGGCCTGTCGGCCCTGCTCCCTTTCCTACGGCACCCTTACTTTCCAAGCTCACACTTTCCTTGTCTGCAAAATGGGGCTAGTTAAGTCTACAGCTCGTGTCTCAACAGAACCCCGGGGAGGAATACGGAGAGGTGAGTAACACTCCGGGGAGGGGAGGTGTCACAAGGAAGCTAATTTTAAAGCTGAGCACTGAAAGCAGGGAGAGACGCTGCCAGAAAGAAGGTAATGGGTGCCCAGGAGCCCCGCTCTCTGTCGCCCAGACTGGGAACAGCCTGTGCCTTTGACAAAGACATGAATGAGCTTGCTCTGTTCAGCAAGAGGCACAGAGAGATCCTGGCTGGAGCGGGGCTGCATGGGTGGGCGGGGCCTGGCAGTCAGGCAGGAGTGGAGAGTGGGCGAAGGCTCGAGCTCCAGCTCTGTGGCCCTGGCTCTCCCCACCGGCTCCTCCACATCTTTGAAGCCGCTCCTGTTCTGTCACAGTGGAGAGAGACTGTTAGAAGCTCTGCAGCCATGCTGGTGGGAGTTAAAGTAACTTAAAGTAACCTTCTTCTTCTTCTTCTTCTTCTTCTTCTTCTTCTTCTTCTTCTTCTTCTTCTTCTTCTTCTTCTTCTTCTTCCTCCTCCTCCTCCTCCTCCTTCTCCTCTTCTTTCTTTCTTTCCTTCCTTCCTTCCTTCCTTCCTTCCTTCTTTCTTTCTTTCTTTCTTTCTTTCTTTCTTTCTTTCTTTCTTTCTTTCTGAGACAGGGTTTCTCCACATAGCCCTGACTGTCCTGGAACTCACTATGTACAATGGCCTCAAATTTACAGAGAGCCATCTGCCTCCTGAGTGTTAGGATTAAAGCCTCCACCGATCCCTAGCTATCAATCAAGTTGTACTTCTTTTCTTTTTTTTTTTTTTTTTTTTTTTTTTTGTATTGTTTTGGAGGCTGTCCTGGAACTCGCTCTTGTAGACCAGGCTGGTCTCCAACTCACAGAGATCCGCCTGCCTCTGCCTCCTGAGTGCTGGAATCAAAGGCATGTATCACCAACACCCGGCTAAGTCGAACTTCTTAAAGTCAGGCAGGGCCGCTGGTGTCCAGAATACCAGCACTTGGAAGGAGACCGAGGCAGGAACATTGCCGGTGACTCTGAGGCCAATACAGCTGCAAGGCTTCTGCTGTTCTCAGTACTCACAGCCCAGAGCGTTGAAAGCCGGTTTAGAGCAGTATTGACAGCTGGTTTTCAGTTTTTTAACACTGAGTTCTAGCGATAAATTGGAGCCAGTCATTCAGCTTCCCCAGGTCTTAGTTAATACATTGATCAAAGAGTTCTCATGAGACTTAGATCATCCATGGGTTCCTATGTCTCCAAACCCAGGCTCCTTTCCGGGGGTTTCCTATCTCGGCAGCAAGACTAAAAGCTCAGGCATTGTTGGGGAATGTTATTTTAAGGTGTGTGACTTTTGTTTATGCTGCATTTGTTTAACTCAGTGAAGCTGTGATTCTTTGCCTGTGTAAAACGCCTGGTGGTCTAATAAAGAGCCGAATGGCCAATAGCGGGGCAGGGGCAAGGGTGGGCGGGGCTGGCAGATGGAGAGGATAAGTAGGAGGAGAGGAGCAAGAGAATGAGAGGAGGACATCAAGGGCCAGCCACCCAGCCACCCAGCCACCCAGCCACCCAGCCACCCAGCCACCCAGCCACCCAGCCACCCAGCCAGTCAAGGAGTAAGAAGGAGAGTAAGAGATGCAGAAATAAGAAAGACAAAAGCCCAGAGGGGAAAAAGGTAGATGGGTTAATATAAGAACAGCTGGCTAGCAACAAGCCAAGCTAAGGCCAACATTCGTAAGTGGTAATAAGACTCCGTGTGTGATTTACTTGGGAGCTGGGTGGTGAGCCCATCAAAAAAGACAAAGGAGCCAAAAGAGGGAGAGCAAAACCTCACTCAGTAGCCCGTGGCTAACAAGAGTGGAGCCCTGCTAATCCTTCCAGAACACACCTTTCTCTCACTTCATGGGCGTCATCCACACTGCCTCTCTCCACACCCTGCAAAGTGCTAATTAAATCTCACATCACACCCCGCTGAAAGGCTCCAAGTATTCCTGTCCCTTGCCATAAGCTCCGAAGTCCCCATCACAGCCTCAGTGTCGCCACCGGAGCCTTCCCTGAACTCCCACGCCCATCCCGCACCTGCCCCCCCACCTCCACGCCCGTCTTTGTCCTGTTCCTAGAACACAACGCCGACCTTTTCTGTGACCTTTGCTGACTTCAGTCCCCGCTCCCCTGCCTTTCCTTTCGCCTGGAACCTTCTTGGCTGACCCACACCCCCACGCCCTGGTGCCCTTGCCTGCCCACCCCGCCTGGAATAGCTTCCTACACCATTGTTGTCCATCACAATGCCCCTTTCTTCGGGGACCGACCACAGCTCCTTATTTTGATTTACTTACTTGCTGTCTTAGATCAGGCTCTCTAGGGAATGGTCCTGAGGAGACAAGGACAAGAAGTAGAGAGAAAATGCTCCCCAAGGGCAGCTGGCAGAGGATGGGACAGGAGTGGGGGAGACGGGACAGATGCAGGGGCTCCCAGTGCAAAGCCTTTACATCAGCTCCCAGGCGTTTCCAGTGTCTTCCAGCTATCCTGAGAACGGGCTTCTGGAAGGTTCCGGGTGAAGGGCTACACCTCAGCATTGCAATGGCCGCAGGTAGCAAGGCTAAGACCATAAGTATCAGTCACACTTTTTTAGCTTATGAAGTTAAAGTTTAGTTACACTGTATCTCCCGGTCCTTTCTCTCTCCTCTCGCCAGCCCCTCCCCTTTCTCCCTCTGAGATCCATGCTCCACTTTTGCTATTGTTTCGCAAACACACACACACACCTTTCTCAGTCCATGTAGTTTTCCTTGTATGTATGTGTACAGTTTCAGGGCTGACCAATTGGTATTGGATAGCCAATTAGGGGCTGGTCCCTGGGAAAGACTCTCTCTCCTCTCTGCATTCCTTAGTTGCTTGTTATTCTTTGTTTAGGGGTAAGGCCTCATGAAACCCCTAATCTCTCGTGTTATTGGTGTTGTAATTCTTATTTTGGTCTTGTCTATTGGTGGTGTAGTTGTTTTTGTCTTGTTCAGGCGGCCATCTTGCTGAGATGTCACGGGTGATTACTCCTGTAAAAAAGATTTTCTAATTAGCCGGGCAGTGGTGGCACACGCCTTTAATCCCAGCACTCGGGAGGCAGAGGCAGGCGGATCTCTGTTGAGTTCGAGGCCAGGCTGGACCGACAGCCTCCGAAACAATGCAGAGAAACCCTGTCTCGTAAAAAAAAAAAAAAAAAAAAGATTTGCTAATTGATTTACATATGTGTGTGTGCCTGTCTCCATATAAGTATACATGCATGTGTGTGTGTGCATGCATGTTGGGGCTAGAAAAGGGGGGGTTGGTATCTTCGTTGCCATTTTCCACCTATCCATTGGAGTTAGAGAGCTCTCCCTGAACCTAGAGCTCCTAGTGGTTGGCTAGGCTAGAAACCAGCAAGCCTCTCTGGTTAGCTAGTGGCAGGCTCCGTCCTCTGGTCTTCAGACACCACAGTCCTGGAACCCGCCCTGTATCAAACTCACAGAGATCCGCCTGCCTCTGCCTCCTGAGTGCTGGGATTAAAGGCGTGAGCGGCCACCACCCGGTTCCATAACACTTCTTGACCACATGGTAATACCCTGTCTTAAAACAACGACATCTGAACCCTTTGGGGATGCTGTAACAGGCTTCCTTGGACCACCAGCCTCCAAATCATGGCGCAGAGACTTAATAGTAGTTATGAGTGCTCAGTCCTATGCTTGTCTCACTTGCTCTTATAACTTAACCCATTTCTCTTCATCTACACTTTCCCTCAGGGATTTTTATCTTTCTTTCATTTTATATGTCCTACTTTCCTGCTTCTTCCGTGTCTGTCTGTCTGACCCCAGGCATCTCCCTGTTTTCATTCTCTCTAGAGCCTAGACTCCTCCCCCCACTTATTCTCTCTGCCCACCAGCCCCGCCTTTCCCTCTCCTGCCTCGCTATTGGCCAATTCAGCTTTGTATTAGACCAATCAGGCGCCTTAGGCAGGCCAGGTGAAACAGCAACACATCATCTTTACATAGTTAAATGTTCAACCCTGCAACAGGATACTTGTATGTAGCTCAGCAACACAGCACAGGCCTAGGATGTACAAGGTCCCAGTATCCGTCTCCAACACAAGACTAGAAAGGAAGCCTCTGGTTTATCAGACGTGGTGACCTCCCAGATTCTCATCGGACCTGCACTCCCCCCTCACCCTCTACTTGGCCTGCTAGTCTCTTCTGGGTGCAGTCCTTGAGTTACAGCCTTTATAATAAATGAACAAGTGTCCATAAGTTGTCTTCCCAAACTTTTTTTTTTTTGGTTTTTCAAGACAGGGTTTCTCTGTGGCTTTGGAGGCTGTCCTGGAACTCGCTTGGTAGTCCAGGCTGGTCTCGAACTCACAGAGATCCGCCTGCCTCTGCCTCCCGAGTGCTGGGATTAAAGGCGTGCGCCACCAACGCCCAGCGTGTCTTCCTAAACTTTATGGGGAAAACGCCTCTCTCTTAGAGAGGTTTCTTTTGGAGGGGGGAGGGGAGTTGAGAAGGCGGTTCTATGTGTCCTGGAACTTGCTCTGTAGACCAGGCTAGCCTGAAACTCAGAGATCTGCTGGGACAAAAGGCATTTGCCACCATGCCTGGCTGTCTCCCTTAAGTGAAACCCTAACGAATCCCTCCCCCTCCACTAGCCCCTAGCTGACCTACACATTGCTAACTTTGGAGGTCACACGCTCAGTTACGCTCTGCGGCCACTTTCTACTGACTTTGGGGCAGGTAGCTGCCCCCGCTGAGGGTTATGTAGGTCATGATGACAGCTGCTCGGGTTACTTTATATGCTCTCAGAGACATCCCTGGCTGGTTTTCAGACTGCCAGAGGGCTGGGAGAAAGGCTTGGCATCCCTGTTGCGTATCACGCCTGTCTCCTTTGTTGCCTTAACCTGTGGGGCGTCTCCCACTCAGCTCTGCGCGTAGGCACGTTGGACATGTCAAAAAGCGTTCTGTCGGAACTACAGCGCAGGGTTAGTTTGACCTAAACATGCCTAGCCTCGCTCTTCCTCCACCAAGGCTAAAGATATCTTCAGCTGGGACTGGAGAGGTGGCTCAGCAGTTGAGAGCACTGTCTGTTCCTCCAGAGGCCTGGGGTTCACGGTTGTCTGTAACCACAGTCCTCGGGGACCTGATGTCCCACCAGATGCACAGACGTGCAGGAAGACAAAACAGTCAACAGATAAAATAAATATTTTTCTAAAAAGCCATCACTAGCCAAGGTACATGGAGCATCTGACGCTGAGAGGCTTGAAAGACCACACAACTCTGGAAGACCTTCACTGATCCCAGAAAGGACAAGAGCATTCCTCCGTGGTGTCAGTCTTCCCTGGACCCCATATTCCTGTGCTGCATCTAATCACCCAAATCTAATTGGGGCTGAGAAGCTGACTCATGAGCAAAGCTCTCCCCTCTCCGTCCTTTGGCTGCTGAAGTAAGCCCGTTTTTAGCCCCAAGACTGACTTTGTTTTTTCCCGAGGGATAAGTACCCAAACTTGAATCCTACAGTCATAGCTGCTTTTCTATGCCGTGGTGAGACACCAGAACCAAGACAGCTTACAGAAGAAAGCGTGTACTGGGGCTTACACTTCCAGAGCGTGAGCCTGGGAGCATCACAGCACAAACACTGCAGGAGGCAGGCGGGCCATGTGCTGGGACAGTAGCTGAGAGATCTATCCTGATCTACACGCCCAAGGAGGCTATGGTAGTTTGATTCCAACTGGGAATGGGTTTTTTGAAACCTCAAAGCCTCCCCGTGACACACCCCCTCCAATAAGGCCACACCCCCTAGTACTCTCCAAAGACTTTAACTAAATGGGGGCCAAAAGGACGCAAACATATGAGGCTATGGGACCATTCTCACTGAAACTACCGCACTCCACTCCCTGAACCTCACAGGTGCAATTGTAGCTGCATCGTAACGCAAAATGCATTGAGTCCAGCTTCAAAAGGTCCCATAGTCTTTCATCGTCAAGGCCAATGTCTCTGCTGGGATGCGGGGCAATCTCTTAATTGTGACCCCCCCCCCCCCCCGTAAAATAAAACACACGAGAGCCAAGGCAGGGGCATTAGACACTCCAGATCATTTTTTTTTGTCTACCTGCCATGTTCTAGATCTCGCCTCAAAAAAAAAAAAATCAACTCAGAATCAGCTCAGATACAGGCCAACCAATTCATTAGCCACCCTATTGCAAAGAAGAGAGCCAGCTAGCCGGGCGTTGGTGGCGCACGCCTTTAATCCCAGCACTTGGGAGGCAGAGGCAGGCGGATCTCTGTGAGTTCGAGACCAGCCTGGTCTACAGAGTGAGTTCCAGGACAGCCTCCAAAGCCACAGAGAAACCCTGTCTCGAAAAACCAAAAAAAAAAAAAAAAAAAAAAAAAAAAAAGAGAGAGCCAGCTGCAGTTGGGTTGTACAGGGAGTAGGCCTGAGGTGGCGGTTAGCTTGAATTGAGAATTTTAAGAAGTGCCCCATAGGAGCTGGAGAGATTGCCCAATGGCTACGAACATGGCTGCTCTTTCAGAGGACCCAGGTACGATTCTCGGTACCGATGTGGTGGTTCACAACCATCTAATCACAGGTCCGGAGATCCAACACCCTTTTCTGGCCTCCGCAGGTACCGCATGCACACATTATACAGACATACATGCAGACAGGACACCCACACCTATAAAATAAAGTTAAATTAAATTAAAAAAATAAAAAGAAGTGCTCCTGGGACCACCACTAAAGATGAAAAAAATAAAAATGAAGCTTGGTGGTGCACAGCATTAACCCCACTCGTTGTGTGTGAGGCCATCCTAGCCTACACAGTGAATTTCAGTCCAGCTAGAGGGACACATCGAGATCTCCTATCAAAAGAGGGATGAGGAGGATGACGAGAAGAAGAAGGAAACTGATCATGGCGGTGCACGCCTGTGATCCCAGGACTAGGAGGGGCCGAGGGAAAAAAATTGGCACAAGTTTGACCCCCCAGCCTGGGCTACACAGTAGGTTCCAGACTTGCCTAGGCTACATACTGAGAACTTATCTCAAAAACCAAACAGAGGAAAGAAAGACGAGACAGTGAAAGGGAGAAAGGGAGGGAGGGAGGGAGAGAGGGAGGGAAGGGGAGGAGGAGGGAGGGGAGGGGAAGGCGGGGAGGAGGGGGAGGAGCTACCCTGTAATGGGTACTCTGGCCGGAGCCTCAGCTGGACCATAGAAGACTCTGGGGCTGGCAGTGTCAAGAGTTGCCTTGAGTTTAGTGGTTCCAGACTTAGCAAATAAAAGCATAGCCTGGTCCAATCAGACTCGAGCTTCCTATAAACAGTGAGTAATCTTTAGCAGGTGACCCCTGCTTTACAGCATGCTTCTGTCACCGTCTATCTGAAACTCAGATGAACTAAGCATCGTGCGCGATGTCGCCTAGCAGCCGGTTGTCTGAACCCAGACTCCTCCAGCAGCTGGGCTTGACCTTAGGGGATCAAATTCTTTTCAGCGGAGGTAACCCTCATGCGGTCTGACCGGCTGCCAGCAGCCCACTCAGCCACGGAGGAAACAGGTCCTTTGGGTTTTGACGGAGAACTGAGGGCGTCTGTCGGGATATCTGCTACAGCAACTGACTCCTGATAACTCGCTTCCTATAACGTACTCGGGGAATGTCGCATTGTGCAGAATTAAAGAGAGGCTCAGAGAATCAGCGGAGAGCTAAGGAGCATGGGGGGCGGGGCAAGGTCACTCTGCAGTGACAACCTGGTTGAGCTGTTGCTGTAGGGGCTAAGAACAGCTGACCAGCCAGTGCAGTCTCAACTTTTCGACCACCGTCTCGAGTAACAACAGACCTCCACTATCCTGTCAGTCCTTCAAGTCCTAGTGTGACTAGGCTGGGTTGGGTCGATATGGACCTTCCAGGCCTACGGTGGCAAGAGATGCCTTGCTTATTGCCTCCCACACAAAGGCCACCTTAGGGCCGTATCAGGGAGGGCATCAGGAGCGGGGGAGGTCTCTGAGAACATGTCTGAATCATAGCCCAGAGCAGTTTACCTCAAGACGTGCAATCAAGCAGCTGAGCTGGGTATGTAGCTCGGTTGGTGGAGCGCCTGACTAGGGTGAATGAAACCCTGGGTTTGATTCCCCAGCACCACATAAAAATAAATAAATAAGCCGGGCGGTGGTGGCGCACGCCTTTAATCCCAGCACTCAGGAGGCAGAGGCAGGGGGATCTCTGTGTGTTCGAAGCCGGGCTGGACCGACAGCCTCCAAAACAATACAGAGAAACCCTGTCTCGTAAAACCAAAAAATAAATAAATAAATAAATAAACAAACTAAACAGGTGTGATGGTGCCTGGTGCCTGAAATCATAGCATTAGGAGAGTTGGGAATTCAAGGTCATCCTCTGCACCCCCCCAAAAAAATGTTCTAGGCTATCCTAGGCTACATAAGATTCTGTGTCTAAAAAAAAAGGAAAGAAAAGAAAAATCCAGCCGTGAATCAACGTGAGCACACTGTAACCCCAGAAGTTTTAGACCAGCTTGAGCTTCATAAGATCCCATCTCAAAAAACAAAACAAAAAAAACCCCACCCCATTTTATCATATCCTTTTAATGATAGTCTGATGCTATTGCTCATTTGGGTTTGATTTTGTTTTGAGACAGGGTCCTCTGTGTCGTCCAGGCTGTCCCCTAGCTTCTGTCCCCTCAGCCAATTCAACCGCCTCCCACAGGGACCGGGATTCCAGCCACACGTGTTTAGCTAGAGACTTTTACCAGTTTGGGGGTCTCAAATGATCTTGCAAATGCCTGTGCTACATTTGTCTCCTAAAGACACTCTAGTTTTAAATATTGGATCGCACTGTTTCTTCTCACTTCCGGGGTGTCAAATTCGGAACCTTTTCCCTGCTAGACAAGCCGTCTACCCATAAACTACACCCCTACTAGACTATTTCTATTTGCAGGTTTTCCAGACACAGCCGTTCTGTGCGGTCCACGCTGTCCTTGAACCTGGCATCCCCTGTGTCCGGCACTTTAGTGCTAGCATTACAGATGTGAGTCATGACACCCAGCTTGGATTAGCGTCTTCTGATGAGGCTGTCTCCTTCCTGAATTTATAAACAAGGCTGTTTGACTGCTTCCAAATAGACGGGAACTCGGATGTCATTAAAGAACAGTTCTTTAAACTTTGGATCTCAGTCTGCCTCTGGGCTGTAAAACTAATCCCAACGTGTTATTTATTAATCCTTTCAGTGGCAGAGCTATAGCAGAGGAGAAAGGACGCTGTAGTTTTGTGGGCGTTTTCTTGTTCTCTTTACCTGAGAGCATAGGCTGGGCTTTAATACAAAGCCATTTCTTACTGGAGATGGATCCTCTATAACCATAGTATTTTTTTTTTTTTTGGTTTTTCGAGACAGGGTTTCTCTGTGGCTTTGGAGGCTGTCCTGGAACTCACTTTGTAGACCAGGCTGGCCTCGAACTCACAGAGATCCACCTGCCTCTGCCTCCCGAGTGCTGGGATTAAAGTCATGTGCCACCAACGCCCGGCTTCATAGTATTTTTTTCAACGAATAAAATTCGTAATATATATTAGTACATGTGTTATTAAAGCATAGTTGCCAATGCTGGAAAAACATACAGTTCTGAGAGCCAGAGGGTCACAGGAAGAAAAAACAAAACAAAACAAAACCAGGGAAGCCGGGTGGATACAAGTTCAAATCCTAACCGGTTCTGCCCTTATTAGCAGAGAGGCAGAATTGGACAAGATTGTTGGTGGTGGTGGGGGGGGTTAGTATTCAGGCATCCGTGCTGGCCTGCCCTTGGGGTCCTGACAGGACACGCCCTCGGCTGCAGCCACTAAGAGTACCACCTGTGCACATTCCCTATGTTCCCTTTTACAAGGGCCCCACCCAGCCCCATTTCTCTTTTTGTCTCTCTCTTTGCTTCTCTGCCTGTCTCTCTTTCTCGACTTCTCTCCCCCCTTCCCTCCCCTCCCCCTTTGTTCTATTCCAATTCCCCTAAATAGAAAACCCCTCCGTGTGAGCACGGCATCTTTCTCTCTCTCACGCCGCCTTTGAAAATTACAACGATGTTGGTGGTTTGGGGGGGGGGCTGGTCTTACTGCATTGCCCAGGCTGGTCCCAAACTCATTATCGTCTTACCTCACCCCACGAGTGCTAGAGCTGCAGGCCTGTGCCTCTCCACCCTCTGTGTATGGCCTGTCACCGGTATGTGTGCCACACTGTCTCCGCCTTTGAGCCTCTGCATGCCTGTCCCCTTCTCTGAGGAGGGAGACCCGTGCTCGCATCACCCACGGCGGACGCTTTACGAGCCTTCTCATCCTCGCTGTGGCTGACACCTACCCCCGCCCCACACGCTGAGCTGTATTTGGTTTTGTTGGGTTTTGTCTGTTTTGCGCTTTGAGGGGTGGAACCCCAGGGTCACGATGCTTGTGGACAGCCTAGCCACTGTTTTCAGAAATAATCCCAATTTTTAAAAATTTCCCCTCCTATCTCTGGGACAATCCATCCACTGCTCAGTTCAAAAGTGCATTGCTTCAGCTGGTCATAGTGGCACACAACTTTTGATCCCAGCACTTGGGGGGGGTGGAGTGGGTGGGGCAGAGACAGGAAAACCTCTGTGAGTTCGAGGCCAGCCTGGTCTACATGGCCAGCTCCAGAGATATTAAGGGAGACACTGTTTGCAAAAAAACAAAACAAACAAACAAACAAATGAACAGATGACGACGACAAAACCTTCTCACCCCTCTATGGGGAATCTTTGTTGTGAAACTCCTCTGTCCCTTCCTGGTGGGCGCTGATCCCTCTTCCTCTGAGTTTCTGGTGTCCTTGTTGGTTTTACCACCAGCTAAGCCTTCAGCTCTACTCTGCCTTCCTAACCCTGGTGGCTAACGCTCCTACTTATGGGTATCTTATCTTCGTCTTCTTCTCTAGCTTTTCCCAAGCACCAGAAACCATTTTTAGCAGGCATGTTGAGTAGCTGCCCAGTATCATTGTGTTTGCTTTCTGTGACTGTGATAAAAATGCCAGTGCAAGCTAGATTAAAGGCAGAAAGATTGTCTTTGGCCCTGCTGCATGTGTATAGCAAGCATTGTGACAAGGGTCCACCAAAGGAAATGGCAAAACAAAGACAGCAGAGAGAGGAAGGTCAGGGTTACAGATCCCTTCAGGACCAAGCCTAGTTCTACTAAGTCCTACCTCTCAGTAACACCACAGGCTGTCACGCAAGCTTCCACAGCTAGATCTAAGCTATCAGAAACATCGACAGGCGTTTATCGACCAACGGTGGGTGTGTCAAGGCATACACAGCTACAGACATAATTCCTAAAATCTACAGGCAGAGAGGGAGGTGATGGGGGACGTCCTTCTGTGTATATGTTTCTCTATTGTTTGATGAAGAAAACACCGTTTGACAAATAGAGGCAGGAAGGTAGGCGGAGATAGGAGATGAGGAGAATTCTGGGTAGGCAGAGAGAGACCCGGAAGAGATGCCATGAAGAGACTGGGAAGGTAGGATGTACCAGGTGTCCTCTGGTAAGATAAGGCCATGTAGAAATACATAGATGAGTAGTTATGGGTTAATAATTAAGGGAGAGCTAGCCAGTAAGAAGCCCTAGACATTGGCCAACAGTTTTATAACTAATACAGCGTCCGTGTGTTTATTTGGAGCTGAAGAGCAGCGGGGCCTGGAGGGACAAGACTCTGTGTAGGTGTCCAGTGTTCATGGAACTGGGGAGACATTGTTAGAATCAAAGAGTGATCTCAGTGCTGTACAAAAGAACACACAGACAATGCAAAATGAACTCAGCAAGGCAAGTCTTGCAAAAAGGGTCCACCAAGACCCAAACTGGTCTAGCAAGCCCCCTTGGCCAAGGTGGCTTCCATCTTTTATCCCTGAAGTAGGTGGTGAGTGACTGGAGCTCAAACTATTGGTGGGAACTCAATTGCACAGAGCGATGGGGTTGGCTAACCTGTGCAAAAGAGAAGGAGGGTGGGCTCTGGAAACACGAGACCTTGCCAGGCTACCTACCTCTGATAGAAAAACCCGTTTCTCAGGACGTGATGCTAAATGCCCAGGTGGTCGCTGTGCTTAACGCGGTCACACAGTCAAGAAGCTTGCTCCTCCAAGCTTTAGTGCTTGTGTCCTCCTCTGGAATCTTGCTGATGATCAAGGCATCAAGACGTTCAGCGTGGGGCTTCTGAAGAGAGTCAGCAACAGAGCCTTGTGGATGGAGCCTCAGCCTTTAAAGGAGGGTTTATTTTTTATATACCAAAGATGTCAGCGACAGTGAAATACAGTAGCAGTTTCAAATTTGGCTACTAGAGTCATCTAAAGAATTAGAAGCAAACAAAACCAGGTGGATTCTGGATCTACCTGCTGGAGGTTGGGGCTTGGACGCCAGGAGTTTTGAAGCCGTCCAGAGAGATGGGTGTGGTGGTGTACACTAATGACCCCCGCTGCCCTTGGGATATGGCGTCATGATGATCAGGTCATCCTTGGTTATACAGAGTCCAAATCTGAGACACGTGAGACTCTGTCGCAAAATAAATGGACAACCAAAAAAACCCAGAAAGAGAACTGAAAGGTGTGAGTGCTTACTAGCATTAGTGGGGCTCTGGGTTCGATTCTTGGCACTACCCAAAATAATAAGTAAGCAAATAAATAAATAAACAAGCAAATATTAATTTTTAAAAAGCTAGATGGCCCAGTGAGATGGCTAGCTTGCACAAACTCAGGGACCATGCCCATCATCACATGTACTGGGCGTGGTTGTGCATACCTGTAATCCCAGCATTGGGGAGTTAGAAGACAGACACCCACAAGTCCAAGGCAGTTTTTGGCCACATCATGAATTTGAGGCCAGCTTGGGATAGATGAAACACTGTCTTAAAAGAATAAATAGCCGGGCGTTGGTCGTGCACACCTTTAATCCCAGCACTCGGGAGGCAGAGGCAGGCGGATCTCTATGAGCTCGAGGCCAGCCTGGTCTACAGAGTGAGCTCCAGGACAGCCTCCAAAGCTACGCAGAGAAACTCTGTCTCAAAAAAACTAACCAACCAAACAAACAAATAAGGGTTGTCAAGATGGCTCAGCGGGTAAAGGCGCCTGCTGCCAAGGCCACTGGCCTTAGTTCCGTTCCCAGGACCCTCAGGATGGAAGAAGAGAAAGGACTCTTTCTAGTTTCCCTCAGATCTCCACATGGATGTGGTGGCATGAACATGCCCATATACAGATATGCCCACAGACATACATACATACACACATGTGCATAGCATAACTAAAATATTTTTTAAAATAAGTAAGTAAAATAAGACGATTTTAGCTGACCTCCTCCAAAGTTGAGCACCTCTCTGGTCACACTTTTTTTTTTTTGAGACAAGGTCTCGATATGTTACCCTGGCTGGCCTTGAACTGACAGAGGTCTGCCTCCCTCTGCCTTCTGAGTGCTGGCATCAAAGTCACCATGCCCGGCTCACCACTTATACTTTAAATGTAAGCCTGTTTGGTACGTGATTGTTGCAAGGAATATAGAATGCTCCAAAGTTGCCCACAGGTGAAGACCTAAATGCCATATACATGTGAGTTTTTCCCTCTTCTGGATGGGACATAAAACAAGTCTAAAATGACTTGATGTTCTTCCAAATCGCTGTGTAACTAGCTATCACTGAGCAAACTTCTGGAAGGCTTTGCCAATAGCGTATGCCCGTATCCTGTTTAACGAGTACGCCGGGCCAATTTTCCAGTGTGGGTAAACCCTGGTCTGTGGGAACAGATCATTAAAGTCACCTGGTGGCTTACCAAGACAAGAGCAGAGGTGACAAACTACAGACTGCTGGAGCTGGCGGGAACCCGGAAGTAACACTTTCTAGATTTTAGTTTGCACGCCGGTCGCCCGGAGATCCCCGCTGCTCGTGGGAAGCCAACTCTCAAGGTGTGGTAGGAGCTTACTCTGCTGTTCCAGGGATCACATCTGCATCACAAAGCTTGTCTGGAAAACGTCTGGCTTACGGACATGCATTCGATGTTTTTTAAGGCTTATTAATTGCTTTAATTATTTATTTATTATGCATACACTTTTTTAAAATCTGTATACATGCTTGTACCCCAGGAGGAGGCATCACACCTCATTACAGATGGCTGTGAGCCACCATGTGGTTGCTGGGAATCGAACTCAGGACCTCTGGAAGAGCAGCCAGTGCTCTTAACCTCTGAGCCATCTCTCAAGCCACTTCATTATATTATTTTTAATTGCTCACCTGTGTGTAGATATGCCTAGGTAAGGTGCGGGTGCCAGTGGGGGCCTGATGCAGCTTCTGGGAACTGAACTCAGGTCTTCGGAGAAGCAGGGAGTAGTGTTCTTAACTTCTGAACCAGCTCAACGTTTGTTGTTGGGGGGAAAAAAAAGTCAGCAGCTTGGTTCAGCAGGTGGAGACACCGGCCGACCTGTGTTCATAGAACAAAATTCTCGCACACTGTCCCCTGGCCTCCACGTGCGTGCACACAATAAAGAAATAAATGTTAAAGAAGGAGGGGCCAAGCTGGGCGTGGCGGCACATGCCTTTAATCCCAGCCCTCGGGAGGCAGAGGCAGGTGGATCTCTATGAGTTCGAGGCCAGCCTGGTCTACAGAGAGTTCCAGGACAGCCTCCAAAGCAATACAGAGAAACCTGTCTCAAAAAAACAAAACAAAACAAAAAAATTTTTAGAATTTCCAATATCAAGTCCCACCCCAGGTCAAACAAATTAAGCCTTGGTATCCTTTCAAAATTCCAGACCTCACTGGCTCGCTTTCTTCTGTTCTCTCGTTTTCTACACTCGACTTTAGCCAAGATGCCGAGGAGCGATCTCCTCCTCCCTGTCATTCCTCTCTTTCTTTCCAGGGTGGGTGAACTCACGCAGCACCTCCTACACGCGAGCAGCACACGACCCCTGAATTACACCCTGTCCCTACCTGTCGCCCAGCTGAGACAGGACCATCCACGCCGCGTGAAGAAACTGAGAGCCAGATGGATGAGGGAGGTGGAGAGAGAGCCTGCGCCCCACGTTGGGAAACCGGCACCCGGAGTTCAGACTGTAGAAGCCCTGCTGATCTCCCCGGACAGGAAGCAGAGTCGTGGTTGCCGGGCGGGCGCTGGGGTCAGGCAAGCTGCTCACCACCGACCCCGCGTTTCTTAGAGGGGTGATGAGAGCTTTCTCAAACTGCAGTGCTGGTGACTCACGGCCCGTGCACGCACCGGATGCGGTAACGGTGTGAGTCGTACGGCGTGTGAGCTACGTGGTTCGGTTTGCTTGGTTTTGGTTTCTGCAGACGGATTCTGACTAAGCCCCACCAGGCTGCTCTTGAACCCTTCGGTGTTGGAGCGCAGACATCACAGGCCTGAGCTAACATGCCCGGCTGCTTGTTATTGTTGTTGTTGGTTTGTTATTGTTTGTTGATGGAGGGCCAACCCAGGGCCTATACATAATGGGCTGGGCGAGCACTCTACCAACTAGGCACACTCACTTAAAAAAACTTTTTTTGGCGGGGGGGAGATCTAGTATATCACAATGCTAAGGAAAGACATTGGCGAACGATGAGTTTCAAGTTTGGGCTACATGGTAAGGCTGTGCGTGTGACACACAGTGTGTGTGTGTGTGTGTGTGTGTGTGTGAGAGAGAGAGAGAGAGAGAGAGAGAGAGAGAGAGAGAGAGAGAGAGAGAGAGAGAGAGAGAGAATGTGTTGTGCAGGGGTGTACAGGCTGAGGTTGGCATCTGTGTAGATGTGTGTCTCTTTGTTTGTCTTGTAAAGGCCACCACCCTCTGCATACACCCCAGACTTCCACAGTGGCATGGCCTCCCAGGCTATCCATCCCATTTGGCCCCTCGACTACCCCAGAAGTTTGGGACTGAACCATCAAAATTTCAGTCCCCACCAAGTTAAGTGAATCTTGAAGGCAGATGTGTTGCTTCCAAGGACCTCTAGAGCTGAAGAGAGAGAGAGAGGGAGAGATAGACGGAGAGAGAGAGAGAGCAAATGGGACAAGAAACTAGACTCCCCCATTCCCAGAACCCATTGGCACATTTGAATGTATTTAAGGCATATGCGTATTTCATATTTCATAAGATTAAGCAGACCCTAATAGTAATAGGTTCAAAGCTGGCGATCGTTAGGTGACTGGCAGGCAGAAAACAGTATTCTCTATTTAAAAAAAAAAAAAACCATTCTTTGAATGCTAATTTGGTTGTTTTGTTTACATTTATTTTTTGGGGGGTGCTTGGTGGTGGTGGTGGGCATTACGTGTATGCCACGGCATGCCTGCAGAGGTCAGAGAACCACACACAGGACTCATTTGAACTCAGGTTGTGGGCTTTGATGGACAAGTGCCTGTAACCACGGAGCCAGCCCCTGGCCCTTGCTTGTTATTTTTGGGGGGGAGGGGCAGTTTCTTGTAACCTTGAGTTCCTGATGCCCTTGCCTCCATCTTCCTAACCCTGGGTCACCCATGCCCAGTCTACTTTGAACCTACCCAATGGAAAATGAGATAGGGCAAAGGGATATTTGAAATCCCAGGCTGAATCCTCTTCAGAGCCAGGGCAAAAGTTAGGGCGGAATCTCTCCGTGAGATCCGATTGCACCTCCTTTTAAATCTTGCCAAAGGGGATCTGGGATGACTCAAGATGACTTGGGTCCTTCCCAGAGGAACATTTTTTTTCTTCTTCCAAGCCAATTCCTGAAGTGCAGCCATAGCCAATCAGAGAAGCATTCCCCCCAGATACTGAATGGAGACTAATTGTTAATCCACACACAAATTCGAGGCTGTTAACCAACAGAGAGAGAGAGAGAGAGAGCCTCTTTATACGCACTCCTCCAGGAACTTTCTCCAGGGAACAAGACGGCGAAAGTCAAGAGCAGTGATTATTCTCTCATTACTTCTGGAACACGGAGAGTCTTAATGGATTGATGTCAAGGCAGGCATTCAAACCCATCTGTTTTCTGGGGATGGACCAGAACCCCTTTCAGAGGCATCCGGGGTGGTTTCCAGCTCATGGAGGTCACTTAGGAAGTTCATAATGTGAGCTGTATTTGTTCTGCTGTGTCCTCTATGCTTGTTTGTGGGGTCTGGGCTTTGCAGCCCAGTCTTGCGGCCGCACTGTGTCATTAGAGGTCCCTTCCTTCCAGATGACGCTGGCTTGTGCCGTTGAATTGACACAAAATCATCAGCACAGGGTCTAAGGGACAGAACTCATATATGGGGCTCGGTGGCAATGGTAAGAGTTCCTTTGCCTTCTGAGCCGTCTTACCAGTCCTGTAATGGATCTTTTAACCTTTTTTTTTTTTCAGTTATTTTAGAGGACGGGACACACACACACACACACACACACACACACACACACACCCCAGCTGTAATTCTCAGCTTCTCAGCTCAGGCTCTCTCCTTTAGCATTTTCAAGAGTTAGAGCCCTTTGATGGGTGAGGTCTTTCCCTCAAGACCTCCTCTCTGGTCCCAGTCCCGTGGTCCCCGCCCCCCGCCCCCACCCCCGGCCCCCCACCCTTCGGCTGTTCGTTATGAACTTGCCAGCTCCTCCCTTCCTGCCTTTGGAGAAGTCTGATTTTTCTTGTACTGACTCTTCTCCCTCTGGAAGTGGCTCAGAGCCAGCTTCTGCTCCTCCATCTCACCCAGAACGCAAGGCCCAGCGTCCTAAAGTCACTGCTCTGTTTTGCCTCTAATTTGGCTAAAAACCCTTTGCTTCATAAATAATAACAACAAGTAGGTAGGCGGGCCAAAAGTTAACACGATTAAGACAGAATTATAAGCAGCGGCAATATGTGATCGGATAGCATGCTGAAGGAGACAGGGATACAGGGACACTGGGTATATATTTGAGAAAGATGTCTTTTGGGAATGGGAAGCTTGGGCCCCAGAAACTTAACAGTCACCAAAGCTCAGAGTAAAATTCGTGATCGCACGCCTTTAATGCCAGCACTTGGGAGGCAGAGGCAGGTGGATCACTGTGAGTTCGAGACCAGCCTGGTCTACCAAGCGAGTTCCAGGACAGCCTCCAAAGCCACAGGGAAACCCTGTCTCGAAAAACCAAAAAAAAAAAAAAAAAAAAAATTCGTGATCACGGAGAGTAAGTTTTAGAGAGAAGATTCTTCTAGATTCATAGATGGGAACTGAGTTGAGCCTACACGGAAGTGGGTCACGTGACGGGAAGGGAGCATCAGAGATGTGGAGGGAACCGGAGTTGCTAGAAGTGTGTCTGGGCTCTGGGGCGGAGAGAAGGAAAACTTAAAACGACAGGCAGACTCAACAAAACCCCCAGGAAGACTTGTAGGCAGGCAGATCTCTGTGAGTTCGAGGCCGGGCTGGCCCGACAGCCTCCAAAACAATACAGAGAAACCCTGTCTCGTAAAAACCAACAAAAAAAAAAATTAAGGTGAACCTGCCTTTCCAGGGTGGCCCTGCTTCCTGAAGAGTGGTCCCTTAGCCAGGGCATTGGCCGGCCTAACTAGAACCTGAGGGCTCCATCCAAACAAAACAGTTCATTCTCTTGTCCAGAAGGAAATTCTTGACCTTAGTGGGTCTTAGCCACCACCGTGACAGCAGCATGGACATGGTCTCTGAAATGAAACAAATGTGATGCTGGTCCCAGCTGTTGCTACGCCGGCAAATGTGATGCTGGTCCCAGCGGTTGCTACGCCGGCAGAGCTTGCTACATCTTCCGCCTGTGGCTGTTCTCACTCTCGGCCTCACCTTGAGGCAGGGTAGTCCTTGTTTCACTAATTGTTAACTATCGTAGCTGACACTACTGTTGAATTTTCATGACAAATGAAGAACTCGTAAAAATAACCATCATTTGTCTGACATTTCTGTTTGCACTTGGGTTTGCAATATTTTGGCAATTTTGTTGACATAAATATCTTCGAGGTTTGGCAGGGCTGTGGTGACAAACATTTAATCCCAACACTCGGGAGGCAGAGGCAGATGGATCTCTGTGAGTTCGAGGCCAGCCTGGTCTACTGACTGAGTTCCAGGACAGGCTCCAAAGCTACAGAGAAACCCTGTCTAAAAAACATAAAAAGAAAAGAATCGTTGAGGTTTTATCAGATTGTCCCACTGTAGGACACACACCGTATCTTGTTGAGTTGTCCTTTAAGTTGATCTGTAGCCCAAGCAAGCCTTGAACTTGTAATCCTCCTGCCTCCCACCACCTGCCTGCATGCAGACCCGAGACACCAGGCCAGATCCAACTTCCAGACGTCCCACTCTGACACATGCTGGGCAGGCAATAGCCTGTGTGTGTGTGTGTGTGTGTGTGCGCACGTGCGTGTGCGTGTGTGTGCGTGTGCGCGTGTGTGTAAACGAGCAGACGTCTAGCCTTCTATCAGAGCCGGAGAAGCGAGATGACGGCAGGTCTTCTCCCGCTCTCTGCTGCCCCATCTGCTGGTGGTGAAACAGTGGGCCGCTCAGTCCCAGGCTTTGGTAACAGGCGCTTGGCTCTGGCGCTCGGAACAGAAAGAAAAGGAGGTCAAAGGGGGGAGTGAATGCGGGCACTGCGGCTTGTAATACTCTTCTATGAATGGTAGGGCCTCTTGCAGGCGCGGACAGTACCGCCGTGATGTTTAGTTTCATCTGTCACCAGGACACGGTCTAGAATCGCCTCAGGAAAGAGCCTCATTGAAGAACTGTCTGAACTTGCTCTGTAGACCAGGCTGGCCTCGAACTCACAGAGATCCGCCTGCCTCTGCCTCCCGAGTGCTGGGATTAAAGGCGTGCGCCACCACCGCCCAGCTCCGGTATTTTCAAATTTGCTTTTGTCGGTATTTTATCGCAGCCATAGAAAGGAGACAGGGACAGGCAGCTACCCACAAAGCCTCGCCAGGCCCAGGCGACAAAGCCGCAGCAGCCGCAGTTCTGTGGCCCTCCCGCGGGCTTCTTTTCATGCAGGTGGCCGTGGGGGGGCCAGAGTGTCCCCGAGGGAAGTAGGGAGCCCAAGCTCGGTATCTCGAGGGTGGATGTTGGTTTCGGCCTCAAGGCTTTCTTTCCTCCTTGGAAATCTCACGCTCTTCAGGCCAACGGCCAAGCTGCCTCCAGACTCCTGTAGCCGTCTGTGCCTTTGGCTGCGCAGTGTCTGTCACCTGTCTTCCCTCTGGTGATGCGGTGACGCTGCTTTACTAGCTCGTGCCCAAGCTGGTCCTTGGTTCTCAGGGGCATCGTGCTGGTTGCCTGAAATCTGCCACAAGAGGAGTGTTCCCGCCCGAGACATTGGCGAAGGTGTACAATCTTTTTTTTTTTTTTTTTTTTTTGAGACAGGGTTTCTCTGTATTGTTTTGGAGGCTGTCCTGGAACTCGCTGTGTAGACCAGGTTGGCCTTGAACTCACAGAGATCCCCCCTGCCTCTGCCTCCCGAGTGCTGGGGTTAAAGGCGTGCGCCACCAACGCCAGGCTGCGGTGTACAATCTTATCGTGGTTCATTTTTTCCTTCGGACATTGGACTCAAGACCTTGTACACGCACGCCAGGCAAGTACTGAGTTACACCCCTCATCGCCCACTCTTTGTCTAGATTGTTCCTGCTCACCCTCCACGCGTGTTCTGTGAAGCTTTCTCAGATTCCCACAGAGCAATATGGAGATGCAATCAACTTCCCTGATAAGTATGCGGGGCTGGGTGCTGTCCAAACACAGCCCTCACGCCTCCATCAAAGCCTTTGCATCCTGTCGTCGGTAAGTGTTTGACTGTCTCCCCAGAAGCTTCTGTGGGCGAAGACTGCGATCTATGTTGGTCTGTAAAACCCTCTAGGGAGGTGGCTTACAGAGTGAGGTCTTTGTGAATGCCTTCCTATTTGATTGAGTAGAAAGTAGGGGGAAGAAACTGCATTGCATTCCCTGGGTGTAATACCGACATTGTGAGCGGTGCTGAATGTTTTCTCAAGAGCTTCCGAGGGACAAGTCACATACGAACTCTACACAACAAACCTGTACAAGGGCGCTAGCCATCTAAGGGTTCTGGGGGTGTTGGCAGGCGCGCTTGGGGCTGTAAAAACTGAGGTATGAAGCTGGGGGCTTATGTCTCTGGAGATTAGGTGGGGGAAGCATTACAGTTTTATAACATTTATGTGTGTGTGTAAGTGTGTGTGAGTGTGAGTGAGTGAGTGAGTGTGTGCATATGAGTGTGTGCGTTTGAGTGTGTATGTATGTGTATATGAGTGTGTGTGAGTGTATGAGTATGTGAGTGTGTGTATTCATGTGAGTGTGTGTATGTATGTGTGAATGTGTATGAGTGTGTGTGTGTGTGAGTGTGTTCCTTGTCTCCCTTCACTTCATGGGTTCTAGGGATCAAATTCAGATCATCAAGCTTGGAGGCAAGCGTCCTTACCTGATAAGTCATCTTGCCATTGGAGGAACGCATTTTATTTATTTGTTTGTTTGATTATGACGCAGAGTCTATGTAAAGACCAGCAGGCTGGCCTTTAACTTATAGAGATCCCCCTGCCTCTTCACCAGGCTTTTCCTTCACTCTCGATTTGAGATGGAATTTTATGTAGCTCACACTGGCTTTCACGTTCATATGAAGTCTGATGGCCCTCTGTAAGAACAGCCATCGCTGGGAACGGAACCCTGGGCCCTCTGCAAGAACAGCCATCGCCCTTAAGCACTGAGCCAACTCTCCAGTGTCCCAGGGACAGTCATTCTGTAACAGCACCCGGTGAGGGCGGAGCGTTGCAGAGAGAAGTGTGGACTGACGAGGGGGTCTCTCTGGAGGAGCTGGAGCCCAGCACAGAAGCAGGGAAGGAGTGTGGCGGCATCCTGTGGGGAGAAGGAAACCGGGGTAATGGCTGAGAGCAGCAATTTCCACGCCGTGTTTTGCAGAACAGTATTTGGCAATGGACGTTCAGGGATGTGAGCAACCGTGTTGGATTAGGCTGTGACTGGCTCGGAGAGGACCCAAAGGGAAGAAACCACTTAGCTTTCTCCGATGGACTTCCCACAGAACACTCATTAGCGTCTTTCAGACTAGCCAGGTTCCAGGCTCTGTGGAAACAGTAACCAACAGCCTGGCTTGTTCTTAAGTTTGCCTTTAGTCCCAGCACTTGGGAGGCAAAGGCAGGCGGATCTCTGTGAGTTCAAGGCCAGCCTGGTCTACAGAGTGAGTTCCAGGACAGCCTCCAAAACAATACAGAGAAATCCTGTCTTGAAAAACAAACAAACAAAAATTAACTTTAGATTCCTGGGGTACAAAGGTTCACACTGGTAACCCTACCACTGAAGAGAATGTTCTGGAACTCAATTCCAGCCTGGGTTACCATGTGAGAGGCTGGATTTCTCTGTAGCCTGTCCTGAAATTCAGACCTTAGCCTCGAGCTCACAGAGATCCGCCTGCCTCTGCCTCCTGAGTGCCGGGATTAAAGGCGTGGGCCACCACCTGCCAGGTTTATGATTTCTTTGAATGACTAAAGGGCGATTTTACTTTTAACTATGTGGATGTGCACACAGGTGATGCAGGTACTAGAAACGGAACTCTTAACCCCTGGGGCAGGATGCTTGCCTGCCAGCCTTCCCCTGCCCCCACGATGGATTCTTAGCCCTCTCTTTTCTGCAAGTTTCTTTGCCGAATCAACATAAAAGTAGCTAATATACCCAGGCTGGCCCCAAGCTTGCCATGCAGCCAAGGCTAACGTATGTCACCCGGCTGACACTCACCTTCTTATTTTAAAGTTTTCTTATGGCACACCATCATTATCTGTGAACTTTATAGTCCTGTTTGCCGTAGCTCAGGACCAGTTAGTTAACCAATCCCCTCCACCCTTCCCTCCCCATCCCCTCTGTACTCTCCGCCCTCTGGTAACTGTCATTATCCCAACTTCCACGAGGTCTCTGATACACAAATGGGATCAAGTAGTTTTTATCTCCCTGGGCCTGGACCACTTAACAACGGCCTCTAGTTCCATGGATGGTGTTACAAATGACAGTTTTTATGGGTGAGTAGCGTTACGTTGTGTATTTGCGCCGTTTTTTTTTTCTCTATCCACTTATCAACTGATGGGACTGAACACCACCACCAATCCATGTGACGCTTTTAGAAAGAGAGACAGACAGACAGACAGAGAGACACACAGAGAGAGTGTGTGTATGTGTTTCATAGTTCCGGCTAGCCTTGAACTCACTTTGCAGTCAAGGATGATTTTGAATTTTTGTTCCTCCTGCTGCCACCTCTCCAGTCCTAGAAGGACAGGCGAGGGCCGCCATGGGTGATGCTGTGTGGAGATAAGGACAGCACGGGATACCCATGCTCTGGGCAAGCCCTCGGTAAACGTCCCAGGTTGGCTTGAGGTTGAGGCGTAGCCCAGGTTAACCCTGAATTTGTAATTCTCATGCCCCATCCTGATTATCCTGGGATTGCAAGCCTGTGCTAGCCTGTCCAATTTCCCCATTTCCCTTCCCCTCCCTTCCTCTCTTCCCCTCCTCCCCCTCCCCCTCCTTCCTTGAGACAGGGTTTTGCTAAGTAGGTCAGGCTGACTTTGAACTTGAGGCAATTTTCCCTGGCTCAGCCCCTAATAGCTGGGGTCTCAGAAGTGCACACTAGACTGGATCAAGCCCTGGGCCTTCGCGTGATAAGTGAGCACCCTGAGCTAGGCCACGTCAGCACTCAGAACAGGAAAAGGAATGGCCAGTCAGACCACAGCCAGTGGCACGAGCTGAGACTCGAGGAGCCTGCCTGTTGAGCAAGTGTGTGTGTGTGTGTGTGTGTGTGTGCATGTGCCTGTGTGTGCGTGTGCACGTGTGTGTGCACTCCTTGTGTATGTCACGTGTGTGTGCATATGGGGTTACATAGTATGTCCCTTGGCTGACTTTCCCTCGAACCCACCCAGCAATCAGTGGTTCCAGTGGGGTTTTCAATAGCAGAGGTCCCCGATTTGAGGATGTAACAGCAGGAGACAATGGTGACAGTTCAGAGGAGTGGAAAGGAATGCCAGCCTTGGAGGAAGTGGTTATTGGTACTGAACAGGAAGTGTTGCAGAGTTCAGAAGATTCTGGGCCAAAGAGGAGACGGTTCCAGGTAAGGTACCCGGAACTGTTCTACACCCCAGAGTCTAGGGTGTCCCTGAGAGAGCTGTGATTGCGAAACCCCTTGTCAAATGGTAGTTTGGACAGCAAGTCGGCTTTGCAAGCCACAGAGGCATCAGAACGCCCGGTTTTGGTCTGAATTGTGAAACATTTTTTTTATTTTAAACAAGATTTAATTTTATTTTTTTATTCGTGTGTGTCAGGTGTGTAAGGCTGGAAGTGGTGTCAGGCCCCCTGAGAGTTACAGGTGGCTGAGAGACTTCTAACAGGTGCTGGGAAGGGAACTCTGGAGCAGCTAGCTCTCAGAAATCCTGAGCCATCGCCCCAAGCTCCTTTATTTTTTTTTGTTTGTTTTTTGAGACAGAGTTTCTCTGTATTGTTTTGGATCCTGTCCTGGAACTCGCTGTGTAGACCTCCTGGAATTCACAGAAATCCACCTGCCTCTGCCTCCCGAGTGCTGGGGTTAAAGGCGTGTGCCACCAATGCCCAGCTGCTCCTTTATTTTTTTGAGACAGAGTCCCATGTAGCCCAGGCTGAATTAAAACCCACTAAGTAGTTGGGGATGATCTTGAACTCCTGACCCTCCTGTAATTCCACGCATGGTCCACTACACCAGACTTGATGAGTGCTTACTGAGAAGGAAGAAAAGTTAATTCACCCTTTCTGTGGCTGCCCACTGTCCCCTGTGTTCAAGAGTCCTATGAACAAGGAGGCAGCTGTGCTTTGTACTGGTACCCATGGAAAGATTAAGAGTTTTCCACCACTGGCGTAGGCAATCACAGGCAGCACAAACTCCAGGAGCAGTTTGCTGATAGAAGCACAGATCTCGCGATAAGAATATCCAAGGAGGGGCTGGAGAGATGGCTCAGAGGTTGAGAGCACTGGCTACTCTTCCAGAGGTCCTGAGTTCAATTCCCAGCACCCACATGGTGGCTCACAGCCATCTACAATGAGATCTGGTGCCCTCTGCTGGCCTGCAGGCAGAATGTTGCAGACTAAATAAATAAATCTGGAAAAAAAAGAAAAGAATATCTAAGGAATATCATTCCACTATAGCGAAGGACAGTTTTGATTTTTTTTTTTTTGGTTTTTCGAGACAGGGTTTCTCTGTGGCTTTGGAGGCTGTCCTGGAACTAGCTCTTGTAGACCAGGCTGGCCTCGAACTCACAGAGATCCGCCTGCCTCTGCCTCCCGAGTGCTGGGATTAAAGGCGTGCGCCACCAACGCCCGGCTAGTTTTGATTATTTTTAAATCATATTTATTTTATGTGTGTAAGTATTTTGCCTGCATGTTTATGTGTGTGTTTTGTGCCCTTGGTGGTCAGAAGAGAACATCAGATCCCCCAGGACTGGAATTATAGACAATTATGATCTTCTGCAACAGTCACAAGAGCTCTTAACCACTGAGTCATCTCTCCAAAAATATAAATAAACATATATATGTTGTTTCCTGTTCCTGCCTCAGTAGCCTCCTGCCTGGAACATAAGAGGCACAGAGCATATAGTTTTTTGTTTGTTTGTTTTTGTTATTGTTTTTTCGAGACAGGGTTTCTCTGTATTGTTTAGGAGCCTGTCCTGGAATTCGCTCGGTAGACCAGGCTTGGTCTCGAACTCACAGAGATCTGCCTGCCTCTGCCTCCCGAGTGCTGGGATTAAAGGCGTGCACCATCACCGCCAGGCTCATATAGTTTTTAAAATGAATATACGTAGACTAAATTAGTAGATGGCTTTTGCAAGGAGTTTGTCATTTGTCTGTCTTCCAGGGTGCCAAGGATAGAATCCCTCAGCCTCATACATGCTGGGCAAACGCTGCTTCAGAGACCTGAGTCGTACCCATAGCTAGTAAATCATTATTATTGTATGTATTATGTAAAAATGAGAGTCAAAGAACCCTTCTAGACATTCAGCATAAGAACCAACTTTAGCCGGGCATTGGGGTCACGTGCCTTTAATCCCAGCACTTGGGAGGCAGAGGCAGGTGGATCTCTGTGAGTTCGAGGCCAACCTGGTCTACAAGAGCGAGTTCCAGGACAGGCTCCTAAACAATACAGAGAAACCACGTCTCGAAGAACAAAAGAACAATCTTTAACAACCAAGGTCAGACCTAGCCAACTCAGTGAGTTGGGGCAGGGGGTGGGGCTGAGGGCGGAGCTGGGGCCCGGAGGGGGCAGGGCCAGATAAGGAGAGGGCGGGGGCACTGCCCACTTCAAAGTGAGCTTAGCAAAATTTCTTTTCATTTGTCTGTTCTTTTGTTTTTCTGTATGTAAGTCTTCTTTTAAAAACTTTTATTTTTAAATTTCTGTGTGTTTGTAGGCATGTGTACTTGAGTGCCAGTGTCTGCCGAGGGCAAATGAGGGTGTCGGATCCCCTGGAGCTGGAGTTACAGGAGGTTGTGAGCTGCCTTACCTGGGAGTTACGCACCCGGGTAGCGAGTGCTGGCTGCTTGGGAGACTCCTGTCAAGCACAGCCAGGTCTGCCCCAAGGTCTCAGCAGAGCCCCCAGCATGCCCAGGCAAGGGGTGTTCTGCTGGCTTTCCGAATAAACCACAGAGCTTTGACTTCAAGTGTTTAGAAGTGAGCTTGAAGCCAGCTGGTGGTTGCGCACGCCCTTAATCCCAGCACTTGGGAGGCAGAAGTAGGCGTATCAATGGGTTCACAGCCAGCCTGGTTTACAGTTCCAGTTCCAGGAAAGCCAGGACTACACAAAGAAGCCCTGTCTGGGCAAACCAAAAATAAAAATAAAAATAAAAATAAAATAAAGGAGAAAATAAGTTAGCTTTAGAAAAGTCAGTGTATCTAACAGAAGCTGTGAGGGAACTTTGAGACAACCTGTTCCTGCTCCTGGGTGTTAAACAGTAATTATCTTATGCTCATTGCAACTAGAAGGGAACAAAACAAACTTTTTTTTTTTCAAGACAGGGCTTCTCTGTGTAGCCCCGGCTGTCCTAGAACTCACAGAGATCCGCCTGCCTCTGCCTCCCCAGTGCTGGGACTAACCGCGTGCGCCACCACTGCCTGGCATTAAAACAAGCTTTTAAAAAGTGTTCCTAGCAGGTGGATCTCTGTGAGTTCAAGGCCAGCCTAGTCTACAGAGTGAGTGCCAGGACAGGCTCCAAAGCCATACAGAAACCCTGTCTGGAAAACAAAACAAAAACAAAAACAAAAAAAACCCCAAGAAACTGTAAAATGCAGCCTCCACCTGGAGAGACGGCTCCGTGGCTTAAGAGCACTTCCTGCTCTTCCAGAGGATCCGAGCTTTGTTCCCAGGACACAAGTCCGCCAACTGTAGCAGCAGCTCCAGGGGAACCGATGCCCTCTTCTGGCCCCCTCAGGCACTGCACGCAGGTGCACAAACCTACACTCAGACAGACATACATAATGGAAATAAAGTCGTAAAATGAAATCTTTCCCTTTCTAAATATATACATTCATGGTCACTGTAGCAAAACACTTGGGATAATTAGCTTAGAAAGAGAAAGGCTTGTGGGGTGTGCATGGTGGACTAACACCTTTACTCTCAGCACTCAGGAAGCAGACACAGGCAGGCATATCTCTGTGTATTCAAGGCCAGCCTGGGCTGTCTACATAGAGAGCTCCAGGTCAGCCAGGATTACGTCTGGCTGTCTCAAGGAGGGGGGGGGGAGAAAAGGTTTTCTAGGACTCACTGTTAATAACTTTCAGTTCCCCGGGCATTGGTGGCGCACGCCTTTAATCCCAGCCCTCAGGAGGCAGAGGGAGGAGGATCTCTGTGAGTTTGAAGGTAGCCTGGTCTACAGAGTGAGTTCCAGGACAGGCTCCAAAACAATACAGAGAAACCCTGTCTCGGAAAACAACGACAACAATAGCTTTCAGTTCATGATCAATCGACTCTGGGACTCTGGGCCTAGGATGAACGACAGAAAGCCAAGTGGGGACCAGGGGATATGTCCCCAGTGACCAAAAGATCCCCCAGTGGCTGTGGAATAATCCTTTATTGGTCACCGTGGATATGTGTTACTCTCATTGGTCTAATAAAGAGCTGACTGGCCAATAGCTGGGCAGGAGGAGGTGAGGTGAGAGTTGCCAGACTGAGAGAATGCTGGGGAGAAGAGGGGCACAGCCTTGGGGTGTCACCAGCGAGACGCAGAGGAAGCAGGAGACGAACGCACCCGGCTGAAACAAGGCACCTCCACACGGTAGAGCGTGACTAAGAAATACACATTAAGATGCAAGCGCTAGTTAGTAACAAGCCTAAGCTGTCAGCCGAGCGTCTATAGTTAGTACTAAGTCTCTGTGTGGTTATTTGGGAGCTGGTTGGCCGGACAGAGCTGGCCGGTGTGATGAGAAACTCTGCCTACACCTCACCTCCCAAAGGTTCCACCATCTCCCAGCAGTACCCTTCTGGGGACCAACTGTTTAGTGTATATGCTTTTGGGAGATACTCAGTATCCAGTACCAACTGTTTAGTGTATATGCTTTTGGGAGATACTCAGTATCCAAACTGTAACACCTTCACATAGTGCATGCATGCATCTACACACTTAAATGCATCTATATATGCACATGTATAGCTGCATACATGTCTATACATGCATCAGTGTCTAAGTGCAGGATAAATGTAGAAAGTGAATGTGGGTTACCATCGTCTCCTTTCCTTCTTGTTTTTTTTTTTTTTTTTTTTTTTTAAAACGAGACAAGGGCTCGCTGTGCAGCCATGGCTGGCCTGGAACTCACTCTGCAGACCAGGCTGACCTCCAACTGTCAGGGCTCCACCTGCCTGTGCCTCGTGGGCAGTGGGATTAAAGGTGTTTCCAGCCTATTTTTTGTTGTTGTTTGTCTCCAAAGCAGGCTGTTGTGTGGCTTGGGCTGGCCCCTGACTCAGCACGCAGTCACCCTGCCTCTGTCTCCTGAGTGTGGGGTTACAAGCACGCCTGGTTCTGGTGTCGTCCCTTTCTGGGAAATGTTTTTAGTCATTTAGGAAGTTCTGACTAATCTCTACAGGGCTAACAGGGAGATGGTCAGCGTGGGCAGCCAGGACACCTGGTGTGATGGTATTGTCAACCTGACAACTAACCTGGGGGTTGTATCTCTAGGCGTGCACATGCCTATGTCGATTGTCTCGTGTGGTATTGGCCCCCACACTCTCATGGGGAGTGGCACCATCAGGGGGCGTGGCTTTGTAGGAGTGGGTGTGGCCTTGTGAGAGGAAGTGTGCCACTGTGGGGCGGGTTTTGAGGGTTTTTGTGTGTGTGTAAGCTTTGCCCAGTGTCACAGTCAGTTGACTTCTGTTGCCCTGCGAGATGGGGGACTCTCATCTCCGGCACCACGTCTGCCTGCGAGCCGCCATGCTCCCCCACCATGATGACAATGGACTAAACCCCTGAAACTGTGAGTGAGCCGCCCCAGCTGAATGTCTTCTTTATACACGTTGCTGTGGGCACGGTGTCTCTTCACAGGAATGAAAAAACCCTAAGACACTTTCGTTTCATTAATTAGGGTTAGACAACTCGCCTGCAGTAGATGGCCCCGTTCCCCGCTGGAGATCCAGGACTATACACGGAGCGTAGGTACATTCATCCGTTTCTGCTTCCTGATTATAGATTCCGTGTCGTCGGGCCCAAAGGAAGCTCCAGTTCCCCTACCTGCAAAAGGCAGCCCGAACATCCAGAAATGAGCCCAACCTGGACTATCGGAGGGTTTCTGGCAGCAAGATAAAAGTCAGCATTCTTTAGGAACTTGGGAAACTGGAGTCATTCCCTTACCTGTGGCAGAAGGGACACACGACCACCTGAGGTGCCTGTCAGCCTATCAAAGCCGTGCTGGCCTCCAGGCCCCTCGGCATCGCAAGCACCTGTTGTACATTTCAACGTCCACACTGGCTTCCCAGCCCTGCTCACATCTTCCTCTACCCTAAACCGCACCCCCCTCCCAGCTCACAGGCTCCTCCCCCAGCTCACAGGCCCCTCCCCAGCTCGCAGGCTCCTCCCCCAGCTCACAGGCTCCTCCCCCAGCTCACAGGCCCCTCCCCCAGCTCACAGGCTCCTCCCCCAGCTCACAGGCCCCTCCCCAGCTCACAGGCTCCTCCCCCAGCTACTACTCATCCTTATAACCTGGCTGTTTCCACTGTTCTAACTCCCACTTCTCTCTCTCTCTCTCTCTCTCTCTCTCTCTCTCTCTCTCTCTCTCTCTCTCCCTCCCTCCCTCCCTCCCTCCCTCCCTCCCTCCCTCCCTCCCTCCCTCCCTCCCTCCCTCTCTCTCTCTCTCTCTGTCTCTCTCTTTCTCTCTCCACTTATTCTCTACCCCACTCTGCCACTTCCCTAGGCCTGGCCATGTCCAATCTACTTTTTCTTCTTTACCGCACCCCTCCCCCACCCCGCATAGAGATGCGACCAGCTACTCCAAGCCACCCCTTCCTAGACTTCCCAAGCTTGGACGGCCGGCCCTGGAACTGTGGACCACAGCTACTCTGTCCTCCTGAAAATCGCCTTTGCCTTTTATCACACAGACAGAAAGGTGACTAAGGCAGCATCCTCCCAAAGTTTTCTTCCCTGCATTGGTGCAAAAACATCGCCACCTTGTGGAAGTCGTTTCCCCTGGATTTAGTGTCTTCGGTTACGCAAGAATGAGGCTCCCTTTGTGACCATTCTCTCACCCTGCCTCTTGCCAAGTTCCCAGTAGGATCCATCAGGGTGAAAACCGTGAGCGGGGCGGGGCGGGGGTGGGGGTGGGGGTGGGGGTGGGTCTTGCCATGCGGCACCTTGTGGGAGCCAAAGGACGGCAGAGGAAACCAGCGCCTGAGTCCCTTTTTCTTGGTTCCTTCTCAGAATCCCTCTAAGTGAGCTGCCCCTCCACACCACCCTACCTGTGTACTTAGGGTGGGGGGACTCCGATCCCCGATCAGGACTGGGCACTCAGCTCCCTGGGTGCTCCAAGCACAGGGCGTGTCAGAAAGAAACTTTTCTTCCTGAATCTGGAAGGGCAGGAGGCTAAGGGTGTTGAAGCTGCTTGTCAACGCAGGGGAGAAAGGAGCTGATGTTGACAGTGCCGAACCAGGGCTGGAGAAACATCACACATGCTGAGGCAAGACTGAGAGCTGCCTGAAGTCTGGAACTTTCCCCTTGGCTTCACACATGTTGCGAATGTACAGTCAATCTCCTTTTCCTCGTTAAAGAAGCGAACAGATGCCTTCCTCTCTAGCATCTTCATAACGTTGGTTTTCAGGTCACTCTCCTGTGCATCGGCTGTGAGGGAATACTCTCGGCTTGCAGGAGCAGAGTATCTGGGCTCTGCTGCTGACACAGTGTCCTTGCTGTTGCTGATTCTTACGCCGGAGCCTAGGCATCTTGGGTAAATTAGAGGTCTAAGTGCCGATGTCTGAGCTTGTCTTTTTTGGATCGGCGTCTTGTCCCTTGGTTTCTGGTTTCTTCCTGCTCCTCCGGCCAGTGTGACCTGTGCTTGAGCACAGGGTCTCTTCTTGAGTTGAGGCTGGACTTCTGATGGTTGATGGTCTGGGTGGCCTCTGGTTGAGCAGGGGACCTCCAGTGGCGTTGGGGGATGGGCTTTGATGATGAGTCCACCGGTATGCAGCCTACCTGGAATTCAGTCAGCCAGCGTGGATCAGGGGTCCTAAACATTTTTTTAAAAGGAAGAAAGAAGGAGGGACAGGAAAATACCTGGAGAAAATAAGAGGGAGAACCAGTAGGACGGCTCAGCGGGTAAGAGAGCCTGCTGCCCAGCCCGAGGACCTGAATTTAACCCTAGGAGCCTAGAACTCGGGAGGAGAGAAGAGCCACAAGATGCCCCTTGACCTCCGCACATGCTCTGTGACATACATGCCCACAAGATAAGCAAATAAAATGCAGCTTGTATACAAAATAATTACATAAGATGTAGTTTTGAAAAATGTAGGGGCCTGGGCCTAGAGAAACAGAGCTACGCCTTTGATCCCAGCACTCGGGAGGCAGAGGCAGGAGGATCTCCGTGAGTTCGAGGCCAGCCTGGTCTACAGAGCGAGTTCCAGGACAGCCTCCAAAGCCACAGAGAAACCCTGTCTCGAAAAACCAAAAAAAAAAAAAAAAAAAAAAAAAAAGATTACGTAAGGCAGTCACGTGCGGTAGTGTACACATTTAATTCCAGCACTTGGGAGGCAGAGGCAGAGGCAGAGGCAGGTGGGCCTCTGTGAATTTGAGATGAGCCTGGTTTACATAGTGAGTTCCAGGACAGACTGGGCTATGCAGAAAGACCCTGTCTCAAAAATAATAAACAAATGGACAGGAACATGCAAGGCTCTTGAGAGGACCTGAGTTAGGTTCCCAGCAGCCATGTCGGTCGCTAACACCACATGTAATTCCAGCTCCAGTGGAGTCCAGTGCCTCTGGTCCCCACAGGTACCCGAAGTCACAAGCACATGCCCACACACATAATCTAAAATGACAAACACAAACCTTTGAGGGCAGGAGACACAGCTTAGCGGTAAGATACACAAAGCCCTAGGGTTATCCTTGCAGGGAACCCAGGTTTGGGTCCATAGCCTCCTATAAATGCAGTTCCAGGAAATGCGATGCCCTCTTCTGGCCACTGCGGACGCCAGCTGTGACTATGATGCACATCCGGTCAAGCAGGAACACACACACAGACACACACACACACACACACACAGACACACACACACAGACACACACACACACAGACACACACACACAGACACACACACACACAGATACACACACACAGACACACACACACAGACACACACACACACAGACACACACACACAGACACACACACACACAGACACACACACACATTCACAGACACACATACACACACAGACACACACACACACAGACACACACACACACAGACACACACACACACACAGACACACACACACATTCACAGACACACATACACACACACAGACACACACACACAGACACACACACACACAGACACACACACACTCACACACACACATACACACACACACACTCACACACACACACACACACACTCGATTAATTCATGTAACTAAAGGTAGAGAGTAATTGAGGAAGTCATCCAGTCTGGCTCTGGCCTCTCCATGAATATATGTGCAAAATGCATATTATGTGCACACATTGAGGAACATTTACACACACACACAGACACACACACACCCCGAGACTGAAACATAGAGAACTACCTCAAGCATGGATAGTGAGCTCTTATGCAAAGGGAAGACAAAATGTGTGTGAGTGGTTTACAGAGGAAACATCTTACAGGACAGCTGGTGGTTTCTGATGTGGTTTTGTTTCATTGTCTGTGCGATCTCTGGTTTGCTTATTTATAGATAGGAACTCCAAACACCGAATCTCTCAGTAGCGTTGGCCTTGCTGGCTGCCATGAGATACCTAAAAAGTGAATCCAAGCCGGGGAAGACTCATTGTCACCCACAGATCCTTCAAAGTGATGCCCCACGTCCTCCAAGCAGACCCCACATCATGTCTTCCCAATAGCTGGGGACCAAGTCTTCAACACTGGATGTAGGCAGACTTTTGATGCTCAGTCGGTAACATTTCCCTACTGGGATTAAGACAGCAAACAAGCCCCCCCCCAAAAGAGAAACAACTCTAACCTCTAACTTATGACCAAGTATTAGTTTCACTAAAGAATTGCTTTTGAGGTTCATCTTTACGGACTGTGAGACCGTATGATATGTCACTTGTAGTGATATATTCTTTAATGATTTATTAAGGTTTCTCTGAGGACTCAGAAAAGCAAAGTCAGCCTTGAGATATAGAGATCAGGCAGTGGTGATACACGCCTTTAATCCCAGCAGCCAGAAGCTAGGACGTGGTGGTGCACACCTTTAACCCTAGGACTCAGGATTAAGAGGCAGATGGATCTCTGGGAGTCCAAGGCCTCCCAGATCTACACAACAGTGATTCAGTCTAAAAAGAGAATTATAGCTCACACCTTTAATCCCAGGACTCGTGAGAGGCGTATAAGTCCGTATCAGGATTCAGTAGGAGGCATTCATTCTCCGGCCACACTGAGGAGAGGCAGCAGTTTGAGAGTTGGTGAAGAGCTCTTGAATGGATTGGCCCTTTTAGCCTCAGTTAGAGGTGAGAGCTAGTGATTGGCTCCTTTGCTTTTCTGATGTTCAGCTTGAAGTTTGAACCCCATATCAGTCTCTGGGTCTTTTATTCTTCGTGTTATGTTTCTGGGCCATCCCATGCTCTACTCTGCCTCTAGGGAGGGTGTAAACAGTCCCCAAGCTCAGCTGGGATGATATTTTGCATGGGGCACAGCTGAATGTCCCAGCATGACATTTGCTCGGCGTATTACTCATGATGCCTGGGTTGCACAGTAAGCCCCAGGTAAACCTGAGTTACACGCTGAGGTCCTGTTATTGCTGGAGTTGGGGGAGGCGGCTCAGCAGTTAAAGAGCATCGGGTGTTCCTCCAGAGGACCTGGGTTCTACTCCCAGCACCCACACGGAGGTTCCCAACTCTGCAACTCAAAGTTCCAGAGGATCTGATGCCCTCTTCTGGTCTCTTCAGGCACTGCGTGCATATGGTACCCAGACACACATGCAGGCAAAACACGTGCATAAAATGAAATCTCAGAAAAAAAACATGTAAAGACTATTGCTAGTAATGATAATAAAAATCAAAAGAACCAAAATGGGATTGTCTTTGCTGGGTTCCTCCTGCTGTGAAGAGACACCATGACCCCGGCAACTCTTACAGAGCGTTTAATTGGGGCTGGCTTACAGTTAGAGGTTTAGTTCATTATGGTCATGGAGGCATGCAGTTTGACAAGGTGATGGGGAAGCTGAGAATTCTACACCCAGATAGGCAGGGCAGGAAGAGAGCGCCACTAGATCTGGCTTGAGCACTGGAAACCTCAAAGCCAACCTCCAGGGACACACTTCCTCCAACATTTCTGTACCTACTCAAACATGGCCACATTTCCTGATAGTGCCGCTCCCTATGAGCCTATGGGGGCTGTTTTCATTCAGAACATCACAGGAAAACAAGCTGGTTCGTCTGTCTGAAGAAGGCTTTGGGTGTGTTATACTCACCCCAAACTCTGGGAGAAGAGATCTAATAAATGATGCCTATTTGGTAGGATTGACACCATCTCCTGCTATAATTCCTTACAGTGTTCTACCTGCATGTCTGCCTTTGCGCCAGAAGAGGGCACCAGATCTCATTACAGATGGCTGTGAGCCACCGTGTGGTTGCTGGGAATTGAACTCAGGACCTCTGGAAGAGCAGGCAGTGCTCTTAACCCCTGAGCCATCTCTCCAGCCCTATACTACGGGCTGTATTAGTCATTTTTCTGTTTGCTGTGACAAACACCTAGGGAAAGCGACCTAAGAAAGGGTCTACTTTGGCTCATGGCTTGAGGGTGCGGTCCACTGTGGTAGGTAGGGAAGGCGCCGTTACAAGGACAGCTCTAGTGTGGCCGCAGCTGGATGCAGCTGGTTACATGATGTCAACAGTCAGGAAGCAGAGAGAGATGGACACCGGGCTTAGCTTGCTTTAACTTTCATTTCTGGGAATCTCAGCTCACTGGATGATGACATTCAGGATGGGAACTCCTTCCTCAGTGAAGCCCCTGCCTGTAGAAATGCCCAGCAGTTCAGATGTTCAGAGGTGTGTGTCCTTGGCGGCTCCAAATCAGCGAAGCAGAAGATGACAATTAACCAGCACACCAATTAGAGGACTGGGTCAATATTTAACTTTTATCTGGATCATACGAGGTAACAGTCTGCTCTACAATCAGATGCCAGGACAGCCAGGACTGTTATATAGAGAAGCCCTATCTCAAACACACACACACAGGCACACAAGCACGCACGCACACACACACACACACACACAAGCGCGCGCGCACACACACACACAGAGTATAGAAAACATTGAATTCTGCCATGAAGGGCACAGGCATCAAGCTTGTGATTTCTAGCAGGAGTAGACCCAATTACCAATAGAGCCATTGGTAAAACCTCTGGCCAGAGAAATCCAGTGGATTTCATTAGTTTGGTCAGTTTTAGTTTTAGAATAGCATGTGTTTATTCACCCTTGCCAGACAAGGAAGAAGAGGACAATGACAGATTTTCCCAGCCAACACTACCATGTAGGATGAACACTGCCTTTATGTGGCGTCAGCTTTTGTTTCTGTCACCATTATGCCCTTAGCACAGTGACAGCTTGGGAAGATCAGAGTCTGGAATGCTAACTCTTGGGAGACATTCACAAGGCATCTGCATTTCATCCCTTAGGGTGAAATGATTTCTCTTGGGGCTGGAGAGATGGCTCAGAGATTAAGAGCACTGACTACTCTTCCAGGGATCCTGAGTTCAATACCCAGAAACCACACGGTGGCTCCCAACCCTTTGTAATGAGATCTGGTGCCCTCTTCTGGCCTGCAGGGATACATACAGGCAGAACACTGTATATATAACATAAATTAACTAAAAAAATATTTCTCTCCAATCTTGGCCCTGACCTTAACACAAACCATGCTCTTCCAAAGTCCAGTGACTTGCTCTGTCAGTCTGAAACTTACTCCGCACTCTCACTCAGGGTTGAAGGAGCTTTGAGGGCAGCCATCAAGACTTCTGGGCCTCATAGCTGCCCCTTTCCTTCCTGCAGAGAATTAACAGCAACACACACCCAATTTTGTCACCCCAATAGTCCACTCTCCAAAGTCTCAAGGGTCCAATACATCGTACCTGCTGGCTCACCACTCCAATTGGCACACCTTCCGAATCCACCCCAGTGGAAGATTCAGCCACTGAGCTGCTACCATGTTCTGCTGGCCACCTGACGGTGTGTGATCCATTTCCCAAACCTCAGCACACTTTCTTAGAACACACCCAGCACCCACTGTGAGAGATCAGCGTCTCTGGGAATTTGAGATGCAGGATAGTTATTGACCTTCGGCACGCGTCATGGGATGTGAGAGGAAGCAAGATGGTGGTCAGCACAAGGGAGCCTTTGGCGACCTCTTGGGAACGATCAGGAGTTAGCATGGTTGTCAGTTTGCGTAGGACAAATAGCAGTGCCCGTGTTGTCCCCGCTTCTCATAGTCTTTGACTTGGAAAAGATGTGACTTAGAGGAAGCCACCGAGGCCTTTGAAGGAGCTGATTATTTGATCTGCAAACTTGCTCCAGCCTCTCCTTGAAGGAAGACTGGATGACATTTCTGTTCTATTGTGTCTTTAAAACCACATTCCTCTGAGCCGGGTGTTGGTGGCGTACACCTTTAATCCCCGCACTCGGGAGGCAGAGACAGGTGGATCTCTGTGAGTTCGAGACCAGCCTGGACTACCAAGCGAGTTCCAGGACAGCCTCCAAAGCCACAGAGAAACCCTGTCTCGAAAAACCAAAAAAAAAAAAAAAAACAAAAAAAAACCCATATTCCTCTGTCTCAGCTCTGCTTCAGCTAGACAAACTGACAAAAGTTAATTCCAGATGTCAAGCAGTTGTGGAAGAGCATGAACTACAGTGTAATTAGCGGCATACATCTGATTTTGAGATATTTTTAAAGGGGGGGTGTCATTTACTCATACATATTTGGAACAAAGACGTCCCCTTGCTACTTCTCTCTTACAACTTGGACACTCACAAAAGAATAGTGACTTATATTTTCCTTTTTGAAAATCTTCTAATAGGCCACCTTGAATAATTTCTACTTTCCATCCTTCATTGGAAATGTGGGGTCACCTAGCCTGCCCGGATTACTAACACATAACTAACTTGTACAAAATTAAACTTATCTCACATGACTGTCATGGGTTCCCTCTGAAGTGCTGAGTCACATATACAAAAGCAAACTCCTTAGAAGGAAGTCTCCTACACAGTAACTGATGAGAGGGAGCCTCTTGGCTACAAACCTTGCAGGAAGGGAGCTTGAGGTTAGCTGAGATCGGGATTCGTAGGGTGCAGAAATAATAGCATGGTTTCAGCCACCAGCTACTTGGGGCCTGATACGATGCTTAGGGGTTTCCACAGCTCCCCAGGGAACACTGGATGCCTTAGGGATTGTATCGCCCCCCCAAAAGCCACCCCTAACCCCCGTCACCATTGCTCATTCTGGCAAGACTAGCATTAAAGCCAGACCTCGTGACTCCTTCTTTAGCCCCCCCCCACCCATCTGCTCACTCTCAACACTCCGGGATGTTTATTTAGTATTCCTAGGGACGCAAGCAAAGCAGCAACTTTGTTTCCACGCTCAGTGCCACTCCAATTACAGATCAAGCAAAGCAGCAACTTTGTTTCCACGCTCGGTGCCACTCCAATTACAGATCACCACCATGGACGCTGGGTAGGCTCGGGCCTTGGGTATGCTTTCCTCCTCGGGGTCCAGCTTCTTCTCTTATCTGTGGTGGATTGGATGAAAGCGACTCCCACAGACTCTTAGAGAGTGGCACTGTTTGAAAGGATTAGGAGGTGTGGCCTTGTTGGAGTGGGTGTGGCCTTGTTGGAAGAAGTGTGTCTCTGGGTATGGATTTTGAGGTTTCAGAAGCCCAAGTCTGGCCCAGTGACTCTATCTCTGTCTCTCTCTCCCTCTCTCTCTCCCTGCTGCCTGTGGATCCAAATGTAGAACTGTCAGCTACCTCTCCAGTATCATGTCTGTCTGTGTGCTGCAATGCTCCCCACCATGACAACAGACTAAACCTCTGACACTGTAAGAAAACCCCAGTTTTATAAGAGCCACAAGCCCTCTTTATAAGAGTGACGAAGCCACTTTACCTGTGTGCACAGGGGAGTCCGGAGTGTCTGGGGAGTCCTCTGATCCTCCCACTCAAAACAGTCTTACAATGACGGACAGATCCAGCCATGGGGGCACCCACCCATAATGCCAGCATTTGGAGTCGGGACGTGGAGGTTCAAGGTGATTCTTAGCTACACTACAGTGAGTATGAAACCAGCCTGGTCTACATGAGAGTCTGTCCCAGACACAGAGATGTAGGCAATCCCATTTCTTAGCCTCCTAGGGGACAGCTCTGAAGTAAGAACTACTGTGTCCCCAGGTCAGCTTCTCAGAGTCATCTCTCACCTCATTTGGTCCCTTTCCTGTACTTTTTACTTCCTGTGGCATCCACTTGTACCTCCCCTCTCTTCACGGAACAAGTGGACAAACATAAAGCAAACAAAAACCTGGAAGAAAGAAGCTTACAAACACTGTAATTAATCCCTTCCAGCCTGGCGTTGGTGGTACACGCCTTTAATCCCAGCACTCGGGAGGCAGAGGCAGGCAGATCTCTGTGAGTTCGAGGCCAGCCTGGTCTACGGAGCAAGTTCCAGGACAGCCTCCAAATAATATAGAGAAACCCTGTCTCGAAAAACCAAAAAGGAAAAAGAAATCCCTTCCAGTCAGGTAAAGGGGAAAGCATCGGCCAGAGACCTAAGAGTGTTTATGGGTGGGTGTAGCACGAGTTCTAAGTGGTCTTAATAATAAAAAACCCAGAGTCAGATATCGGGGTAAATGCAGAAAGATCAGAGAGATGACAGAGTCAGCCATAGTCACCTCGTACCTTGCCAACTTCCCAGCGGGGGGAAAAAGACTGAGTTCCTGACTCCTCCCGAGTTATCACTTCCTCTATGGTTAGCTAGTGGCTAGCTCCGCCCTCTGGTCTTCAGGTAAGCTGTATCTGTTAGAGTACAAACAAGACATCACCACAGGCGGGACAATGCTCAGTTGGTAGACTAGTTGCCTGGCAGGCACAAGGCCCTGGGCTCCCATCCACTGTATGGTGGCACCGTCTGTAACTGCCTGGGAGGCAGAGGAGGAGAGTTAGGAGTTCAAGATTATCCCCAAGGAGTTTGAGGCCAGCCTGGGATGCATGGACCCTTTAGCAAGGAAACAAATAAGCAGCCTGTTTGCACTGGAAGTGCCTGCACTGGCCAGCTACTACACAATGCTTACATTTTTAATACAACACACATACCTCTTCAAAATAAAAAAGCCTTTGGTTTTTAGGGCAAGAATTCTTAACCTGGAGCCCTTGGAGCCCAGAGACCTTAAAGTCAGAAGGTCTGTGAACATGGATGAGGGAAAATTATGTCACTTTACTTTTGCTATTACTTAAGTGCATTCATTCATTCATTCATTCATTCAAGACAGAGTGTGAAGGCCTTTGCTGCCTTCTGCATCTACTTCCTAAGTGCTGGGGCTACAGGCCTCTGTTACTGTGACACTAGGGACATCAAGGCCCCTCCTAGAGTTTTAATCTCATTAATAAAAGAATTTGGGGGGAGGGTGTGTGGAGACCGTGGCCAGAGAGATGCCTTGGCAGTGGTTCAAAGCACTCGCTGCTTTATCAGAGGACCTAGCGCAATACTCCATGTACGTCTATACGTCAGAAGAGGGCGCCAGATCTCATTACAGGTGGCTGCGAGCCACCGTGTGGTTGCTGGGAATTGAACTCAGGACCTCTGGAAGAGCAGCCAGTGCTCTTAACCTCCGAGCAATCTCTCCAGCCCATGGATGTTTTCATGCATTGCTGTTGCAATAAATATTTCAGAGTATGCATTATCACCATATTTGGGAAACTAAGAAAGCAAAACCCAGAATCGCCAAAAGTCCTTTGCCCACATTCCAAAACTAGGTGTCATCCCGCCCCGCCCCCCTCCAATGACCCAGTGGTAACAGCCCCATCACTAACGGAGAGCGGAGCACATTTCCGCCATGGCCGTATTTTCCCTATGTGCATGCTCTCCCGTGAAACCCGCCATCACCGCCTGGCCTGTCGCTGTCTCCATCCCTACCCCACTCAGAGGCGGCCGTTCTTCATTCTCGCTCCCCAGTAAATCTCTTTGCATGACATCTGCCTCGTGGTGTGCATTTCGTGGTACCCCTTGGCCTCTGATCACCAAGATCATCTCCGGCTGAAAATCCTTCAGTTTCGGCGAGACAGCACAGGCTTACAGTCTCCAGCGCTCGTGGCCAGGGGACCACGGAGGCCGGAGGGTGAGACAGGAAAGGTTATCATCTCACACGAGAGGGGGCACAGTGAAGAAACCGCCAGCGTGGCCCGTCCACGACGCGGCTAAGGTTGTTACTGCAGACACGACGGAGAACAGCCAGGGGCATCTGGGAGAGGCTGGAGCAGAGAGAGACAGAGAGAGAAGCCGGCTGCGCGTGGCCAGGGCTATTGGCGAGAAAAGTAAGGATGGAGAACAGGGAGAAGTATAGTGAAGACAGCAGGGCCCGGAGGAACCTTGCCATCATAGAGAACCAGCCGCGTCTGGGATGAGGGAATCCTGGGGAGGCGAGAAGTCAGCATAAGTCAGTATGTCAGCGTGGCCAGTTTGAGATGCATAACAGGCGCTCGTGATACGGATGCTGTGGGTACCCACCAGAGAACACTGCTTGGACACGGCTTTAAGCCAACAGAAAATCTTCAGTAGCCATCACGGGGTGTTCAGGATCCCAGGGCAGCACGGAGTCTTCCTTGGGGATGAGCTTTTAAGCACCAAAACCAAGTTATGGGTTGGCATACTTGAGTTAACAAGTGCAGTTAGAGGCTGAACGACAGAAGCCAAAATAACAAGGTCGGTGCGCTTAGAGACTTTCCCAGAATGGTGGACTCTGACGGATGAGGCCTTCGTTTTAGTTTTGGCAGGCGGTGCTGTCCGTGTGTTGAGTTTTATGGCCTGGATGGCACTTACATCATGGAGTCAGTCACGCTAAGGTCTAGGGGCCTCTGCTAAGGTGTGTGGTCCTGTTTCACCCAGGGGGCCTGGAAACCAGCATGGGCTCTGATATGCCAGCACAGGCAGCCAGAGGTAAGGGAAAGATTCCTTTCAGCAGGTGGGAACCAGTTTCACAAGTTCCTGAGGAATGCTGGCTTTATCTAACTGCCAGAAATCAGGAAGTCCTGCTGGAGCTCATTTCTGGATGTTTCTTTGGACAGCCTGAGACGTGACACTTCTGCTACGTGACAAATCCAAGTCCGTTTGGTGTGTGTAAGACTTTGCCTCAAAAAGAGAAAGAGGAAAAGGAAGAGAAGCAAAAGGCTGAGGACCACTACCAAAACATATAAAAGGAACAAACAACAACCCCTCCCAGGTCCTACCTAGGTGTCTTTTTTTGAGACAGGGTTTCTCTGTATTGTTTTGGACTTTGTCCTGGAACTCGATCAGTAGACCAGGCTGGTCTCGAACTCACAGAGATCCGCCTGCCTCTGCCTCCCGAGTACTGGGATTAAAGGCGCGTGCCACCAACGCCCGGCCCCTAGGTGTCTTTTCTGTTTGTGGTAACCTCTTACCACCAAGCTGGCTTTCAACCCCGCCAGTGTTCCTGCTTCAGGCTCCTAAGTGTTGCGATGACACCATGCCCCATCTCCACATACCGTGACTGAGTGAGGGAATCCGTGTTTGTAACTAGCATTGCAGTGACCGGGGGACAAAACTTAAGTAGGGCTCTCTTGTCTAGGGATAGAGGAACAGGTATGCTAACAGCGACCCTGATTTCCCTAGACAGGAGCCGGAAATCCTTTCAAGTTGGCACCCAACCCCTGGGCAGATGCACCGCCCATTTTTAGAATTTCAATTACCACCTTTCAGGTAATGTGTGGCCCTATGGTTTTCAAAACTCCAGGCAGGTCTGGGGTTTCCTTGGACAGGATCTTTTAAAAGCAGGTTTTAAATATCTCTCGCTCTCAGTTACCCTTATTAAATAATACTATGTAAATTCCGACCTGGTGTAATTGATGCAGGTGTGTGTGTGTGTATGTGTGTGTGTGAGAGAGAGAGAGACAGAGAGACAGAGACACAGAGAGACAGAGAGAGAGAGAGAGAGAGAGAGAGAGAGAGAGAGAGAGAGAGAGAGAGAGAGAGAGAGAGAGAGAGATGTTCTAAGGAGTAAATCTGCCACACAGTTCAAAGAGAAACTTCACTCGCTAATTTTCCGGTCCTGGGGTGTGTGAAAGTATTGTCACAGGTTTACCCTGGAAGGCACATACTTGACACTCCTATGTAATAACCCCCTCTCAAATTGCATTTGGTGTCCAGAAAACAGGGACTCAGCACTGCGAGGGGGACGTGGGGTGTGTGTAGGAGCACCCCTTTGTTTCTTTGGTGTTTTTTTTTTTTTTTTTTTTTTGGCTTTCTGAGACAGGGTTTCTCTGTATTGCTTTGGAGGCTGTCCTGGAACTAGCTCTTGTAGACCAGGCTGGCCTCGAACTCACAGAGATCCGCCTGCCTCTGCCTCCCGAGTGCTGGAATTAAAGGCGTGCGCCACCATTGCCCGGCTTTTGGTGTTGTTTCTGAGGCAGGGTCTCAAACCATGGCTAAAACACCGGCTTTGACTGCCTGCTTCAGCTTCAGGGATTAAGAGTTCTGCACCTTTCTTCCTGTTTTAGAAAGAAGAGCTCCTTTGTTTGGACTCACAACTCCAGACTGCTACAGACCCTGATGACAGTGAAGGCATGGTGTCTGCTGTCTCTTCCCCAGGGGCTGACTTGGTGACGAGCCCCAGCCACTAAGACAGAGCTTTCTTTGGAGTGCCCCACACGGTTCCGATCACCTTGGGAAGAGCTCCTGTTTTCCCAGTGCTGCCTTAGTTCCACATTTGGTGCCCAGAACGGGGAAGTTATGGAAGAGACACACAAGTCTGTCACCAGGCCGTAGGAGTCATTTAGAACAAAAGCATTTTTATTTACCTAGGGCTCAGAGATTCAGGGAGGAACTGGATGAGGCTCTCCACTTCCTCACTGTTATTCTCTTTCAGGTGGTCCAGACACGATAACAACACGCTATTGTGACACTTCAATGGCATGATTCAAGGCATCTCCGTTGGTTTTTATTGGGTATTTTCCACGTACTTCAGGACTCGGCCTTGGTGCGTATCAGCTGATTGCCTTGGCACAGCAACTCCGTGAGGTGGGGTTTACTGCCCACAGCTAAGGGTTTGTACAATGGCTCACAGACAGTCAGCCACGAACGCAGTATCTCTTGATTTTAATTGACCCGACTGACATGGTATAATAATTTTAGACTTTGTCCTGAGCCTTGGAGAGTAAGTTCAGTTCTGTCTCTCTGGAGCTGGGAAGAAGGCGAAGAGCTAATATAAACCCAAGGCAGATGGGAGAGACCTCTTAAGGATTGCGTGGGTGAGTGGGAGATGCCTGGCTTCTCTATAGGGTCTGTCTTCTGACTTGGGAGTCACGACTTGGCGTTTTTAGTTGAGGGTTCCTGATGTAAAACACCATGGCCAAAATACCAGCTTGGGGGAGGCCTACACTTCCACATCACAGGTCATCACCACAGAACGTCAGGGCAGGAACTCCAGGCAGGAGCTGAAACAGAGACCACGCAGCAGAGAGCTGCTTCCTGGCTTCTTCCTTGAGGCTTGCTCAGCCTGCTTTCTTACACAACTTAGGACCATCTGCCCAGGGTTGGCACCTCCTGCACTGGGCTGGGCCCCCTCCCACATGGGCACTAATCATGAAAAGCGCTCTACATCCGGTTTCTTCATCAAGCGTTCCCTCTTCCCACACGACTCGAGCTTGTGGCAGGTTAACATGACACCAATCAAGACATGGGAGAGACTAACCACATCCCAGAGGCCTCACCTCTCTCGAGATTGTTACAATGGCAATTAGATTTCGACACGAATTTGGGGGGGGGGTAGACATCAGACCGTAGGGTTACTGAACGTACGCTTAGGTACCCGGCTGAATATCTCCCCCAAATAATACTGTTTAATCTGTAAGGGTAAACAAGTCATGGTCATTCCATTTTGAAAAGCTCTTCTGCAGCCGGGCGTTGGTGGTGCACGCCTTTAATCCCAGCACTTGGGAGGCAGAGGCAGGCGAATCTCTGTGAGTTCGAGACCAGCCTGGACTACCAAGCAAGTTCCAGGACAGCCTCCAAAGCCACAGAGAAACCCTGTCTCGAAAAACCAAAAAAGAAAAAAAAAAAGAAAAGAAAAAAGAAAAGCTCTTCTGCTTTGGTTAAGTAATTACAATGCATGAGACCAAAGCAACTTAGTTCCTAGAACTAAAATTACTTGTTTTTCTGGATTTTCTTTTCCTTCCCTGTCTCATCAGCTCCCTAGTAATGGCCCCCCAAATGGCTGGCCACCAGAGACATCCATGGACCCACCTGATCTCTCACCGGCCCTCCTCCTTGTGTCTCTAGCTGATCCGAGCAATTTCCAAGTGGGACCCAAAAGCTGGAGAATCTGCAGTCACCTTTCCTCAACTTCCTTTTCTGCCCTATAAGATGCCCCTTGCTCTTGGGGTGCTGGTGTTCCTTCGTGGGTGACAGAAGAGACAGGGAAATTAGGGTCCCCTTTTGGTTTTTTTTTGTCCCATTAGTAAAAGGCTTTAAGGATTTACTCAAGGCGGGTGGTGGCAGTAGGGGTGGCACACACCTTTAGTCCCAGCACTAAAGCAGAGACAGGCGGATCCCTGTGAGTTCTAGGCCAACCTGGTCTACAGAGCCAATTCCAGGACAGCCGAGGCTACACAGAGAAGCCCTGCCTCCAAAACATAAATAAATAAAAAAGAACAAGGAAAAAGAAAGAAAAAATGAAGGCGGTGAGCCCACAGTTTCACGACAAAGACCGGAAAGGGGGGAGAAGCAGCTGGGTGTGGTGGCACTAGTCCCTGTGACTCTAGTCCCTGGGAGACAAAGGCAGAGAAATTGCCACAATTTCAAGAGCAGCTGAGCTACATAGCGAGCTTTGGGTAAGCCTATACCGCAGTATGACTTCCTGCCCCAAAGAAATAAACAACAGCAACAAGCCGGGCGTTGGTGGCGCACACCTTTAATCCCAGCACTCGGGAGGCAGAGGCAGGCGGATCTCTGTGAGTTCGAGACCAGCCTGGACTACCAAGGGAGTTCCAGGACAGCCTCCAAAGCCACAGAGAAACCCTGTCTCGAAAAAAACAAACAAACAACAACAACAAAAGATAATACTCCTATGTACAGGACTTCCCAAAACAGCTTGCGGTTCAGTAAATTAAAAACCTAACAGGTTATCTTCTCATATTGCCAAGACTGTTCTCCCCCCTTTTTTATGTTGAAAGGTTGCCTCGACTAGGACCTGTGAAGATGCTCTACCACAGAGCTATAGCCACGGTGGTTTGTTTCACCTCTGTTATATATTTAATCAGCATCTCACTATGCTGCCTAGGTTGGCCTAGAACTCTTGGTAGCCTTGGCAGGTCTTCATGCTTAGCCTCCACAGGTGTGGTGATATTTTGTTTATGATCTAACAAATAAAGCTTGCCTGAAGATCAGAGTGCAGAGCTAGCCACACTAGTCAGCCATAGAGGCCAGGCAGCGGTGGTGCATATCTTTAATCCCAACAGTCATGAGACAAAGGCAGACGGATCTCTGTTAGTTCAAGGCCACCCTGGGCCACATGAAATTGATTCAGTCTAAAAGAGAAACAGAGCTCATACAAAGGTGATCTCAGCACTTGGAGTGACACGCCTTTAATCCCAGCACTAAGGGGGTGGAGACAAGAAGAATATGTCTAGGCCGGGAGAGGAATATAGGCAGAAGACGGCAGGAACTCCTTGAGTCAGGTTTGGTAGAGAGCAGTGCAGCCTGAGGTTCGGCGGGTCACCCATTTGGTCTGAGCATTGGTAGAGGTGACAGTTCTCTAGTGGCTGCTTTGCTTCTCTGATCTTCAGCTTTAGCCCCAATATCTGTCTCTTTTTTTTTATTATTAATACCATTAGAATTCGTGCTATACACAGTAGCTCTGCAACTAAGCCCAGATGTTTTCTTTTCCTTTTGTGAGACATGGTCTTGCGTAGCCGTGGCTGTTCTAATATTTGTAATCCTTCTGTCTCAGACTCTCAAGTGCTTCAAAAGGCAGGTGTCAGGGTATCTGGGTGTGACACTCCATTGTTCATATAACTATCTATTGTTTATATCGTTCATCTATCATCGTTTATATACCTGTCTATCTATCTATATATGTCTATTTGTCTATCTCTCTATCTAACTATTTATTATTTACGGTTTTTTTTTGAGGCAGGGTTTAACTACATAGTTCACGCTAGCCTCAAACTCCCAGTCTCCTAGTGCTGGGATTACAGGTGTTAGCCATCATGCCCAGCTGGCAAAATTAAGAGTTAGAGCTAAGAGGAAAGTTTGATTTATGTTTATTTAGTTAGTGTGTGCATGTGCACACTCATGCATGCGTACGTGCTGTGGAGGCCAGCGGAAAACTCGAGGGAGTAGGTTTTCTCCTTCCAACGTGTGGACCTGGGGAGTTGACCTCGGGCCATCAGTCTAGGTGGCAACTGCTTTCACCCTGTTATCCATTCTGCCCGCCACACCCCCTTTTGAGTCTGTTAGACCCGGTGCTCTGTAGACCAGGCTGGTCTCGAACTCACAGAAATCTGCCTGCCTCTGCTTCCCAAGCACAAAACAAAAACAAAACAGTAGCAGCAACAAACTCTCCAAAGTCTCTGAGGTCCAGGGCTTTCTGCATCTCAAGCGCTGCAGCAGGGAGCTGAGTCCATGGAGCTAGCCCGGCGCGGTTGGGGGGTCATTTAGCTCACCACGCTGGGAGTCTTTAGCTCACCACTCTGGGGGTGGTTAGCTCACCATGCTGGGGGTCCTTAGCTCACCACTCTGGGGGTGGTTAGCTCACCACACTGATCACCATCTGCCTGTCTGGCGAGTCGCCTCTCTTCTTGTGTGTTGGCGACTGCCTTTTGGAGATTCAATCCTTTCCTCGTATTCAGATTCTTCTCATAAAAGCACCACGAGTGGCATTTTGTGTGGAGACCAAGGATGCCAGCTGCTCAGTTAACCGCATTAGCCACACCGTCTTACTCAATCCTCTGAATAAGCCTATTGGGGGGTTTATAGATGGGGAAACGGTGGAGCCCTGATGTGGGATGTCCTTTTGTAGGCTGCGGACATGCGTTGCTTTTATTGATTGATGAATAAAGCTGTTTCAGCCAGTGGACTGGCAAAACATTGCTAGGCAGGAATTCCAAACAAAGCTGCAGAGAGAAGGAAGGCAGAGTCGGAGAGACGCCATGTAGCCGCTGGGGAGGCGAGATACCAGGACATCACCGGGAAGCCATGACCACGTGGCGATACGCAGATTAGTAAAAATGGGTTAATTTATAAGAGAGAGCTAGCCAGTAATAAGCCTAAGCCATTGGTCAAACAATTACAAATATATATTAAGTCTCTGGGTGGTTATCTGGCCGTGGGGACCTGGTGTGGGGAGAGAAACTGGTCCAAATGGGACCCGGCTAGACAGAGAAAAGCCATCCAACTACAGAGCCCAGCCCACCCGACTCATTGTATTAGTACCTCCCTTCCCAGGAACCAGTTCATCCAAGAGTATTTTCACAGGCATTTGCTTCCATAATTCATATTAAATATGATGCCTACCTGTCCTACTTGACCTGAAAGCAACTTGAGGAGGAGACGGCTTATTTCACCTTACAGCCTACAGTCCACCATTGAAGAAAGCAAAGCCAAGAATTCAAGCAAGGGGGCTAGAGAGGTGGCTTAGAAGTTAAGAGCACTGACTGCTCTTCCAGAGGGGGCACCAGATCTCATTACAGATGGTTGTGAGCCACCACGTGGTTGCTGGGAATTGAACTCAGGTCCTCTGGAAGAGTAGGCAGTGCTCTTAACCTCTGAGCCACCTCTCCAGCCCTCAGTTCACCTTCTTATGAGATCCAGAACTACCTGCCAAGGGGTGGCATTGACCATAGTTGCTAAGCTCTCCCACATCAATCATCAATCAAGAAAATACCCCATACCTATGCCCAAGGAGGCCAGAAGAGGGCACTGGAACCCCTGGAGCTGGATGTGGTTGTGAGCTGCCTGATGTGGGGTGCTGGGACCTGAACTCTAGTCCTCTGGAAGAACATTCGCCCCGAGCCATCTTTCTAGCTGTTTGAGCAGCTGCTTCTGCAGCAGGGTCCTTTCAGCAGCATTCTCCTCAGATTCCTTTTTTACCCATGAATTTGTGTCTCCACAAGTTGGAGCAGTCGTCAACGGAACACCTGCTTTCCCTACACCTGTCTTGTCTGCCAAGATTTTAAGTATGTTCAAGCTCCTTCAATGAAGCCCGGCGTTGGTGGCGCACGCCTTTAATGCCAGCACTGGGGAGGCAGAGGCTAGGCGATCTCTGTAAGTTCAAGACCAGCCTGGTCTACAGAGAGAGTTCCAGGACAGCCTCCAAAACAATACAGAGAAACCCTGTCTTGAAACCCCCCCTCCTTCAATGAAACTTCATTTTTCATGTTTTTCTTCTTTCTGGTTAAGAGCGAAGAGCAGTGACTATTCTGCAAGCTGGATGTTAGGCAGTCATAAAATCCCTTGCCAAATAACTTAGCTCATTACCTTTGGGCTTAGCCTTAAATTTTAAAACTTAAAATTTCAGGACACGGCCAGAATACAGCCAGGCTCTTTTCCCGAATCGGATGCAAAGGACTTCTAGCCTACATCCCAATGGGATCCTTCTTCCCCGCTGAAACCTTGGGAACCAGGGCTTCACTTACATTTCTGTGGGCATTCTGGAACCCTCCCCCCCTCAGTATGGCTCATTAAGCTCTACTTTCAGCATTATAGAGTGCTCTAGCCTACAGATCCAAACTCCCCCACTGTTCCTGTAAACCTGTTTCCAAGGCTTAGGAAACACATGTTCGGGCTTATTAGACCAGGGATCCCATTTTTGCTAACAATTTTGCATATTATTTGCCTTTTTGGTTCTCATCACAGAACACTGTAATACTCCACAAAGTCAACACAAGGGAGGAATCTAGTCTGAATGAGACATCTTGCACAGCCTCGGGCATTTGAATTCCTGGTCCCTGGTTGATGGAGCTGTCTGGGGGTGTTACTGGAGGAAGTGTGTCACATTTCCAGTGTGCTTTCTGCTTCCTGCTTGTGGTTTGGTTTGTGAGCTCTCTGCTAGGTCTGTGAGCTCTCCGCTACCCGACCGCCAGCTCGGGTACACACTTCCCTGCTGTGACAGGAATGGACTGTTATCCTTCTGGAACATAAGCCCAAATAAATACAAGTTGTCTTGGCCATGGCATTCTATCACAGCAACAGAAAAGTAAATGAGCACAAAAAGGGTTATTTCTTCTCATCGCTTGTAGCACGGTGGCGAGGGTAAACTAGCTCTGAAGGCAGAAGTCTGAGAGACTGTCACACCGTATTTGTAGCCAGGAAGCAGAGAGACATGAATGTTGGTGCTTAGCTTTCTCCTTAAAAAAATATTTAACATTTTTTTTGCTGCATTTACTTGTGTGTACACGTGGGTGCTACCGTGTGGATGTGGAGATTGGAGACTATCTCTCAGTAGTTCTCATTTTCCACTGTGCGGGTCCTGGAGCTACAGCTCAGGTCATCATTCTTGGTGGCAAGTGCCCTTATGGGCTGAGCCTTCTCTCTCTAGCCCTTGTTTATTCTTTTTAAGATCTGCTTTGTTTGTATTTGCGTGTGTCTGTCTCTCTGGGTGTGAACGTGAGTACAGACAGGTTCTGGAGGAGGTCTGACGAAGCCGTCGGATGCCCTGGAGGTAGGTAGCTGGGGTCACGGGCACTCCACGTGGGTGCTGGCGTTCCTGAACCCGAGACACCTCACCATCCCTGGCCAAAGCAATCCTGTGTTGGCTCCCGGCCCAGCAGATGCTGCTGCGCTTTCGTGGTGAGCGGTCCAAGTTCAAGCTGGCTGGAAACTCCCGCAGAGACACTCCCACACTTGTCTCCAAGCGGATAAAGAAAATGTGTCATGGCACACTGTAGTAAGGACGGCCGGGGTGTAATTTCAGGAGTGCCCGTCCCTTTGTGCAAGCAGCTCCGTGACCTCCGGGCCTTCAGTTTGCTCAGATGCAATCGTAAAAGGGATTAAAACAGAAAAAACCCCAGTTCCGGAGTTCCTAAAACCCCGAGCCAGGTGCCACCCATCCTTTCAACCGGTGAGAGATGCGCATGGTTTGAGAGAGCAGCTCCGTATCTGCTGTTCTGGAGCCGGAGGCTGACAGTTTTCCTGTCCCTGCCTCTGTCCTGAACCCTTCCTTCACGACTTGCATTCATTTCGGGGCTCCTCGCCCGGACGTGGAGCTCCCGGCACGGGCTCACTGTGCTAGCTAACCCTGAAATACGGGTCGGCGATGCTGGGTGCTGAGCTCTACGGAGGTGAACACTTGCTGCACTGAACGGGAATGAACAATGTAAACGCACTAAAAGCTCACTTTTAGGGAGGTTCGCACGGAAAACAGGACGGTCACGTAAAGCTTGCGGACGGTGCAGGAGGCTGGGGAGTCCGAGTGGCGTAAACGCGTGCGCACTTCCAGGAGGGCGGGCGGCGAGCAGGGTGGCAGCCGCAGCGGGAGGAGCGCCGAGCCCCGCCCACCCGGCGGCAGCGGCGCCCGGCGTCCTCCAGGCCCCGCCCACCCGGCGGCAGCGGCGCTCGGCGTCCTCCAGGCCCCGCCCACCCGGCGGCAGCGGCGCTCGGCGTCCTCCAGGCCCCGCCCACCCGGGGGGAGGGAGGGTGGCGCGGGGCCCCGCCCCGTGGCGCGCGTGGGCGGAGCGGCGTGCGCCGCGGTCAGCTGACTGCTCCGGCGGGCGGGCACGTGACCGGCTCTGGGCGCAGGGGTCGAGGAAGCCGAGAGGCCGGAGCCGCGGTCCGGGAGGGATGGAGCGCTGAGCGGTTAACGCATTCCAGGCTCCGCAGCTCCGCAGCCGCCGCCGCCGCCGCCGCCTCCAGAGACACCTGCCCGGGTCGGTGAGCCCCAGCCCCCGGCCCTGCAGTGGCCGCCGGGGAGGGTGGGGGCGGGCGGGGGGCCTAGGCGGTGGCGTCGGAGCTGCAGCCGGCCTGGGCGTCGGGTGTCCGCGCCTCTGGGCCTAGGGTTGGTGTCTTTGGATCATGGGGGCCTCGACGGGAGCTCGGCGACAGAGGGAGTGGTGTCGTCCGTTCGGGGCCCCCTTGGGCAGGGGTCCTGGTCACTAATGGGGTGGGAAGAATGGCTCAGACGGGGATCTGGTGTGTGTGTGTGTGTGTGTGTGTGTGTGTGTATGTGTATGTGTGTATGTATATGTATGCGTATATATGTATATGTATGCTTGTGTATGTACATGTATGCGTGTATGTATATGTATGCGTGTATGTATGTATATGTATGTGTATAGGTGTATGTGTGTATGTGTGAGTATGTATGTATGTATGTGTGTATATGCACATATGCAGTTCCCACTGCGTGTTCTGGCCTGCGCGGGAGGAGAGGGAATGATAGCCTTCAGGAGCCTGCCGCAGGCGGGCGGGGGGCGGTGACAGAGGACACAGGGTCATGGTAGGCAGTGGACAGAACGGGAATTACCAAAGCCGGCTCACTAGAATGCCAGATCCCCTGACAAGGAACTTGCGGGCAGTCCTCTCATGAGGCAGATTGAATCACCTCTGAGGCATAGGAGGGGGAAGCTGGTATTCTTTTTCAGAGGAAAAAATGTAGTGTAGTGTGTGTTGTAGTGTGTGTGTGTGTGTGTGTCTGTGTGTGTGTGTGTGTGTGTGTCTGTGTGTGTGTGTGTGTCTGTGTGTGTGTGTGTGTGTGTGTGTGTGTGTGTGTGTGTGTGTGTTGCCCTGGGAGTGGAATGGTGGGGTGTTGAATAGCCCAGTCCAGGAGTTCCGCGCTGATGGTGAGAATATAGAGTCTCGGGAGACAGGATGAGTTTGTATGGAATTAGTAAAAACAGAGCGAGGATGAACGTGCCATGGAGGAAAGAACACTTGGGTTTGGGTCTTGGCAAGCTAGTGGGGTTGGAGAGAATCTAGGAGAATTTACCACTCAGGGAAGGGCCCCACGAGAGGGAAGATGCGTTTCAGGGGGAGCCAGGGGCCAGGCTTGCAGCAGACTGCACTGTGGGAAAGTGGAAGGAGTTTTGCGTGCCGCCTGCCCGGCTATGGGAGTGCTGTGTACCAGGTACTGTGGGGACAGCAGGGCTAATCAAGCCGACATGGCCTCTGGGCTCGCAGGGTTCACAGACAAGTAATAATAATAGTCACGCAGGTTGGGTGTGGTAGCTGAGACCTCTAATCGTAGCACTTGGGAGGCAGAGCCAGCCAGAGTTATACGGTGAGACCCTGTCTGGACAAATAAAAACGTTATCGGGTGCGGAGTGTTTCCCAGGGATTGGACCCCCGTGGAAGAGTCAAAGAAGGCTTTGCTGGGGGTTTGACCGGGCATGAGGCCTGAAAAGAGGTGTGTGAAGAGGGGATGAGCAGACAGGAGTGGAGAGAACGTTCCAGGCTGAGGGAACAGAACGAGAGGAGGAAGACAGCTTTCCAGAAACTACAGGGGCTGGGATGGGAGAGGTGCGTGTTGCAGACTGGCAGAGAGGCAGTCGCGTGTGTCTGAGCTGGGTCCGGCTCTCCAGGGCTTTCCTGTTAGAAGCAGAGAGGATCCAGGGAAGTTATAGGCAGTGGGAAGAGTCAGGCTGTGGCTTTAGAAGACACAGTTTTATGAAGATATGGAAGGTGGTCTAAGTCAGTGAGACTGGCCACCAAAGGATGTGTGGGTACCCTGTCTCTGCACTGAGGAGTTCAGGGGGTTACTTAGCTGTATTCGCCCTCAGAGGGATGAAGGAATTGGGGAGGGAAAGGAAGATTACATTCCACGCACCCTTCCAGGAGGTAGTTATTATGGCGCTCTAAGTGTACAGCGGAGGCTGGAGCCGTCTGAAGCTGGTTGGAGTCTTTTGTGTTTTTCCCTTTGTGAGGTCTTCTGTCGCCCTTTCCTGATTCGGTGTGTAGACAGGAACCCGTGTAGACCCTTGGGACGAGAAGCAGAGAGGCCAAGTGACTTGTCTAAGTCTAGCATAACTTCCATGGTTTCGGACCGCAGGTGGGATTCACTCAGATGACCTATGCAGTAACCACAGTCACATGGAAACGAGGGTGCTGTTTTGAGGTGCTGCTGTCTTAGATTCCAAGCCTTTGGTGAAACCACGTGGTTAGAACAGCTGCAAGGGATCCCGCACTTGCAGTTTGTGCTCTGGAGACTGCTCTGTAAGCCTGTGTGGTGCACTTGTAATTCCAGCACCGGGGAGGCCGAGGCAGGAGGACCCCACAGGCCTGAGCCAGCCTGGCACACACAGTGAGTGGCCGGCCTTGGAAAACTGAGAACTGCTCTTCTGTGAGTGTGGATCAGGGGCTTCTGTGCTGTGCAGCTGGGGGAGGTAAGGAGCAGCAGGGCGAGCCGCAGGGCTCCAGGTGTCAATCACGGTTCTTTGGCAACAAGTGAGGGAGTCTCCATTGTGCTGACTATGGGATCCTATTCCCTTTTGGTTCCTTTGCAGATACTAGGTCAGGTCTGGGGAAATAGTACTCTGCATCCTGAATGTTGAGAGCTAGGTGGTTCCTCTAATTCCAAATCCAAAACAAGGCAGGAAATAATCTCTCTCTTTTTCTTTTTTTGCTTTTTCTAGACAGGGTTTCTCTGTATTGTTTTGGAGGCTGTCCTGGAACTGGCTCTGTATACCAGGCTGGCCTCGAACTCACAGAGATCCACCTGCCTCTGCCTCCCGAATGCTGCCTCTGCCTCCCGTGCGCCACCAATCCCTGTCTGGATGTAGAGCTGTATTTTATTTTAGCTACAAGTTAATTTCCATTTGATTTCCCTTTCACCAATGATTTTAAGACAGCGTTAGCATGTTGTTCTTGGAAAGAGTTCAGTCATTAAACCAAGGTGACCCGGAATTTCTTTTTCCTTTTGTTTTGAGATAGGGTCAGATGTAGCCTAGGGTGGCCTTGGGCTCCTGATGCTCCTGCCTCTGCCTCCCAAGTACCAGTATCACAGGCATGTATGACCGCACCGGTCTTGCCGTGTCCTCCTGTGGGAAGATGTACTCGTGACAGCACACTGTCCTGCAAACGTGCTATACACTCAGTGAGTTGAGAGGGTTGGGTAGAGTAGTCGGCGGAGGAGAGTTGCTTATATTGTAGCAGGATAAAAGGTGGCTTGTTAGCTAGCTGTGGGTCTGAAGTGAGGAACACAGTTGTGCATTTAGAAATAGAATGTCGGGTGGATGCAGTATCTGCATTCCGTAGAAAGGGTGATGCCAGTTGTGATGCACGCCTTTAATCCAGCACTTGGGAGGCAGAAGCGTGTGGAAATCTATGAATTCCCTCTCAGCCAGGGCTGCGTATTGAGACCCGTAATGGGGGAAGGGGAGAGGCATTCAAAGTACACTGAATGAATAGGAAGTTTCTTTTGTGAATTAAAGAAAGAAATTATTTTTGTTTTGTGTGTATGAGTGTTTGTCTGCATGCATGTTACATGTACCACGTGTTCTGGTGCCTGTGGAAAGCAGAAAAGGGCATTAGATTCCCTGGAGCTGGAGTTCCTTCCTGGTGGTTGTGAGCCACCGTGTGTGTGTGCAGGGAACTGAACCAGCTCCTCTGCGAGAGCAGCCGGTGCTCCTGACTGCTGAGCCGTCTCCAGCAAATGCTAATGCCGTTGGCTAGCTCGTTCCGGTTCACTGGTTCTTCACGGTAATGCTGAAGGCCTTAGACAGGGCTGCCCCATGTTTAGACTCTTCTGTCAAGTTCTGCGTAGTGTCGGCACATCGGGACACCTGCAAGTCGTCCTGTGCATTTCTCGAGGAGATGGATAGGCATGCAGTGTCAGTACATACTTGGACAAATAAATGATAAAGAAGGCGAAAATAAGAGTCATACTTTTGTAAATCCAGTTTTGTTTTGATGGCTGTTAGTATGAACTCCAGAAACTGCATTGTGATTTTTAGAATTGTATGAAAACCTTCAGTAGGTCTCTGTCTCGGTGTAGCTACTAGCTATGACTTTGGACAGATTCCTTCATTTAAGTTCTCTGCTCTGCAAGATCAGTAGTAACATCTGCTCTAAAGGGATCCAGCATATTAACATATTGAAGGGGCTCTCATTACTCACGATTCAATATGTGCTGTCCTTGAAGCAGTTAAAAAGCTCAGATGAGCTGGGAACCAGCTTGTTTCAAGAGGGGAGTGGGGGTTCGGGTTCGAGGAATTGAGTCAGAGTGTTGTGCGTAGCTAGGCAGGTGTGTACTCCGTGACTTAGCTCAGCCCTGATTTTAGGTCTTTAACTCAACTTTCAGACTGAAGAGGTCACCTTAGACCAGAATGCATCGTGGTCTAGTCGGGATTATACATGACCAGCCCGCGAGAAAAGGGAAGTGGCGTTCTGGAGGTGGGGTCTAGGTGGGTTCAGGGGTTCCTGTGGTGTGCTCTGTTGATGCAGAGTCTCCTGAGTACCCCAGGGTGCTGACCCACCGGTGAGCTTCTCTGTCACTGCTGTCTCTGCCTCCCATCTCTGTGCAGGAGTGTGGAGGTCACAGTGGCCACCCAGGCTCTGCAGCTAGAACGTGGATCACCAGGCTGTACAGCCAGGGCTCTTACCATCACCTTGGTCCTGCCCTACAGGTTTCACACCGTAGCCCAGGCTGGCCTGGTGCTCCCTATAAAGCCCAGTCACCCTAACTTCAAACTGCTCCCCATCTCTGAGACGCCGAGATTCCAAAGGCAAGCCCCTTGCCAGGCCGGAAGAGTTGTATTTAATGACTTTCAGTAGTAGACACACAGCGGTGTTGGCCCATGTGCCAGGTCAAGCAGGTCTCAGCAGCTTTACCAGAAACTGCTAGGTACTTCCCGACATTGTGTTCTGTATAATGGCTTACTTTTATTCTTTCTGAAAGCATCTCGTGTAAACCAGGCTGGCCTCACCTAGAACTGTATACAGTCAATGATGACCCGCCTGCCTGCCATCCGTCCTTTTGAGAAAAGGCGTTACTGTGTATAGTTCAAACTAACCTGGAACTCACAATTGCCACTTAGGCTAGCCTTAAACTTGCCTGGGATTATAGGTGTGTGCCACCACAGCTGGGCTACAGCATTGGGTTTCTTGAAAGCATTAAATGCAGTGCAGGCTTGGGGTACTTGCTGGGACACTGTCCTGTTTTCTGTAAGCGGATACATTGTTTTTATTTTACATTCAAATTAGTGTGGTAGGAGAGTCGTTCTAGCCTTCAAATTCACATAGGCGAGAGGCTGGCGATTAAAGAGAACAGAGCTTTGGGCCCAGACTTTCCCTCTGCTTGTGAGCTTTGCTCCCGTGAGCTGCTCATGTGTGCTGCTGAGGTTGTTTTCCTGCCTTGACCCCCGTGAGCGCCCCCTCCCCCTCTCTTTACCTGTGGACGTTTGCCTGCCTCATGGAGGTCTGTGGCCATCACTGAAAGTAGCTTGATGGCAGGGACTACATCATTTGTTTTGCTTCCTAGAGGCAACCACAGTTCTAGCGACTCGAGATTAGTAAGACTCTAAATTGAAAACAACGACTAGTTAAATCAGAGACTAGACATGAAATATGCATGTGCCTTGATACAGCCGGAATGTTTACGTGGGTTCAGTGGCTGAGATTGAGAGTTGAAGTGTGGTATGTGTTGACGGTTTGCCGGCAGTGGACTTAGTTGAGAAAATGGCTTGATCACATTTATTTGTTTTATTTTTACTTTATGTGCTCTGGTGTTTTGCCTGTATAAGGCTGTCAGGTCTCCTGAAACAGTAAAGACAGTTGTGAGCTGCCGCGTGGGTGCTGGGAATTGAACCCAGGTCCTCTGGAAGAGCAGCCAGTGCTCTTAACCGCTGAGCCGTCTCTCCAGGCCGAGCTTGGATGGCCTTTATAGGCAGAGTTTGTGCAGAGTGGACCGAGTGGAGAGGCAGAATGGAAAGAGAACCAAGGGCAGGCTTGAGGCTAGGGTGGAACAGACCCAGGAAGGTTTGAGGATAAGGCAGGAAAAACTCTCCCAAGGGCTGATGGGCAGATTCACATTTCCTTCCAAGTGGGAACCAGCGCTTGGTGCGTGTGTGATGAGTCACTCAGCCTGTTACCTGGCGAGGAGAGAGTGTAGGCACAGAGCGTCTGTTGTTTGTACATGTGACATTGGAAATGCTCTGCTCTCTGTCCTGCCAAGCTCACCCTCACTCAGGGCAGGACTCACCGTGCGGGGTCTCTCCCACCTTCCACCTTCACGTGACAAGGGCCGCGGTCAGGCCTGGAGGAGAGGTCAGGCCTAGTGGAGAGGTCAGGCCTGGAGGAGAGGTCAGGCCTGGTGCAGAGGTCAGGTCTGGAGGAGAGCGCCTTTCCCACTGGGCCACTTGCTAGATTCTCCAGTGTTCTGTGTGATGCCCTTTGTAGTCTCTGGACTTCCTGGTGTTTAAGAAGAAAAGACACCTGGTAGGCTGGGAGTGTAGCTGGGCGCTGGAGTGCGTGTCCAGAACATGGGAGGCCCTAAGTGTGGTCCCCAAAACAGATGAGAGATGAAACTGAGCCACACAGGGGACCCACACTGTATTCCCAGCTGCCTCAAAAGTGAGGCAGCAGTCTGCTTGAGCCCAGGCATTTAAGATCAGTTTCCAAATATATAAGTAAATAAATAACATCCCTTTTGTAAAATAACAACGTGTGTTTAGGTAGCTTATCTAAAGCATTACTATTTTAGACATTAGAGCCTTGAAAACAGTTTCACTATGCAGCTGTCTTGGTTAGGTTTCTGTTGCTGTGATAAAACACTGACAAGACCAGCTTGGGAGGAGAGGGTTTCTTTACCCTGTAGGTTACAGTCCTCAGAGGGAAGGGAGGCAGGAACTCGAGGAATGCCGCTGCAGGCGCGCTCCTCAGGGCATGCTCAGGCTGCTTTTATTTTCTTTCTTTCTTTCTTTCTTTCTTTCTTTCTTTCTTTCTTTCTTTCTTTCTTTCATTCATTCATTCAATTTTGGTTTTTTCCGGGACAGGGTTTCTCTGTGTAGCTTTGGAGGCTGTCCTGGAACTCACTCTGTAGACCAGGCTGGCCTCGAACTCACAGAGATCCACCTGTCTCTGCCTCCTGAGTGCTGGGATTAAAGGCGCGAGCCACCATCGCCTGGTTAGGTTGCTTTTTAGATGTAACCCAGGACCATCAGCCCCATGGAGGCACTCCACCGTGGACTCCACTGTAGTCTCTGCCTTTCCACATCGATAATCAGGAGACTGGCCCTGCAGCTCGCCTACAGTCTGGAGGCGTCTTCTCTGTTGAGGTTTCCTCTTCCCGGGTGGCCCTGGGTTGTGTTAGATTGACAAAAAGCTGACCAGTACCGTACCCCAGGCTAGCCCTGAACTTTTAGTTAGAAGTTTGTGCCGACATGCCTGGCTTTATGTATTTGAATCCATGATGACAGGTTGTTATAGCTTCTTTAGCTCCTGAATGAATTTACATTTTGCCAATCAAGACAGCTTATCAATAGTGTATGAATTTTATTTCTAATAATTACCAAATAATTCATGTTCATTGTTGCCCGTGTTCTTCACAAATAGTATTGTCCCTTCCTTCCTTCCTTCCTTCCTTCCTTCCTTCCTTCCTTCCTTCCTTCCTTCCTTTCTTTCTTTCTGCCTTGTGAATTTTTTGTTGTTCGTTGTCATTCATCCTGTTTTGTTTTTTAACTTTAAGTGCCAAACACAAGGTTGAGAAAGTGGGGAGACTAGAGGATGTGCTGGTCCCCACGCAGAAGGAAATATTGGTTACATAACAGTACCAAAGGTTGTGACTCACGTACAGCCAGACTAGGTTCTGACGGAAAAGGCTCACTCTCCCATCACACACAGCTGCAAAGCTGGCCAGGCAAGGGGGAGAAACGGCTTCCACACTGTGGGTAGCGGGTAGTGCTGGTTGGAACCCAGAGAAGGACACAGCCCACAGAAGGCCCCCAGCTTTCTCCCCTGCAGATCGTTGTGCTGCAGTCAGGACGGAAACTCAAGCAGAGAAGCTGAACTTTGCTGACTCCAGGCTGGCGGATGACTTCTAGTCAGGTAAAGCTGACAGAGAAACATCAGTACCCCTGTAGGTCCAGTAAAATTGCCAGCACCATCGCTTCCCTGTTCTCCCCTTCCCCTCCTCTCTCCTTGAATCCAGGCCTGAGGGGTTGCCAGGCAAGTGTCTGTCCCTGAGCTGTTTCTGTTCCAGTACAACACTCTTAAACAGGAGAACAGAGTCCAGCAAACCAGGTGCCTTCCAGAGCAAAGCTCAACATCGGTCTCTAAAAAAAGAATGAGTCTGGGCTGATGACCCATGCTAATTTCAGCATCCCAGCAATGGGGAGCAGAGGCGGGCTGATCTGAGTCTGAGGCCATCATGGTCTATATAACCAGCTCCAGGCTAGCCAGGGTTGCACAGTAAGACCTTATCCCAATCATTTTTCAAAAAAATTACACTGTGCGTGTGTGCGTGTGCATGAACCTGTGTTAAAGTCAGAGAGGAGCTTGCAGGAGCTCCACCGTGTAGACCCTAAAGGATGCAGCTTAGTCATCAAACCTTCACCCTGAACCATCTGGTTGGGCCTCCAGCATCCTCAAAAGGAAGATCAAATCCAGTAATCAAACTGTAACATGATAATTAGGAATATGACCAATGACTTAATGATGAGCAAGGAAATGGACGTTTTGGGGTTCTTTTGTTTGTTTGGTTGTTTTTTTGGTTTTTCATGACAAGATTTCTCTGTGTAGTTCTGTAGACCTGGCTGACCTCAAACTCACAGAGATCCGCCTGCCTCCTGTGCGCCACCACCGCCCGGCTGGAAATGGAAGTTTTTCTTTTTTTTTAAAATATTTTATTTTGTTGTATTTTAGAAGCACTCTTATTTACATATCAGTCTCCCCATTCCCTTGACCATCCATCCTCCCATGCTCCCCAGGAAATGGAAGTTTTTGAAAGCTGGAACTTAGTGTACCTGAAGTAAAATGTTCCTCGATAAGAAGGACAGGTGGAAGAGAAGTCGGGCTAGAGCAGTGACTGCACACACATGGAGTTCACAGCCGTCCACACTCTAGTTCAGGGCTGCACAGGCCTTCTCTGACGTCCGAGGGTGCCGGGCACACGGTGCGTGCACACGTGTAAACGTAGTGAAAAGAAGTGAGTGAAGGCAGGAAAACAGAAATAGCACTGCCGTGCCAAGAGAAAACAGCAGAGAGCAGCGTGCGTCAGTGGCAGATAGCGCCGTGGCCTTTGGCTCAGCCAGGTGAACAGACACGCATTTAAAGAGAACACTAGCTGAAAAATTCCAAGTGAGAACTTCCAAACAGGGTAATATTTGACTATGGCAAGTCAAGTCTTTCTGTGGCACAGAAAAATATTTTTAAAGGTGATAAATTGGACATTGGCCACACCTCTCAGAGCCACCATTGAGAAAATAGGAACTAGGGGTCAGGGAGACAGCTTAGTGGGTAAAGGTGCTTGCTCACAAGTTGTCCCGTGTGCACACCTACACAGGGAAATAAAGGTGATAAAGATAAGAGTCGGCTAGGTCAGCCGTGGGCTTGTGTCTGTAAGCCAAGTGCTCGGAAAGGGAGGCAGCAAGATGACCAGTTCGAGGCCAGCCTGGGCCACGTGACACGCCGTCTCCACACCGCTCCTTCCCAGAAAGAACTCCTAGATAAAAAGAGTGTGTGTCTGTGTGTCCTTGTCACACACACATATGACAGAACAGTAGAAAGGGGAATAGGAAGAAGCCTAAAGAGACAGGGATGCTTTCTGTTGTGGCATCTAGATTTAACCTGCTTACATAGAGGGCAGTGGGGGAGGGGTTGTGTGGAATATGAACAGGGTACGGCAACATAGATGAATAAAAAAGTTACAGTGAAAGCCGGGCGGTGGTGGCGCACGCCTTTAATCCCAGCACTTGGGAGGCAGAGGCAGGTGGATCTCTGTGAGTTCCAGGCCAGCCTGGTCTACAGAGTGAGTTCCAGGACAGCCTCCAAAACAATACAGAGAAACCCTGTCTTGAAAAACCAAAAAAAAAAAAAAAAAAAAAAAAGTTACAGTGAAGCCCATTACTGATTAAAGAAGAAGACAGCTGGGCAGAGGCTGACCACTTTTCAGTCTGGTCTACATAGAGAGTTGAGGACATCCAGAGCTATGTGGAAAGACAGAAAGTCAGACCACATGGGTATAAATAACCCACATGTACTTATGTGGTGTTGCTTGGGTTATATATTTTTGTGGTACTGGGATTTGGACCTAGGGCCTCATGACCCAGAGCTCTACCCGAGTACAGTACCAGCCCCATAGTGGGGTCTTAAGTTGGGTGTGGGGGGGCATCTATGTGGAAAGGTGTCTTAGCGCTATTGGAAGATAGTGGATTCTTTCAGAAGGGCTAATCGGGAAGTCTCTAGGTTGTTGGTGGCGGCCTCCGAGACCTGCGGGGCTGTTGTCCCTCCTCTTTCTGGTCTCTGCTTCTGCCCTGGTGAGCTTTGCTCTGCTGTCTTAGCACTGCCTGGGTGGAGCGCCACCAGCTGACCCCAGACCAGAGCCTCCACGGCAGCGAGCAGAGATTTGCTCTTTATACATCAGTTATTGCCGGTTATAGGGGCTCGGGGCTAACGGTGCAGAGCTGATTGTGTTTCAGACTCCACCAGAGTACAAAACTCTAGAATCCACTAATAACTCAGTTTCGTTTGGTGTGTGTGTGTGTGTGTGTGTGTGTGTGTGTGTGTGTGTGTGTGTGTGTGTGTGTGTTTAATGGGTACACAGGAACTGGGGAGATAGCTCAGTCAGTAAAATGTTTGCTGTACAATGAGGGCCTAACTTCAACCTCTAGGGCTCACTAAAAAAGAAAAGGCAGGCGTGTCTGTTGGCACTCCTAAGCCCGGTGCTAGCGAAGCTGCGACAGGTGGATCCATGGGGCTCACTGGCCGGCCAGCCTCACCTACTTGACGAGCTGTAGGCCAGCAAGAGACCCTGTCTCAAAAAGGGGTGGTGGATGCTGCTTGAGGAACAACACCTGTGGCTACCGCCTGGCACCTATACACCTACACACGTGCACAAAAATGTGAGCAGTGATTTTAAAAGAAACTATAAAGGATGCACAAATCTCATTAGCCCCCATGGAGATGCATTGTGGGAATGAAAGGTAGGATCCCCCTGCAAGCACCGAAAGACTGAAGATGAGGCCGTGAGTTAACGTCAATGAGCAGGTGGGCTTGAGGGCTCTGGTATCAGAGCACAGGATGTTCTCCCTGGAAGACAGTTGGCAGCTGCTGTAAGGTCAGATATACAAGTTACCTGCTTAGACTACACTTCTGGCTGGCCAGGTGGTGGTGCACACCCTTAATCCCAGCAGAGGCAGAGGCAGGAGGATCTCTGCAAGTTGGAGGCCAGCCTGGTCTACAGAGTGAGTTGCAGGACAGCCAGGGCTACACAGAGAAACCCTATCTCGAAACCCCCACCCCTCCAAAAAAAAAGTGCATTTCTACAAAGTTAACCCAAGGGAAGTGGAAACATGTTTTCACAAAACACTTGGTTCATAAAATGCCTTGTTCTTAATACCCTAGACCAGTAAATTCAAACGTCCCCTGTGAGTAAACAGATGTACTTAGTGGTATCCCAAGCAGTGCAGGGACATTTGGGGCCCACGGAGCACATTGCATGTGCTTCCTCCAGCTCGTGGGCAGTGGAATTCTAACCCAGGCAACGCTAACCAGTGGGGGCGGAAAGCAGAGTGGCCCGTGCCGGGGCTGACTGGAGCGGGATTGATAGGACGAGGTTGGGGGACAGAGGCTGAAGTAACTGTGAATGCTGAGACTGTGGGCATGTGCCACCATGCCTGACTTGTTCTTGACTGTCGAGGCAGGGTCTTTGTTGTGTAAGTCACCCAGCCTCGGATCCCTGGGAACCTGTTTGAGTCCCAAGTGGACCACCCTCCTGAATGAAAAATACTTTCAAGACAGGGTCTCGCTGTGGTCCTGGCTCTCGGGGCTCTCCTGCTCTGCTTTCCTTGTGTGGGGTTAAAGGCACGAGCTACTACAAATGTTCTTTGTAGGGAGACATCTTACGTACCCATAGCGCTGCCCATGCCCGTTTGGGCGTGGTCACAGCTGCGTAGTTTACAGGGGATAAAAGAGCTGGGGGAAGGAGACGGCTCCTCTTTGGGTTCCGGCTGCGTCTTGGAGAGCAGCGTGCAGACCTTTGGTTCTTGGCTTTCTTGGTTTCTCATGTAAGTGATTTCTCCCTCAATAAAATATCACAGGACATCCCTACTTTGTGTACCTTGATATTTCCATGGTAGTTCTTAATTTTGGTTTGGCAGTGGTTTAACGGGAGCTGATTGAAGCCTTAAGATGGGTGTGTTTCATTGTGTATAGATTATATTTCAGGAACGGGAAAGTGGGCACCAGCCATAGTTCAGCAGCTTATCTGTTAGCTCGTTTAATCCTCAGGGTTATTCCTTCAGCAATATCCGAGAGGTGCAGGGCCAGGGAGATGCGAGGCGGGTGAGTGCATACCTGTGATCACAGCTCCTGTGGTGAGCCGGAAGAGACATGGAGGTCACTCCAGAGAACACAGTGCAGCAGACCCCGGAGACCCCGACCTCCACACATGCAGTGATACACGCACGCACGCACACATGCACGCACACATACACTCACAAGCACACACACACACACACACACACACTAGCGTTCTTTTCTGGCTCAGCCAGGAGAGAGTCCTGTAGAGAATGTGGCTCTCGGAGTCCAGCGCTGGCCCTGGACCACTGTTGTGTGTTGTGCCCTCAGGAGTGTCTCATGGGTTAGTGTGAGAAGGGAACATGACCATTTGGAGACCTATGTGTCGTAGTAAGTACCAAATGCAAAGGCCACGTTGGCCCTCCCTGCTCATCTCCCCAAAGGGCTCCTTAGATAGCTTTCTGTGGTTTTCCCAGACACTGCTGGCTGCACTGTGTGGAGAATGATTCTTGACATTAGTTCCTTTATCCTGGTAAAAGCTCATTGGAGTAGAGGCGCAGGGTCTTTGGGACATCTGCGAGCCGGTATCTTAGAATGCTGAGATGGACATCTACTGGCTTGCACCGTACAGAAGGGGCAGAGCTCAGGACGAAACTCTTGTCACAGACTTAGAGCAGTTAGAGAGTAGAAAAACACACCCACAACAAACATACAAGAAAACATCAAATTCCCCAAAACTGGCCACCTAGGAAACTGCAATTATTAAAGGTAGTTCAGACTGGGCTAATATCCAGGCCTGTGACCCTATGTGCTTGGGATGCCCAGGAAGGAGGATTTAAAGTCCGGGCCTGCCTGGGCTGTAAGAGAATGCAAGGCCAACGTAGGAGTGTAGTGAGACCCTGTCTCTCGGACTGGGAAAAGACTCGATGTTTACCTAAGGTGCCCGAGACTCCGGGTTTAATCTCCATACCACTAACCAGACAAAGCAGCCAGAGGCTTGAAGATGCAGTAGATTCTCCTGATGGTACAGTCAGGGCAGTCTCTTGATTGGTGTCTGGGGTAAAATAGTTTAGTGACTGTAAGTATCAGGCGGAAAAAAGACAGCATCTTCCACAAATGGTGCTGGCATAATTGAGGCTGACATGTAGAGGACTGCAGATAGACCCATGTCTGTCGCCATGCACAAAACTTAAATCCAAATGGATCAAAGACGTCAACATAAATCCAGCCACACCAGATAAGGGGAAATAGCCCAGGCCAGTAGCCGAGGTGGCAGCACGGAGGCTGATGGCCGTTTCGACTGTTGCTGTCTCAGTGCGGCAAGCCCTGCTTGTTTTCTTCTTTGTTGTTGTTTTTTCAAGAGAGGGCTTCTCTGTGTGGCCCTGGCTGTCCTGGAACTCGATCTGTAGACCAGGCTGGCCTCAAACTCAGAGATCCCCTGCGTCTGACTCGCATGTTCTGGGATTAAAGTGTGCGCCATCACTGTCCGGCCAAGTGAGTCCTGCGTTCTTCATGGCAGTGGCAGGAAAGGAGCTTGGCGGCTTGTCCCCGTAATTGAGCCGTTTGGGAAGCCGAAGTGAGAAGCTTGCTTGTCTAAAAGTTTGAGGCCAGCTTGGGCAAAACATTGAGACTTTGGATTAAGACAGAGGGGAGGGAGGGAAGGGCCAAGGTCCCAGTGTCCCCTTCAAATGCATTTCCGTTGTGCTCTGACCTCCCCCAAACACACACCCCTTTGTAGCCTGCCAGTAGCCCCTCTGACTGGGGATCAACCAGGTTCTCTGGGGCCATTTCAGACCCTAACTGCTGTAAGGTTTTACTCAGGACAGTAAACGTTACTGCTCTGTTTTAACACTACAGCTTCTCCGCTGATTTCCAAAGAAGCAACAAACATGACTGAGTTCTGGCTCATATCTGCTCCCGGGGAGAAAACGTGTCAGCAAACATGGGAGAAACTCCATGCAGCAACTTCCAAGAACAACAACCTTGCGGTGTCTTCCAAGTTCAACATCCCTGACTTAAAGGTGAGGCTGCGCTGTGCAGAGAACTGTGCCCAGGGAGCCTGGGAGAACTGTGCCCAGGGAGCCTGGGGGAACTGTGCCCAGGGAGCCTGGGGGAACTGTGCCCAGGGAGCCTGGGAGAACTGTGCCCAGGGAGCCTGGGAGAACTGTGCCCAGGGAGCCTGGGGGAACTGTGCCCAGGGAGCCTGGGGGAACTGTGCCCAGGGAGCCTGGGAGAACTGTGCCCAGGGAGCCTGGGAGAACTGTGCCCAGGGAGCCTGGGAGAACTGTGGGTTTGGGGAGCCTGGGGGGCTGTGGGTTTGGGGGAGCCTGGGGGACTGGGGGATTGGGGGAGCCTGGGGGGACTGTGGGTTTGGGGAGCCTGGGAGGACTGTGGGTTTGGGGAGCCTGGAAGGACTGTGGGATTGGGGGAGCCTGGGGGGCTGTGGGTTTGGGGAGCCTGGGGGGCTGTGGGTTTGGGGAGCCTGGGGGGCTGTGGGTTTGGGGAGCCTGGGGGACTGTGGGATTGGGGAGCCTGGGGGGCTGTGGGATTGGGGAGCCTGAGGGACTGTGGGATTGGGGAGCCTGGGGGGCTGTGGGATTGGGGAGCCTGGGGGACTGTGGGATTGGGGAGCCTGGGGGGCTGTGGGATTGGGGGAGCCTGGGGGGCTGTGGGATTGGGGAGCCTGGGGGGCTGTGGGATTGGGGAGCCTGGGGGGCTGTGGGTTTGGGGAGCCTGGGAAGGGCTCTCTTTGTTTGGTAGAAGTGAGTTTCTAGGCTCCTTGAGTAGGAAGTCACCCCTCTCCAGATGTTGATATCATTTAGAGTAGACCTTGGTCTTGGATCACTCTTTCCTCCTGTTTTTCTAAATTATAAGGAAGCCTTGATGCTCCATCACAAGTGGGATTTTCAGAAGAGCAGAGTCTTAGTATATATTTTTAAGCATCACAGTAATATTTGTTATTGTTTATACTCTATTACCAGAGTGCCTACTTAGGCTTTATTTAGTCTATTAAATGTACCTAACATTTGTTGGAGACCTGTAATCCATCAGTTGTAGTGAAGCAGACTGCCAGGATGCCAGCTGAACTTTTGTGAAGACAGCTTTAACTGCTTTTTGGTTTTTTGAGGCAGGGTTTCTCTGTGTAGCAGTTTTAGCTGTCCTGGAACTCACAGAGATCCGCCTGCCTCTGCCTCCCGAGTGCTGGGATTAAAGGCGTGGCCACCAGCCTGGCTAACAGCATTTCACTTCTAAAGCATGGCCTTTGGCACACAGTTGTGCACACAGACTCAACAACAGGCCTGTGGTGGATGCCCACAGACCCATCCTAAGCAGGACTTGACATCACCATTGTCCCTGGCCTGTTAGAGCAGGCATGGGCCTAGTCCTTACCTGCCAAGTTTTCATGTCCTGTGTGGTAGTTTCCACTTACAGGATTAACTCATATATACAAATGCACTTAAATGGTCAGCATTTCTATATTTTTCTATATTTTGTGAAATAAAAGTGGGCCCTTCAAATAAAGATCCATCATGTAGTTTTTAAAAGTGAAGAGGGGGGAGAGTGAGGGTGCAAGCCTGTAATCCCAGCACTCAGTCAGCAGAGGCAGAAAGATCAGAGTTCAAGGCCAGCCTTGGCCACATACCAGGTTTGAGGCCAGTGTGGACTAGATGGGACTCTGTCTCAAAAAAAAAAAAACCACCCCCAAAACAACAACAACAACAAAACACCAGCCCCACCCACTCAGAAGGGGGTGGGAGACAGGGAGACAAGATGTTGTGAATCTGTAATCTCAGCACTGGAGAGACTGGAGGGATGGAGGTCTCACACTGAGGACTGGAGGACGGGGGTCTGGGCTTCTCCTCAGTTACATGGTAAGCCCTGTGTCTAAGCCTCCAATAAGAGTGGAAGTGGTGAGCGCTAACACTAAGCTGCATCTCCCGTAGGTCGGCACGCTGGATGTCTTGGTTGGCTTGTCGGATGAACTGGCTAAACTGGATGCCTTTGTAGAAGGGTAACGTATCTGCGTGTGTGAGGCTGCTGTGGAAATGGGCTGTCTGCAGAGTGTCTTTGCAGACACTGCTCTCTGTGCGCGCTGAGTGACTTCAGGAAACGGCTTTTTCTTTGTCTGTCAGTGTTTGGTGGGTGTTTCTGTGTGTGCACGTGGCGTCTGTGTGTACCTGGGTGTGAGAGCATGTTCATGTGGGTGAACGTGTGTGCAGGAGCACATGTCGGTCAGGACGCAGGGCCTCTCATTGGAACCCGTGGGGCTTGCAGATTCGGGTAAGCCACCGACTGCAAGCCCCGAGATCCTCCTGTCTGTTTCCCTACCCCGGGACTGCAAGCATGGACCACCATGCCAAACGCTTTCCTTTCATTAGAGAACGATATTCCTTCATATTCATTATTACCAAATGCTTCATTATGTCTCATGTTTTATTAACCACCCACTTAGTTTATTCTCTTTGGCTTATGTATTTTTTGTGTGCTAAGTTCTCGTTTCTCTTGAGTGTATGTGTACTTGGGAATGGAATCCTTGGGCTCTTTGGTTCTTTTCTGAAGAGTTGATTTGAAAGTGGCTGTACCAGTTCCCATTTACATTGTCAGGTTTCACACTGTAGCCCAGGCTGTGTGAGAACACGCTCTGTATGTAGCCCAGGCTGTGTGAAAGCACGCTCTGTAGCCCAGGCTGTGTGAGAGCACTCTCTGTATGTAGCCCAGGCTGTGTGAGAGCACGCTCTGTAGCCCAGGCTGGCTCAGAGCCAATAGCAGTTTTGCTTCAGTTTTCCTAGTGCTGGGATTACAGAGGTGTGGTCAGTGCTGAAGTAGTTTAATTTTGCGACATTTGTCCCAGGAGCACATTTTGTTAACCCTCCTGGTGGGTACAAAGTAGTATCTCTGGGTTTCTTCTTTTAGATTTTTTGTTTGTTTGTTTTGTTTTTGTTTGTTTGCTTGAGAGACAGTCTCACTTTGTAGCCCTGGGTAGCCTTGAACTTGGTACGTAGACCAGTCTGGCCTCAAACTCATAGAGATCCTCGGCCCTTGAGGCTCACCCTGCCTGCCACAGTGGGATTTTCATTCACATTACTCTAATCAATGGTGTATGGAGAATTCTATTTGTTTATTTGTGTATGTGTGTGTTGTCAGTGTGTGTGTGTGTGACGTGAGTGTAGGTGCCTGTGGAGGCCAGAAACAGCTTTAGGTCCCCTGGTGCTGGAGCCACAGGTGGTTGTGAGCTCCTGACTCGGGTTGGAAACTGAACTTGGGTTCTCTGGAAGTCTGTTTCTGTAACTGCTAAGCCGTATATCTCCACAGCCCCTTGTTTTTGTTTTGAGACAGGATTTCTCTTTTGAGCCCAGCCTGGCTTGAGTTCAGTGTGATCCTACCGCCCCTGCCTCTGAGTGCAGGGACTGAACTGTGCACCCCCATGTCCAGTTTGAGGGGTGATTTTAACATACGCACACGCAGTAAGGATAGCTGTGGTACTGTACTGGTGGCCTGTCATACTGAAGGCAAGGCGGCCTGCTGTTGTAGATTAGTGAAAAGGTGCGTGACTGGGGACATGCTATACATATGTTTTTCCAGTTTTCGAGAGGCCGCCGCAGGAAGATTGCCTGTTGAAGCCAGCCTGGGCTGTGTACTGAGACCCCATGTCTTACAACCAAGTTGGGGGGAAGCCTAAAGGAGGTCAAGGCTGACCCTTGAATGAGAAAGCGGGGGGGGGTCATAAGTTACTTTTCGGGTTGTAATTCCTCTTGCATCAGAGAATGGTCTCCAAGTTCTGGCCCTCCTGCCTCTACCTCCCAAGTGCTCGGATTGCAGGGGTGCTCCACCATGACCAGTCCGCATAGCTGCTTCCTTTCTGGATTGAGAAACACTGCATTCAGTCCCTGTAAAGCCCTACAGCTATACACCTGATTTCTCCATAGAACCAGACCCTGATCCTCCGTATTCCTTAAATGCTTCATGTAAGATAGGACTCATTATATAGTATGTCCTAGTGCAACAGTCATTTTATTGCATGGATTTTTTTTTCCTAAAAATGATCTTCTCTGTTTTGTTGACTTCCCAGCGTGGTCAAGAAAGTGGCCCAGTACATGGCTGATGTGCTGGAGGACAGCAGGGACAAAGTCCAGGAGAACTTGTTGGCCAGCGGAGGTGAGCTGACCCTCGGTGACTTTAATTGTCGGTGTCTGACATTAGTGGCTCAGGAACATAAGCAAAGAGGACGTAGAAACCCATAGGTGAGGACGCCACGTCACCAGAGAGCTGTGCGGCTACCGCTGGTGACGTCACAGTCACACCTGTCCCCTGGAACATGGTTTCGTGTTACTCCTAATGATGCAGAGTGTAGTGTTAGACGCAGTGTGTGCTCTCCTGTCTGAGTGAATCTCAGCATTACTGCAGGTAGATGCCCAACCAGGAATGCACGAGCTCAGCACAGGGTAATTCAAGCCTCTTCCCCTCCAGTTAGAATATTGCTTTTCTATAAAATAGACCACTAATGTACATGTCTGCAGCTGTAAGTTAATAGAGCCTGTTCTGGGGAATGATGGCTTTATAAAGAATGCTTTGATCTCATACTGTTGATTTTATTCATTTTTGAGACAGGGTCTCACTATGTAGCTCAGGCTGGCCTATAACTTGCTAAATAGACTAGGCTGAACTTGAACTCACAGAGGTTCTCCTGCCTCTGCCTGGGATTAAAGGTGTGAACTACCACACCCAACAATACAACTTTAAATAAAAAGTCTGTGTTCTGGGGCTGGACAGATGGCTCAGTGGCTAAGAGAACATACTACTCTTGCAGAGGACCTGAGTTCAGTTCCTGACACACACATTGAGAGCTCACAACACCTGTGACTTCAGGGAATCTTTTCTGGCCTCTGCAGGCTCATGCACTCAGATGAGTACATACCTGCTCTCTAACTCATATACATGATTGAAAAAACAAAATAAATCTTAATTTCTGTGTTCTTCTAATCTCATCCACATTTATTTAATCAGGACCCTTCAGAAATGGTATCTTAGCCTGTGTTAAAAAAAAAACAGTCTTGGGGCTGGAGAGATGGCTCAGAGGTTAAGAGCACTGGCTGCTCTTCCAGAGGTCCTGAGTTCAATTCCCAGCACCTACATGGTGGCTCACGACCATCTATAATGAGATCTGGTGCCCTCTTCTGGCATGCATGCCAGAACATTGTATACATAATAAGTAAATAAATATTTTTTTAAAAGAACAGCAATAACAACAAAAAACAAACAGCCAGATGAGTGGCGCACGCCTTTAGTCCCAGCATTCAGAAGGCAGAGGCAGATGGATCTCTTAAGTTTGAGGTCAGCCTGGTCTATAGAGTGAGTTCCAAAACAAAAAAATGCTGCAACTTCTCATCAGTAATTAATTTATTACCTTATTTCAGTTGACTTGGTTACTTATATAACAAGGTTCCAGTGGGATATGGCCAAATATCCAATCAAGCAATCTCTGAAAAATATTTCTGAAATAATTGCCAAGGTAAGACAAAAATTGAGGCAGGTAGGACACAGTGATTTATGGAAGATTTGTTTAAAGTGTGTGTGCGTGTGCGTGTGCGTGTGTGTGTGTGTGTGTTACAGCTATGAAAAACTTTTTAGGTATTTCCTCTGTTTTTTGAGACAGGGCCTCTCTTTCTGTAGTCCTGTTTGTCTTAGAAGTCACTCTGTAGACCAGGCTGGCCTCAAACTCAGAGATCCGCCTGTCTCTGCCTCCCGAGTGCTGGGATTAAAGATGCATGCCACCACATCTGGCCTTGAGGCCTTTTAATTAGTAATCTTCAAATCCAGAGGCCTGGGGTCCTTGGTTTAAGTACTGTGACAAAAGCAATTAAGTACATGGATAGCATAGTATAAAAGATTCATGTGAAAATTTGTTATTTTCTAAATGCCCTTTTAGAGTTGTGCTCTTAATGTAATCACATACTCTTAATCGGAAACTGTTGGAATTGTGTGAGCAGAGGCAAACCCAGGAATCACTGCCTGTGTTTCTTCTCTTTTGAAGGGAGTGACTCAGATTGATAATGACCTGAAATCGCGAGCGTCTGCATACAACAACCTGAAAGGGAATCTTCAGAATTTGGAACGAAAGAATGCGTAAGCTCTGAAGTCCTTGTGGATGCTGAGTGTGCGGGGGCATGGGGCGCTGTTGGATTGAGAAAGCTCGGTCTGTGCTGTTTCTGTGATCAGCGGGGGTGGACGGAAGGCTCAGCAGCTAAGTGCTGGCTGCTCTTAGAGAGGCCCGAGTCGGTTTCCACACTGGCCTGTAACTTCATTCTGGGCATCTGATGCCGTCTCCTGACCTGCAGGCTCCTACACACATGGTGCACACAAAAACACCTTTTAATGTTGTTTGTTTTTAATTTCGTGGAGAAAGGTTACTAATTTTACAGAATTTGAGCAATTCAAAACAGATGTGAAGCTGACTGATTCATTAAACTTTCTCATAAATGAGCCAACCTGGATGTTGGCTTATTTCCTTATCCATTTGATGTTTCACTGGAAATTGTGTAAAATAAATTACTTTAAAACGAGTCAGTTATTGCATAGCAATCACCTGCCGCTTAAAAAGATTTTTTTTTGTTTGTTTGTTTTCTTTTGGTTTTTCGAGACAGGGTTTCTCTGTGGCTTTGGAGGCTGTCCTGGAACTCGCTTGGTAGTCCAGGCTGGTCTCGAACTTACAGAGATCCGCCCGCCTCTGCCTCCCAAGTGCTGGGATTAAAGGCGTGCGCCACCAACGCCCGGCGCTTAAAAAGATTTTTATCTAATAACCTGTTTATGCTGTAATGGTTGTTTTCTACTTTCTCTGTTTTCCAGGTTTAGATTTTTGACGCTTCTGCTTGGAACCATATTTGACTGATCTCCTTGTAGTGTTGGGCTGTTTTGATGTGGTCGGTTCTTGGGGCATGGGGCATGGGGACCCCTGTACAAGTGGAGAGTTTCATTTTACTTTTTAAGTGTGTGGAGTGTGGTGCACGCCCCTTTGCGTGCATATGTGGAGGACAGAGGAAGTCGTCAGGTTGCCTCTTCTGAGACTCTCTGCAGCCCTCGGGGTCGCCCTGTCTCCATGCCCCATGGCTCTTGGGCTGCAGGCATGGGCGTGGCTATGTGCAGCTTGTTACGTGGACGCTGGTGCCTGGACCCCAGTCCACATGGCCGTGTCGCAGGTGCTCTTAGCCACCGAGTGTAGTTTCAAGTGCGCACTTTTCCAAGTTGTTACCATAGTCCGAGGACAAAGCGGGATGGAGATGGTCTGTGGCACAGACAGGCATTTCGTTCCTGGAAGGCCAGGCGAAGACTGTTTGAAAGTTGATTATTGTGTTAATTAACCAAAGCTGTCTGGGATCACCTGATGTCCAGGGAAAAGGAGAGGACCGCGGTTGTGCTTACATGACATAATTTTGTAATTACAATGAAGTAGACTCTGGCACTGGATGACTAGTTCTTTCCCAGTCAAGGTGTGTAATTACGAGAAGCGCTGAGTTGCAGCAATTAAAACAAGCACCAAGTTAGACATTAGAGGCAACTTTTGACAAACATTGATGCGTCCTAGGGAGCAGGGGTAGGATACAGCTGGTTATGTGTTGACTCTGTAATAAAACTGAGGAAATTCATTTTTCTTTGCCTGCATATATGGATGTGCACCAAGTGTGTGCCTGGAGTCCTTGGAGGTCAGGAGAGGGTGTCAGATCCCGTGACCTGAGTCACCCACCGTGTGGGTGCTGGGAATTGAACCTGAGTCCTCTGCAGGAACAGGGACTCTTTACGACTGAGCGTTTACGACGTGTGTTTAGCCTCCTTCTCTCCTTGTGACACGGAAGTGCACACTTAACCACCAATGAATCTTCTCTGTTCCTCAGGGGGAGTTTGCTGACTCGGAGCCTGGCAGAAATCGTGAAGAAAGATGACTTTGTTCTTGACTCGGAGTATCTGGTCACGCTTCTGGTGGTAGTCCCCAAGTATGCCTGTTACCAGAAATGCCTTAAAACTCAAGTACAAAGTTGTCCATGTTGCGTACACAGTGAAATGTTTCGTGATGTGGTAATGGACACATCAGTTACAAGGTGGCAGGCTTGAATGACTAATCTTGTTATTAAAAGTTTAAAAATAACATGTTTTAGGTTTTTCAGATCAGGCCATTGAACTCGTTATTCTGAAAAATATTAACTATTAGTTGAGGTTAACCTGAACTCTGTAAGAATGAAGAATGTGGGCCAGGCAGTGGTGGCGCACATCTTTACCGAAGCAGAGGAGTCAGAGGCAGGCGGGTCTCTGTGAGTTCAAGGCCAGCCCGGTTTACAGAGCGAGTTCCAGGACAGCCAGATACATAGTAAGACCCTGTCTCAAAACAATGGCAGCAAGAGCCTGAGAGCCTGAGAGAGACAGAGACATTCTTAACGACTGTTGGCATCTCTGGGGGAATTAAGCTGGGACGGGAGACAGACATTGGGCAATGCCTGCCTGCGTTCTGTTTTACCTGGTTAGGGGCTGAGGAGGGTGGAGAGGACTGTGAGGACTCAGTTTCCCTGACATTACCTGGCTGTAGCAGCTCTCCTCTATGTGAGTATGCAGGCTTTTGGATTTTCCTGCCTGTGTGAAGAAGAGCTAGGCTCTGGCTGTCCTGAACTGCACTGTGGTCTGGCTGATCTAGGGCTTGTACTGCTCCTGCCTTCCCTTCCGGGCACTGGGGTCGCAGGCACGCACCGCTGTGCCCAGTGTGGCAAGCTTTGCTTCTTCACTGGACATCGGGACATATTATTTATTCATAATTTCTATGTTTCTGTGCTTTAGCAGCTTACAGGAAAATAACCTTTGCCCACATTTTTATGTAGCTTTCTTTAAAATGTGTGTAGAAAATTTCAGTCTTTGTGCCTTAAAATGGAAGAAGGAGCCCTGTAGGCCACTTTACATGATGAGTTACCCACGCCTACAACCACTATTGTAAATCACACACACGGTTGTCTCTCCAGCCCCAAAGCCAGAGGCCTTTCCAGAAAGCTGTTGCACGATGTTGTGAGGCTGCGTCAGTTACTGCCCCTTGTCTCCTCGCTGCTTCCTGGGGTGCACCCTGCTTTCTGTAAATGGTTTTATTCAGCCCTTTGTAGTGACCGCCAAGTGGTAGAGATTCCCCATGGCCTCTTCTGTTTTAAAACGCAGTGTGTTTTTGAACCGTGCAGTTTAAAAATAACTTAGGATCTGTTAAAAATAACTTAGGATCTGTTAAAAATAACTTAGGATCTGTGCTGGACTTTGCCACCATAACAAACCAGGCTCTAGGCTGTGCCGCTGTTGCAACAGTTACTAGCTCGGAGGCGATCAGAACTCCCTGCCTCAGTGTGTTTGAGACATGTTCTCAGTAGGGAGTTTGCTACATACATACATATGACGTGTTTTCCTGGAGCTTCACTTCCCGTGTGTCTGTGTGTTCTGTTTCTGGGTGCGGCAGCAGTAGGACACACACACACGCACACGCACACACACACAGACACACAGCCGAGTGCACACACACAGACACGCCCGCGCGCGTGCACGCACACCCGTGCTTACGGTGCCTTTTCTGCAGGCTGAACCACAACGACTGGGTCAAGCAGTATGAGACGCTCGCGGAGATGGTGGTCCCAAGGTCGAGCAAGTAAGTAGCCGCCTGCGACAGCGCTTCCTTCCCTAGAAGCCTCCACGGTTTGTGTGGCTAAGAGACATCTTTGTGGTCTGTGTTTCCTTTGCAGTAAACCTGTAAAATATAAAATATACTTCATGAATTGTCAACTCAGTTACCATTTTATATCTAGAAGGGACTTGGCACAGCCAGGCCGACCCCCTCCTGTCTGTAGATGAGAGGTTGAGGAGAGTGAGATGAAGTGTCAGCCTAGAGCCACGCCCTCGCTAACGGCGGGGCTAGAGCCAGAACCAGCCGTGGGACTTGTTCGGCTACCCCTTGCTGCCTTCCGAAGCCTTGTCTGCCGTGCCCTTTGCCGTCTAGGATGCCGTCTAGGAGCTAACTTCTTTACCTCACAGAGGGACCACACAGGCAGCTCCTGGAGGCCCCGTTGATCTCCACTGTTTCCACTGTCACTCTGAGAAGAGATCTGAGGCCGGATCTGTTCATCTTCAAAAAGAACAGAATTTTGAGTTGTGAGTGCAGCGCTGTGAGGCAGTTTAGGCAGCTGATTTCCCCATAGGTGGGGAAGCCATGTTGTAAGTGGTCCAGGTTCAGTGCCCGGTGGCACGGCAGGGCTGATGGGGGTCTGGTAGCTCCTGACTGGTGTCCTCAGCCCATGCCTGCTATGGGCGCGGCAGCTCTAGGACCTCTTTCCCGTTCCCTCCCGTGCGTACGGTGTCTTTTCCGCCGGCAGTGTGAGACAGACGTCCTTGTAAAAGCAGCTGGAGTTGGTCAGGTCGGGCCGTGGAGGGCTTTCTTTTCTAGTTCATGGGTCAGCTTAGTGTGGTGGACACCGTGGGCCTGTTGACAGTTCTCAGCTTGCTGTGTGACCTGGTGCTGGCGAGTCCTTGACCTCTCGGGGCCTCTTGTCTTGTCTCAGATGACCCGAGCTAGAGACTATAAAATACAAGGCTGCGCCATTGACACGCGGCAGGTGTTGATCTTCTGAGACCCGGAGCTTGAGCTCACTGCGATTCTTCTCCCCTCCATTTGAGCTATTAACCCATCTCGACATGCTAAACTGAAGACAGTGGCTGTGTCTTGACCCTCATTCTCGTGTGGGCTGTTGTCCCTGGCGGTAATAACTGCTCTGTAGGGCACTGGAGCTCGGGTTGGCACGCTGTCTAGGAAGCAGGTACCTAGGAGGAGCCTGAGGGTCAGTGCAGCTCCTCTAGAGGTAGCCGTGCAGGGCAGGCTTCAGGGTTGGTGTGGGTGCTGTGGAGGACAGGGAATAGGCCCTAATTCTGAAAGGAGAACTTTAACTACACCATTACAGAGAGTTAGATCTTTTGTTAATCACTGTCACAGTTTAAAGGAAGAATCGTTAAATGCAAGCAGTACTTGTCCCAGAGGCCTTCTGGTCCCCAGGCCTGCTTCCGTCGGGGCAGACATGCATGTCTGTGGCTCCAGCTCGGTAGCACCAGGAGGGTCTGCACTAGGTGAGCCAGGCCTGGGGCGCTGCTCAGATACCCACTGTCCGGGAAGAGCTCTGCGGCTTGATGGAGATTGTTTGGCCTGGCGCTGGCCTTTTCCTTCTTGTGTGTGTGGTGTTGAGGATCAGACCCAGAACTCGGCTTGTGCAAGGCAAGAATTCTGTTCTGAGACGACTCCTCAACCTGGTGACTAACGTGTGGCAGCCATTGTTACAAGTCCTTCACTCAAATTAAGTCCATTAGATGTGGACGGTAACAGGGCTAGAGAGGTGAGCCGGCAGTTAGGAGCATCGGCGGTTCTGGCGGAGGATCCAGGTTTGACTCCACCACCACCGCGGACAACCATCATTAACTCCAGTTAGAGGGGATCTGACTCTCTTCTGACCGCCAGGGACACCGGGCGCACTCATGGTGCGCAGACACATACGTGCCGGCAAACACCAGTACTCGCAGAAATAGATATTGAAACGTGTGCATAGTGTCACTTGGTTGGTTGGTTTGGCCTTGAGACAGGGCTGTGCCATTCAGTTTGGATTGCCTTTGCCTCTAAATCATCCTGCTTCTGCATGCTGGGGCCACAGTGTCCCACCGCTTCCAGCCTCAGTTTACACAGAAGGACTTTTAGTTTCTAGTGTGGGCAGACATTCTGTGGAGGCCAGAGGACAGCTTGGGTGGCGGGGTCAGTTTGCTTCTTCTGCCCATCTCAGTTCCGTGCCTGAAAAGGAGCCCGGCACAGAAGTGTATTCATTCAGAGCCATCGAGACTGTTGCTTGTGAAATTCTGATTGGGGGTGTGATGGGAAACAGGGCTGAATGCCTGGGGTCCTGGGTGATGACAGTGTGGAGTGACTGAGTCGGACCCTGCTGGGCTGGATAGAGGAAGAACAGTGCATGAGACAAGCAGTTTGACAGCTAGCCTGATGCTAAAACAGCGCACTCCTGATGGGGTGGCTTCCCCTAGCGGGTAGAGCGCTTTGTTAGCTAACGTGCAGGAGAAGGCGTGAAGCCTCCTAACCAGGGAGCCTCACACACAGGACCCCCTTCCCTGTGGGAGGCGGTGCAGATGAAGGGGGAGGTGGTGCTCCGAGTTCCTCCCCTCCTCCTGTTTCTGAATCCCACAACCATCTAGAACTCACAGTGACTTCCCTCTCTAGTGTTCTTTCAGAGGACCAAGACAGTTATCTTTGTAACGTCACCTTGTTTCGAAAAGCAGTTGATGATTTCAGACACAAAGCCAGAGAAAACAAGTAAGTCTCTCTGTCCCTCTCATAAATGTATGCGTGTGATTTCGATCTTTTGGGTTGACTGTACATGGTGTGAAAAAACGTGGTTTTTCCCTCCATATTTAGGTTCATAGTCCGTGACTTCCAGTACAACGAGGAGGAGATGAAAGCAGACAAGGAGGAGATGAACAGGCTGTCAACTGACAAGAAGAAGCAGTTTGTATGTGACGTGCCTGGCCCTGCCTGTGTTCCTCAGGGATGAAGTAGTTAGTGCCGTCAGTGACTTGGAAAAGACAGTTCTCTGGGTTCTGCCTCTCAGATAGTTGATTTTAGTTACTTTACTGTTCTGCTTCTTTTTTGAGACAGGGTTCATCCAGGCAGAAATCACTGGGTGGCCCAGGGCTGTCTTGAGCTCTTGGGGATTCTCCTGCCTCGCCTTCAGCGCATTGGGATTACAGGCAGCTAGCAAGCACCAGACACCTCCTGTCACCAGTTCCCACGGCACTGGGGGTGCTGACATCTGCGTCTGTGCCTGGCTTCTTCTTTTTAACCTGGGGTTCAGGGATCTGACTTCAGGTCTTATGTGTGCACAGCAAATGTTCTCACCCCTGAGCCTCTGCCCTCCCTTGAAGGCTTCATTGGATTTTGTAGAGTGTATTTTACTTTTGAGTCTTAGGAAGATGGAGAAATGCATTCTGGAGATCCTGGAAGCCTGGGAGTCTTAGAGAGAAACATGGAAAAGTAGTTTAGTCGTTGCTAGGAAACCGTAAGTGTCGGGGCTGACTCTAGCTCAGTAGAGTGCTTGACTAGCACACAGGACCACAGTGGCGCACTGACAAAAACTGGTTGTGGCGGCGTATGTCTGCAGTCTCAGCATCAGAAGGGGAGGGAGGGGCAGGAGTATCCATCCGGTCATCCGTGGCTGCAGGAGAACTTATCTCAAAAAAGACTAAAATATACGTGGATGGATGGATGGATGGATGGATGGATGGATGGATTCCCAGCTCAGGGTTTTGTGTACAGGAGGAGCCTCTGGAAGCACTCCCAAGTCAAACCCTGGCTTTCTTCAGGTGCCAGGGAGCCGGCTGACACTGACATGGCCGGGCATGCCGCTCACTGCCCTGCCAACCCGCCCTGCTTTCTAAAAGCAAATGTGCTCAGTGCTGTTGACCACAGCAGCTCAAAGAGCAGACATTTGATCAGAACTTTTCACTTTACTGTATCCTCTTTGCTTGGTACGTCCAGATGATCCTATATCTCGGTTAACCTAAGTGTTAACCGAGTCAGTAATGATGTCTTTAGAGGTGGACAGGGGAGGTATTGCTTGACATCTTTATAGAAGTTTCTAATTATGCCCAACATTTAAGTTCAACAAGAACTTGCGTTGCCACAGAAGCAAGACAGTGTAAAACATGAGCAGGTTTCAGAGCCTCGGAAGAAACCCTGCTCACAGGTTAGAAAACTAGGGATGGGGTGGCCGTGTAAGTGCACAGGAATGCATCTGAGTGTCCTGTCGTATGTTGGCGTGTTTGCGCACAGCTCTCAAGCCCAGTTAAAGTGCTTTCCTGAAGCCGTGGCTCTTGCTCTTGGTTAGGCCGCTCAGCCCTAGAGTCTGCTGAGGGTACAGGGTAGTGGCTCCCCTTTCATTGTAGAGCATGAAGGGAGGTGATACTTTGGAACCTCATAAAGTGGCTAGTCACTTCTTTAAAAATGTTTGAACTTTCTAATTGCCATTTGCAGACCAAGTTTGTGGTAATTTCGTGTTTTTCTTTTAAAGGGACCACTTGTGCGGTGGCTTAAAGTGAATTTCAGTGAGGCGTTTATTGCGTGGATTCATATAAAAGCACTAAGGGTTTTTGTCGAGTCTGTTTTAAGGTAAGAAAGCTAAGGAAATTGGAGCTGCAGAATTCAGTATGCCCCTTTCTCACGACAGTCCAGCCATGTGACTGCCGGGGTCACACCGCTTGTCACCTGTTTATTGTTCGGGAGAAGAGATGCACACTGCTGCACTCTGTCTCTAACGCAGTCGTGACCGTTTGCTGAGGGTGGGGCTGAGCAGTTAGTGACGTCATTGTGGGGGACACAGAAGGTGCCATGTGGCTGCCTAGTTGCTGTGGGTAGCCGTTGCTCAACATGGCCGCTTGTTTTGTTTGATCCGGTCTCTTCCTGGCCGACTTAGAATTCACTTTTAGCACCGGCTGCCTCAGACGCCGATCCTCCTGCCTCAGCCTCGTGAGCACATCCGTACCAGGTGAGCACCGTCACGCTCGCTCCGCTCACATGGCCGCCTTTCGATGCATCTAGAGACGCTGTGTAATGCAGCTCGGCCTTTTATATGGTCTTCACACTTTACTATGAAGGTGCAAAGGCCTGAGCTCCACCAACACAGAGTGCAGTGTAGTGGATGCTGAGCCAGGAACGCGCCCCCCCATGAGGTCACGTGACATGCACTGGAGGCGCAGGCATGCTTGCTGCAGCTCTGCCAGAAACCCCAGGACTGCGCACACTGATGGACAGCGCCAGGCAAAAGAAACTTTTAGCTCCTCTGTAATTAGGGGTGCACTGCCATTTAGAAAATGACTTATTTGCTGTGTATGAGTATTTTGTGTGCCTGGATGTTTGTGTACCTCATGAAGTCCAGGAGAGGGTGTCAGATCCCCCAGAACTACAGTTACAGCAGCTGTGAGCTGCCATGTGGGTGCTGGGAATTGAACCCAGGTCCTCTGGAAGAGCAGCCGGTGCTCTTACCCCTGAGCCATCTCTCCAGCTCCATGGGATCACCATCAGTTTTGTGGTCCTTGGTTCATGAAATACATCTGTGTGTGGCACGATTTGTAATTAGAAGATATTAACCAAGTTGGGTGTAGTGGCACACACTTTTAATCCCAGCAGGTAGGATGCAGAGGCAGGTGGATCTCTGGGTTTAAGGCTAGCCTGGTCTACACAGTCAGTGAGACCTTGTCTTAAAAACAAAAAAAAGCCATTGTTTGTTTAAAATGAAGATTTTTAAGATATTTTGTATGTAGTTTGATGTACAGTATAGATTTTAAGATAACTAAATATCAGGTGTCTTTTGAACCTCTCTGTACATGTTGCTCCTGTTAGAAATCACTTAAAAATTTACCTGTAACCATTCTTCTCACTTTTAAATTTTTTTAAATGTTTAAAGTAGGTATGGAAAGTTTAACTATAAATGTCTTCTAGCCCTATATTATTTTTATGTACTGGGCATATTTATAGATTACTGTGAAACTGAATATTAATGAATTACAAGTGATTGGCTTGCCTATTTTCCCCTCTGCTACAGCTCAGGCTGGCCTCAAATTCACACAAGCCCTTGCGTTAGTTTCCTCAGTGTTGAGATCACAGGCGTGAGCCACCACCCCCGAAGTGGCCTAGTTTTTAGTGACAGACTTGTGGGCTCAGGGGTGTTTACACGCCAGTGTAAGCTTCTGTGGCTGGCGGTGGGCTTGGGAAGGATTTTTAACACGGTGCATGCTGTGTCCATGGAGAGTCTTACACAGAAGCTCTGAACAGAAAATGCCTCTGTGTGCGCCATGCTACACACTGCTTCTGCTGCTTTTTAAGGTATGGCCTGCCGGTGAACTTCCAAGCGATGCTCCTTCAGCCTAACAAGAAAACAGTGAAGAAGCTAAGAGAAGTGTTACATGAGCTGTACAAGCACCTAGACAGCAGTGCAGCCGCCATTATCGATGTGAGTACGCGTTAGAGACGAGGGAGCTGGGGAATGCGCCTTCCTAGAGAAGGGTAGCAGATGTGTCGTGACACAGGCCGTCCGTGCTCCCCTGAGCAGCTCCCGTAGGCCAAGTCAGCAAGTGCTTTCTTGTTTGTGTGCCAAGTGCAGCATTCTCGGGGGTTTTAGGAGCCAGTCACTGCCAAGAGAAAGAAAATACCAAGTTATCTTAATTTTGTTTGGTAGAAATAATGAGGTCAATAGATTAGTAGTTTACATTTTTATTTATTTTGGGAGGATACACACATGCCTAGTGCATATGTGTGTGTGTGCGTGGGTATATCGGTGAGTGCCGAACCCTACGGAGGCCAGAAGAGGGAGGCAGGTCCCCGAGAGCTGGAGTTCCAGACAGTGTGAGCAGCCTTGTGAGTACTGGGAATGGGACCCAGGTCCTTTGCAGGAAGAGCCAGTGCTCTGCAGGCTGAGTCGTTCCCCAGCTCAAATTAGCCTTTAAAGAAAACATGGCAACCTGTGTGTGCTTTTGTTGTTTGACCATGTTAATGGGCTTTTATTTTACAGTTTACATTTCGAGTATCTTGTTTTTCACATTAGTTTAAGACGGCAGTATCTTACATATGAATCAGAATAATGAACAATTAGTTTTTTTGATAAGAGAACATGCAGGAAATGACCTGCTGTCTTTTCATAAAGTCTCCAAGAAAATAAGAATCCTGCCTTCAATACAAACTGTACTGTTGGTAAATTCTTCCAAGGTGCAAATAGACCTGAAATCTTTAAAAACCACACCTGATTTATTTGGATACATTGTCCCCTAAACCCAAGGTTTAGAAAGTTGACTTTTGCGCTTTTCACATAAATTGACCTGGAAAAGTCAGGGTGCAGTCCCCACTTTCAGTATTGGAGCTGGGCTGAGTCTGGGTTCCTGCTTGCTTGTTTCTCTGTGACTCAGCAGCCTGGAACTCTTCCTGTACTTAAAGCAAAGTGCGTGCCCAGCTCAGATTCAGTTGGTTTAAATGGATAACTTGAGCCCAGATGAGGTGTCGGGAAAGGCCCTGTAAGTCCCTAACAGGCGTCTGTGATTTCTCCACAGGCTCCCATGGATATCCCTGGCCTAAACCTGAGTCAGCAAGAATACTACCCCTATGTATATTACAAGATCGATTGCAACTTGCTGGAATTCAAGTAAACATGCGCTGCTCCCAGACAGTCCTGTTGTTGTGTTGGCGCGTGCTCACGGAGTCACTCTCAGCCTCGCTTGCCCCGCCCCTTCCCAGGCAGATCTTCTCACGTGGTCCGTATCCCTCCCTTTGCTTTCCAAAGGAAAAAAAAAAATATATATATATATATTGTTTCTTTTTATTGATCAGGTCTGTAAATGTGTACTGAAAACAATCAGAGTTTATTTATAAATAGGATAGTTTATTTAAAGAGGTGTTTTCCTCCCTGATATCATGGTATGCGTAATTCTTTGCTACATTGTGCACAGCCTCGTTCCCAGGAGAATGGGGTAAACATGCCGTTTTGTTCGCTGCATTTAGTAGACCTAACTGTTCAGTAGTTACTAAGCCGTGATGTGGAGCAGTGTGACAGCGTTCAGGTGTGTGCTTTCTGAATTTCCCACACTGTCTGTCTGCCCATGCTGTTGACACCCACAGGACAGAATAAAAGACCCTGTGCACGGTGCGCTGTTCGTGACTCGAGGGTTTCCCTGCAGCACGGGCTCAGTGAAGGCGCCGTCTAACCGACGGGCCGCTTCCAGGACTGCACTGTGCCGAGCCGGGAGCATTTGCGTCTGACTTGCATATGATTTAATTGTGCCAAATTCGGGTCAGAGCACAAGTCCGAGCTTATTTTTCCAGCACGTAGTGATATTTGTATTTGGATACCGGACGCTTAGTTCTCTTAGATAAGAAGCGGGGCCAGGGCCAGTTTGAATAAAGTTTAGCAAAACTATGCAGCATTAGTTGTTTATTTTGTCTAAGTCTTTGTTTGTTTCCTAATCCATAGTTACAAAGATCTCATGCTGACTTTGTCGTTCTGACATGGTCTGAAAGTAGGCCTCATTGACCCTCAGAATCCCTGAAGTGAACGACTCGGCTTAAGATCTAGCAGGAGCTCTGGGAGTGGGGTTTTGTGGTAATCTGTAGTCACTGTACACACACAGCTTTGCAAGTGGGAGAGCTATGCCTTCTAGAAAATTAGCCTTCAAGATCTGTGCTACCTGGGATGTTTATTTTTGTTTCATAAGTGCTTACTGACCAAACATAGAAATGTCTACAGAGTAGAACATGTGAGAGATCCCCCCCCCCCGTCCCCAATTCTCGCCCTCAGAGGATGTCTGTGGCTCTTTTCTGTGTTGAGCGTCTTCCTCCCTCCCCTCCTCCCCCCTGCCCCCATCCCTGCCTCCCCTCCTCCCTCTCCTCCTCCCTCCCCTCCTCCCTCCCCTCCTCCCCTCACATAGAGCTTCTTTGAACAAAGCAAGGATTATACTGCACACACCTGTCACTTGCTGTTTGGATTCACAGTTTATCCAGGGCCCACATTGCTGAGACTTGAGCTCCTCACCCTTCCTGATGATGCGGTTCTACCGAGTGCCTGTTACGGGTCAGCGGTGGGCGTTCAGGGTGTTCAAAGTGATGCAGTTTTACTCCTGACGCATCCTTGCGTAAGTCTGTGTATGTATTTCAGCATAATAACCCTGTAAAGGGATTCTACAAGGGTATATAGTTAAATTTTGATACATGCTGCAACATACTGTCAGAGTTCTAAATTTCAGGTAGTTTGGAATACAGGGTGTGGTTGTTGTAGAGACTGTGTAGCTCTACTTGGCCTGGAACTCACTGTGTAGACCAGGCTGGTCTTGAACTCAGAGATCCATTGACTTCCGCACTCCAAGTGCTGGGTTGTATTAAAGGTGTGTGCCACCCGCCCAGTACCTGCTCTCGTTCCTAAAGTATAGTCTAAGGTATTGGAAATGACGTAGAAATTGGTGTAGATGACAGAGTTTACTGTCAGCTTCCTTTTCCTTTTAAGAAAATGTGCACAGGGTTAAAAGCCACAGCCACAGATATTACAGACTGCATATAGGGAAAACCTTTGCTGCCTTTAGAAAAATATATGGTTCCTGTTTCAGTAGCATCAGTAAAAGAAGAAATTGCTTCTTGGTTTCTTGATTAAAATCAAATGTAGTCAGTCGGGGGACTTTTGTTATGGAAAGTCTGTAACAGTATTGTGCTCTGTGGAAAACATTGCAGTTTTGAGACAAGCACTCAATTAGAAATTAATTATGCCTAGTGTGATGGCAGACAACCTTTAATCCTGTCACTCAGGAGGCAGGGGATCTCTGTGACTAGGTCAGTCTGGTCTGCATGTGATTTCCAGGGTAGCCAGCGCTATACAGAGGGAAGAATCTGTCTCAAACAATCAAAAGACCTTAAAATAAAAAGTTTCAGTTACCACCTCAGTATATGAACTTACTCATAGTTTGCGTCTTTATAGTACGAGGGGACTATATAGTCCTGACTGGGGACTAGAGAGGAGGCTCAGCTCTTGATGCTCTCACAGAGACCCAGGTTCAATTCCCAGCACCCACAGGATCCCAGACACCTCAGACTCCAGCTCCAGGTGATCCCTCGCTCTCTGGCGTCTGTGGACACTGTAGACATGTGGTACACGTATGTAGGCAAACACTCACACAGATACAGGTCTTGTAAAAAACCTGTAATTCTGGCTTCTTTATGAAGAATGTATCACATTGGAGCCTTTTCATTTTCCAGAAGAGCTGCCTTTACAGTGTGTTTCAGTCCAGGTCCCTTACGAGAGAGAAGGGATTGGAGAGAAACCATGGGGTCATCTGGTCAGAGGAGCCTTTCCTGTGGGGTAGCTCTGTGGAAGAGACAGCCAGGGATGGTCAGCAAGAAGGCAGCAATAAACGGGGTTTCTTTCCAGTCACGCTGTACTGAGATTGGCTGTCCTGTCTGTGGGGTCCATAAGAATAATGATAGTGCCGATTCATTATTGACTCCCTAGGAGAGAGGCAGTTTACAGTCCCGCACAGATCCGAGGAATACTCTACGTCAAACACCCAGGAGATGCTTACGCTTGTGGTCAGCAAGTGGGATCCAAGCTGCCGTTGAAGAGGCTTCCTCCAGACTCCATGGTAGGGAGCCTCCGTGGACCTTATTTAATAGTGATTGGTATCTACCATAGATGATGGTGGTCAGATACTCGGGCTTGTCACCCGAGGAAGCAATACATCACCGTCACGTCTGATCCACAAAGCCCTCTGGGAGCCCTGCCTCCTCAGGCTGGCCTGCGTGCAGACGGTGTCCTGTGCAAGGCTTTAGTGTATCACACTGTAAAGCCTGCCCATAAGGAGCAAGGTCACATTCATCTTTTGGTTCAGAGCCCGTTGCTATGATTGACCGTATGTTTGTGAAATGTGACGAAGTTAAGACTTGGAAAGAAGACATGGCTTGTGTGAGCAAACCATAGGGCGTGAACACTGCAGGGAAGATTACAGCCCGCCTCGGAAAACGTCGGGACTGTCGAATCCAGAGAGCAGGCTTCATCGCATTTTGCGGGTAACTAGGCTGGTGGTTGACCTCGGCGGATAAGTTCCGTTCTCTGTAATACGGATCGCTCTGTTTCACAGTTTCCCGTCTTATATTTGGATTGATTCTCCGTGTAGGTCTGTTCTTCCGTACAGGGTTTCTGTTTATCCCACGCACAGACCGTGCAGGGCTTGTGTGTTGTCACCAGAGGGCACTCTAGCGCCGCTGAAAACCGAACACTTCGCTTGTCCTCTGCCCAGGTGGTTGGTTCTGAAATGTGTGTGTGGTTAAGAGACGTCCATTCGGTAGCATTCTGCTTGGGGCTATTATATTAAACCATATTAATAGAAAACTACCAAAAAACCCACTACAGAATTCATCCTGTGACTTAATCCCCAGGGTGTGTGTGTGTGTGTGTGTGTGTGTGTGTGTGTGTGTATGTGTGCGTGTGTGTCCGAGCACACGCCCTTGCACATGCGCTTGCGCACTCACACCGAGCTCTGGAGTGCGAGCATGTAGCAAACCATTGCTGTAGCTTCTGAGCTTGTACTGCGCGCCGTGTGATGCGTCTGGCTCCTGTGGTCTAGAGTTCCAGGCTGTGGTAGGGGAAAGCAGGGAGTGCGCCAGTGCCCGCGTGCCTCCTGCAGAGTCAGGCCGTGCCGCTGGCCACTCCACATTCCCTCCACCACTCGCTTCCACCTGGCGAACTAGCCCTTTCTAACCCGTGAGCCACACGGGCCTCCCTCCCTTACGTCGCCGTTGTCAGATGTTTGGTCTCAAGAAGAAACATGGCTGATCCGGTGTGATGTGTCTGTCCAAACAGTTCAGCTTGTAGACCCCACACTTTCAAATGCAGCCACACAGTAGGTCTAGCTGAGGATAACACTGCCCAAAATAACTGTCTGTGGTGGTACTGTAGATGGCCCGTAGCTGGTGATCACCTGAAAGGTAGCCAACGTGACAGGAACGGGCATTTGACTTTTGACATGGTTTTCTGTGGCTCACGGCCCTGCGGTGGCCATGCCCGGTACTGAGCCCCGTGGCCTGTGTCGTTGACCTTTGTTCCTATAACTAGGAGAGCCAGCCTCTCTGCCTGATCGCCAGGCTGGGTTTCCCAACAGTCTGAGAACAAGGAGGGGAAAGGGTTGCTCTGTGAGTCGCCGTTGATGGTGCCTTGGATTGCCGCACACACAGCACGCCCTTTGTCACCAAAGGCGCCGCGTGCATTCTGTGTGCAGGAGGATACACGGTTGCAGTTTCCGGTGGGAAATATTGAATCAGCAGAACTGAAAGCGCAGCTGCGTGCTTCCGATGGGAGCGTGATTTCCTGTCAGTAAGCGCCTGCTTAGCATTTGCGGGGCAGCCACTGCACCGGCTCTAAGGAGGCATCAAGCTTGACACAGGTCCCGGAACTACGCTATTAGTGCCCTCGGGAAGGGGCACTCTGTTTCATCAGAGGTGGGCGGGTGAGGTCTTGTCTCTTCCTTGACAGGCACTGCCCTGCCCAGCAGCGGGTTGGGGGTTGGGGGGCTAAGATCCTTGCACTTGCAGCCTGGGGCTGCCTCCTGACCCCTGCTCTGGTGTCTCACCTGAGCTCCTGGCCTGTGAACGTTTTTAGATGTCCCCTCCCTCCCCCCAGGTATTCCCTTGCCACCTCTGCTGACCATGTCCCGTCTCCGGTGTGATTGGCGGCTCCTTAGTGGTCACCTTGTCCCCATCTCCGCTTCCCTTCAGTTAGTCCTCTTGGCTCTGAGGTAGGAGGTGGCTGATCGATTCGAATCATGAGGGGCTCGTTTTCCATGGAGGTCTCCTGTTCCAACTGGATCTTCTCTTTTAGACTTGGCTTCTCTGTGCTTCCTGGAAGCAGAATCTTCTCCAGTGTTTGTTTTATAATTTGATGAGAACCTTTTTTCCTTTATGTAAAAGGAGCTCTTAATTGGTCTAGGTAATAAAGCCGGAGTCAGATATACAGGGAAACATTGAGAGATCAGAGAGAAGGAGCAAGCCACAGCACACCTTACCTCCTAAGCGTCTCAGCAGAGAAGAGAGCGATTTCCTGTTTCTCCCTGCTTATATCCTGTTTCTGCCCAGCTATGTCACTTCCTGTCTGTCTGTCCAGACCCCCAGACCTCTGTGGTTGGCTAGAGGCTAGCTAACCCCCAGACAGGCTTTATTTGTGTAAGAAAGACATCACCACACCTTTATTTATTTTTTATGTATATGGATGCTTTGCCTGTATGGTTGTTTGTGCCGCACGGTGCAGTGCCTGCAGAGGGCAGAAGAGGGCGCCAGGTTCCCTGGAACTGGCGTTAACAGGCATGGGTGCTGGGAATTGAACCCAGGTCCTCTGGAAGAGCAGCCAGTGCTCTTAACTGTTGAGCATCTCACACACCTAAAAAAAAAAAACCTGAAACCACACAAAAACTTAGGAAGATCGGGGCATGCAAAGCATGTGGGTGAACTTTGAGAACATGCTAAGAACACGCGCACACATATGCACGCACGCACACATGTGTGCACCATGATTTCATTATGTGAAATGTAGTCAAATCCATAGACTCAGAAGGCTTAGTGGTTGACGGGTACCAAACAGGAAGAGATTTGTGACAACACCAGTCGGTAGAGGCTTTTAAAGAAGGCGGTAAAAATCAGATGCTGTTGGTAATGGTTGCACACTAAAGACCGTCAAGTGACACAAGTTTTAATTTTTAGCTTTTACCCTGTGTGTATGAGTGCTCTGTTGATGCATGTCTGTGTGCCGCATGCAAGTATGGCGTCCTCAGAGGGCAGAGGAGGCGGTCGGATCCCAGGAGCTGCGGTTGCTTGTCGGCTGTCTCGCAGGTACGGGGAACCGAACCCGGGGCCTCCGGTAGAGCAGCCATTTCTCCAGCCCCAAGTGATACACCTTTGAAAAGGCAAATGGTATCCTATGAAACTCAGTTTTAGCAGCCTACCCGGGGTATCCAGAATCCCCAGTAGTGGTTTGTCTGAGTCTACACGGTTTGAAGATACGCCATCCCCCCACCCCCGTGAAGGCTAAGGAGTCGTGCAGCGCGGTTTCTCTTCTGTTCATGTTTCCTCTGTTTGCATTTGCTCCACACGGCATTTCTGCCTCAGCTGCAGCCTCCTGCAAACCTTCCTCTGCTTGCAGCCCAGTGCTCCAGGCAGGTCCCTTAATTGGTCACGGCGTCCACAGTGTCATGTGTTCTTGGTGCCCTCTGAAGCCGCCCGGCTGAGGAGCTGTAGTCTGGGACTTGCCGGTTTGATGATCTCTGTTGTTTCGTACCTGCCATGCCCAGGACACTGCCTTTGGAGAATTCAGCAATCCTTTACTGGGCGTGGACTCCTTATTCACCACGCTTTGTTCTTGAGAGGTTTTCAGTGAGCAGCCCTAGCTGGCCTGGAACTCAGGACGCAGACCAGGCTGGTCTGGAACTCACAGAGATCCTCCTGCCTCTGCCTCCCGAGTGCTGGGATTAAAGGCGTGCGCCACCATGGAACCTCTATTGTCCAATCCATCGCTGACAGGAACCCCTTATGAAATTTCCAAGAAGTCTTTGTTGTCTTCATGTTTTAGAAGAAAACATCATCCTGCTCTCCTAAACCCCCACCAAAATTGCCCACTAAGCTGTTTACAACATCGCAAAGCTCCTTAGCCCCAAACCGTCCCACATCCCTCCCACAAACCAGCTCCAAATGCCTGAGATGCACGGCCAGGTCTCTCACAACAGTGGCAGCCGCGGCTCGCATTGACACCAGTTTTTGCCGTTGGTCACTTTTGTGGTCGTTGTGATAAAATATCTCAATGCAGCACCGGGGAAGGAGGAAGCATTTAGTTTGGCCCATGATTTGACACTGGGAGAGGCGCAGCCAGGGTGAGCGCAGGAGGCTGCTTGTTCACATTGAAGAGGAGCAGGGCGGAGCTCTAATCCTCAAGGACCGCCCCCACCAGTGACGTGCTCTCCGCTAGGCCCCACCTCCCACAGCCTTGACTGCATCCCTAAACGGTGCCGTCAGCTGGGGACCAAGATCCTCAGCTGGTAGTGCTATTCCGGGATGCTCCGCAGACCTTCGGAGGTCTGGCCCTGCTGGAGGAGGTTGAGTGAGTCACCGGCTCCTCGGAGACGTCTTGTCCAGCTCCGCCCCGCTTCCCACTCTGCAGGATGCTCTCATGCGGCTCCGCCCCGACCTGCTCCCCGCACAGGGATGCTCTGCCTCCAACCGGTCCAGCCAGCATCAAGAAGACAGATGGATGCAACCAAGCCCAAGGAGATGCTTTCCTGCTTCAGCTGTCAGTATCAGGCGTTTGGGTCCCGGCGACACAACACTCAGCACCCCAGTGTGGCGGCCACATTTTCAAGGATTTACTCGGGGGTTCATAACCACGGTTCTTTCTGTGGTCCCCAGTACGTTCACAGCGGGCTCTGGGTCCTGGCTCTCACCTGAATGAACTGGCGGGGTCTAGTCTGCTCCAGGAAGTGGGTTAGACTCTGCTAGAAAGTTCTCTCCACCTTTCCCTTCAGGCTCTCTTTTCCAGTACTAAGGACTTCATGCAGGACCTCACGATCTGGGGCACCGGCAGCCTAGGTCTTGTTGTTGCAGACAGACTTAATCGTGTTCTGCAAGGGACCATGAAGTTCGTTAGAATTTTGTAATTTGTAAGCTTTATTTGTTGATTTTATGTGTGTGGGCATTTTCACCGTCACGTATGTCTTGTGCGCGCTTGGTGCCAGGAAGAGTGTGCTGGACCCTCTGGAACTGGAGTCACAGATAATTGCCAGCCTCCATTTGTGGGTGCTGGGAACCAAAACCGGTCTTCTTCAAGGACAAGTTCTCTTAGCCGCCGAGCCAGCCATCTCTTCCACCCTGACATTTGTTAACTTTGTGTCTCAGTTCCTTCTCCACTGCTCTGATAAGACACCACGATGTATTTGTTTATTTAAGATTTACTTAACGTATATGGTGCTCTATCTGCATGTACACTTGCCAGCCAGAAGGGGGCATCAGATCCCACTATAGACAGTTGTGAGCCACCATATGTTTGCAGGGAACTGAACTCAGGCCCTCTGGAAGAGCTGCCAATAGTCTTAACCGCTGAGCTGCCTCTCCAGCCCCTGGAAGGGTTTTTTGAACTAACAGTTCCGGAGGGCTAGAGTCCACCAACATCGTGATGGGGAGGTGTCGCCGCAAGCACCAGGCAGGGCGGCAGGGACAGCCGAGAGATCGTGTCTCACAAGACAAACAGGGAGCTGCAAATGGTGCAAGTCTTCAAACTCTCAATCCCCCGCCCTTCCCCCACAGATATACGCATACATATACATACACACCTCCTCCAGCAAGGCCACACCTCCTAAGCCTGCCCAGACAGGGCCACCAACTAGGGACCAAGTATTCAAATGCCTCAGGATATGGGCGGGGAGGGGGCATCTTGTTCTCCAGCACGCTTTACGACTGGACTGGTATAGCTGTTCTGTCATGTTGGGTAATTGACCACAGGGGCCTTTTTGTTTTTTGACAGGGTGACACTGCCTTTTGTTTTGCTTTTATCAAAACAGGGTCTCTCTCTGTGTAACCTTGCCTGTCCTAGAACTCCAGAGACCAGGCTGGCCTCAAACTCACAGACATCCTCCTGCTTCTGCCTTCCAAGTGCTGGGATTAAAGGCGAGCGCCACTATGGCCCAGTGAAAATAATTTTTTTTAAAGTTCTGTGGTGGAAGGGCCTGGAGAAGGATGGCTGACACCGTCTTTCTCTGGGGTTTTTCCGGTGTGTTTACGTTTCTCACTTCTGCCTCCTTCAGTGGGAAGAGCTGTCTTTGTCTGAAACTGTCCCAGCCTTGTACTGAGAGACAAGAGCAACGATTTCCACTTACTCCCCCAGAAAGTGTGCGTATAGAAACTGCTGTTCTTGCTCCCCTCTTACTGCGTGAGCCATTTGAAGTATTGGCTTGGGTGGCGGGGCAGAGTCCTTCACCTTTCCCAGGGCCCGTGCAGAATCTCAGGGGAGCCATGGCCCTTGGGACGCCGAATCGAGAGCCTGAGAAGCGTTAGCGCCCTTCCGAGTGTGAGCCCGTGTAGTTAGGGACCTGTCTGAAAGGAAATGTAAAATTTCCATAGTGCCAGCTTTCCAGATTTCAGCTGGCGTGCACCTTCACGCCAGTTTCTCCTCTTATCTCCTCAGCCAGGCCCACGGCTCCGTCCCTCCCGACCGCTGAAGTTAACAACTAGGTCACCGTGTGTGCCTGGTACTGTCCCCCTCTGTCACTCTACCCCTCACTGGCAGGGAGGGGGCAGTGAAATGTATTTGTCCAGCTTCTTTCTTTTTAAAAAACGCCAGTGGTTATGGATCTGACTTTCCTTTTGTGTTTGTGTGTTTCCTAACTACCTGACACGTACCTCCATTTGTAATTTATGTATTATCCCATACTTTTATCCCACTTCCTTTCTAATCTTCTTCTTCTTCTCCTTCTTCTTTTTCTTCTTTTTCTTCTTCTCCTTCTTCTTCTTCTTCTTCTTCTTCTTCTTCTTCTTCTTCTTCTTCTTCTTCTTCTTCTTCTCCTCCTCCTCCTCCTCCTCCTCCTCCTCCTCCTCTTCCTCCTCCTCCTTCTCCTCCTCCTCTTCCTCTTCTTCTTCTTTTTGGTTTTTCTAGACAGGGTTTCTCTGTATTGTTTTGGAGGCTGTCCTGAAACTCGCTCTGTAGACCAGGCTGGCCTCAAACTCACAGAGATCCGCCTGCCTCTGCCTCCCGGGTGCTGGGATTAAAGGCGTGCGCCACCGACGCCCGGCTCTTTCTTCTTCTTTAAGGGCTATAATAAAAAGGAATCCCTTTTAGCAACGCATGGCAGAGTATTTGTTGTCTCAGTTAGGGTCACTGTTGCCGTGATGAAACACCATGACCAGAGCAGCTGGGGGAGGAGAGGGTTTATTTGGCTTACACTCCCATATCCCTGTTCATCACTGAAGGAAGTCAGGACAGGAAGTCACACAGGGCAGGAGCCTGGAGGCAGGAGCTGATGCAGAGGCCATGACGGGTACCGCTGACTGGCTTGCTCCCCATGGCTTGCTCAGCCTGCTTTCTTACAGAACCCAGGACGGCCAGTCCAGGACTGGCACCATGCACAATGGGCCGGGCCCTCCCCAGTCAATCACGAATTAAGAAATTGCCCTACAAGCCTGCCTACAGCCTGATCTTAAGGAGACATTCTGTCAACGGAGGGTCCCTCCTGTCAGACGAATCTAGCTCGTGGCAAGTCGACATAAACCCGGCCACAGCAATGGGATATGGTGATGTACTAGAATTCTTTAGAGGAAGGAACCCTCATATTTATGTATAAGTACAAAAATATCTACTACAAAGAATTCGTCCCTCCAGTGTCGCTATCAGAACCTGAAAGCCAGAAGAAGCCAATGTCCCAGCCTGAAGGTCATGAGGCAGAAGCTTTCCTTTCTCCCTGAGGTTAGTGTTGCATTCTAGTTAGACCTTCAGCTGGCCAGGTGAGGTCCACCTAACCCCTGGAGGGTGCGCCCCTCTCCTGAGATCCACTATGTAGATGCCTCACTGAGAAACACTTCACAGAGCCCAGCAGATTAATGCTTGACTATCTGTCTGGGAACCCTAAGGCCACGTTACAGTGGCCGCTCGTTGGGTCCTTGTTGCTCGGTATGTGCAGAAACGAAATCAGAAGACAGGAAACAGCTGTTCGTATCCGTGGAACTGTCTGGTCACCCACGTCCTGGTCATCGTGAGTTATATTTTGCACAGGTGCTTTTCGCCGGTCTCTGGTCACCTGTCTGCCATTGCCCACAAGAAATGTGTCAACTTTTCTCTCCATTTAAAGGTCCTTCCCCAAACTCCTGCCCTCTGTCTCTGCGTTTCAGATCTAGTCTTGTGTTTCACAGACTGGAGACACTGGGCTCCCAGAGGTTAAGGTCGTGCAAGTGACCAGTGTGAAGGGGCACATTCAGAACTAACTCAGCCCCACTCCCTGTGTGTGTGCGGTGTGAGAGTGTGTATATGTGTATGTGGTCTGAGTATGTGCAGTGTGAGTGTGTGTGTGCGGTGTGAGAGTGTGTATATGTGTATGTGGTCTGAGTATGTGCAGTGTGAGTGTGTGTGCGGTGTGAGAGTGTGTATATGTGTATGTGGTCTGAGTATGTGCAGTGTGAGTGTGTGTGTGCGGTGTGAGAGTGTGTATATGTGTATGTGGTCTGAGTATGTGCAGTGTGAGTGTGTGTGTGCGGTGTGAGAGTGTGTATATGTGTATGTGGTCTGAGTATGTGCAGTGTGAGTGTGTGTGTGCGGTGTGAGAGTGTGTATATGTGTATGTGGTCTGAGTATGTGCAGTGTGAGTGTGTGTGTGCGGTGTGAGAGTGTGTATATGTGTATGTGGTCTGAGTATGTGCAGTGTGAGTGTGTGTGTGCGGTGTGAGAGTGTGTATATGTGTATGTGGTCTGAGTATGTGCAGTGTGAGTGTGTGTGTGCGGTGTGAGAGTGTGTATATGTGTATGTGGTCTGAGTATGTGCAGTGTGAGTGTGTGTGTGCGGTGTGAGAGTGTGTATATGTGTATGTGGTCTGAGTATGTGCAGTGTGAGTGTGTGTGTGCGGTGTGAGAGTGTGTATATGTGTATGTGGTCTGAGTATGTGCAGTGTGAGTGTGTGTGTGCGGTGTGAGAGTGTGTATATGTGTATGTGGTCTGAGTATGTGCAGTGTGAGTGTGTGTGTGCGGTGTGAGAGTGTGTATATGTGTATGTGGTCTGAGTATGTGCAGTGTGAGTGTGTGTGTGCGGTGTGAGAGTGTGTATATGTGTATGTGGTCTGAGTATGTGCAGTGTGAGTGTGTGTGTGCGGTGTGAGAGTGTGTATATGTGTATGTGGTCTGAGTATGTGCAGTGTGAGTGTGTGTGTGCGGTGTGAGAGTGTGTATATGTGTATGTGGTCTGAGTATGTGCAGTGTGAGTGTGTGTGTGCGGTGTGAGAGTGTGTATATGTGTATGTGGTCTGAGTATGTGCAGTGTGAGTGTGTGTGTGCGGTGTGAGAGTGTGTATATGTGTATGTGGTCTGAGTATGTGCAGTGTGAGTGTGTGTGTGTGGTGTGAGAGTATGTGGTGTGAATGTGCATGTATGCATGGTGTGCAGTGTGAGTGTCTATGTGTGGTATTTATGTGTGGTGTGTATGTGTGGTATGAGTGTGTGTGCATATGTGTGTGTGGTTTGAGTGTGTGTGCGTGTGTGTGTGCAGTGTGAGTGTGTGCATTGTGAGTGTGTATGTGCATGTGTGAGTATGTGGTGTGGGTGTGTGGTATGAGTGTGTATGTGCATGTGTGAGTATGTGGTGTGGGTGTGAGAGTGTATGTGTGTGTGTGGTGTGTGCAGTGTGAGTGTGTGTATTGTGTAAGTGTGCGGTGTATGTGTGAGTGTGCGCAGTGTGTGGTGTGTGTGTGTGCGGTGTGAGAGTGTGTGTTGTGCAGTGTGAGTGTGTGTGCAGTGTGTGTGGTGTGTGCAGTGTGTGTATGTGTGTGCGTGTGTGTGGTGTGTGCAGTGTGTGTGTGTGTGTGTAGCACTGAGAGGATCAGGTCTCTGTAACAGGTGCTTGTGATGCTGAGGGAGCCCGTGGCCATCATCCATTTGTTATGACAGTAGACATCTCAGTTTGCCATTTGTCCTGGTTTCTTAGGGACCTAATGGGGACACTTAGCCAAGCACTTGGGGTTTAATTTTTCTCATTCTTGCCACCATCTCACTAAACTGGAGTTTGGAAAACAAGATTGAAAGGAGTTGTAAATGTCAGTGCAGGAGTTTGTCTGCTCCGGCTGCAGGCTCTGCGGGACCACGCTGGTGTGAGGTCACAAGGGAAACAGCCAGGGACTGAGGTTCCGGTGGGAACCGCATCTCACCCAGAATGGCTGTGGCAGAACAGCAGAGAACACTCAGAATGGAGACGCTTTCAGGTTGATCAGTAACGATCCAGGTGTGACAGGTCCCAGCCAGAGGTCAGCGAGAGGACTGTCAACCCTCTGAGGAGGGCGGCGCCTCAGACTCCTGCCCTGCTCCCCACACGCTCTTAACCCTGGAGAGGCGGGTGTTAGTGCATGTGGGTGCAGTAACCGCTCCTCCTGAGCCTCGCCAAGGATCCTTCTAGAAGGGGATCAAGAGTTTGCAAATTGAATAGATCAAGCCCACAAACTCCACCACACCAAAGTAAAACCATCAAACCCAGTAGGTCAGGCTTTCCCAACAGTAGGGGCTCTATCCACCCATACGATAAAGGAGAAAAATATTTTCCCCAGTACAGACTTGCTGTGATACCTTGATCTTTATAACTGCTTAGGAATTGAACACCACATCTTAAATTTAACAGATATTTAAGTAATTATTAAACTTAAGTCATGCTTTGAAAAGTAAACTGCCTGGGGCCGGGAGTGTAGCTCAGTGATAGAACGCATCCCTACAAGAGGCTCTGGCTTCAGACCCAGGACACCCGGGCACAAAAGCTAGTGCTCAAAATCCTCACGAGCCAGACCACACCCACCGCTTGCAGCGTCTGAACCACGTGGCCACGCGGCTGGGGTAACTCATGAATTCACGGTAGCGGCTGCAGCGTTTGCAGAGGGTCTGGTGAGTGTCACCCTGAGCTAAGCCCCCCAGTCATCACTTCATTTAATCTTCCGAGCAGCCCTGTGTTGACCCTGGTGGCAGGAGGCTGAGGACAGAGCCAGCCACACAGCCCTCCTCCAGTCTGCCTGGCTCCGGAGCTGAGACCTTAACCACCCCCACTGGGGGGAAAATTGCCCTCCCTTCTGGACTTTCTCCATGGTGCTCCTGAGAGCGGCCAGGTCTTCCCCGGGAAGGTCTTCTTTTGAGCTTGGAGAGCAGGGAGCGATTATTACTCATGATCTCAAAAGACTTGGGGGCAGGGAGCACTCTAGCTTGTTCTCAGGTCTGGGGAGCACTCTAGCTTGTTCTGAGGTCTGGGGAGCACTCTAGCCTGTTCTGAGGTCTGGGGAACACTCTAGCCTGTTCTGAAGGTTGGGGAGCACTCTAGCTTGTTCTGAAGGCTGGGGAGCACTCTAGCCTGTTCTGAGGTCTGGGGAGCACTCTAGCCTGTTCTGAGGTCTGGGGAGCACTCTAGCCTGTTCTGAGGTCTGGGGAGCACTCTAGCCTGTACTGAGGTCTGGGGAGCACTCTAGCCTGTTCTGAGGTCTGCAGTTGAATGTAAGGTAACCCAGTCAATTCAGCCAGCTGCTGTTTTACCAGTGATGCTATTCTGGAAAGAGATTCTTACTTTCGGTCTCAAGAGTCTTATTCCCTCTGTTGTCAGTTCAGGGCAAGGCCAGAAGGGAGGAACCCTGGATTCTAGTCCGGACTTCTTTAGTTAGATGGGGGCCCGATCTTTAACCTTCTAGAATCTTCTTGGAAAGTACAGGTATTTGCTTGGCCCCCCTCAGCTGTCAGGTTGACCAGGTCAGGTATTGCACAGGTGGGTGGCATCGTGAGGTCAGGGCAATGCAAAAGGAGTGTTTTCTGTGGAAAATTCACTGCCTCCCTCTGAGGGAAGCGTGGCATGCCACCCAGGGAGGGAGGGAGGCTTCGCACGGGGATATTTTTGAGACTGATGCAAAATCCTAAGCAGTGACGTTCCAGTGACTCAGCTGGTGGGTGGAAGTGATTTTAAATAATGACAGTATCAGCATCTCTCTCCTCCTACGGCGTCACACATCACCAAATACGTGCTCACTGGCCCCGAACCTCCTGACTCAGCCAGTCTGCACCGCCTCAGAGACAATAAAGGGAATGCAGGAGGGTTGCCGGCTGTACCTCTGGACCACGAGAACTGTCTTTCTCTTCCTCAGAAACAAGCACAGGAAAAAACGGGTGGGAAAGGTCACCTTGTCTGTCCATCCTCCAAATTTTAAAACAGTCCTCTAGGAGCTAAGTGCAGCGTAATTATAGCCACCATTGTCAGGAAAGAGGCCACTTGAGCTAACTGGAAAGGGAAGCCACCCAATTGCAGTTAGAAACATGGAGGAATTGGTAGCGTTTTTGAGAGAACGGAGCGGTGGTGACTGAATAGCGCCATTTACAGACGTCTGTTCAGACAGAGCGGCAGGAGAATCAGCTCAGCTCAGGAGTGCGGGTCATGGCCATGCTTGGAGCTAATGTGTGACCAAAACAGCGCCTGTCACCAAGGCAGTCAGTCTTGTGTCCTCCCAGACCCTGGGTGCCTTCCGAGGTGAGGGGTCCGTTCAGGACTGCGCTGGGCGCCAGGAGGATGGCGGTGACCCCACACCAGCGAGCAGCGGGAGGCAGTGAAGGGTGGTTTGCCAGGAGCTGCCTCCTCATGAATAAACATGAGCTTGAGGGAGAGAGAGTGTGTTGGGCTGGGGTGGCCAGGGTGAACCGGCCAAACCGAAGGCTGCCATGGTTACCGGCTTCCGGCCTACCGCTCGCCTATGCCAAAGTCGGGGCTCCTGGTGGAGAGCTGAGACCCGGGCGTTGGTTTCTATGAGTACTGTATTGAGAAGCAATCAGAGGCTGGGGCGTGGCTCAGTGGGCTCGACACCTTTGTTCTATTCCCAGAACCATCACCCAACAAACAAACCACTGTAGACACATGTAAAGACACATGCCCATGAAGTGAGGTTCGATTCTCACTGAGAGCAAGCTCTGGGAGTGGCGGCCAGTGTCTGGGACACCAGCACTGGGAGGCTGTCAGGGGACCTCGAGGTCCAGACCAGAAAGCCAAGCAGACTTCTCTCCCCTCTCGGCTTTTCCTTTCTGTTTCTTGGAGCATTTATTCTAGAAGACTGAGAACTGTAAGGTCTTCCTCCCTAGAAATGTACATAAGTTCTCTTGGAGAGCCTGTTGCCATTTTGTTGGCTCTCTGACCTGGAAATGTCTCTCAAGAGGCCAGAAAAGGGTGTTGGATCCCCTGGAGCTGGAGTTACAGACAGTTGTGAGCCGCCTGCCCTGGATGCTGGGAACCAAACTCCCATCCTCTGGAAGACCTGCTGATGCTCTTAACCGCTGAGCCATCTTTCCTGTCCCACATCCTCTTAGTTATTATGCAACAACAACAACAAACAAACATGTCTGTCTGTCTGTCTGTCTGTCTGTCTGTCTGTCTTCTAAGATGGCTTTAAGCCCGCTTATGCATCCCAGGCTGGTCTTACCATCATGACCCTCCACTTCCATTTTATAGCTATGTGTCACCATGCCTACCTTAATTTTTTTTTTCTTTCTAGACGATGTCTCATCGGCTGGAACGCCTGTGTAAACCAGGCTGGCTTCAAACTCACAGAGATCCCCCTGCTTCTACTGATAGGAGATGTCCTTATGTATGCTGTAAATACCTATTTCTCTTATTGGTTGATGAATAGACTGTTTTGGCCAGTGGACAGGCAGGATGTAGCCAGGCAGGAAGTATAGGCAGGGCCATCAGATTAGGAGGAACAGGGAGAATGAATCACAAGAGGGAGATGCCACGTAGCTACCTGGAAGATAGGCCCCTGGGTATTCTCTGGTAAGCCTATACCATGTGGAGATACATAGGTGAATAGAAATGGGTTAATAATTAAGAGAGAGCTAGCCAATAAGAAGCCTGGGCCATCGGCCAGTTTATAATTAAGCCTCTTTGTGTTTATTGACTGAACGGCTACGGTACTAGGTGGAGCAGAAAGTTCCATCCACGCTCTGCCTTCTGAGTGACGGGATTAAAGGCACGCACCACCATACCCCACTCTGGATATGCTCTGCTCCACCCGTAGGTGTACATAGCAGGAGGTCCTGTACATGTGTCCACAGAGGGACTCTCATATCCTGTTCACGGCGGTTTGCACTTGGTGGCAAAAATCTGGAAACAGCCCAAGCACACTTGCCGAGAGGAGAATGGATGAATGAATTGTACATCCGTAGCACAGAATACTACCCTGTCATTAAAATAAATGAGCAGCGTGAGGAATAGCGTTAGGGATTCTCCAAAACAGTGTGTCGCTCTGAAGACGGCAGACACAAAGACTGCACACCGTGATCTACAATGGCAAATTAATCCACAGCCGAGGAGGTGGTTTGGCAGCCGCTGCCTGCAACAGGAACAGGAGACGTTGACCGCAGTGGGGAGGAAGGGCCTTTGTGGGACGAAGGCATGGTCTACATGTGTGGGCGCACATGTGTGCAGGCATGCACAGTCTGGAGGTCAACCCGGGGTGCTGTCTGTGCCTACCTTGTCTTGTTAATCTTTTTAGAATTTTATTTTAAGCATATGTTTTGTTTGTTTGTTTGTTTGTTTGTTTTTGGGACAAGGTTTCTCTTTATTGTTTTGGAGGCTGTCCTGGAACTTGTAGACCAGGCTGGCCTCGAACTCACAGAGATAACCCTGCCTCTGCCTCCCGATACTGGGATTAAAGGCGTGCACCACCAACGCCCGGCCACGTATGGATGTTTTGCCTACATGGATGTACATGCATACCCGGTGCAAAGAGAGTCAGATCCCGTCGAACTGGAGTTGCAGATGTTGTGAGCCACCATGTGGGTGCTGGGCATTGAAGCTGGGTCCTCTCAAGAGCAACAGTTGCTCTACATGTGCTTGCATGACCTTGCCCCTCCCGTCCTGGTCACTAGGAGGTTGATGCCCTCTTCGTGGCCAGGAGCCAATCAGAAGTTAGTGGTGGGCCTGTGCTTTACGGCTCTGGGTGTGCTTTTCAGACAAGTGCACAACAGTGACATGCAGAGCATAGCAACCACCCTGGGAGGGCCTATGGGCCATAGCAACCAGCTGACCAATCAACACAGGGTAGGTAGTCCAAGCCTGGAAGCGCACCAATCCTGAGACTGTTGTGTACTCCTAGCCACTCCCCTTACGGTGCCCTATAAGATGCCTGCCTCGTGGGTTCTCGGGGTCTTTCGGCAGCCTTCCCCCGTGGTGGGTGGGTGGATGGATGAAAGGCCTGAGCTAATGGGGTTAGCTCATTAAACTACAACAATGAAAGACTCTTTACTTTTGCATCGAAATGGGCCTCTTGGTGATTTTGGGGGTTCCGGATTTGGGCACAACAACTGGTCCACCTCTCCCCCATCTTCATGTTCTGTCTTTGCTGTTAAAGTGGAGAGTGCAGTAAGTATGTGGAGAGTGATTGGAGCGCATCAGTAGTTGATTAAACTTGAACTGTGCGTAGAAATGGACATCCTTGTCCGTTTGCAGTGCTACACAGAAAGACCCTGGACCAGGGACCTTGTCAACAATAGAAATCAAGTTCGTAGAGTTCTGGAGTCGGGATGCCAGCATGGCAGGGTCCGGTGAAGACTCTTTTGACAACATTTCTCTGTATCCTCACTGATTCAGCATCGGGTTCTCTGGGTCTCTTTTATCAAGGCGTGAATGCATTCACAGGGACTTACGGCCTAATCGATTCCGATGACTCCTGCTTCCTGGTATCACCACACAGCGGTTTCAGTTTCAACATGGACATTTTGGTGGAAAGCCCAGCAGTGGGTATGACTGATTGAATAGAAAGTATACTTAAGTTCATTCTAAGAAGTAATAATACATTTTCCCCGAACAAGTCTTGAAATTAAAAAAAAAGAAATTTCTTTTTTTTCTCCAAGAAGAGGTCTGGTTCACACGGTGGCATCAGGGAGATGCTCCCTTGTGGAGTCTTGTGGTGACACGTGGTGCAAGGCTTGCCACAGGGTTACCCCTCACCCATCCCTGGGCTTTGTCAAGATGCAGGCAGAGGTTGGTTCTCAAGAAGCAATCGGTGGCGTCACGCAGCTCCCTGGGGAAAGCCTTCACTGTCGGAATCACGTGCAGCCCACAGTCACAGGTTTGTGGTGAGTCACGATCATGCGTCTGCAGGGATGAGAGCTCCATGATTCACACATGTCAAGGTTGATGGGAATATTATGGGGTCTCTTCCTCAGGAGGGAAAACAGAGAGCTCTGTCTTTAAATATTTCATTTCCTTCAAGAGATGTCACATCAGCTCACTGTGGAAGCATTGATTTGCTTCAGGGTTTTGTATTTGGTTAAGGACAAAAAAAAAATTCTCCTTGGCAAAGACAGACAGTGAAGGACTTAGGGGAAGCAGCAGACCCTTGTCTGGGTTTGTGAAACGCAGAGAGAAACCTGCATCTTTTCCCTGGTTGGTGACATGCTGTTTCTACCACCAGCTGGGCAGAGGCTCCTTCTCGCACCTTCCCATAGGACCAGGCAGGGCTAAAAGAGCCTGAGTCAGAGGCCCTGTAATTAAGGCATCATCAAAGTTGGCAGCTGTCAGGGTGGGATCTGAGAGAGGTTTTGAAAGCAGGTTGTGTGCGTTGGTTGGATATCCACTCCCTTGAAGGGGAGAGAGTGCAGGAGTCTACAGATGCCAGTCCAGAGGACAACTTAGGATGTCTGCCAGCCACTCCTGGAGGGAGGGAGGAGAGAGGAGGAGAGAAGCTAGAAGTGTGGGGTGTGTGTGTGTGTGTGCACACGCGTGCATGAATGTGTGTGTGTGCGTGCACGTGTGTGTCGGTGTAATGGGGGAGTAGGTGTGTGTATGTGAGAGCATCGGTCTCTGGCTAGTGAAGCTGCCTCTGGTCAGCTCAGAGCCCACCAAGTGCGCCCTCCCATGGTCATCCTGAGATCTCTCTGAATTCTGGAACCAGCCGGGGATGCACTCAAACCACTCAGAAGAGTTGCATTTACACCAACAGGCAAGCATCATTCTTAGAGCCGGGTGGGGGGGGTGGGGGGTGGGAGGGTGGGGAGACCCTCACTCAAGTCTCGGGATAAGCCGGGGAGACCCTCACTCAAGTCTCGGGATAAGCCGACGCCCCAATAATTCAAGAGAGACTGTTCTTGCTGCAAGCACACGAGGTTTATTCGGGGAATCAGTGCACTGGGGCTGAGCTCATGACCCTCACAGGGGCAGAGGAGTTCGACCCCTAGTAGCTGCAGTTGGGGGTTTTAAAAGGGAAAAACTGAATCGGGGAGTTAGGCAAACATCATAAACATAACGGGTGAGGAAATTAAATGATAGCTTATGTCTTAACAGGAAGGTTATATCAAGCAAGCATTCTTTAGGCATTGTACAGTTAAACATTGAGCAGGGATGTGGTGAGCTAGTTCCTGCATCAGGGAGGGTTATCTTTTAGGTTTATCTTGAGGTCTCCGGTTTCTCAGGAGAGGGCAGAAGGGCAAGTCACTCTGTGATGGGCTAGTCACTAGAGGTCTAAAAATGTTGAGTTGGGATCTCTCACATCAACTAAGTAACTAAAAAGAGAAGGAGAATGAATTTGTTATTGTCTTAGGGTCACTGTTGCTATGATGAAACACGGTGACCAAAGCAACTTGGGGAGGAGAGGGTTTATATGGCTTAGACTTCAACGTCACAATTCATCAAGGGAAGAAGGGAGGGGGAGGGAGGGAGGAAGGAAGGAAGGACGGGAACACAGACAGGGCAGGACCCAGAGGCAGGAGCTGATGAAGAGGCCGTGTGTTGGGCCTAAGAAAGGCTCCGATTCGAGGCCCAGTGTAAGCTCCTGAGCCTAGCTAGAGTTTGGCGACCTGTCTCTGACCTGTAACCTCCACATGGGGGTGACTCAGCCAGACCTGATGTAAGATTGCCCCCTGCCTAGCTACCTGCCTGCTTGGTGGAATACTATTGGCCCTTATTACTCACATCACCTTACCCTATATTAAGATTCCCATCCCCTACCTCAGTCCTATATAAGTCCTGCCTGTTGGAATAAACTGAGATCCTGCTTCGACAGACTCCCAACTCAGTGTGTGTTTTTTCTCCCCGGTAACTAATGGGGGGAGGGTCTGAGTCGTAGATACTCACCTGCCCGCTCAGCCCCCAGGAAGAGACAGGCTGGACCAGCCCTTCCTCTGCTCTACTGCAGGAAGAACCCTCGGCCTTGGAGGGAGCTGCTTACCGGCTTGCTTTCCTTAGCTTGCTCAGCCTGCTTCCTTATATAACGCAGGACCAGTGTTCCAGGGATGTCACCACCCACGATGGGCTGGACCCTCCTCATGCATCACTAACTGAGAAAATGTCCTACAGGCTGGTAGTACAGCCCGATCTGACGGAGACCTCCTTTCGGTGACTCTAGCTTTTGTCAAGTTAGTGTAAAACTAGCCAGGATGGCTAGGAAGCAGTTAATTAAAGAGAGAAGGAAAGCTGAAGATGGGTACCGAGCCACCAATATTCCGGGAAGTGAAGTCGTACGATACTTCATTAGAGAGAGAAACCGAGAATGGAGGTCAGCGCTCTGCTGGCCCCTGACCGCGACCCCAGCCCCAAGAGAGAGTCTGACTCCTCCTTCCTTGACCTTGACCTTCACCTCTGCCTCTCCCCACCCATTTGGCGTGGTCAGTGCTGCAGGTACGTGAGATCTCTACCTACAGAAAACTTATTTGTTTTTTTTTTTTTTTTTGGTTTGGTTTGGTTTTCTCTGTACAGGGTTTCTCTGTGGCTTTGGAGGCTGTCCTGGCTCTCGCTAGGTAGACCAGGCTGGCCTCAAACTACACAGAGATCCGCCTGCCTCTGCCTCCCGAGTGCTGGGATTAAAGGCGTGCGCCACCAACGCCCGGTTGGAAAGCTTATTTGTTATGAAGTAAATTTCATTAGACACCAGAAAGCCAAGACTTAGCCCTCCTGCAAGAATGGGCCACCATTCAGCATTTTAGAAACAGTAGCCGTGGTAACAAACTGGAGGATGGTGGTTGAGATATATAAAAGAAATGAAAATAGCATCTCTGGCTGGGCGTTGGTGGCACATGCCTTTAATCCCAGCACTTCATAGGCAGAGGCAGGCAGATCTCTGTGAGTTCGAGGCCAGCCTGGTCTACAAGAGCGAGTTCCAGGACAGCCTCCAGAGCCACAGAGAAACCCTGTCTCGAAAAACCAAAATAGAAAAAGAAAAAAGAAAAAGAAAAAGAAAATAGCATCTCTGGTCCCAAACATACTGATGCTAATAACAAGTTACATTTCTGAATGGTACCGGAAGTGATGGGGTTGGGCTTCATGCCTTCCCAGCCCTCCATAAGGGAAGTGGCGTCACCATCTATGTTCCTTTGGCGCTCTGGGTTTCTGGGTAAGAAGTATAGCTACCCAAGTCTCACTGTATAACAGAGAGAGAGACAGAGACAGAGACAGAGACAGAGACAGAGACACAGAGAGAGAGAGGGAGACAGAGACACAGAGAGAGAGAGGGAGAAAGAGACAGAGAGAGAGAGGGAGAAAGAGACAGAGACACAGAGAGAGACAGAGACAGAGAGAGATAGAGGCAGGAGGGGAGAGGAGAGAGAACCCCTCTGAGGTCACTCACATAGCTGTGAACCTGAGATTTCAGTTCGGACAAGTTAAAACCCAAAGGGTTGACCACTGACCCCAGCTCCTGCAGCGTCCCTGCTGGGTCATGTGTTCTCCGAGTCACATTTATTTATTTATTTATTTATTTATTTATTTATTTATTTATTTATTTATTTATTTTTATTGCCGTCTCCCAGCAGCAGCCGAGAAGCGCAGAGGGTGAGCAGAGGAGGTTCCAGCAAGCCCTCACGCCTCTAACCGATGCCGGAGCCCCAGTGTCATAGCCCTGTTCCTTCAGTTTGAAGTCTGCGAGTCGCTCATAAAAGTTCCCACCGGTGGTGGTGAAAGGTTCAGGCATTAGGCTGGCCTGCCCTGTTACCTGGCAGGATGCACTCAGGCAGCTCTCTGGCCAGCCCAGAGTTCTGTGAGAACCACACAGATGCAAAGGACCCCTTTAAAGGACTAACCCTGCCCGCTTATGTTCTCTCTTGCTTTCTCCTTTACTCTCTATCTCATCTTCTCTCTGTCTCTCTGATATCTTCTCTCTCTCTGTCTCTCTCTGATATCTTCTCTCTCTCTCCCCTCTCTCTCTCTCTCTCTCTCTCTCTCTCTCTCTCTCTCTCTCTCTCTCTCTCAGCTCTGCACAGGTTGGTTACCTCTCACCCTCCTGTCCCTCCATGTATCCCAATAAACTCCACGTGGGATGGTTGGGTCGCGGTCTGTGTCTGGTTACTGGGTAAACCTAGGCATTTTAACATCAGGTGGGATGTGGTGGCAACATGTCATCTCGTATTAGTCATGTGCTTCAACGAGGACGAGTTTATAGGAAGCTTTCCTCTTGGAAGGCCTTTTCCCTCTCTTTGGTCAGCAAACAAAGATCTGGGAGTCACTACGGGATATCTTTATACCTTGTTCTCTTACACCTGGCCCGCCTCTGCCTTCTGTCTGCCTCTCCCCTGGCTGGGAGGTTTCCACAGCAGCCGTGGGGAAGAGAGGAAGGAAACCAAGGGCAGGGAAGGAAAGACGCAGTGAAAACAGGAAGACCAAGGTGCTGAAGAGCCGGAAGCCAGAGGCAAACGCTCGTTTATCATCACTGAAAAGCTTTGTTGGAGTGGGGGCCAGGCAGGGCAGCTCGGTTGGTAAAGGCGCTTACCGCCAGGCCTGAAGCCTGAGTTTTATTCCCCAGGACTCACGTGTTGGGAGGAGAAAACCACCAACACCCATAAGTTGTCCTCTGTGCTCAAGACACAACACGATACATGCTCCCCACCCCGCCACGCCAAGAAGGCAGGCCTCAGTGAAGGCTGGGATGGTGGTCCCCTCAGGTCCAGTTCAGGACAGGTCAGGGACTCCTCCACAGGCCAGGGTATCGGATTACACTTCCTGGAGAAAATCACTGGAGAGTTTTGGCTTAACCGGTGAACCACCCCAATAGGAGGTGGGAGACCTCTAACCGCAACAGTGTGTCTGGGGCTGTATATTGGAAATCTATTCCATCCTGCCTTGAGTTCAGAGAGCTCAAGTCACTCCTGTTGTCTTTAAGATATGGGCTTAATGGCTACAGGCTGCCCTGGCCTCGTTGGTAAATGGCTCCTATCTAAATAACGACAGACTTGGGCCCAGGCACGTTGACACTCATCCTGAAGCTAGGGATACAAGCAGCTGTGGGGCTCCTGACGGCTGAGTAGTACCCGCAGCTGCGGAGTGTCTTTAGGATTAAGGGAAGTCATTGCTGTCTGCCCTTCACACATGATAACAGAAATCTTCTGCCATCGCCCCCACCTTCGGTTGGTTACTTAAGATGATGCATGAATAAACTGGGCTCATTCAGTGTTAGCTGATCCTGCCCTCACGATATGATCCCATGTCTCCGTCTTTCCTTTAACGCCCATAGCGAGCCTTCCCTCATCCACACTCCCCCATTCAGGAATGGACCCAGGGCTGTTCGGCTGGTCCCGATGGCAGCCCAGCAAACACCGGTCTGCGACATACGGCCCTCCACCCTCCAAACCCCCACACCCCTGCAACGTGGGGCTAACACGGATGGAGCAGGACACAGTATAAACACTGTTGCGCGATATTCACAAATGCCTGGAGCATTTAGCACTGGAGGGCAGAGGGCTGGTTGGAGAGTCCTGACTGGAGCCTGGCTGGAAGGTGGCAGAGGGCTCTGGGGATGATACAGTTTAGATGTTGTCTCCTGGGTGATGGGGAGCTCATTTGTCACCTACGTCACCTGGCAAGAATAACTGGGTTTTGTTGTCAGTACCAATTCTGAAACTAGGCCACAAATTTCTTCAAAGTAGGAATCTTATCTTTCTTTTTTCCCTTCCTTTTTCTTTCTTTCTTCTTATTATTTTTTAGTTTACTTTAGTTTTGTTTTTGTTTTTCAAGTCAGAGTTTCTCTGTGTAGTCTTGGCTGTCCTTGCTCTGTAGACCAGGCTGGCCTCGAACTCACAGAGATCCGCCTGCCTCTGCCTCCCGAGTGCTGGGATTAAAAGTATGTGCCACCGTCACCCGGCTGTTTTCATCTCCTTTTATCACTTGTTCTAAGTAAGGTCTGCTGTGTAAGGTGTCAGGGACTAAGTATGGAGATAAGACATGCCGGTCCACCCTCAGAATGCCCACAGTCTGCAGAGCCTTGGGGAGGAACAGACACCCTCGGCATAGTGACGCCATGGCAGACCACACACACTGAAGACTAGCCATGGCAGACCACACACACTGAAGACTACCCATGGCAGACCACACACACTGAAGACTAGCCATGGCAGACCACACACACTAAAGACTACCCATGGCAGACCACACACACTGAAGACTAGCCATAACAGACCACACACACTAAAGACTACCCATGGCAGACCACACACACTGAAGACTAGCCATAACAGACCACACACACTGAAGACTACCCATGGCAGACCACACACACTGAAGACTACCCATGGCAGACCACACACACTAAAGACTAGCCATAACAGACCACACACACTGAAGACTAGCCATGGCAGACCACACACACTGAAGACTAGCCATGGCAGACCACACACACTGAAGACTAGCCATGGCAGACCACACACACTGAAGACTAGCCATGGCAGACCACACACACTGAAGACTAGCCATGGCAGACCACACACACTGAAGACTAGCCATGGCAGACCACACACACTGAAGACTACCCATGGCAGACCACACACACTGAAGACTAGCCATGGCAGACCACACACACTAAAGACTACCCATGGCAGACCACACACACTGAAGACTACCCATGGCAGACCACACACACTGAAGACTAGCCATAACAGACCACACACACTGAAGACTAGCCATAACAGACCACACACACTGAAGACTACCCATGGCAGACCACACACACTGAAGACTAGCCATAACAGACCACACACACTGAAGACTACCCATGGCAGACCACACACACTGAAGACTAGCCATGGCAGACCACACACACTGAAGACTAGCCATGGCAGACCACACACACTGAAGACTAGCCATAACAGACCACACACACTGAAGACTACCCATGGCAGACCACACACACTGAAGACTAGCCATGGCAGACCACACACACTGAAGACTAGCCATGGCAGACCACACACACTGAAGACTACCCATGGCAGACCACACACACTGAAGACTAGCCATGGCAGACCACACACACTGAAGACTAGCCATGGCAGACCACACACACTGAAGACTAGCCATAACAGACCACACACACTGAAGACTAGCCATGGCAGACCACACACACTGAAGACTACCCATGGCAGACCACACACACTGAAGACTAGCCATGGCAGACCACACACACTGAAGACTAGCCATAACAGACCACACACACTGAAGACTAGCCATAACAGACCACACACACTGAAGACTAGCCATGGCAGACCACACACACTGAAGACTACGACGAGGCTGAAAAAGCCCCGTTTCCTAGTGAGGTCCTCCAAGCCATCACTGCTGCAGTAGAACACTGCTGTCCCGTGTGTGGCAATGCCGGAATAAACAAGCCTAGTGAAAGGCGGCAGATACAATTGGTGCACGATACGCAATGCTTGAGGATAAATGACAACATTACTACTACTATATTTATGGAATATGTTTGTTCTACAATGCTATCCATTAAATTTGTCTTTGTTTTTTTTTTTTAAAGATTTATTTATTTATTACATATACACCAGATTGAATTGTAGATGGTTGTGAGCCACCATGTGGTTGCTGGGAATTGAACTCAAGACCTCTGGAAGAGCAGTCAGTGCTCTTAACCTCTGAGCCATCTCTCCAGCCCCTAAATTTGTCTTTGATAATTTCACACACACACATACATACACACACACACTCTGATTAACATCCCAACCCTCTCATTTCCCCCCCCCCGCACCTCTGTTCCCTCCCCCTTCCCATGAGTCCCTTTCCAGGTCTGCATTATTTCATTTTGTTTTGTTGCTCACTGATTCTCCCTAGCGTTGTTAGCATGACCACAAGTTTAGAACTACTCGTTGGAGCCAGGTGGACTCCCTGTTGGCCAGACAACTCAAGACAACGATTGTCCGGTCCCTGTAACACCCGTCGTCCATTGTCCCGTGCAGAAGGGAGGAGCCCTGTGAGCCCCGCCCAGATTCATGATTGGCAGTTGACTACAACGATCTTGTGCAGGCTCGGTGCAGGCTACCTTTGCTTCCCTGAGGTCTTGTTGGCCACAGCTGTGCCAGAAAGGTTTCCAGCTTTTAGGAAAGGAATAAAGTTCCATTCGGAGGTAACGTCCACTGTGGCTGTAAGCACGGTCTTTGGCTACTTGGATTATTTTTATTCTTGTTTTTTTTTTTTTTTGCCGTAGACTGGTTCTTTTTTTTTTGAGACAGGGTTTCTCTGTATTATTTTGGAGGCTGTCGGTCCAGCCTAGCCTCGAACTCACAGAGATCCGCCTGCCTCTGCCTCTCGAGTGCTGGGATTAAAGGCGAGCGCCACCAACGCCCGGCTCAGATTCTTTTTATTCTTTTTTTTTTTTTTTTTGGTTTTACGAGACAAGGTTTCTCTGTATTGTTTTGGAGGCTGTCGGTCCAGCCCGGCCTCGAACTCACAGAGATCCGCCTGCCTCTACCTCCCGAGTGCTGGGATTAAAGGCGTGCCCCACCAACGCCCGGCTATTTTTATTCTTTATTCATGTAGACATGTAGGTGTCTGGTTGTGTATGCAAGTGTGTGCGGGTGCTCCCGGAAGCTAGAAGCAGACGTGGGAACCCCTGGAGCTAGAAGTACAGATGATTGCGGGCTGCCTGGTGTGGACGCTGAGAACAGACAGAACGCGGGTCCTGGGTGCTGAGTCAAGCCTTCATCCCCCGATGACTCTCACTGGAAGCAATTCCGTGTACAAGATGGTTGTTTCCATAGAGGCAGTCTTCACTGCAGGTTTTATTAATTGTGTTGAAATTCTTGACTCATCTGGTGAAGCTTCAAGCAGACTCTGGGCTGGGATGTTCCTTCTCTCTCCTTAATCTCTCCTCACTCTCCATCCTGCCTCAACTCAATGAGGTCTTTATTATAGGAGAGGAATTAAGGATTCTGTGCAAACACAAGTCTCAAATGTATGTGTCCCTGTGTGTGTGTTTGTGTGTGCCTCTGTGTGTGTCTCTGTGTGTCCGTGTGTATCCATGTGTGTCCCTGTGCTGGTGCGTGTGTCGTGTCTCTCTCTGCATGTGTCTGTATATGTGTCTGTCTTTGTGGTGTGTGTGTGTGTGTGTGTGTGTGTGTGTAGGATATATACCCGAGCTGAGTCTTGAAAGCCCAGCAGGAACGGTGTAACATGTTTCTGGCAGACTCTGGAGGAGCAGGTCTCCGCTTGCCTCCTGACATGAGCGGATGTCATTCCAGAAGTCTCCAGGGCCTCTGCACCCAAACTTCTCTTGAGTAAAAACTGCTTCGGAAGGTGATAACAGACAGATGTACAGAAGGCAAGCTGACTCCAGAGAGCACGGTCACCTAGTTCACCCTGTTGATGTTCTGAGAGACTCTCCATATGTTAATGTGCCGTCAGCAACAGACTCCGTGGTCTGCAGAGTTGGAGTTCCGCTCTCTGCGGAAGTTCTGGGAAAATTTATGAAGTGCACGCTCTTCAGTGAGGTGCAGAGTAACAAGGGACTCAGCAACCCTCGAGCCCTCCCCTCCTGCACTGCCCATCAGAGCCAACTACAGGGTCCAGAGACTTCACAAACAAACGATGGTGGAGCCGGGCGTTGGTGGCGCACGCCTTTAATCCCAGCACTCGGGAGGCAGAGGCAGGCGGATCTCTGTGAGTTCGAGGCCAGCCTGGTCTACAGAGCGAGTTCCAGGACAGCCTCCAAAGCCACAGAGAAACCCTGTCTCGAAAAACCAAAAAAAAACAAACAAACAAACAAAAAAAAACGATGGTGGATGCGGTGGGCGTGCCCATAATGTCTCATCCCCAAGCAGCCTTTGTCCTTGTCACAGATGAGCAGCTTGTGGCATTATCTGTGCCCGGGAGTACAGCACCGATACCTGGTTAGTGGAAAGCCCGGTGTAATCATGTTGCTGAGGCGGGGTGGGGCGGGAGGGGCGGGGCGGGGCGGGAGGGGCGGGGCGGGAGGGGCGGGGCGGGAGGCAGGGGGAGTTAAGCAGCAATGGGAAGGAGAAAGGAATCCAGTGGAGTCTCTTGCCTGCCAAGAGAGTCAAGAATTGCAGCACAAAACTGCCTGTGTACTGGAAACCCCGCCCCTTTGCTGCAAAGCTGCTTGGCCTCCGGTGGAATCAGAAGGAGCCGGGCTCAGAGGGAGTGGGAGTTGCTGTCTGAGTCTGGGTGCCTCCTGGGTGCCTGGAGCCCAGGGCATGACTGTTTCTCATAGTAAAAGAGCCTGACTCACGGGAGAGACTTAAGACCCGCGTTTGTTCTAAGAAAGGAATTGCAGTTAATGGCTGGTGACTGGCCCGGCAAACAGTGTCTCATACCATCAGAGGACAGAGTGGGGAGCTCTTTGCGTCAACTGAATGAGCTGTGAAACACTTTCCTAACTGACCAATAGGAAGCTTGGGGTGATGAGTATGATCAGCTGCCATTTGTGTAGGAGTGACAAATTGACCACGTATCCCTGGACTGCCGTGCTCTAATAATGACTGTCGGTGGTTGAGGATATTTAAAAGCGGCCCCCAAAGGAAGCAGCACTCTTGGGAGGTGTGGCTTTGTTGTAGTAGGAAGTGTGTCACTTTGGAAGCAGGTTTTGAGGTCTCACATATGCTCAAGCCACACCCGGTGAGACAGACCACTTCCTGTTGCCTGCAAGATGTGGGACTCTCGGCTCCTTCTCCAGCACCGTGTCGGCCTGCACAACGCCATGTTTTCCTTTGTAAGAGTCGCCATGGTCACGGTGTCTCTTCACAGCAATAGAAACCCTAATACAGGGGTGGAGGGGACAAAGCCCCACACCGCCACCAGTAGCTTGAGGAGGTCTACCTTCTAGGGACCGCCCACTCCAGCAAGCTAGAAACTCTACTAGCTTTGGAAGAAAATTTCAGGACAGGTCAGAGCTGAAGCAGAGTCGGTGAGTTTATTAGGCAAAGTAAATCATCTACATGCTTCAGATCCAAGTGTAGGCTTTCGGGATGCCCAGGAAAAAGACAACGGGCATCTACAAGACATGGTGTGGGCTTCTCTAGGGACAGTCACCCGCCCATAGATGTCTTTGGGAAAGCTTGATGCAAAATCCTGTGTGTCTAAATTACATTCTCAAAGGGTGTAATTACAACAAGATCAAAGATTAAACAAAGTTTAAAAATTAAGCAAAAGGCTTATCTTTCCTCTTCTTAAAGAATTTCCATTTAAGCCGGGTGTTGGTGGTGCGCGCCTTTAGTCCCAGCACTCGGGAGGCAAAGGCAGACGGATCTCTGTGAGTTCGAGGCCAGCCTGGTCTACAGACAGGACATCCTCCAAAACAATACAGAGAAACCCTGTCTTGAAAAAACAAAACAAAACAAAAAAGAATTTCCATTTGTTCCCCCAACATAATGTTTTTGTTAACTATTTGGAACTTTCGTACAATGCACCCCCTCAGACTCACAACCCAGTCCTCCTAGGCCCACCCTACCACCCTGGTGCCTCCCCCCCAAAAAAAAACTCCACCAAGTGCAATTTGTGTTGTTCATATATTCACTGGAGCATGCTCAAAGTCCCAGGCACCAGCCCAGTAAAGAGAACTGAGTCCTCCCCCCCCCACCAGAAGCCAACAACTGGGAAGAGCTACACTTCAGCATCTTTATCACAATTTTTTTGTTTTGTTTTTCAAGACAGGGTTTCTCTGTATTGTTTTGGAGCCTGTCCTGGAACTCACTCCGTAGACCAGGCTGGCCTCGAACTCACAGAGATCCGCCTGCCCCTGCCTCCCGAGTGCTGGCATTAAAGGCGTGTGCCACCAATGCCCGGCTCTTTACCACAATTTTTAAGGACTCTCTTCAATAGCTTCCTGTCTGAGCTGTTTTTATTGGAAGGTGGGTCGGGGAGAGGTTGGCACCGACGCCTTCTCTGTCTCTCATTTTCAGTTATGAGTCTGCCATCATCGATACCACTGCAGCAGATGCGTCCCCGCCCATGGCAGTCAGTCAGCAGCAGCACAAATCACGACGCCAATGCAGTTTCTGGTGGCAGCACAGATCATGGAAGTCTTTTTTGTTGTTGTGGGTTTTTTGTTTGTTTGCTTATTTTTTTTTAAGACATGGTTTCTTTGGGCTGGAGAGATGGCTCAGCAGTTAAGAGCACTGGCTGCACTCTCAGAGGGTACAGGTTCAATTCCCAGCACCCACATGGCAGCTCACAACTGTCTGTAATTCCAGTTCCAGGGAGTCTGACACCCCCCACACACACACAGGCAAGCAAAACACCAATGTACATAAAATAAAAGTAAAACACACAAGACACACATGCAAGAGAAGCATGTGCATAAAATAAAAATAGAAATCTAAAAACAAAAACAAAAAAAATACAGGGTTTCTTTGTGTAGCCCTGGCTGTCCTGGAAATTGATTTGTAGACCAGAGATCCAAGTGCTGGGATTTAAGGCGTGTGTCACTACCACCTGGCTATTTGAGGTGACTTAACACAGAAAACAGACCATTCTTCATCTTGGATATTGTGTTGTTGCTCAGAGTCCGGGTAGTTTGTAGTGTGGCTTGGCAGTGTATCTGGGAGCAGGACCTGCATGAGCTCCAGGATGCTTGCCCTCCGTGCCAGCCACCCTGCCATTACCCCAGGCACGGCCATTGTGTTTGCAGCCTGAGGGAAGTGCCTTGGAGCCATGCTCCAAGAGTTTCCATTTGTGAAGGAAGCTGTAAGGTGGCTTGATAAGGTACATTGTTGGGCTTAGGGCCACAAACATTCTAATCCTACAGAAGCACAATTTGGTCTTTCACTTTTGAAGATTTATTTTTATTATTTTTAATTATGTGTAGGTGTGTGTGTGCACGTGCGTGTGTGTGCATGTGGGTATGTACATGTGAGGGCAGGTACCAGTAGATGTCAGAGGCATTGGATACCCTGAGCTGGGGTTGTGGATGGTTGTGGGCCGCTTGGCATGGCTGCTGAACTGAACTCAGGTCTCCTGGGAGAGCAGTGCATGCTCTTAACTGCCAAGCCATTGATCCAGCCTGATATAAAGAACTCTGCTGGTTTTTGTGTCCTGTTTGAGAACCCTTTGGGAAAAAAAGCACTGTGTAATTTCTACTTCTATTTATTTGTTTATTCATGATTTATGTGTGTGCTGGTACATTCACCTGTGTGCGTATATGTGATGTGTGTATGTTTGTGTGTGTGTATACATGTGTGTGTATGTGTATGTATGTGTGTGTATATGTTGTATGTATATATATGTGTGTGTATGTGTATGTATATGTGTGTATGCATATATGTGTGTGTATGTGTGTATGTATATGTGTGTGTGTGTGTGTGAGAACATATAACTTAAAAAACAAAGTGCTGAGTTGGGACTGTAACTTGATGTCCTAGGTTCAATCCCCAGTAATGCAAAATAATTAAATAAATAAATAAATAAGATGCAGAGTCATGAGGAAGACACCCAATGTGGACTTTTGGCCTAGACACATACACACATACACACACACACACACACACACATACACATACACCCATATACATACATACACACACATACACACATATATATACATATGCACACATACACACATACACACACATACACACATATACACACATAGACACATGCACACATATACATACATACACACATATACATACATACACACACATATATACATACAACACATACACACATATACATATACACACACATATATATATACATATATACATACACACATATATACATATACACACATATATATACACACATACATACACACATATACATACAGATACACACATACACATACACACATACACATTTACACACACATACACATAAATATACATACACACATATGTGCATACACACATATAAATACACATACATACACGCACATACATACATACACACACACACACGAATGTCAGAAAGTAGCTTGCGGGAGTGTTTCTCCTTTCTGTTTCTTCTCTACAGCATGGGTCAAGCCCCCCAACCTGCTGCCCCCCCAATCTTTCAGGCCCTGTACCTTTTTAAAATATAGGGTCTCACCTGGCAGGAAGCCCCCAGAATCTGCATGTCTCTGCAGCCTGCCCCTGGGGCTAGGCTTTCCACATAGGCTCCTGCACCAGCTTTTACGTGGTTGCTGGGAACCCAAGCACTTTACCCCTGGGGCATCTTTGCAGCCCTGGTAATTTGTCAGTTGTGTGCAAGCTTTTGACTCCTAGGCAGATTCTAGTGAGGGGCTTCTTTCGTTGTGGAACTCTTCCAGAGCCGACTTGACAGGGGATGGGGGCTGCTCTCTCCCTCTCTCTCTCCTTTCTGCTGCTCCAACAGTTAATATCTGGATCTCAGCCTGCCCTAATGGGCTTGGGGACCCGACACATCTCCAGTAAGTTAGCAGCCTGGATGGGACAGGGTTCTGCCAGCTAACGAAGGTGAACGCCATCATCTTGTGTGAGTATGTCAATGGCTGCTGCCGTTGCTATGGAAATCAAACGCCAGCTCCTTCAGCCATCTATAGTGGATTCAAACCAGTGACTCTCCAGGGATCTTCCAGGCCCTCAGCTGTAGGTCATCCCCTTCTGAACTCTCTGGCTGCTCCTGTAGAGCAAGCAGCTCCTGGGTTCTCTGACTCTCTAGCTTACAGAGAGCTGGGACTATCCAGCCTCTAGTTGTTAAGACAGTCTAATGCATCTATAATCATCTCTTATTCTATTTGTTCTGTGCCTCTAAAGAACTCCAGATAAAACAAGTCCCTGTTTTATCTTAGAGCACAGGCAATAGTTCCTGTGTTTCACAAGCCTAGCGCTTCAGTCGTAATCTGTTCTACCCAAAATATGGTTGCCTTAGAAGATGTGGTCTTATAGTATGAGGCCCACTGTGCTGCCATTAGACCTGCTGTTGTTTTAATAGAGACATTCTTATTTGTATGAGCTAAAAAAAGAAATAGCTCCAATTGAACAAACCAGTCGGTTTGTGCTCATTTGCTCCTCTCTCTGTGGCCCTGTTTTGTGAGTAAGTCAGCTTTCCTAAAACCATTTTCCCAGGAGGCTCAGCGCTCAGGCAAACAGTCCATCTGGGCCTTTATTCAGATATGTTTACATTGGCTTTACCTCATCTGACTTTCCTTAAAAACTTCTCTAGTCACCGTGTTCTTTTTTCCCTAGAACGTTTGCATGCCTGCTTCAGAGATCAAAAGGGGACAGAGGAAGCTGTCGTAGTCACTGTTCTATTGCTGTGAAGAGACACCATGACCATGGCAGTTTTTCCTTCCTCCCTCCCTCCCTCCCTTCCTCCCTCCCTCCCTCCCTCCCTCCCTCCCTCCCTCCCTCTCTCTCTCTCTCTCTCTCTCTCTCTCTCTCTCTCTCTCTCTCTCTCTCTCTCTCTCTCTTTCTGCGTCTCCTTGGCTGTCCTGGAACTAGCTCTTGTAGACCAGGCTGGCCTCAAACACAGAGATCCGCCTGCCTCTGCTTCCCGAGTGCTGGGATTAAAGGCATGCACCACCACTGCCCAGCCTGACCATGGCAACTCTTACAAAGGAAAACATTTAACTGGGGCTGGTGTACAGTTTACAGGCTTAGTCCATTACCATCATGGCAGTGCACAGGCAGACACAGTGCTGGAGAGGTAGCTGAGAGTTCTACATCTGGATCCACAGGCAGCAGGAAGAGAGGAAAAACACTGGGCCTGGCTTGAACGTTTGAAACCTCAAAGCCCGCCCCCTCAGTGACATGCTTCCTGCCACAAGGCCACACCTCCTAGTCTCTGTCAAGAAGTGCCACTTCCTAATGACCAAGCATTCAAGTTTATGCGCCTGTGGGGTCATTCTTCAAACCGCCACAGCCACCATCCTGTTTAACACAGCAGGGCTCCCGTACTGAGGGGCTAGCTTGTCTTTCAGTTGTGAAGTCCCTTTTTTCCTTCAGGTCCCACAACCCAGGCTTGAACGCCTTCTGTGTCTGAGCCCAACCCTGGCCCCCTTATCACATCCCAGGTCCGCCTGAGGCCTGGTAATAATGCAATGCAGCCCCACAGCAGTTCTGTGCTAGCTGAGAGCCTGAAATTCACGCACGTACGTCAGTTAATCCAGCCTCATAAAAGAACCCATGAGAAGCTGAAACCCATGATGCGGTGTCCAGACACAGACACCCTATTGGCCCCTTGTTGGCCCATAGCTCACACAGCACAGACAACAATCGAATCACCCTTTGCTGTTTCCTCCTGGGCTTGGCTGTGGCTATGTACGGGGAAGATCTAGGTGGTGCTGAGAGCATTTTTTTTTTTACCCCCTCCTTCTCGTGAGCCTTCCGTTTTTTCTCAGCTCCGAACTAGATCATGCACAGCAGATGCTGCCCAGAGCTCTTAGTCATCTTGGTCGCCCTGTATCTGAACTCTGACTTACAGGAAGCTGGGCAGGGTTCCCACAGGAGGGGGCTGTCTGCCAGGGGCCCCTGACAGACCTTCTTCTACCCAGCACTGTGATGTAGCAGCCCCTGGTGTGTGGTGTACCTCCAGGAGAGCAGCTCTAAGATAAGAAACTGACCCTGGGTTTAAATGCTGGCTTTGGGGTTGACAGTGGGCAAGTCACCTAAGCCCCGCCCTCCATGCTCTTATTGTGAAAACGGGACTCCTAGTCTCCCTGTGAGGGCTGAGTGGGATAATCCGTGTTGAAAGCACTTGTCATACATGCAACAGAAAGCGTGAGTGGTGCACAGATGTGAGCCATTATCAGTCTCAGGAATTGGGGTGACCCATGCTGCCTTCTTGGAGAGTTCCTTTCCCGGTCTTTTGTTTTGTTTTGTTTTGTTTTTTGTTTTTGTTTTTGTTTTTTCGAGACAAGGTTTCTCTGTGGCTTTGGAGGCTGTCCTGGAACTCACTCTGTAGACCAGGCTGGCCTCGAACTCACAGAGATCCACCTGCCTCTGCCTCCCGAGGGCTGGGATTAAAGGCGTGCGCCACCAACGCCCGGCCCTTTCCCGATCTTGAGCTGACCTGTGCATCCCCTTGCTTCCCAGACGGGACACCCTTTTAGTGAGGTGTGTGGGTCCTCTGACTCTCAGCCTGTTGGCCATCAGCCCGTGAGGGCAAAGGGGTAGAGATGATGACAGAGAACTTTGTACAGAGAGCAGGAACCGAGACAGCCAGTCCTCAGGGAGACCGCTTGTGGTGAGACAGCTCAACTTTATCCCAGAGTATAAGGAATATGTAGGATTGGGGAGCTTGGGGACAAACCCTAATTTGCATGAAGTAGCATTCTCCTATCGCAAGGGGATTCTGTATATATAGCAGTAGGGTCCTACCCAAATGGCTAATTACCTAATTACTTGCCTAATTACCATGTGGGCAGCAGGGAAAGAGCATTTGCAGGGAACTGTGTCAAGGGTCGCCCTTGAGATAAATCAGGCATCAGGGCCTAGAGACATCCTCCAGGTAAGGCTAGGTAGAGAGCAGGACTTTTGCCGGGGAGGGAGGCAGGGAGGGAGTCTTCCATGTTGCCAAGCTTAGAGGAAGCTGTCTGCAGCCTCTGATCAGCCAGCAATGTCTTCCAACAGGGAGGGGCCAGAGTGTAACCTCTCTAGCCAGGAGAGAGACACACAAAGGAAGTGACAGTTCTCCATGTCTGCAGGACGGCACTGGGGGCTACCTTACTTTCCTCCCCACCGTTTGTCTTATTCAGAGGACGCCAGGACTTCAGAGGCATCGTCACAGACACATGTGCCTGTGTAAGCCCAACCGTGTTGGTCAAGGACGTGTCATGGGGGGAGAAATTGTCTTAACCTTTGGTTCTGTTAGTCCCCAAGCCCAGCAGAGTCGGAGCAGCCCATGCTGTCAACCGCCTCCCATGAGTTGACACGCATGGACAGCACCGGTCTCCCTCAGCTCGCTTTCCACTGTTTGCTCTGTCTTTCTGGGGGGGCCACCCTTCCCCTGGCGTCTGCCCACTCCTTTCCCTGTCCTCATACTTCCTCTAGTTAGGAAGTCTTTTTCTTTCTTTTAGGATTAGCCAATCACACAGTTACAGGAATGGGGCGGGGGGGGGGGGCAGGCAGTACAAATGGGTGGCTTCACCTGTCACGGGGCGGGGCAGGATGGAGAGGCAGCTTCACACTGGTACAGGAACAGGATGGAGAGGCGGCTTCACACTATCACGGGGCGGGGCAGGATGGAGAGGCCGCCAGGGCTTCCCAAGGCCCCGCCTTTTCTTCTGTGTGAGTCTCTGGTGGGAAATGATGACTAAGGGCAGCCGTGTGCTTGTGCAGGGTTTGCTCTGGGGTGGTCTGACCCGAGTCATAAATACAGTCAGCATCCCACCCCTTCTGAAAGGCAGTGGAAGCCGTGTCCCCAAAGCGCCTTCTTTTGTGCAGAGAAGGAATCTCAATCATCTGGCCTACTGGATGTCACATGGGGCTTTCTGAGTGCCTTGTCAGGAGCTCCAGGCAGAGGAAGAGAACTTTGTCTCCGCTACGGGAGCGCCGCCTTCAGCCCCACGCTCCCTCTCCCAAGCCCCTGGCGGCGTACCCAGGGTGATGTCGCTTATGTCAGTTTGAGTTCTGTCTTCGTCAGATTATTTCCCCCGGGGTCCTGCTGACTCTCACGCGTGTGTTTATGTTATTTTATGCGCAGGGTGTTTTGCCTGCATGTCTGTGTTCCCCGTGTGCGCAGTGCTTGAGGAGGTCAGAAGAGGGCGTCAGATCCTCCGGAACTGGAGCTACAGGGGGCTGTGAGCTACTGTGGGTGCTGGGAACCGAACCTGGAAACTTGGAAGCGCAGCAGTGGTCTTAGCGTGGTCTCTCGGCCTCTCTGACATCCATCCTAGGAGGCGCGTAAGGCGCATGCTCGATGGCTATGATCTGTGTGTGTGTGTGTGTGTGTGTGTGTGTGTGTGTGTTCATATGTTGAAACATCATCCTCACAAAGGGAGGCCTTTGGGGGAAGTGACCAAGTCATGAGAAATCAATTCCAGTTCTGCGAAAGGGATTAGAGACCTTATCAAGGATGGACAAGAGCTAGCCTCATCTCTTCCACCCTGGGAGGACTTCACACGCAGGTGCCACCAGGCCACCAGACAAGTGGAGAGCAGCTTCAGCAGACACCGAGTCTGCTGGCGCCCTGGCCTCGGGCTCCCACCGTATTCAGTTTAACATTCCTACTTGTGGAGGAAAGGCGTCTGGCCTTTACAGAGCAACTGCGTGTCCCCGGAATCGAGCGCCACACCCGGAACACAGGTGGTGCACATGGATGGGGTTGCAGCTGAGACGGACGGTCGCAAAAGAAAGTAAGAAAGCTGCAAGAGGAAAGTGAGGTTTGTTTGTTTGCTTGTTTGTTTATAAGAGGCTAGAAAAGATGGGAACGGAGGAGACGGAGGAGAGAGGCGGGAAGAAAAGAGGGAGGGAGCGTGGGGGCAGATTGCATGAAAGGAGAGAGGGAAAGAGAGCATGAAGGAAGGAGGGGAACTGCGGGAAAGAGGAGTCTCCTGTTGCCACAGAACATCGGTCCATGGAAGTGAAATTGGAACGTTAAGCTGAATACTGTGTGGGTTAAGTTTTCCTCCACCTGGCAAGCCCTAAACTGAGCAGTTCTCGTGAGAAGACTGGCTAGCCTGTCGGGATCCAGCGTGCTCTTTCAATGGCGGCAAAGGTCTTCAAAGTCAGGGCCTAGAGTAATGTCTGGTGGCACTTTATCGCGCACCCAAAATGAGAACACGGGAAGCCACCCCATGGTCCCTAGTGTCTGCTCTCTTCACTTCTCCTCTATTGCTAGCACGTGGGAGAGGTGCAAGAAAAACCAGTTTGTTCTCCTAAAAGAAAATGTGGGCCTCACATTGGGAAGGAATTGGGAAGAAAGATGGAGCAATGGTAATTGGTTATTTGTTTTTCGAGACAGGGTTTCTCTGTGGCTTTGGAGGCTCTTCTGGTGCTCGCTCTGTAGACCAGGCTGGCCTCGAAACTCACAGAGATCCACCCGCCTCTGCCTCTCCCGAGTGCTGGGATTAAAGGCGTGTGCCACTGCAGTCCAGCTGCAATGGTAATTTTTTTAAAAAAACGTCACGGAAAAACTTCGATTTGTAGGTTGGATGGTTAGAGGGAAAGGTTGCTAAATTGAAAATAGATCCAGAGAGACATATCCCCGGTTGTTCTGAAGTGAATTCTGGGATGATAATTTTGGCTTCCCTTTCTTCGTAACTAAATTATAACTTGTAGATCAACGCGAAGCCGTCTGCTATCCGAGACTGAGGCCCCGGAAGGGTGCTCAGTGGAAAGGGCTTTTAGCCGGTGGAGGTGGAGTCAGGGCTGCAGGTCCAGGAGCTCCTTGAATGGGGAGCAGGGGAGGGCAAGACTCTCAGAGGCTGGGAATTCAGGACTAAAGGCAAAGACTGGGAATGTACAGAGAGACTGTGTATGCTCACCCGCCCAGAGTCCCTGCTGCTATAGCGTCCTCACTCGGGTAGCTTGTCACTGAGGTGGCGTCGTTTCTTCTATCTTTACCCGTTTTGAGGGCAGATCCTGAAAGGGGGTTAAGTTCCCGCTGAACCCCCTCTTCTGTGATTGTCTGCCACTCCGACGACCTCCATTCTATTCAGGACAGTTGGACAGTGCCCAGCTGTGCTGGGCCAGAGAAAGGCGACCTTGGTGGAAGGAACGCTTTGTGCCCTACAGCCTCATTTGGGTTTCCATGGAAACAAGCCAGAGGTGGTCCTCACCAGTTGGGGTCTTAAGGCCACAGATGTCTTATCTAGAGAATCCCATCACATAACAAATACCCTTCAGCCAATAAATGCACAAATGAATAGATAAATGATTTTGTTTTCAATGCCTGCACGTATGTCTGTGTACTGCCTGTGTGCCTGGTGCCTGAGGAGCCCAGAAGAGGGTAGATTCCTGGGACTGGAGTTACAGAAGGGTGTGAGCTGCTGTGTGAACCTGGCTGCCATGAATTAACTATCGTTTCCCACAAATCTTGAAAAGAACCGAGGACGGGGAGTCAGAGGGGAGGGATGGAGGAAGAGGAACCCTGTGATTAACCCAGACTGGTGAATGAACCCCTGGGTTCCATCCCCCAGCACGGGGCCTGGTGGCTGAGTGTAATCCCAGCACTCAGGATATGGGGCAGGAGGCACAGTGTTCAGAGTCATTCTCTACACTCTCAGATACGAGATAAAGTGGAGGCCAGCCCAGTGTCCACTAAGATACCATTTCAAGCCAGGCATTGGTGGCGCACGCCTTTAATTCCAGAACTCTGGAGACAGAGGCAGGCGGATCTCTGTGAGTTCGAGGCCAGTACTGGTCTTCAGAGTGAGTACTAGGGCTACACAGAAAAACCCTATCTTGAGAAAAACCATTAAAAAAAAAAAAAAAGAGCAGCGAGCCATTCGGTAAGGCCAGGCTCAGAGGTCTGATGGAGGCCTCAGCTCTGCAGAGATAGCTTGTGTTCTGCCTTCAGACAGTCCACAGAGCTCCTAGCTGTCCCCTCTCCTTTTCTTCTTACTTCATGACGGGGTCTCACCTGCCCCAGGCTGACCTTGAACCCCTCTCGCATACTGTCGGATTAGCTTGAACTGATCTCCTGCCTCCTCCTCCTAGGTCCTGGGATGGCAGGTATACACCAGGGCAATTGATTGTGTGTGGTGATAAGGGCAGAACATGGCACTTCAGGAGTGATAGGCAAGGACTTTGCGCAGCTGAGCTACAACCCCAGGCTTCCTTATCTGTCTCAGGACGAGTTTTCACAGTATATGTTGGGAACAGGCCAAAAGCACCTAGTCCTAAGTGCTGCTATTTTTGACTTCAGATCCCATTTCGCCTATAGGGTGAAACAAAGTTCAGATTCCCAGCCCTGGAATTTCTGGGAACCTTGCAGTAGCTGATTCAGCCGTAGAAACAGTCGTTATACAGCTGGGCAGTGGCACACACCTTTAGTCCCAGCACTCGGGAGTCAGAGGCAGGCAGATCTCTGTTTACAAAACTACACAGGGAAACCCTGTCTTGAAAACAAACAGGAAAAAGAAAGAACAGTCGTTGCACATCTTTAGTTCTCTGGAAACATTATGGCTATACCTAACACAGGAGGAACACATGGATCTGATTGGTTGGACTGAAAGCTTGCATTGTAGGTCGATTGGCAATGGTGAACACTCCAGGGAGTCCCTCATCTCTAAATCCTGATTGGTGAAGGCCGTAACTGTAACTTGGCAACAAATGTTTGTGATTTTTGTCATAGTTCAGCTCCCAAGTCCGTTCTGCAGGCCCATCCCCTTCCCCGCTCCGATCGAGCTGCCCGGCATTAAATCTTGCCTTTCGGTAACCTCTAGTGTCTGTTTGGGTTGATCCGGAGCCTTGACCACACCATATAGTCCTTGCTAGCCTGGAACCCCCACCCCCATCCTCCTGCTTTAGTCCCCCACAAGCAAGACTTACAGGTAGGCAGTACCATGCCTGAGTCTACAATCGTTTCTCAGCGGGCTGGTGAACGCAAGGGCCCGGATTAGCTGCTGTCTAGGTTCCATGGGACCAACGCTCTCGGACTCTTTGGTGTTAAACACCAACAAGAAGAGAGTCCTTGGAAAAACAGAACTTTGCCCAGCAGATGACGATGTAGGGATGACAGGGGGGAGTTTTATTTGCGGCAAGCTCGTTGGTGGTAACATCAGAAGGGAAAGAGAAAGGAGATTGAAGGAATGAAGATGGCTGCCTTTACCAGACTCAAGCTCTACGCTAGGCAAACTCACAAGCGATGCCTCGCGAGAACAATCCCTGGGGCTTTGTCCTTCAAGGAGATACTGATGCTGTGCGCCTTGTCTCACAAGAGCAGTGAGAACAACTCGAGGCGGTTTCCACGGGATGGACAGTCACCCTCTACATATACCTGTACAGTTGTTTGCTTCACCTCCGTGACTGGAAGGCCCCCAGTGGTCCCTACAATTTAAACTGTTTCCGGCTTCAACAGAACCAACCCGAGGACGAAGCCTTAACACGTGGGCCTTCGGGGCCTCCCAGGTCCCCATTCTGGCTGGGCAGGTGTACACAGAGCGTGGGCACACCGGATAAAGGAATGATGATTTATATTCAGGCAGAATAGATTGTGATGGTGTAAGATTGCATTGTGCTCTTAGAATGGTCTGTGATTAAAACATGAATCGTTTATCGCATGTGGTAGTATTGGACTTTGGTTGACCACGGCTCGCTAAACAGGAAAAAAAGTAAAACTGAAAGGAGGACAGCTAAGTCTCTGCCCGTCCGTCTTTTCTAGACCCCAGCACCTAGCAGGTACCTCTACTGTCTTCCTCCTCAGTAACTGGCGTCCTTTCAATTCCAAATGCTCGCCGGGATCGACGCTGGCCCCTCTGTCTACCCATTCATTTTCCATCTGCTTTTTGAGTGACAGCTTCCTGGAGCAGATCTAGGATGCTGGTGAGATGTAGCTTTCACCACCCGTCCCTTCTCACAACAAAGCCCACACATCCCCCAACCCAAGGGCCTCTGTTTCGGCCACTCTTCAGGTGTGGACATCGCCAAATAGCTCGTTATGAAAAAAGTTCCCTGCTACTGGAGTGAAGGAAGCACCGTCACTGTCAGTGACGTTGAGATTTCTCTTCAGGAGCTGGTTTTGTTTTTACTTCATCATCATCATCGTCATCATTGTCGTCATCAGTTTGATATTGAAGATTGATCACAGGACCTCACAAAGACCCAATCATTTTTATACCAAGATATTTAGGGGAGGAAACAGGCCAAAGGGGGCGACATCCCATAGGTGGGTGGAGTCAGCCATCCCGGGTAACTGCTTACCCTCTACCTCCGAGATTGCAGAGGCCAGCTGGGGCAGCCTCTGGTCTGGAGGCTCCAAGTCTGTGTTCCTTTCCACCCCGTAGACTCCGGTAAGTGCCCGCCCCAGGGACCTCCACCGGAGACTGGACTCTTGTTCAGCTAGAACCTAGTCACTACAAGAGGCTGCGTTATTTCTGTTCAGCGAGCATTCCTCGGAGTTCCCGCTGGTGCACGGTCCCGGTGATCTTTTGCTTTCTTGGGAATCAAATTCAGAAGGTCACGAAGCTGCAGGCTTGGTAGGGTGTTAGCCACAAGTGTCTAACTGCACTGTCTGAAATCTTCCTACCCTGTTAACAAGCACCGACTCTAACGTAACTTCCAGTGACAACACTGTCTCCCCAATTTTCATTCATTGCTTTTTTTTAGAACAAGTGGCCGTAAAACTTGGGTGGTTTTCTGGGAGCTTCAGAACTATCTGGAATGAGATAGTTTGGTAGAACAATGGATAGCTAGATGGATCAGCCGGTGGACTGATGATGGATGGATGGATGGGTGGGTGGGTGGATGGATGGATGGATGGGTGGGTGGGTGCCTCGGAAGTCCACTGAAGATGGAAGAGGGATCCCTTTTTCTCTTCCCACCACTTGTCTGCTCTTCCTTAGCACGGCCTCTTCTAGAGCCCTGAAGGAGGGGTTTGCAGCGGGGAGGTGGGAGAGGAGAGGCTGGGGGAGCTGGGGAAAGAGAGTGGAGAGAGAGGAGGAGGGCCTTGGAGGCGGAGAGGAGGGGCGGCGGGCGCCCAGGGAGCCTGGCGTTGGCAGCGGCTCCCGCGGTTAGGGGACCGATGTCGCTGCAGCTGCGGCCGCCTCCTCCAGGGCCGGAGCTGCGTCGCCCAGGCTGAGCCGCAGCCGCAGCCGCAGCCGCAAGCCGAGCGGCCGCCGGGCTCGCCCCAACCCGGGAGGATGGGCTGCGGCGGGAGCCGGGCCGATGCCATCGAGCCCCGCTACTACGAGAGCTGGACCCGGGAGACCGAGTCCACCTGGCTCACCTACACCGACTCGGACGCGCTGCCCAGCGCTGCGGCCACCGACAGCGGCCCCGAGGCGGGAGGCCTGCACGCGGGTGAGTGAGCCCCGCACCCGCGAGGCCCGGCCGCCCGCAGCGAGCGGGAGCTGCAGGGGAGCCCGGGGCTGCCAGGAACCCCGTGGTATGGTTGTGGGTGGGGTGATGGGGACAGAGGGACAGAGGAGGGGACCTGCCGGCTGACTCAAGCCCAGGGGGCCGGGGCAAGGAGGACAGCTTTCCTAGAGGACTGAGCTAACCCCTCTGCATCCCTGCCACCCAGCACTTCTTGGCCCCAGCCAGCCAGAGCACACGCACTGGCCCCCGGCGTGGGTGGTGGGGTGGGAGGACAGCCCACTTCAGTCACTAACTGGCCCTCACACCTTTGGTGGATGGACAAGAATCTTGAGCAGATGGCTCTGGGTGGAGCCTTCTTGGATCCTCCTCCATCCCTCCTATGGGGGATGAGGCCCACGGCTGGCCTTAAAATTCCTATCCCAGCTCACTGTACGGTTCATGCCTGCCCGCCACCAGTGCTAGTGTGGAGCTCACTTGCCAGGCACTAATGTCACAGTAAAGGGCTTCTCTCCTTACCCCAAGATGCCTGGATGCTTTCTGTGAAGCAAGACGTAAAAAATCGTTGACTCTCATGGGCCATTCCTTGAACAGCAGGAATCCAACAAGGATGATATGCAGAGAAGTTTCTGGCTAGTCACAAGGCAGGATCTGAGCTGGAAGCAGACACCCACAAACATATTGCAGAGGATGATACTGCTGAGGCAGACTGGCCTGTGACCCTAAGTGTGTCGGTGACATCACAAGGGTAAACAAAACACCTCACCGCTTGATACATAGATCAATTTTTGAGTTTTTTTTAGTTCTGCTGCCTGATCCCATTGTGTTGGCATTACTTTAAACTTGGGATTAGACATCCTCACCTTTGGTATCAACACTTGATCCATTTATTTATTTATTTATTTATTTATTTATTTATTTATTTATTGACACAGGATCTAGCTCTATTGTCCAGACTGGCCTTGAGCTCCTGGGCTCAAGAATCCTTCCCTTTCCAGCCCACTGCCCCAGAGTTGGGAGAAAGGCATAAGCCTCCCCTGGCTTGCCTGGGAAAACTGTAGTAGCATTGGGTTTATCTTAAGAGAATCAGTGGCCACAGTGGTTGTTTTGTGCCGTCTTGGCTGAATTCGGTGTCAGAAGGGAAATGACAAGAGCCTCTGAAGGCTTCGTAAATGTTAGCCGTGACAGCGTTTTCCAAGAAAGTGTCTTAGTTCCCCGTAGGGTCCAAGGCCAGGGAGGCACTGCCAGGAAATGCAGTTGGAAAGATTCAGCTTACAGGACAAAGTGCATCTTGGAAGAGAAGCAGTGCTCGGTGTACACGTGTGTGTGTGCGTGTGCGCGCGTGTGTGCGTGCGTGCGTGAGCGTGTGCATTCATTATACAGTGCCAAGGCTGTTATGGACTGGCTCGAAGAGCTCATACATGTTCCTCGCGTGTCTCCCAAAGCTTATCCACCGTTTTCAGTCTGTGTATTATAAAATCTGGTTCCTGCAGCAGATGAGACAAGAGATAGACACACCCATTGGTGGAATCTTTCTTTTTATTTTTCGTTTAGAGATGTTATTATGTATACAGTGTTCTACCTGCATGTTTGCCTGCAGGCAGAAGAGGGCACCCGATCTCATTGTAGTTGCCGGGAACTGAACTCATGACCCCTGGAAGAGCAGCCAGTGCTCTTAACCTCTGAGCCATCTCTCCAGCCCCCAGTGGAATCTTTCTAAACAGGGACAGCCTTCCAATGTAGATGGTACAGTGTCATTCAGAGGAGGGAGGGAGGACCTCATTTCCAGGCCAGGGATGGCGTCTTAGATGGGCAGTGGCATTTCAGTTCCCTAGAAATTTCATTCAGTCTCAGAGAGAAGGGGCATTTCTGAAGATCAAGAATGAGCAAGGTTTGCGTGAGCCTAAGTTCTCTCCCCACCCCATACGCCACCTATTTATTTAACAACTGCCATGTGTTGCCCCTTCTGTTAGTCACATACAGAGCTGACCCGGTGTCGTGGGCATATGTATCCATTTTCTATCTCTGCGTAGGGAATCGCCGTACCCTGAGCATCTTAAAGCAACCCACATTACTGAGTCAGTTCCCACGGTTAGAACACAGGGGGACTGGATCTTGGCGTAGGGATCCCAAGACTTCCGACACGGTGTCGTCAGGATGTACACCTGTTATTAATTAACTCACTAATTAATTAATTTTCCAGCCAGATCACAGTTTCCCCTCCCTCTTCTCTCTCCTCCCAGTCCTATCCCATCCACTCCTCCTTTCTCTTCAGGAAAGGGCAGAGCCTCCTGTGAGTACCAGCCAGCCATGTCATATCAAGTTGCAGTGAACCTAGGCACCTCCTCCCCTATTAAGCTTGGACAAGGCAACCCATGAGGAGGAAAGGGTCCCCAAAGCAGGCAACACAGTCAGAGACAGCCCCTGCTGCCACTGTTAGGAGACCCACAAGGAGGCCAAGCTACACGACTGTCACACGTATGCAGAAAGCCTAGGTCAGTCCCAGGCAGGCTCCTTGGCTGTCAGTTCAGTCTCCGTGAGCCCCTGTGAGTCCAGGGTCATTGATTCTGCGGGTTTTCTTGTGACGTCCTTGACCCCTCTGGCTCCTGCGATCCTTCATCCCCCTCTTCTGCAGAATTCACTGAGCTCCGCCTGATGTTTGGCTGTGGGTCTGCATCTGTCTCCATCAGTTGCTGGGCGAGGCCTCTCTGATGACAGCAGGGCAAGGCACCAACCTATGAGTGTAGCAGAATATCATTAGGAATCATTTCATTGACTTAAAATTTGTTGTCAGTCATGTTTGGCTCTATCCTAGTTCTCTGGGCTGTCCAGTCCCTGCGTCCTGACCCTCCAGGCAGTGTCAGGGGTGGGATCCCCCTCATGGCATGGGTCTCAAGCTGGACCCGCCATTGGCTGGCCTCTTCCATCGTTTCTGTGTCCCAGAATGTCTTGTAGGTGGCAGGGCAGAGGTTATGTGAGCCTAAGTTTTGTGGAGAGCTTGGGTCATCTGAAAAAGTTACAAATCTGCTGGCTTTCTGCCACCCTGGACCATTAGCCAGGATCCCTTTGTTCCTCCTAGCAATCCCCTGCCTCATATGTCCCCTGTGGGAGCTTTTCTAGTGAACCCAACCCCACGGCCTATGGTGCCTGTGCAGTACAGAGAACCAGAATGCCACTCTCTGCATATAACAACCCTTTCCTGTAAAGAGAAGCTTTTTCCTTGAGAGGAGCCTTCCCGCCAGCCTGGTTCTAGAGCCGCATCAGTCCCAAATAAACACACAGGAGGCTGTATTAATTATGAAGCTGTTGGCCTTGCTTGTTTCTTACTGGCTAGCTCTGACTTAAGTAATTACCCCATAATTGTTAATCTAAGTATGTTTCTTACCGGAGAATAGTTCCAGGCTTCCTACCCCATAGCGTTACATCTTGACTTTCTTGTGTTTCTCCTTCCCAGAGTCCTCCTGGACTCCTAGTCCCACCTATCTAAATTCCCTATTGGCCAACAGTGCTTTATTGACAAATGCACAGGACTTCCCCAACACTTTCCTGATGAGGCAGCCAAATGCCAGATCTGGGTTCAAGACACTGCAGGTTGTAAAATAACCGAGATGGCCTTTGTTCTAGGAACCAGGGCTAAGCGAGGACCCTAGAGATCATCTACGCAGGGAAAATAGACTCTCAGATCAATTGCCCCCACGTGGAAACTCCCCCAGGCATGGACCTCCAGTTCCCTCAGTGCTGAGGAGTCCCTCCTTCCTCAGGGTCAGATGGGAGCCGCCTCCCTCTAGGTGACCTTAACCGGAGTGCTAACTCCTCTCTATCCTCTGCACTTAGGGGCATATGTGGCACAAGGTTGGGCTCCGTGAAGGTTTCCTCCAGGAGGCTGAGGGGTCAACTGGTCAAGGTTTTCGGTTGCCTCGGCCACTCCCCCCCTTCCTTTCTGCTCGCTTCCCTGTGGCCTTCGCAGCCGGGCATCTCCCAACCCGAGTCAGCTTACCGAGACTCCCCAAGGTGTTGTTCACACCCTACAGCTTCTGTTGAAAAAAAAGTCTCTCCCCCAGCATCAACCCACTCCACGGGAACTTCTGGCCCACCGGAAGCGTCCCTAGGCTCCCCGCATCCCAGTTCCACAACCACGTCTACGGAGAGCTCCTTTTGTGCCCAGCGTTAGACCTCTCGCTTCGGCTCCCACCCGTCTTCCAGACCGAGGGTGTGCGTGTGTGTCTGTGACAAGCGTTCCATCAGCGCCTGTGGAAGCGCTCTGCGCCTCCCTGCGGGTGGTGGGAGGCTTGTTTTTATGTCAGTTCCACAACTGAGTTTCTTGCCCCCCCCCACCCCATTCCTCTCACTCACAACCGTCCCCGTAGCTCTGCTTCCTGGGTTTGGAGGCTGTTTTTCAGCAGCCAGCAGAAGGCGATTAAGGTGTTAGAACCCCCCCGTCAGTAGGTTGGGATCCAAAACCTAGCTGAAGCTATAGCGGCTGGTGTCCTTCACCTGCCAATACCTCCAGACCTATTACAGAAGGAAAAGGAACTGGTCTGGCGTGGATTGATTCTCATAAAGCCATTTTTGCTGGATTGATTGTTCTGCTTCTGTTGTGGGAGGGGCGCTCTCCAAGGAGGGAGGCTGTGGTTACCACAGCCCACCCAGTGAAGACGGTCCATGCGCCAGTGTCCTTTCAGTCCCGTCCCCATTTCATTGTGAGCCTCTCCTTAAAACTGCGAATGCCTCCCATACATTTTTCTAATCTGTTTAGATAGTAAAACACCTCAAGTTCCTCTCAAGTAGTTCTTTATAGTTTCAAATAATTGTGTTAGCATATGACACGCTGGAGAGTTTGGGCAAATGATTTCCCTAAATGAGCTGGAAGACAGACATACGGAAGGTATTTACTATTACCGTTAGCTACCATTTACTGATGGCTTCTGAAGGGTCAGGCACTGTAGTTGGCATTTAATGTAAATCATACAACAAGGATGAAATGGGATCCATTGCCCCTGTGTTTATAAGCCAGGGAAAGACACTTAAGTGTCCCGTGAGCAACTTCTTCACCCCAGAACTGGGATCCCGATTTCAAATCCCACTGTGGTGTTGTAAAATAAGATGGCCCCCAAAGGGAGTGGCACCACTAGGAGGCATGGCCTTGTTGGAGTGGGTGTGGTCTTGTGTGATACTCAGTTTCCTCCTGCCTTCTATCAAGATGCAGCAGCACTGTATCTGCCTGCGCCCTGCTATGCTCCCCATCATGATGGCAACGGACTGAACCTCTGAAACTAAGCCACCCCCTCAATTAAATCTTTTCTAACAAGAGTCGCCGTGGTCATGGTGTCTCTTCACAGCAATAAAAAAAAACCTGTCTAAGACACCCACGCTCTTAAACAACCCCCTATTAAAGGGAGCTGTTTTTTAGAATTCTTGGTTTTGCAGTTAATGGGATGCAAAGGCCAGGCTAATCCCTTGATGATCCAGGCTGATGTCGGGCAGCACTGTTCCTGTGTGGAGTCTCTTCCGACTCTTCCCACCTCATACACCCCAGCCCTGTGGGGTCATGTCGAGCAGAAACGGCTCTGTCAACCCTGGAAGAGGCTGTCAGATGTGTAATCATCTTGTCTGTCGGAGCTTGACCATGTTCTGTAAACACACAGCTCTCTCCATCCAAGTCTTTCCTTGACCAGAGAACTTTGGGTCACAGCTAGGCTCTTGACACTTTCTTGGTTGTACAGGGACACTCTGAAGTGGCCCCTGAACGCACCTCTCCTGGCACAGGAAAAATCAGGTGAGAGTTTGTGCGTCTGCTCTTGTTGGCGTAATACCTTTATGACTCACATTAAGCTCGTGACTAGTTAAGCCCTTAGATCTTTCTTTCTAACTAAACTGAAGTTCCGTGGCATCAGGAGTATTGTGTGTTCTCTGCTATAGACCCAGCACTTGGGATGAGTAATTGGAATACTGATGGCACTCGAGAAACGTAGAACGGGTGACTCCTTCCCAGTCCTGTGGATCTGCATCAACACTTTTGGATGTTTGCATTTATTGTAAAAATTCCTCTCAGTGGTTTTTCCAAATTACTTTTTAAGTTTGTTGACTTTTATTCACTTGGATGACGCTACAAAGAGAGAACATTCTAGGTCTTTGTTTCCCCATGTTTATAGACTGAAGACGGAAGATTACTCGCTCTTCTGTTTGCTCCGGGGACATTTAGCACAGAGATGAGTTAAGCTGTGTTTCTGTATCTCAAGAAGTGAATAATACATGAGAGACCAACAGAGAAACACCAACCAGGTCCATGGTGTGGGGAGAACTCAAGGGCCAAGCATTTTGTCCAGCCTGGGGAATTACTTACTGAGCACACAGATCACAGAAGAACCAAGGAGGCAGGTGCTCCTGTGGCCCCTTCCGAGCAGGAAAGGTGGAGGAAGACAGCCCGGCTTCCCTGAGAGATGCTCTGAGAGGGACAGTCCCCGGGAGAGCCCCAGCCTGGTCTTCCTGGGCCCAGGACCTCCCACCCCAGTCCCAGTCCCTTCTGGACACTGTTACAACTGGAGCTTCTGTCTTAAAATGATTGCCGTATCTGCCACCTTCAAGGGTGCTGCTTGGGTTAGGTAAGGAATGCCTGGCTGGGCTAGGCTCATGAGGCAGCTGTCCTGGATGGATAATCTAAAACGTTTGTGTGTTCCCTTTCCCCGAATCCCCCAGAGAAGGTATTATTTCTCATCGGTTCCACGTACTCATCTTTTTTTGGTTCTTGCCTACCATTGGTTGCATAGTAAGGAAACATTTCTCTTTGCTAAATAGAAAGCTTTTATTTCATTTTTCTTCGGATTGCTCTGTGTGTGTGTGTGTGTGTGTGTGTGTGTGTGTGTGTGTGTGTGTGTGTGTGAGCATGCGTGGTGTGTATGGGCATGCATGCCGCAGTACCCTGCAGACGTCAGATGACAACTATGTCCAATCCCTCCTTGCTACTCTCTGGGAGCTCCCAGGATTGACCTCAGGCTTGCAGGGCAAGTGCCTTACCCACTAAGCTTTCTCTCCAGGGCAAACCTTTTAGTTACGAGGGATGTGTTTGTTTGCCTTGTAAATGTTACTGCAGGAAACAGGTAACGACAAACCCAAGCAGTTTACATGTGTCTAGGAAGTCCCAAGTTCTCGCTGCTCTGACAGTCCAGTGTCTGTCTACGTGGCATTTTCTAGCTTTTTGGGGGGGGGACTGAGACTTGACAGAGCTCTCAGTAGGCAGTTGGGTAGGGGAGGGGCCTCAACTGGATAACAAAGATGGTGAACTTTCAAAATGGCCAGCTTCTTCCTCAGCCTCCTGAGACAACCCTCCCCCCCCCAACCCATAGCTTAAAACAAAGGCACAGCAGGTTTTGGCCGGGGGAAGTTCCACACAGTGGGCTATTGAACTACAGCTATGCCATCTCATGAAAGGACTCCTAAGAACCCTTGTGAAGTTGTGAAATTATCTCTGAACCAGCCATGAATTCCCATACACTGTGACCCTGAGCTAAAGGTTAGCTGCCTGACCACTGCCCTGCTGTCCCTCTGCTTCTGTAAACAAGGCTTGCTTGCTGCAAATGTCCAGAGCGGCCATCTGTACCTGCCACGACTTCGGGTTTTGCCCTTAAAAACTCAACCATCCGGAGACTGAGGCTGCTTCTCACTGATCTGCTTGGGGCAGGCCTCCTGGCCAGGAATAAACACTCAGTTTGACCTATTTAGGCCTCTTGGGAGGGTTTTTCTCTTCAGGTAGCCCATAACACCCCTGCCTGTGAACCTGTCCGACAAACTCAAGGCCAGAACAGAACATGTGCACCTCGAACTTGTGGACCTATGGGAGTCCTTGTCTTTGTTTAAACTGACCAACCCTAAATTGGGGGGAGCCCCCAAAAAAGGCCTTTAGAAAACCCCAGCCCTCAAGGAGATGTGGTTTTAGCTTCCTGAGTCCACCTTCTGCAAAGCACAGGGTCTTTCTTTCTCTGTGTGCCTTGCTGTGTGTGTTTCTGTAGGTGGGGATATTTTGTCGGGACCCCCGGCTCCCCAACAATTGACATGGAGACTTATTATTAATTGCAAATGCTCGACTGATAGCTCAGGCTTGCTATTAGCTAGCTGTTACAACTTAAATTAATTCGTGTTTCTTATCTACACCCTACTACATGGTGGTACCTTTTCCAGCGTGGCAGGCTTATCTCCTGCTTCCTCTGCACCTGGCTGGTGACCCCGCCCCCCGCCTCCCCCTACTCTTCTTTTGTCTGTGTGTCCTGCCTCGTTATTGGCCATGTAGCCTTTTATTGGACCAAGAAGAGCAATGAATACTCAGTGTACAGAGGGATTGTTTCCCAGTGTGTTTCCTCACCCCTAAAAAGCCTTCCTTCCAGGCTGATTCTGTTGGCTGTGTCTGAGGTTTGGCCTGCTGCTATGCGCCTTTCAATTCTTTAACTGGCAGAGAAAACAAGCCTGGGCAAGACCCCTAGACAGTACTAGTAGGACACTCCTAGGTCAAATAATTCTGACTTGACCGCTACACATTCGAGGTGACTCCATTGTTGGTGCAACAGCATTGTGGGTTCGTCTCCTGACGTCACAGGGCCTGGTGGGGATAGGATAGCGTTCTCTCCATCGTCAAGGTCTTGACCTGGCAGAAGTTACTCATGTTTGGACCCCTCCAGGAGCCTCCTTCAGGACGCCTTCCTCTATTATCTGAGCACCTCATTAGTAAACTTGGTTGTTCTGGGCTGAATCTGCCTTTCTGTGTTCGGCCCAGAGCTTCGTGTCCCCAGCGCTGGGACAATGGATCTCTGATGTCTGAGCCGTCTGTGGTACCTTGTCAGGACAGCGTTAGTGAACTCCTGCTAATGTGTTGTGAACACAGACACTGCAAACAGTGAGAGGATTTCCAGTGTCTCCCCTCCCGTTCCCTCCCAAGACCGTATCCATTTCTCCGATTCATCTGTGTTTTGTCTCAGGGCCTTTTACCTTTCTTTCATTTTGTATGTCTTTCTTTCTTGCTTCCTCTGTGCTTGGCTGCCTGGCGGCTGCCTGCCTGACTCTGGGTGTCTCTTTTTCTTTCTCCTTCTTTGTCTCTGGAGCCTAGATTCCTCCTCCTAACTAATTAAGGAAATGCTCTACAGGCCTGCCTACAGCCTGACGTTATGAAGGCGCTTTCTTAACTGAGGTTCCCTCCTCTCTGGCGACTGTAGCTGGTATTAAGTTGACATAAAACTGTCCGGCACAGCCTCTGTGTACGAGTGGGGGTGTAGTTAAGTCTAAAGTGCCCTTGAGGTCAGGCAGGTTGGCCATTCCCTGTTCTGTTTGACACAACTCCATGCATTCCCAGCTCTGGGTCTCTGGGTCCTCTAGGGCGAGTGTGGTATGCCAGGACTGGCCATGAGGCTTTTGTGTAAGGAAGTAAAGCCGGAACCCCCATCTGCTGGGCAGATGTGCAAAGTCCCCCAGACGCTGAGTCCTTCATGGTGACGCCGTGCATCTTGGTTTTTCTTAATGTCTGCGCCGGCATCTTAGTGGGCAGTTAAGCTAAGCCGACTCAGTGCTGTCAGCCAGATGCCTGTGGCTGGGACCCAGACAAGAACTCACTCACGGGTCTTCTCCAAGTCACTGCCCTGGGCTTTGATGCAGCCTCACTTGGGGACCACACAAACAGACAGATGAGCTCTGTTCTGCACTTGCTCCCTATGCTACTACAGATGCACACATTAAGACACACGGGACTTGGTTAAATATAGGTTAATTTTATTCAGGGAGAAGTCACTTACAAAGAAACCGATGACCCGCAAGCTCCAGCTCCAAAGGATCCACACCCAGGCTGTTCTCCGTGACCCAACGGGAACCAAGAGAGCGAGCTGGGGTCCTGGTCTCCAGACCTAGCCTTCCCCCATCACATCCGTACCTGTGACCACGCCTAAATGGGCGTGGTCAGTGCAACGGGTGTGGGCGGAGCCGATCTCTCACTACAATGCTGCCAAGCCAGCACCTCCTGTGTTCCCCGACCCTGAGCCCTCCACACCCCTCCCTCTTCGCCCAGCACCTTCTTTGCTGCTTTACTGGAAGACGGCGCCCTTGTGCAGTTAAGGAATCCGAGTTTTACTGCAGGTATCAGCGGCGTGGCCTTGAGCCTCACACACGGGGCTCAGCCACCCTGGGCTTCTTCTCCGGTGGAAGTCACTGAAGAATGAACACAGTCACAAGGATGCTTGGAGTCGCAGCACTGGGCACAGCCGATCACCCAGGACCTACCTCCTTGTTTCATCTTCCTAGGCTTATTTGTGTTTATCATGCTGAGTCTGGGGTCGCTCTGCTCCCTATACCCTCACGTCTGAGCTGCCGGGGATGGGAGTGTGGTAGAGGAGGGGAGAGGCGAGGAGTGATGTCTGGGAGGTGAGCATCTCACTGCCTCCAAGCGAGTCTGATTTTCATGTCATAGGGGGAACGATCTCTCCCTCCCCCTTCCTTCCTATCTTTGAGACAGGGTCCCATTGTGTAGACCAGATTCCAGATTATCCTTGAATTCTCCCCATCCTTCCTAAGTACTGTGATTACAGGTAGGAAACCACGAAGACTAGCAGAGGGAGCAATCTTTTAAATGCTTGGTCAATATTTCCAATAAGTTCCTTCTCTCCCTATCTTTCCTTCATTTTTAAATTATGTGCATGAGTGTTTGGCCTGCGTGTCTGTACGCTACCTGCGTGCAATGCCCACGGAGGTCAGAAGAGGGCAGCAGATCCCCTGGAGTTACAGAGGGTTGCGCGCCTCTGTGTGGGTGCTGGGAATTGAACCCGTGTCCTCTGGAAGGGCAGCCAGTGTCCTTGACACTGTGCAATCTCTCCGGCCCTCTTTGCCTCCTCTCTGTAGACTAAGAACCCTGTGCCTGACTCATTTCCTGCTGCATCTCCAGGACCGTTTGTCCTGTTCTCATTCAGAGTGGTCCAGCTTTATGAGTCCTTTATGAGCTTTACTCTTCGGCTACACAGAACCTTTCCCTATTGTCAGGCTTTGACACTGGTCAGAGCGAGCTTCCTCTGAACACACCACGGCCCTTTCTTCAGTTCTTGGTTTGGATACCGCTTCCTCGCGGAAGTCAGCTTTGCCCGGTGACTGTCTGGTTATTTCCTCCCTGCTCGTCTTGGTCTCAGCATTTCCTGATCCCATGAGGTCAAGGGCCTCACTGACTCACGCAGCTCAGCAGAGCAGATATTTACCGAAGGAAGGAAACCCTTGTCACTCTTTGCACCGGTCAGACGTTGTATCTGGTTGCATGAACAGAGAGCAGTTTAATAAGTAGAGGGTCCACTACAAGCGGACATCTGGAGGTGGGTATTTGCAACTTTTCTAGGATGCTCTCAAGGACCCGGGTTCTTTTGAATTTCCTGCCTCACTGCCTGGATTTTATCTCATGACTGCAAGACGCTATTTTGTCTTATTTCGTGTATTTACTTTTAAAATTATTTTAGGTTTTATGTATGTGTGTGGGCCTCTGCCCATGAGTTCAGACACCCTCAGAGGTCAGAGACAAAGGTTCAAGATGGACCTAGAGTTACAGGCTATCGGGAGCCACCCGGCATGGGTGTTGACACCCAAATTTTTGTCCTCTGTTAGAGCAGTAAGTGTTCTTAACCACGGAGCCTCCTTTGTAGCCCCTACGCTGTCTTATTTCATGGGGAGTAAGGGAAGAGCAGGAAAGAGCATCCTCTCTGAGTTTACCCCTTAGGTGGAAGACAGCATCTTCCCCGCCACCAGGAGAGCTTTGTCAGGGTGGAGTGGCCAGAGCTGTATCAGGGATTCCTAAGCAGGAGAAGCGTAGGAAACCAACGCTTCCAGCTGAAAATACGCCACCCTCAAAGTCACACGGCTGCTCTTCCGGCCAAGCAGAAAGGAAGACGTGGCCAGCAAAATGGCTCCAGTTCTCACCCCAAGGCTGTGGTCAGAGAACAGGTACGATTAGCTCGGGCAAGAGAGGAAAGGAAGAATCGGAGAGAGGGAGAGACAGACCATCTCCAGGAACTAAGGCAACGTGGCTGTTAGGGTTAATATTTTACTGCAATAACATCTGCAACTATTTTTATGCGTTGAGGGAGCACATAAGGGGGCCATGTGTTAAAACGATACTCGGCCAAGCGGGAGACACAGCTTGGGCGGTAGAGTACTTCCCTAGCGTGGACAATGTCCTGGGTTCGAACCCAAGCACCTCATAAAACCAGGTGTGGTGACAGGCCTGTAATCCTAACATCCCAGATTGGAAGGGCGGAAGTTCAAGGTTATCCTCTGCTACTTAGCAAGCGTGAGTGTGAGATACATATGTTAATTGAAATACATCATTTTTTTTCTTTTTGGTTTCAGGGTTTAAATCCAGGGAACATTACACACTAGGCGACTCATGTACTACTTGGCTACATCTCCACCCCTGGAAGTAATTTTAAGATAAGGCAATGCTATGCCAACCTTAAATCTTGCGGGATGGCCCTGTGGCCAGGAATTCTGTGCTGTGTTTCTGCCTCACTGTCCTGCAAGTTTAATACGGTCCAGAGACTGGGGAACCAGCTTCATGGCAACACTTTCATGAGAGGGAATATTTATGGGGCTCTCTGTCTCTCTCTCTCTCTCTCTCTCTCTCTCTCTCTCTCTCTCTCTCTCTCTGAGACAGGTCTCTGTCTCTGTCTCTGTCTCTTTCTGTCTCTCTCTCTCTCTCTCTGAGACAGGTCTCTGTCTCTCTGTCTCTGTCTCTTTCTGTCTCTCTCTCTCTCTGTCTCTGTCTCTGTCTGTCTGTCTGTCTGTCTGTCTGTCTGTCTGTCTCTCTCTCTCTCTCTCTCTCTCTCTCTCTCTCTCTCTTTCTCTGTCCTGGAACTCACTCTGTGGACCACTCTAGTCTCAAACTCAGAGATCCACCTGTCTCTACTTCCCAGTTGCTCCACCAAGCCTGGCTTGTGGAGGTTTCTTGTGCAGGACGATGTTCACGCCCAACCCGTTGGCTTCTGTCCGAGAAGCTTCAGACAGCCAGTTGGCAAATTTTAAGAGCTGTCTGCACTCCCTGTGGAAGTTAAAATAAAATGAAAATTCCCTGCTTGTGGGCTTTAGCCCACGAGGGAACCAGAAGGTCTGTAGAAAATAGCAGAGCTGTTAGGAAACCCGGTTGCCATAACAACAGGACATGGCATTGGTTACAAAGCGGCTGCGGCCCTGTGCACACTTCCTAAGAGGAGGGATGCAGGGTTAAGGACCTCAGTAAACACAAACATGTCTGAAACCAAGGCCTCGTTCAGCTATTTTCCCCAGGAATCACTTTCCAGACGGTTGGGATTCAATGGTGCGGTTCAGACCGCTGGTGGGATCCAGAAGAAGTGAGTGTGCACACGCGCACGCACACACACGCGCGCGCACACACGCGCACGCACACACGCGCGCGCACACACACACACACGAGTGCAGTCATTGTCTCATGAGCATTGTTTGCATTCCTTGGGGGCCTCTCCAGTGCCGAGCATCCCACAGTCATTGTGGAACCCAGTTATCTCCGTCTTACAGATGGGAGCCACAAAGGGGCCATGCTGCCTGTCTAAATGAATGCAGGTTGTGAGAGGTGGGCGTGGCTTAGAACCCAGGACCTTCTCCCATGGACCCCGGTGGTCTTTCCTAAGCCTAAGCGGCGGCAGCTTCTTGGTCCGGCTGCTAGCTCTGCTTCTCATCCGTTTGCCTAATACCCACGGCGGCTTTTGGATTGGGCCCCTCACGGCCCCATTCCAATGCGTTTCGCTCTTCTTAAAATTATGTATTCTTTTCAATTTCATTTTACATTCCAACCGCGGCTCTCACTCCCGCACCTCCTCCTGCCCCCCTCCCCCCAGTCCATCCCCAGTCCACTCCTACTCATGGGTGAGGGATCCCAGGAGGAGTCAACATTGTCCATTGTCGGACACAATGGGCTGGGACAGGGCCGGGCCCCTCTCCCATGCATTAAGACTGAGCATGGCCTCCCACCATAGCGAATGGGCTCCGACCAACTAGCTCAACGCACAGACCAGGTTTGTGTCGTGGTCCTGCTGCCAGGGACCCCTCGGCGGGTCCAAGTTTCACAACTCTCCCACATACAGAGGGCCTAGCTGGGTCCCCTGGCTTCTCGCTCTTGCTGGGGGGACATTTGCACAGCCGGGATCCCTCCCGGTCATGCTGTTTCTCAGAGCATCAGGACTTGCCGCTGCCCATGTGAAGGCCGACGCCAGCCTGCCCCTGAAGGCTGCCTCTCCGGCTTTGCCGGCCAGCAGCTTCCCCGCAGGATCTCCCACGCAGCCTGACCAGAAAGCCATTAGGCTCTATGTCCCCGATGGTCTTCTGTTCCTGCCCCCCGCAGCTCAGTCACAAGCATCCTGTCCATGCCGACACTACAGGCCCGGTGAACTCGGGGAGACCGGAGGCTGTAGGTCAAGGTCAGCAAATGTCTTTAAAGGAAGGCGGTAAACAGCCTAAGCTTTTGGGCCGCATGACTTCTTGTACGGTTCTCAGTTTTCAGTGCCAGCTCAGCCACAGGCAACCCAGGAACAAGGCTGTCTCTGTTCCAATGACTACTTCTGTTCTTTTCTTTTTTTTTTATTAGTTGTTTTTATTTTATGTGCATTGGTGTTTTTTCTGGCATGTATGTGTGTGAGGGCATCGGATCTTGGGGTGGCAGACTGTTGTGAGCTGCCGTGTGGGTGCCGGGAATTGAACCCGGGACCTCTGGAAGAGCAGCCGGTGCTTTCAACCACTGAGCCATTTCTTCAGCACCCTACTTTTGTTCTTAATTTTAAAATGTCACTTTAAAAAAATTCTCTCCTCTCTCCTCTCCCCTGCCTCCTGTATCCCTGTGTGCATGCATATATGTCCGTAGGTGCAAATGCCTTGCAGAGTCCAGAAGAGAGTATTGGACCCCACAGTTCTGGAGTTACAGATGTTAGCAAACGGTCTAACATGCGTGCTGGCGTCCAAGCCCTGGTCCTCATGATTGGACAGCAAGTGTTCTTAATGCTCGCGTCACCTTTCCAGGCCATTTTAACTTTCAAGTTAACTTTTGTTTGTGCAGCTCTTGTCAGTTGCGTTTGTGGGGCAGCGTTAGAGGATTACTTGTGGGAGCAGGCTCTCTCGAATTTGAATTCAGTCGTCAAGCTTCCATCTCCGCTGAACCATCCCACCAGCCCCAACCTGGCATCTGTTCTTTCCCGGGTAGATCTTTGGTGTTATGATTTCAGACTCTCTGCCTTCAAGGCTCAAGTTGGTATAGACACAGATAAGGGGGTGGGTTCTGCTGTCACCAGTCCCAACCTTCAAAGACTCTTCTGGATTCCTTTGAGTTCCAAACACTCAGTGCTTGCACAACGACCAAGGAGTCAATGGGATAAACCGACTCCTCGATTTGAAGGAAGTTTTGCTTTTCTTCTCTGTGTTTTGAGAAAGTGTCTCTACATGTAGTTCTTCTGGTCTGGAACTCCCTATGTAGACCAGGCTAGCCTCCAAACTCACAGGAATTCACTTGCTTCTGCATCCCAAGTACTGGGGTTAATACATGTACCAGCACATGTGACAGAAGGAAGTTTTTAAAGGCTGCTAAATAACTTCTGATAACACCGGGATGTTAAAGAATGTGTACTAGAGATTACTATTCATATTTATGCTCTCGACTTGGTAGGTATCATGTGACATCATCCACAGTGGTGGGGTGAGGGGAGGTGTCACCTTCCTGCTTCATAAGGAACCAAGCTCTCCCTCCCTTGAGTTCCTGGGCATGGTTGTACCTTCCTGCCCCTTCAGCTCAGGTCACTGTTGACTGAGAGCCACGGGGTGCGGCTGTGACCTGCACTGTGGAGCCTGGCTTTTTCCAATTGTGAAGAACAACCATCCCCGTATGCCTCCGAGCCGTGCTCACCTTCCCCTGTCAGCGATGGCCGCAGGAGCGCCTTTAGACAGTCACTCCGCGTCCCGTTGGTTCTGAGCCTGGGTGGCTGATGAATGAGGCTCTGTTCCGCTATTACTATGTGAATCAGGTGTTCCTCTGCAGAGTGGGGTGGGGGTTGCCAGCCGTTATGTAAGGCTTCAGGAAATAGCCCGTGAAATGTCCTACAGAAGACATCTTTTAAACAGAAGATGCTGAACGGGTTCACCAGAGGTCCCATGGATACCAGCGCTCCTTAGACCGGATGATTTTCTGTTTTGAATATATATTAAGAATCCAGACACAGACTGTTCTGGGTTGCCCAAATCCCAAAGTTTCAAATCTAAAGCCGTGTGCAAAGCCCTAGGAAATGTAACAAAAAGTTATTTGAGGTGACATAACACATACACTACACACACATGTGCTCTCTCTCTCTCTCTCTCTCTCTCTCTCTCTCTCTCTCTCTCTCTCTCCAGAGACGTTGAATTTCAACTGAATAGCACATTTTCTGGGTAGAGCTGCTCAAAGTCATTCTGACACCCCTTCATCACAGCTCAGTGCATTTTTTATATAGCATTTGAAGCACATTTTTACAAGTTACAAAAGTCTGAACGATATGCACATATTTCACGAACATGCATATTGTATATGGCCACGTGGATTTGGGGAAGGGTACAGTGGTTTGCTGTGTGCCCATCGCTCATGAATATAGACTAATCCGGCTCCCCCTCTCCTTCTATTTCCCTTCCAGGAGTCATGGGACTCCATCATAAATACATGTTAAGGGGTAAAGCCTCTTTAAGGTTTTGTTTATTATTGTAGTCAATTTTATTATGTGTATATGTGCATGGGGACGGGGGGGCGGTATGCCACATGAGTGTAAGGCTCACAGTAGCCAGGACGAGGCATTGTCGTAGAGCCCTATTTCGAGTATAAGGATGTCCTCCTGCCTCCCCACAGCCTTCCTCAAACTTGGGGATTTTTGCCATTTGAACAGGTGGGAAATTGTAGCCCAGTTAGTGTGCCTCTCCCGGAGCGAGGCTGCTGTCCTTTCAGACGATGATGTGTGGATTGTCTACCCCGCCCCGCTTTTCGTGAAGACAATCCTCCTATTCAGGCTTGCGCTTCTGACTGTGTTTACTGGTTGCAAATGTCCTCCACTTGAAAATCGGAGCATCATTGGGGTCATTTGGTGGAGAGACTTGCTGGGGCGCTGCCCTCAGATGGCACGGCGTGCCAGCGCCTCTCCATATGGTCATTTGGCACAGGCCAGCGTGGGCTCCTTAATGTCACTACAGCCCAAGGGCAGTTAGCTTGTGACACAACTGCTCAGGCTGTCAGGGTGTGTCCCAGCTAGCAAGGTGGAGAGAGCACCGCTGCCTCGCCTTTAATGACCTGGGGTGGTTACACGTGAGAGCCGCTCCTTAACGAGACTGGCTTAGATCCGTGAGGGACCTTCCGTGTTTCTCTGCATATTGACCTGCCACTGTTGCTCTGGTGACACGCGGTAAACTCCCGGGCCAGGAGTAAAGGACTTTATTACCCCGGAGGAACGTGTTTCTTTAGGGTTGGCTCGTCTGTACCAGCGCCCTTTCTCAGTGTGTGCACGCGTGTGTGCGCGTGATTATGTGTTTGTGCTCACGTGCGTGCATGTGTGTGTGTGTGTGTGTGTGTGTGTGTGTGTGTGTGTAGGGGGCTACTGAAGTTAGTCACTTTTGCCAAAGAGCAGGAGAGCAGAAGCGAGGCAGACGTCCCTTTTAAGTCCTCCTAGAATGTTTCCTTTCTTCCCAGGGGCCTCCTTGAGTCAGGGTATAAGACAGGGCTGTGTGGATGAGAAGGAAGCTTCCCTGTTGAGGAGTAGGGCTTCTCCTGGGGTGAGCACATTGGAGCGGAGAGGCAGTGGTCTTCCTGTCGCCTGGAAGACCTTTTCCTGTTGTCCAGAAAGGGCTGGTTTTGTTTTATTTTATTATATTTTATTTGAAAAACTCTCCAGAATTTACTTGGACACATCTCTGGGTTGTTGAGGTTTTTCAAATCCAACGAGCATATCAGCCATTAATAAGGTCCCCGTGCTTCCTCAGAAGCCTGGTGATGATTTCCTTAAAACAAGCCATGCTTACTGGGCCTCTTGTGTGTATGACGCTAAGCCTACGGTGCCCAGAGTGACTGAGCCTCGAACAAGAGTCTAAGTTGACTCTGGGTGTGCATGGTGGCACACACCTTTAGTCCTCACACTCAGGAGGCAGAGGCAGACAGAGCTCTGGTAGATCCAGAGCATTGTAGCAAAAGCAGAAGCATGTACAGGTTTTTCGCGCCAAGAACTTTCCAGATATTAGGGTAGCCATTGTTCTGGAAGCTTTATGGCAGTGGGGGGTGAGAAAGGAGAGCTGGACCACAAGGGATGCTGTGTGCTGCGATGGATCTCAGACATCCTCAATGGACAGTGATAGATCTCAGACATCCTCAATCACATGGGATGCTGTGATGGATCTTAGACATTCATAGCATCCATAGAGACCCAGGGTGAGCCCAGGACTATGGTGACGAAAGGTCTGTCTGGCAGACTTCCCCCTCTGGTACCTCTGTGTACCCCCTCTGTTAAAGTGGGAGACCCAGTCAAGGACGGCGCCATCAGTGTTTGCTATTGGTGAAGCACCCAGAAGTCTGAATTTCTGTCCGTCAGAATGCTAAGTCTCCAAACATAAATTAGCCACTGACTGGATGCATCTGGATACCTAAAGATTTCCCCCAAAGTTTGCTTTGTGCCACAACTTCCTTGGCATTGTGAGTCTGTGTTTTTAAAAATTTGTAGTTAGACAGTCATAAACTGTTGCTGCGTAGCCAACAGTACAAAACTACTTACTTGTAGGTTTCTTAAAGGAACTTTTGTTTTTACTTAAAAAAATGCTTATTTATTCATGAGCTAGGGCCTCACTGTGTTGCCCTTGAACTCATTCTGTAGACCAGGCTGGTCTTGAACTCTCAGATCTGCTTGCCTCTACCTCTCAAGTGCCGTGATCAAAGATGTGTGTCACCACATGTGACTGTTTTTACTTTATTTTTAAATTAATGTTGTAGTCATACATATTCGTGAGTTATAGTGTAAAATATCTATACATGCATATAGCATTCAGTTGTTAATTTGAGATAGTTAGCATTCCTGTGCTCTCCTTAAGGTCTAGGATGTTTTTCAGTGTGGGTGGCTGTGATGATATGTTGTTTATGGTTTATTAAAGCCACTGAAAACAGGAGAAGCAAAACTGCCAAGCCTCTAGCCCTTACATATACTTCAGGCTGAAAGGGCTGATCCTGTCTCCAGGAGCTCTCACCAAGCCTCAGACTCCTGCCTCTCCTCAGTGTGGCTGGAGAATGAATGCCAGCCCCGAGACCCTGTTCCTGTCTTAAATACCTCTGGAGTCCTGGGGTTAAAGGCGTGTGATCCCAAGTGCTGAGGCCGTCTTTGTGAGAGCTGTTTCCCTTTAGGGCTGGATATATTTTGGGTGCTCAGTGTGGCCTTGAACTAACAGAGATCCAGCTACCTCTACTTCCCAAGTTTGTGGGATCAAAGGTGTGCACCACCACCACCTGGCTTCCATAGCTAAGTAATGTGGCTGCTTTGCTATTCTGATCTCCGGTGGCTTTAATAATTCATAAACAACATATCACTGCAGGTGGCCGCCATCCCCTCTGGCTCCACATCTGTTGTCCTGGATCCCCTTTGGGCCTTTGCTTCTTCTTCCTGCTCCAACCTCAGCTCCTGTCCATGTTCGCTTCTCTGCAGAGCAGTGTATAGTTCAGTTCCAGCAAACTCTTCTAGATTACGTTGAAAATAATTACCTGATAGTACTTCGGGGATTAATCATTGACACCCCTCCCCCCCTTTTGATTTCAGATTTCTAACCCTAACCCCAGTGAGGAGAGCATTTGACTAGTTTTTGACAAATTGATTTTTTTTTTGAGACAGGCTTTCTCTGTATTGTTTTGGAGGCTGTCCTGGAACTCGCTCTGTAGACCAAGCTGGTCTCGAACTCACAGAGATCCGCTTGCCTCTGCCTCCCCAGTGCTGGGACTAAAGGTGTGCACCACCACCACCCGGCAAATAAATTAACAAATTATAATTTGACGGAATGACCCAAACAAACATCTCTTGCTCTGAGGATGCAGTCAAAGGTCACCAGGATTCCATGGTGACCTCTACTCTGGCTTACTTGCCACTTACCTAAAGCATATTTCTCCATCTTCTGGCCTGTTTTCCTTGTAAAATGGAGACAATAATGCCAACAACTCTGCAGATGTAAGCCACGATGGCTTGATTTTTTTGTTTTTGTTTTTTGAGATAGGGTTTCTCTGTATTGCTTGGAGGCTGTCCTGGAACTCGCTCTGTAGACCAGGCTGGCCTGGAACTCACAGAGATCCTCCTGCCTCTGCCTCCAGAGTGCTGGGATTAATGGTGTGCGCCACCAACGCCCGGCTCCAAGGATGGCTTGAATGTCTTTCTAAAACCATACCAAAGTCAGCACTGAGCCCTATGGCCATAATTGAACTTCACATTTAAGGCTAAATTAGCTGCATTTCAATGATTCCATGTTTCAAAATTAACTAGATTTCAGCAATTACATGTCTCAAAAACTTAAAAAGGATTAGAGTTAGTGTTACTCAATTTAAACCTAGACAGCATTGAGCTGCAATCTAAGTAACTAGCAGCAGCGTCCGTGACCATGGGATTCATGAGGGTGCCCTTGCCCACAGCCCTGCCTTCTCCCCAGGAACTGGAAGGTCCTGGAGAAAACACCTCCAAGTGCCACCACACAGAGAAGGAAGAAAGACCCCATCCTCACGACGAATAAGGTCAACCGTAGAGAACACAGTAGCTTCCATCCAGACACAACCCAGACAGGGAAAACGATATCTCTAGGGCCCAGGGAGCCTCTGGGAACATTCAAACCCCAGGCACTGAAAACATTACACTTGGGAAAGGGGCTGGATTCATTCTGAATCCATTCCTTGGGTCTCCCTCATTAGGGTGAAAATTTGTTAGCACATGATGAATACGCATGTTCCAATGTGGTTGTTTGGGAAACCCCTCTGGCACAGACCAAACAATAACAATGGAGAAACAATAGACCTACCAACGCAAAATAAATCAAAGTCACAACGAGCTATGCCAGTGTGTCCTGGAAATAAAAGTCATTTGTGCCTTTGCAAATGACAAACAGAAGTGTCATCGTGCAGCTGGGGAATCTGGCTGTAGAGCAAATTCCACACCGAGTCCTAGTCCTACATGGCACGGCCTGTCGTGAAGCCGGCGTTACTAGCCCAGGCTCTGGGGATCTGCTGCAGGGATGGCAGTCAGCCCACTTCCTCCGTTCACCCCGGGAAATGCATGCATGGATGAGGAGCCAGAGAAAGCCTGCATGAATGCATTTGGAAATGCTTAACGGAAAGACATATAAAATGCAAGAGCGATTCGTAAGCACTCAGACCTGGAAGGGATCTGAGGATGCAGCCAACCACGTCCTCTAGACTCATGCCAGGGAGGCTCTGGGCTATATAAGCCCGGGCAGTACTTCACAACCACGAACTCTTGTGGGAGAGTACAGCGGGTGTGTCTAGCCAGTTAGCGGCCGTGTGAAACCCTGCAGGGACAAACGAGTTTATCAGGTATGGTGAGCCGGATGGTGTGAATGTGCGACCCTGCCCAGACCCTTGTAGAGGATCCATCAGCTCCTCATCCCTCCAAACACTGTGGTCTGTGAGGACTTGGGTTTCTAAGGTTTCTTAGCCTTCCTCCAACTCCATTCTAACCCTTTGGCTTAACACTGGCAAGTCCAGACAAGGTGGACCCTCTCAACCAAGAGAAACTGTTAGGACTTCCAAATTAAGAACTTTAAATTGGAAAACATAGTTTTCCTTTTAAAATTATTTTTATTTTTTTATTTATTCAAGTTAGAAACAAGCTTGTGTCACATGTCAAACCCAGCTCCCTCTCCCTCCCCTCCTCCCCTGCCCTCCGGAAAACATTTTTTTTTTTTTTTGAGACAGGGTTTCTCTGTATTGTTTTGGAGGCTGTCCTAGAACTCTCTCGGTAGACCAGCCTGGCCTTGAACTCACAGAGATCCGCCTGCCTCTCCCTCCCGAGTGCTGGGATTAAAGGCATACGCCACCAACGCCTGGCTGGGAAACCATTTTTTTAAAAAATCAGGGCTAACAGAAAACCGGGAAAGGGGCTCAATGACCGCTGACAATCCTTGGATATAAAAGACTAACCAAAAGAAAAAAAATCCCATCACTTGTTGGGAGGGGCTTGGCAGAATGGCTAGGCCTCCATGGGAGGAAGGGAGGGTGTTTCCCATGTTGTTTTCCTCAGTGGTCCTGGGTGGAAAGATCACTTTTAGGATGCATCCCACTGAGGGTAACAGAGGCTCAGTTCAAAATAAAGCTGAATGGCAGGGAAGATATCACTGTAGAAGAGCCTTCCCCCAGCTAGGAAAAGCAGGACGGAAGAGGGCGGCCATCAGGGGTGCGGGCTGGCCTCTTGGGTCCTCTTTGCTATTTGGGGGGTGGCATTGCCCACAGGATGGCATCCATGCTTCTCCACGTATGACCACCAAGAGTTGGGCGTCTGTGTTTCCTCGACTGGTCTTGTGTGTGGCCGGTTTCTTGGAGATGCCTCTTGCTAGCACGCCTGACAGCTCCGAGGTCTCCCAACCCCACTCGCTACACCGCTTTAGACCCTGTTCCTCGGGGAAGAGCCTGGCACCCCGGAGAGGCTCAGAATGGAGTGATTTGCTTTCCTGTAGATTTTTCTCCGGCACTGTTGGATATTCTTCAGCAAGACACAGATCCAGGAACAAGCCACGCCTCAGATGATCTGTCCGGCAGAAGCTGGGGGCTCTGTTTTAATTCCCACCACAGGAGTCACACTGCAGGGGGTCTTCTCACCAGGAGGGTTTGGACTCTGGCAGAACAGCAGTCTGCCTGCCAACTGGGCACCTGGCTTCTTTATTTCTGCCTTTAGGCTCCCGATTGCACTGGTCCCTTGGGGCCTCTTAAGCTCCGGGTGTAGGTCCATTTGGAGGGACTGGCCAGATGAGGGGTACAGCTGTGTACTTGTCGAAGCTTATGTGGAGGCCATCTCCTCGTCCCCACCCATTTCTCCCACCTCCTCCCGTGTTCCCTTGCGCTCCCAAGAAAGGATCTGAAATCAAACATCTGTAAGTTGTCGTTGTGCCTGGAGGTGGGGAGCTTTGAAATTAATCCTGACCGTGTGCCAGCCAGCTCCCCCACCCCCTGGCCTTTGATCTGCGATCTTTGATGCAGACATCGCCATTCTCATTGTATATCTGAGGAAGTGGAGGCTTAGCCATGTCAAGCAGTAGGGCGGTGACTAAGACAGGAGATGGAACAAGATGTCTTTGGAGCCTCGCAGGCTTGGGTTTGGAGTCTTCCCTGGCTGACTGTCTTTGGGCTTTTCTGGGTCACTGGATTCTGGTTTATTGCCACAGCAGAGTCTGACACTGGGGAGACCAAAAGCATGGTAGCTGTGATTGTCTCCGAAGGGGCCGCAGCTTGCCAGGGTGCAGAGCTGGGACTCGCTCCAAGGCTCCACAATAGCACGTGCCTTCCGGTACCCAGCAACTGCACTCACTGAGTCTGCGTTTCTGTTCCTTTCCACGCCTAAATCCAGCTGGATGCGTCCTTTGAATCCTTTGCGGGCCTGTCTTTTCTTTAATTTCCTTTTCACCAGTTACCGGGGTTTTCCAACCCAGAAGCAAGTTGTGTTCATTGCCGCAGACGGAAACCCTTCTTCACCTTTAGAGGGAGATGAGGAGAGGCTGTGAGACTCCTCGGTGGCTTCCGTTTGATCTCTGCCACACAAGGATGCCTCTTGACAGGATCGTGTTGGCTCTCTCCCTCGAACTCAAAAGCAAGTTCCTAAGGAGCCCTCTGCCTCTGAAAGACAGGTGGAGAAGTCACGTTACCACGTTCTCGAGGCTCCTCAAATTGACATTTTCATTCCATAATGCCAGTGACACTGTCAAAGGTACCATTCCCTGCTTGTGTTGTTATAACAGAAGCCGCCACAAGACCGGGAAGTTTATAAAGAACAGAAGTTCTCACAGTTCTGGAGGCCAAATCCAAGATCAAAGCACTGGTTGTTTATCAGAGGCCTGTCCCTCAGGGGTGTGACCTTCCCCAATCTCTTTGTTTGTTTATTTGTTTGTTTGTTTTTGAAACAGGTTTTCTCTGTAGCTTTGGAGGCTGTCCTGGAACTCGCTCTGTAGACCAGGCTGGTCTCGAACGCACAGAGATCCGCCTGCCTCTGCCTCCCGAGTGCTGGGATTAAAGGCGTGCGCCACCAACACCATCTATTTTTTAAGTGAGGAAAGCAAGCGTTATTTTATGAAAGGAACTGCAAGGTGTTATGGGCTGAGGTGAATCTCCTTATGATTCGTGGGGGGGGGGGGGTGGGGACTGAGGAGGTGGCAGTGTTGTTTAAGAGCACTTGCTAATCTTGCAGAGGTTCTGTTTCAGGTCCCAGCACCCATGTGGTGGCTCACAACCTCATGTAACTCCAGATCCAGGGAATAAATATGGGCCCCCCCCCCCGCTGCCTTCCAGGTTACCACACGTATGATCTCCACAGAGGCCTATCAGACAAAACATGCATATACATAAAATAAAAGTAAACAATAACCGCCCCCCCCCCCCAGGATTTCTCTGTGTAGCCCTGGCTATCCTGGAACTCACTCTGTAGACCAGCCTGGCCTCAAACTCACAGAGATCCACCTGCCTCTGCCTCCTGAGCGCTGGGATTAAAAGCACATGCCACTACCATCAGGCAGTATATATATTTATGGGCTGGGGAGATGGCTCAGTGGTTAAGAGCACTGGCTGCTCTTCCAGAGGTCACGAGTTCAGTTCCCAGCAACCACACGGTGGCTCAAAACCATCTGTAATGAGATCTGGAGTCTCTTTTGGCCTGCATGCATGCATGCAGACAGAACACTGTATACATAATAAATACATCTTTTAAAAAAAGAATGAGTTTCTCTAATATATATATTGAAGCCTCAACCCTTACCCCTAACTTTGAAATATAATTGTATTTGGAGACAGCGCCTCTGAAAGATAATCTGCGTGGGCGTTAGTCTAATGCAACTGCTGTCCTTATATAAAGGACACGTTAGAGAAGACCTTGTGAAGACACAGGGAGGCGGCACCCATCTGTGAGCACAGGAGGGAGTACAGCTAAGCATTCGTTCACTGTCCCTTGCGGTTGCCGCCCAGCTCCACAGCCTGCGTGTTGCCTGCTGGGTGTCCTCCCTTCTCAGGGGAAGAATTCAGACTTCACCTCCTCAAGCAACGGCAGACAGTTGCTGTGGCTGCGGTCCTGGGTTTCAGCCTCGACTCTCTGCCAGCATTCCCCTTGCCTGCTGAGGGCGTTGGGAAGGAAGCTTGGTGGCTAGAGGCAGATGTGACAGGCAGGCGACCATCCCCCCGGGCACTGCGGTCAGGACCCATGTCCCTAGGGACTGCACAAGCTGAGAAGTCAGTCTCTCCCCCAGCCGTTGCTGTCCATGTCCAGATGTGCCTCTGCGCTTCGGCCAATAAAACATTCTGAAATGTCCTGCTCACGGGTTCCCCCCTCCTTTCAATACCCGCTCTCTTTAACGATAATTTGGTTGTATAGCCACCTGCACCACCGACTTTAGAACATTTTTCATTACCTGGGGGGAAAATACCATACCTATTAGGAGGCACTTTTCATCTCCTGCAATACCCACACCCTTGGCAACCACTAAGCTACCTCTCTGTCTCTAAAATTGCCTGTTTCTGAATATTTTATAAGGTATAGTCATAAGCCGCCTCCCGTAAGTGGCTTTTCAGCTAGCATAATGTTTGCGAGCTTGGTTGGTATGTAGGGTATATCAGTACTTCATTGTATCACCAAATAATATTGATCCGCCCACCAGCTGGTGGGATGTTTGTTTATTTCTGCCTTTCAGTTATCAGGAGTGGCGCTGCCACGGACATTGTGTGGGTTATTTGTCTCATTGTGGAGACAGCATCCCTGACCAAAAACAATGAAGGAAGAGAGGAGGGCTTTGTTTTGACTTACAGTTCCAGGATGCAGCCCACTGAGCCAAGAGACCCTCCAGCAGGAGCTTGGGGCAAGGGGCACACTGCGTCTGCATTCAGGAAGCATGCGCTTGGCTCAAGGTCTCTTTTTTTAAATCAGTTTAGAATCCCAGGATCCTCAGAATGGTTCAACCCACACTATAGTGAGTCTTCCCCATTTCCCTAAGCCAACCTAGGTAACGCCTCCCAAGATGTGCTCCACGGCTTGTTTGGAGTGATCCCAAGCCCCGCCCAACTGACAATCAAAGTTAATCTTTGCAAGCATTCATGTGAACGTTTTTGTGGGGCTATTTTCATTTCTGTGAGGTGTGTACCTGTGAGTGGCGTTGCGGACCACGGAGACACTACGACGACCGTGACCAAGGAGAAACGCCTGCCGCAGCCTAGGGGCTTTCCCAGTTCTCCGCACCTGTGTCAACGCTGATTCTCCATTGTTTTTAAGTCATAGTCTGCTTGGTGCAAAGCGGTAACTTCTTACGGTTTAGGATATTCTTGCCATTTGCGTATCTCCTCTGTGTAGGTGTCTCCTCAGATCCTTCACTCACGCTTCAGCTGAGTCGCCTTTCTTCATCGCTGAGTTGCGAGAGCTCGTTTCAGCAGGGATGCCGTCTTCAAAAGTTCTCTTGCGTCCTGTGGGTTACCTTTTCGTTTTCAGGGTCACCTGTACATTTGATGATGTCCAGCTACGGATTTCGTGTGTGTGTGTGTGTGTGTGTGTGTGTGTGTGTGTGTGTGCTCTGGGATCATTGCTAAGGGACTATGGCCTAACCTGATATCACAAATATTTGCCACTTCTATTTTAAAGAACCATCTTACAGGTCTAGCTTTTGCTTTTAGATCTTTGGTTCCTTGTGATTTAACTGTTGCGTAGGCTTTGAGGCGATGGATCCCTAACTTGTCTGTTGGGAAATTATGTCTCTCTTCTGTATTAATCCCGGCATCCTAGTCCCAGTCAATTGACCATGAGTGCAAGGGTTGCGGAGTAGTTGTTTGTTAGGCTGTCTAATAATGCCTATGAGAAAGGTCACATGTCATATTATACATCATCATAATGCCTATGTGAAAGGTCACATGTCATATAATACATCGTATGTAATCTACAGTTCTTCATCAGACTAAAGAAATGGCAGACAGACACCATCCTATTTTAGTTCATTTTGAAAATTAGAAGACAGACTCGCAGTAAGTGGTTGAGTAGTAATAACTTAATTTATACCTCAATAGAGACAAAATTACCGTGGGGCATGTGTTCTGGATCTGAGCCTAGACCGGGCTCGATGAGCCAGGATCCATCTGCTGTGACATCAGAGACTCCCCCAAATCCATTGCCAGTGTCCTACACTTTGATCTCCGTCACTGAGGGACAATCCTTGCAGTCACTTCTTCATGACTTTGGACAGACTTTCTGATCACCTTGGCCGGGAAGAGACAGGTGCTGCGGTTACAGGGAGAGCTGGTTCTCTGTGGGGCTGCCAGCTGCCGCTGTAAATCTCTCTAGCCTACCATCTTTCATTTCTAAAACAGCCAGAAGCTTTGGCAAGAAGCCACCGGCGACAGTTTATCAAGTGCCGGCACTTCTGTTTTCTGTCTTCTGGCAAAGTCGGCGATTTAGTTTGTCACGTGGAAGAGATGGGAATTTTGTGGAGGATGTTAAGAAGTGCTCTAGGGGCTCACACATTTGCGGGAGCTAGCAAATTTATCTTACTTTATTACACTGCTCTAGAATTCATTGGGAGAAAATAAAGATTTTGCCCGTAACCCTCAAGACCAACAAGAGTAATCTGTCGGCTATAGACAGGTAGGTCTGTATGTAGCTACATCACACTATAATAGCCTTTGAAGACTCTAAAACCCCATGCCTCGGGAACTAGGGGACGCTTTCAGGAATCCACACTCCCGAGGCTCTATTGAATGAGAAGTCTGGACAACGGATGCTAGGATCCACATTTTAAGACACCCCTGGCGGGTCTCCTACACACCCAAATCCAGAACCGCCTACTTGGGAGTTTTCCTAAGAGGAAGCGCTTGCTTGTATCCCAAGGGCCAGAAAAGCACAGATGCAGAACTCAACTTTAATTTCCGCTCCTCTAAAAGCAGGTGTCTCCCACCCCAGGCTGGAGCAGGGAGGCAGTGGTGAACAGTAGACACGCAGATGGGACCCGCACAGGGCACAATGCAGGGACCACGTCGTTTGTCGAGTGCGAATAACGGTCTCGAGCTCACAGGCTACTGTGAGGATTAGATGGGACAATACCCACAAAGACTCTCACAGTGCCTGTCGCAGACGGTGTGCGTGATATTTATGGCCCGGCACCAGCTGTCCCTTCCTCAGGCCCCTTTCATTAGCTGGTTGGTTACATTCGTGACTTATGAGTCACACGACCAGCTCAGTGCTTAACGACCGGCCTACGGAGCCTGATACATGAGCCGAGAAATTCTGATGGCAAGCTAAAACAAGGTCAGCCTGTTAGCATTCAGGCATCTGTGCTGGCCCGCCCTTGGGGTCCTGACAGGACACGCCATCAGCTGCAGCCACTAAGAGCACCATGCGTGCACATTCACTGTGTTCCCTTTTAAAAGGACCCTGCCCACCTCCCATCTCTCTCTATCTCTCTCCCTCCCTCCCTCCCTCCCTCCCTCCCTCCCTCCCTCCCTCCTTCTCTTCTGCCACTCTTGTCCCCAGAGGCCAGTCTCCCCTCTCCCCCCATTTTCCCATTCACTCCCCCCCCAAAAACCCTCCATCCAAGCATGGCATCTTTCTCTCCTGAGTGCAGCTTTTTAAAATTACAACATAGCCCACTGACCATTGCCAGGTGTGAACCCTCCAGGGTGGTCAAGGAGTTACCCCCAAAAGGTTAGCAACAAACCCAGTGTTCCTGTTGTGTGGGTTTCACTTGTGTTTCTCAGTTCTAAAACAAGCCAAAAATCGGCAAATACAGAACCACACAGACACGAGTACCTTTCCCTTCATCATCCCGAAGCAAACCCTGTGCAAACAAACCCGCCTGGCTACTTCTCAGTTACAGCTGGTGTCTTGCGCGGTGCGACCGTGTGGTGCAACCTCTGGGCTCCGCCGGGCCCTGTCTTGGAGTCAAAGCTCAGTGGCTGCCATCTTGAAATTCTTAGTCATTTTCTCTCTGCGTTTGAGTCTTACTAATGAAATTCAATGCCCCTGAGTGTGCACTCTGCCGAGAGTCACCCCCCTCCATGGCCATCTGGCCTAGGCTGGTGGAGGACACTGGATGTCCTCGCTGGCTACTCCCTCACCCCATAACTCCTGCGGCACCTGGCTGGCCGCTCTCGATCTTGGCAGATCTCTTGCTTCCTGGGCCTTTTTCTCTTACAAATAAGGCACCTTTTATGCTTCATGAATTCCCCCTTGTCCTCCTCTTGCTCCCCCGTGAGGCTCCTTATTTGAATTCTGTGTTTCTTGGCATGTGTTATGGGGCTCACTCGCTCAGTTCTCTTGGTGGAGATGGGAAAAAAACAGTGTGACCTTCAAGTGCATGAGCTTAGTTCTAGGAACTTATTCCAAGAGAACGAGTAAGAATAAAAGTATTAATCAGACGGAGTATTATTCCAGTGACATTTATTGCTAGAAAGTGGAATCAGACATCTAGTCAGAGGGGACTGGTTAAATGATGACTTTTCCACACAACCAGCAGACGTGTGAAATATAACATGGCTGAATGTTTAACGGCCAGGAAAAGTTGTCATCCATGTGCTAAGTAAAAAAACGCCAAGCTACAAAATTACTTGAAAAAAATCTCATTTTTTACATAAAAATGCACATATTCTTACATATTCAAAGATAGCTTTGCATGGTAGAGTTCTGGGAGACCTTTCGGCTGCCCCTTCTCCACCATCTTGGGACTGTCTGTAATACCTGCCGTTTGCAAGCCTCTGATGCTGTCCTCTCCTTGCCTTCCCAGGTGTGCTGGAAGATGGACTGTCCTCTAATGGCGTGCTCCGATCTGCAGCCCCAGGTGGACTAGCCAACCCAGAGAAGAAGATGAACTGTGGGACACAGTGCCCCAACTCCCAGAGCCTCTCGGGCCCTCTGACGCAGAAACAGAATGGCCTTTGGACCACAGAGGTAGGGTCACAGCCGCAGAACACACAGGGGACTGGAGACAGGGGTGGAGTTTAAGTCA